>NW_024412414.1:987274-1083941 GCF_014898765.1 Herpailurus yagouaroundi | reverse complement strand
CAAAACAAAACACAACACCACCAAAAAAAAAAAAAAAAAAAAAACCACAAAAAAAAAAAAAAAAAAACCCAACCCAAAAAACCTTTAAAATAATTTGGAGCCAGAAACCGCACAGTGGGGCGTTAACCACAAATGTGGCAGGCAAGGGCGAGTCCTTCTACTGTCCAGAGTCTACTCGGGTATCCTCAGGCGGCGATGGTAGCAAATCCCACGAGAAGTGGTAGAAGGGGCGGTCCTAGCAAAACCCCAAAGTCCAAGCTGCAACGGAAGCCCCATGTGCACCTCGCTGGGGCCCCCCTGGTCCCCCTACACGTCAGCTCTGGCCCGACTGGTAAGCGTCACTGCGTGTGGATTCAAGTCCAGCCGACTGCGAGACAGATGTAAAATGGGGCCCCCCAATCCCCACCCGCCACCCGCCGCCCGCCCGCTGGGGCCTGGGGGAGGTTCTCAACACGCTCGTTTCTGTATTTCAGTTTTGCCTTTCTCAAGCCAGCCTCTGGGAGAGGGTCTGAGCATCTTTCTCTAAAAGCGCACGGGGAACTATAGAGAGAGAAGTCCATGTGAAGTCACGCAGCCGCTCCGAGCACCAATGCATGCCCCTCCGCGAGCAGAGAACGCGCCGCTGCACGTGCCGTGTATACTCCGTTCGGCCAAATAATTATCTTGTTCAAATGCACTTCGCTCAATATGGTGCTTGTTAAAAGCTTATTAGAGAAATAATCACCCTTGAGGTATCTGTCAGCTGTTCAGACATCACCGTGGGGAATAAACAACAAGGTCTTTGAAGTGGACAGGAGGAAGAAAACAACTTAGGGTGATGATATATACACATATAAAAGTACCTAGTTGTCCACAGAGAAAGATCTATTTTAGATATCGAGATATACATATATATACACACACATATATATATATATATATATATATGTGTGTGTATATATATATATATCCCACCACCAATTCACTCCATGCTCCTGGCGATCACAACTGCTTTGCAAGCCCTCAACTGAAAAAAGCCGCTGCAAAGAAGCTGCAAATGGTTTCCCCCCTCATCACTGGACCTGCCAAACTCCCAAGTGGGTGTGGATCTTTCTGGAATTAACTTTCTGTGTCCTCAGTCCCTGGCCTGCTTCTTGGGGCCCTTGGGGAAGGAAAGCTATGTCTGATGGTCCGACCTGGGACTGGGGGCCAGCGGAGAGATGCGTGGGCTTGCCACACTTGTCCTGTGACACTGAGGGGTGGGCGGTGGGGAGGGGGCAGAGAACATCTTTGCCAAGCAAGGATGAAAGCAGGGCCCACGGGCTCTGAGGTCAGAGAAAGTCAGAGGAGCTCAGATGTGTTCTCACACAGGGAAGACCAGAATTATCACGTGTGTCCAGGGTGAGTGGGAAGGCAGGAGGCAGAGGACGTCCTCGTGGCAGAGGGGCCTGTCCAGGAGGTGGCGGGCGCCCTGTCCAGGAGACCCCAACTCGGATCCTGATCAGCCCGAACAAGGCCCTTGCTCTCAAGCCACTGGTCTCCTCATCTGCAGAACAGACGTCTAAATGCACAATGCTGAGGTACCCCTGACCCCCAACGGTAGGGTTCTGTGGCTGAGAAGCCAGGACGCCACCCTGTTTCCAACAAGGGCCAGGGCAATGCCATGGCAAGGGCTCTAGCTATGCCTGACTCTGGTCTGTGGTGGTCCCTGAAGTTAGGACACTAGGCTGTCCTCTGGACCTGAGAGGGGCCTCAGCCCAGGACCCTCGCCTCTCTCCATGTGGGCCCAGAGAGGTCGTGAGAAATCAAGAGGTCGGGTGCAGCAGAGGACATGTACAAAGTTACCAAACCTTCCAGGCAGCTGATGAGCACCCACCCAGTGAATGGGCAGGACAGGAGGGAGGTAGAGAAGCCACAAAGATAGCCCTTGGGGAACTCGGGAGCCTGCGGTTCCTGTTCCCGTATCCAGGCCACTGCAGTTCTATGGCTACAGTTCCAGGACTTAGCACTTCCGGCAGCAAGTCCTAGAATACTGTGGTTCTGAGGCTCTAGGATTCTAGCAACTGAAGGCTTTGTCATTTTCAGGTTCCAGAACCACCTTCCTGGAGCTCCAGGATCCCAGCCTAGGATCCCAGGCTTTGCAGAGTTCACGATTCTAAGACTTTCCTCTACTCCCGGAAGGAGCACCCCACCAACAGGGCCCCACGCCTCCAGGGGGTGACACTGTCCCCACAAACTATCCCCAAACTGGGTCTGTCACGGTCCCAGCGGGCGACCGCCATGCCCACCGTCTCTCTCCCACCCCACTGCCTACGGTGGTGGCTGACACAGGGCAGACTCCATAAATCAATAGCATCGGTGGAATGAATGAATGGGTTTGCTAGAGGGAGCGCGCTGGGAGCAAAGTGCAAAATACAGAAACCAAAGCTGAGAAGGTGGTGATGGAATGCCGACTGGTGGCTGGCTTGGGCCTGAGTTAGGAAAGTGGTTTCTGTTGCTGAAACCAGGAGTTTGCTGGGGAAGGAGAGGGAGGGAAGACCACACAAGAGTAGCTAAGTATTCCCCCAACTTAACCAACCCCCATGTTTCTGCTAGCCCCTTGGGCCAAATTGCAAAGTGCTTAAAATTTAGCTTTTGTACTCTTTGATATGTGGGGGACATCTTGGTGGGGGGGGTCCGTTTCGGAAACCAGGCTCGTCCCCCCCCCAAAGCCCCCTGGGGTCTGGCTTCATGCCTGCAGTACTTGGCTTACACACTAGGTGGCAGTGCCCACCACCACTGCCACCAATACCACCATACCTGACTCAGCCACATCAGCAATGTCCACCCCTTGCTCTTGTGCCATGAAGCCCAGGATGGAAAAAATTGCGAAGCCAGACACAAAACTGGTACCACTGTTCAGGCATCCCAGCAGCATACAGTCCCTAAGTTACACATATGTCAGGGAGCAAGTTAATTCACAACACAAGGAAGCCACGCTCCCTACTTCTTCTCTTTTTTTTCTTTAAACATCATCATTTCTAAGGTTTACCAGGCCCGCTGGCGCGACACTTGCCTGTACGAGTTGTACTTGTACTTGTTGTAGCTCCCCAGAGAGGTCATGGCCCCCAGGCAGATGGCGTAGGAGAAGAATATTTGGGTCCCGGCATCAATCCATACCTACGGGGGTTGGGGTGGGAGTGGTAAGGAGAGAGAGAAGGGGCCGTTAGGACCAGCTTCCTGGAGGGGGCAGTGCGGGCCCTGGGCACCTCAAAATGTGCAGACTCTTGACTGCAGTGAGAGCATTTGTGCTGGAATCCAAGGCGTCTTTGAAGGCAATACTGAGCTGCAAGGAAGCCCAGAAGTCAAAGAAACCCCCAGTCCCTGAGCGTCAGGATTAGGAGGATGGACTTTTGAAGCAGACAGATCTGAATTCCAACTATGAAATGATTGTGGGCAATAGGGACTCCCGCCTGGAGCCTCAGTTTTCACATCTGTACCATGGGCTCCACTGCCCTGACGCACAGCACTATCATGCCTATTTTCGGAAAATAGATTCAGCCCAGTGCAGGCACAGGGTAAGACCGTGAAGTCAAGGCCGCTATCGTTACCGTAACTGCTATTGTCCGGGGACCCCCGAGTTGGAACGGGGAGGATTCCCGAACGGATTATGCAGGCAAAGCTGCTCTCCAGAACTTTCCTTGAGCAGCTCCCGATGGCCACAAAACTGCCTTCCCAGCTGTCCTCTGATGTTGGCCAAGCCCCCTCTCACCTAGGAGAGGGCGAGAGGGCAGTGGGGAGGAGACCCAGAGCAGCACAGGACCTTGAAGGCAACTTGAAGGTTGAGGATCCCGGGGACAAAAGGTCCTCAAATGGGCCAGTAAAACATTGTAGGGTGTTCTCCAACCTCCCGCGGTCACATGGCTGACTGCCAGGAGCCAGACGTTCAGTACCTGCCCCCTGACCTTCCAAGAGCTCATCGCCAACTCTGAATTCCGACCTCGGCCAAGGAAGCCAGAAGCGGCACTGCTGAGCCGACTCTCCCATCCCCACGAGGCAGCCCTCTCGGCCACTGCGGGCAGAGGCCAGGGGCGAGGAGGAGGCTGGCTCCTGAGACCAGCCCCCCTTACCTGGCACAGGGCCCGAAGAAGACTATAACTGGCTGGCCTCAGGAGGCCTCGACATGAAAAGATACGCCCACAGCGGGAAGGGCCCATGTGCACGGTGAACAAACTGCCACGGCCCAGCGGAAAAGTACCGGAGCCGGACGGCCCGACCAGATGCGTGTGCCCAAGAACCGCGGAAACTGGGCCGCCAGCTTCGCTTCCCCCGCACCCTGCCCTGCCTGGCCCCGGGTGAGAGGGAGGACAGGCTGCCTCCTGGTGTACCTGTGGGTCCTCCAGGCGGCTGATGTCGGGGTACAGATAAAACTTGATGCCTGCGCCTGCACCGGGCAGTGTCAGTCCACGGACCAGCAGCACCAGGAGCATGGCGAAGGGGAAGGTGGCCGTGAAGTAGACAACCTGTGAGGGACGAGAGGGATTCAGGGGGGCCCGTGGCCTCACCTGCTGCTGTCACATTCCAGCATTCCCTCCGGAGCCGAAGGTCTGGAGCTGAGCCTGCTGCTTCACTTGCTGTGTGACCTTACACATATCGTTTAACCTCTCGGGGCCTCAGTTGCCTCACCTGTAACCTGGGTATCACACAAGTACTCACCTCACAGATTTACTGAGATTCAATGAAAGCAATCCTATGAATATTTACTGAACATCTAGGCCCTGGAAATAGAGCGGTGGACAAGGCAGAAAACGAATCCCTGCCCTCACGAACAGACACTCTAGGGAGTAAAGAAGGAACATGGCAAGTAAGAGTGTGAACTATCAAGTGTATGTGTAAAAGGCTGACCCAGTGGTTGGCATGTGACACTCAGTACGTGTTAGCTGACATTACAACTGTTAGTACGACTCTTGTGGTTCGGGATCAGTTAAGTGTGGGTTCAATTCCCAGCTCTGTCCCCTCTCTTGCTGGGTGGCCTTGGCCATGATGCTTAACCTTTCTGGGACTGTTCCCTCATGTGTAAGTGGAGACAAAAGTAATAAACGACCTCTGTCAAAAGCTGAGGTGAGTGCCTGGCACTTCGGTGCTCGAGAAATGGGGCCTGTTGTTGACTCTGATTTTGTAGGAAGGACACGAGAACTTCTAGGAGGAGATGAAGTCTCTAAAGCCCCTTGACCAGGAGATGGGGAGGAGCCTCCACTCCCTTGGGGCCGTGGGAGGCCCACGGCCTTCCCTGGATCACACAGCACATCCCAGGCAACCTAAGGCCAATTGGAGGTGGGGACCAGAGATGACCGAGGCTGTGCCGTGCCATTGCCAAGGGCCTGCCCTCCATATCCTCCCCTGTCCTGAGAGCGCTGGTCTTCAAACACCGTGCGGCTTCAGTTCTCTGAGATGGATTTCCCAATCTTTTCCTTCAACCCGAGAAGTTTCCAGGCGGGGTTTATGCCCGGGAGGGGCTCAGAGGTGCACGGCTCTGAACCGGCAGCGAACTCCTGGTACTTCCGGCAGGACACTGGCTGAATGAGGACTCCCCAGGCCCGAGCCCACTTCGTGCTCACCACATCCCCCCTAAACTGGTGTGCTGGCCACCGTGCTGACAGACGAGGAACCGAGGCTCAACAGGGCTTGAAGACTTGCCCAGGTCATCTAAAGAGCACAGGACCTGCACCCAGGGCCCGTGCAGATTAACCACCTCGCTCTGAGCAAAGGCATGAGGTATTTCACTTTGCCGATGGAGCACATACAGAAAGGTCATGTGGACCACCTGAAATGCTAAGACTAGGTCGCAGAGCCCCTGACTCCCTTGGGACCTCAGAAAGGAACGACTATGTAGCCAATGCACCCGTTTTACAGGTGAGGAAACAGACACCCAGAGAGCATGAATGTGTCTGTGGTGCTGGGGGGCGGGGGCAGTGCTAGGTTACTGCAGCCAGAAGTGCCCAGGTGGGTAACAGAGGCCAATGGAGGCTGACAGACCCTGAACCCCACCGATCTGGCACAGGAACCCTCACTGGAGCACAGTTCTTGGATGGCCAACATCCCTTTGAGTAGAAAGAACTAGAAAGGGCCTCTGGAAAAGGGCAAGAAAAAAGCTCTCAGGACCCGCCTGGCTCGGCTGCCCTCAGCCAGTACCGCCACCCAGCACTTATTGAATGCTTACTGTAAGCCTGGTACTATTTCAAGTGCAGCAACTTCTATACTTAGTTGGTCCTGCCCTACCCTAGCCCTTTGAGGTAGGTTTCAGTCCTGTCTTCGTCTTTTTTTTTTTTAACGTTTATTTTATTTTTGAGAGAGACAGACAGACAGACAGACAGAGTGTGAGCAGGGGAGGGGCACAGAGAGAGAGAGGGAGACACAGAATCCGAAGCAGGTTCCAGGCTCTGAGCTGTCAGGACAGAGTCCAATGCAGGGTTCCAACCCATGAGCTGTGAGATCATGACCTGAGCCGAAGCTGGGATGCTCAACCAGCTGAGCTGCCCAGGCGCCCCGTGTTCATCATGAAGGTGAGGAACTGAAGCCTTTGCTCAGAGCAAGGTGGTTAATCTCCACAGGCCCTGGGTGCAGGTCCTGTGCTCTGTAGATGACCTGGGCAAGTCCACTGCTTGCCCACACAGGTCACACAGCACTTAAGAGTCAGAGCAATAAAAAGCCCTTCTGTGGGGCGCCTGGGTGGCTCAGTCGGTTAAGTGTCCCACTCTTCTGTTTTCGGCTCAGGTCACGATCTCACAGTTGTGAGATCGAGCCCTGAGTCGGGCATCATGCTGAGCATGGAGTCTGCTTAAGATTCTTTCTTTCTCTCTCTCTCTCTCTCTCTCTCCCTCTCCCTCTGCCCCTCCCCTGCTCGCACTTGCCCTCTCTCTCTCTCTCAAAAAAAAAAAAAAAAAAAAAAGGTCCTTCCAAGTCTGGCAGTTTATTCAATCCTTCCAATGACCCGAGGAAGGCTGGACTCCCCAAGGGCACAGGTTGAACTTCAAGCTCAGTGACTGGCTTGCTGTCAGACCTTGAGCAAGCTACTGTCCCTCTCTGGGCTTCATTTCCCCACAAGCTGAAGCCCGCCGAAGTGGGAGGCTCAGGTCAGATGAGCTCTGAAGTTCCCTCCAGCCCTGCCACCCCAAGGGGAAGGGTAGAGTGGTGTGGGTCACCCAGGCTGGGGTTTGCATCCCACCTCCGCCACCTCCCAGTTGGGTGGTTTGGCCTCAGCTTCCATCTGTATGGGGAGGATTAAGGGAGCTGACCTCACTTGCCACCCTCAGGGAACCTCGGCAGTGATCCTGGTGACCCCAGGTGAAGGGCGGGCCCTACACCTGTCTCTGCAGCTCCTTCCCGGGATGCCTTTGCTCCATCAGGGCCTCAGTTTTCCCAGCAGAGAACCCTTCCAATTTCCCAAGGACCAGAAGGCAGATGCAGAGGGCGGAGGCAGGCCAGGAAGCCACAGAAGGGGTGAAAGAAAGAAACCCAGCATGGCCCCCTCCAGGCCGCTCCTCCCTTCCTGCAGACAGGCCCCCAACCAGTTCCCAACTCTGGGCCCTGCTGTGGGCCACACCCTGGGCCTGGTGAACAACAGCTGCTGACAGCACGCTGTCCCCAGAGGGCGGCCACTTCAAAGCCAGCTGGGCCCCACCAGGCTGGGCAACCAGGCTCTGGCCAGAGGGCTTTGTGTCAGGGACACAGGAAACCACCCAGGGATGGGGGTGGCTTCCCTTGTTTTCACATATTACATTTGTTTAACAAGCACTTAAGTAGCACTTACTGTGTGCCAGGCACTCTACTAAGCTTTATGTGTGTTACTCATTTAATCCTAAAGGGGTCGGTACGTGTATCACCTGCATTTTCTAGATGAGAAGACTGGCCCAGAGAGGTTGATGTCAGGTGCCTGGGGTCACAGAACTGGTAGGTGGCAGAGGTGGGACTTGATCTAGGCCAGCTGACCTCAGAGTCCCGTGTCTTTTGTGTGCGTGCGTGTTATCCCTGTCCCTCCCCCAGTCCAGACCAGGACAGCCCCACCTGATCACAGCCCCACCTAGTCACCCCACTTCATCTGCCTTTTTGGAAAGCCACCCTTGTTTTGCAGAACTCGCTGCTCTGAGGACAAGCCCCTGAGACCCATTCTCTCAACTTTTCCGTGACTCCCCCGGGATCCTCACGGGAGAGGCTGGTGCCAGCCGCCGCCAGTGGGCCTCTAGTGGTGGCCCAGCAGGCCTTGCCACGGGACGTGGTATTTTTCCACTCTTGCTGGCAAGCTCATGGTTCCTCTGAGCCCTTGATCCAAAAGCCCTGTGGCCCAACTGCCCTGGAAACTTGAGAGGACAACTCTTCCTCACTCCCCTAGGGACGGTGGAGAGAAGGTGGTCTGCAAGGCAGGAGGGAGACAGGTTAGTCTCCCACTGCCCTGAACTTCCCTTGGGGGGAAAGGCCTGGGGAGCTGGGGTCCCTCAGCCCAGAGATGGAGGTCCGAGAGGTGGGGCCATGAGTCTGTGCCCAGCACCTAGGCAGGCCCTGAAGGCTTTCACAGCACCCCTGTGTGTGTGAGGGCAGCATCACGAACTCATTTCACATAAGCGGAAGGACGTGCCCAAAGTCACGCAGCCTGTGGGACCGAAACTGAGATCCCAAACCACATCTGACTCTGACTGCCACCCCTTTGTTTCTAAGAGCCGGACGGAAGAGCTGGCGATGGAAGGGTGCGGCCTCAGACCATGTCTGTGCTCCTGTCTGCCCGCGAATGTGTTCCCCTTCGGGTCCATGGCGCCGTACTTCCTGTGTGAGGGTCTAGACTTGCGTCACCTTCTGGGACCTGAGGCTCTGTGAGCAGGGACATGCCTGCCTCATGCCCCACTGCACCATCAGGCTAGCACAGGTTAGGGCAGGCAGCAGGTGATGGTTAGGGGGTGGAAGAATGCAGGGCGCCCAGCTTGGCAGCTGGGCTGTCTGGGTTCAAATCCCAGCTTGTCCCAGGCACCTCAGAACATTAGGATGGTTAAATGAGCTAATAAACAGCACTGAGAACAGTGCCTGGTGATGTGTGTTACACAGCATTTGCTGCCATTATCACGGTTTGTTGAATGAATTAAGCCCCAGCATACCTGGGCCACGGCTCAGATCCTTGGAATGCCGACAATTTACAAAAAAGGGAACTGAGGCTCAGAGAGGCAAAGTGACTTGAACTTGGGTCCTGAGCTGCCCAGGCCCTCCCTCCGTCCACCCCCTCCCTACCGGACCAGTGTCAGCCACTGAAGCAGGGCCATGCCAGGATGAGGTCTGCCCTGCTGCCCATGGGCCCAACCCCCACAGCGGCCATGAAGCTGGTCTGTGGCCAGGGCTGAAAGCCATGGCTGGCGGCCGGCGGCGGGCGGGCAGGCAGGCAGGCTGTAGAGCTCAAGGAAGTCCACAGAGCCTTACTGTGTTTGTCTTGGCTTCTTTGGGCTGGCCCAGGCCCTGCTATTGTTCTGGGAGCCATGCCCGCCCCTCAGGGGCCTGGAGCTGTGTGAGGAGGAGGTTGTCTCCAGGGGTGGGGAAGGGTAGGGGACCTCTGTCAAGTCACGTCTTCAACTGGCCACAGTTGCAGCCTGGTACCCTCCGCTTTTCGCTTTGATTCTATTGTCTTGCCCGCTGTTCCTGCGAGACATCAGCTTCCTCCATCAGACTGGGGGCTCCCCATAGATCTGGATCAGATATACCTCAGGGCCTTTGCACTGGCTGTTCTCTCTCTTTAGAATTTTTTTTTTCCTCCAGATATCCACATGGCTTACCTCTCACTGCCTTCAGACCTGTGCCCCAAAGTCACCTTCTTGGTGAGCCTGCCTGGCCACCTATTTAAAGGTATACCCCAACGCTTCCTATTCCCCTTCACCACACTGTCCTTTAACCACCATACTCTAGTCACCACCTGACTCCTATATATTTCACACATTCACCTTGTCACAACCAGCAAATGTGTCAGCTCCTGGAGCACAGAGATGTCTGTCTGTCTTGCTGACCCCTGCATGTCCCCCGGCCCCATTCCTATAATAGGACCTGACGAATAGTAGAGGCACAAAATGGACAGATGCATAAGGAAACGATCATGTCTCCAGCATTGCTCAAGAACACTGCTCCATAGAAACTTCCTGAGAAAAACTCATCTCCAAGTGGGGAAACGGAGGCCCAGTGAAAACAGGATTGGTATTTACTGTACCATCTGAGACAAGCATCGTGCTGGCTATGTAACACTTCTTGTTTGAACCCTCGCTTCCACCCGTTCTGTAGATGAGGAAACTGGGGCTTCAAGGTGAGGCAGTACCTTTGAACAAGCCGCCTAACCTCTCCCAGCTTAGTTCCCTCACGTTTGAAGAAAGGCGGTGAGGAAGCAGCTTGCACACAAGACAGAGGAGGAGGTGGGGTGTCACGAGTGAACGCGCTCCCTGAGGCATTGTGTGGATTGCTCGAGGGGCCCTCTTCCTGCCTGTCCCGGTGGGGCAATGCTGGCCAGGGGTGCTGCGTGTGGACATTTCTGAAGCCTGGCCTGCTTCCTTTCTGGACGGGGTTTTAGGACTGCAGGATGGCTCCGAGCACAGAAACAGGCAGAGGGTGTGTGGGCCGGGCAGGCCCCCACTCCAGAATCCTTCCCATTCTGCCTCTGCCATCCTGGGCGCCCGGATCTTGCCCTGAAGGAGATGCTGGGATCCATTCAGATCCGTGATTTCACTTCAGGGGCTCTTCATCCAGAGACAACAGGGCCTTTCATTTAAATTCCGGTGCAGCAAAGGCCCCTTCTCCAAACAACGTAACCACCCACTGCCCACTGCTGTACCTCAAATGCCACCTTAACATACTCGCTTGACCTTTGGGGGCTTTTAGACCTTAAAGAGATTTTCCCCCATCGAGATGCAACTGATAGGAGGGAAATGATAGATGGGGGACATGTAAAGGCAGATGAGCCAACACCTTCACTATGGCCTAGAGCCTGGCCGAGGCACGGGCTCACACCCCTTATCATGACAGAGCCCTCTGCACTGACCTGAGATGGCAATGACCATGATGCCGGCCAGTGTCTTGGTTAATCAGGTAATGGTTTAGCTCTAACTTTAACAGGTAACATTTTAATCATAGGCTGACATTTTCATGATGGCCAATACACCAGCCCATACCTAAAACCTCAATTATAAGCTAACATTTTAATGATCAGCTACTACCTCTGTTAATAGCTAACAGTCTAGTCATCGTGTAACATATTAAATCAGCAGCGAATATTTCAGTGATGGCTAACATTCTGGTTAACAACTAACATCTTGGTTATGAGCACATGACTTAATCTTATCAGCGAAAGCTTTCCTTAATAACTAACAACTCAGTTTCCGGCTGAAATGTCACTGGTAAGATGATTCAGTGCATCGGACTTAGCAGCAAAACTCCCGGTCAGTGCTTCTCAAACCCTCAGTGAGCATTTGGATTATCCGGGGATGCTGTTCAAATGTGGGTTCTGATTCTGCAGGTGTGGGGGAGGCCCATGGGTCTGCATTGCCAGCAAGTCTGTGGGAGATGCTGCCCGTCAGGGCGCATTTTGCAGAGACAGGGTCCGTGCTGTTAGGGACTGGCTGAGAACCGACAATCAAGCTGCCAGCTCACCTTCCTTGCAGCTAACTTCACAGTTACAAAGCTGACGTCGGATATCTGCTAACAGCTACGCTTGGCCGTGGGAGCCAGTGATTATGGGAGCTTGTACAGGCGCCACAGAGCCCACTGACCAATTTTCAGGAATTGTGTTAGCTCATTGTGAAGCCCTTGGTAACTTGAAGTCAGACATGGTGGGAGTATTTCCACCACGAAGTGGGCAAATACCACAAAGCAGGGCCTTATTTTCTTTTAGGGGACTGCTCTGTCGCACACACCAGCACTTTGGTCTGGGCTCTGTGTCCAAGCGGGAGGGCCTGGGAGGGGGATAGGCAGAAGATTCTCTGGGCTGAGGCAGGGGAGAGACATAAACACCACTCACTTTTCCCGTGGACTTGACGCCCTTCCAGATGCAGAAGAAACAGACCAGCCAGACGAGGAGAAGGCAGAGAGCAAGGTCCCACTTCAAGGAGCCGGGGTCGTCGATTCCAGAGGACAAGCTCAGCACATTGCGCCTTCGAGCAAACAAAGCCGCAAGTCAGTCGGGCCGGCCCTGGGACAGCGAGAGCTGAGGCCGAGGTGCCAACAGGCTGGGGTTGAAACCCCGACTCAGGTGCCATGTTTCCACAAGGCCTCTCGCCTCTCCAAGCCCTGGAATTGCCATGGGACTTTGAAGCAGCTCCCACCCAGGCCACAGGGCTGTGGAGAAGTCAACAAGGAGATAGATTCGGACTCCTACGTCAGGCGAACCTGGGTTCAACCCAGTCTGGCCTCAGGAAAGTTAAGTAAACCTCCAAGCCTCAGTTTCCTCATCTGTAAAATGGGTACTAATTCCTGTGGATCGATTCTTAGTAGACCCTGCTTCAGTGCCCACCAAGGGCCAAACACTGGGTTCAAACTTGGCTCTACAGTGTAATCACTGGGCTGGTTACCCAAACTCCTGGACCTGAGTCGCCTCATTTGTGAAATGGGAATGACTACCCTCCCCCAACACTCTGTCCCATCCCTCTTATTCTATTCACCCCTGTTCCTTATCCAGATCTCCACTAAAATGTAAGCCTCACGAGGCTTCTACATGCGGCTGCACAGCACTTTATAGAGATTGGGGTTAAAAGAAAACCCACACGGGGCGCCTGGGTGGCTCAGTCGGTTGAGCGGCCAACTTCGGCTCAGGTCACGATCTCGTGGTCCGTGGGTTCGAGCCCCGCGTCGGGCTCTGGGCTGATGGCTCAGAGCCTGGAGCCTGTTTCCGATTCTGTGTCTCCCTCTCTCTGACCCTCCCCCATTCATGCTCTGTCTCTCTCTGTCTCAAAAATAAATAAACGTTAACAAAAAAATAAAAAGAAAAAAAGAAAAGAAAACCCACACGAAGTACTAACTACAGGGTCCGGGTGCAACCAGCACTGGGTAAACCTGTTTCTGTCCTGGCCTTGAGACGCCCAGAAGAGGTCCTGGTACCTAAGCGATGCTGGTCTCCTCCCAACCCCCAGCAGGGATGTGAAGGTCTTGGGGGTAGGGGGGTGGGGACAGGTAGACGGTCTGAAGGCTAAGCAGCTCAGAGCACCCACCCTCCCTGCCCGGCATCACACAGCAGAGGCTGGGTCCTTGGGAGTCCAAGAGACTTACTGACCTGTGGAAGATGCAGAGAAACACCTACTCACAGACACATCTCTGCGGGGCAGATGCCATCTGAAGTCAGGGTGGGGCAGCACGGGGTGCTGACGGCCAGAAGCCACACATCGTAATGCCACGAAACTGTCCCCATTGTCCCGGAGCCCTGATACTGCAGCAGTGACCAAGGGCAGGCACACTGAGCCCAGGGACGTCAGCCCTGCCCGCCA
This sequence comes from Herpailurus yagouaroundi, assembly GCF_014898765.1. Taxonomy (NCBI): domain Eukaryota; kingdom Metazoa; phylum Chordata; class Mammalia; order Carnivora; family Felidae; genus Herpailurus; species Herpailurus yagouaroundi. The sequence goes on along the minus strand of NW_024412414.1, from coordinate 1,070,493 downwards.
CTCCACCAGGGTCCCTGTCCGCTGAATCCCCGGGCTGCTGACCATGGGAGCCAGGGAGCTCGTGCTCCCCTGGGAAAAATCTGGTTCGCTCCTGTTCTAAGCAAAGTTCGCTCCTGGTTTCAAGGCCACACTCAAGCAAGAGAGGCAGAGAGGGAGTGTGACTTTGTGCCCTAGGCTCTCCTCTGTAAAACGCAGGTAACAGTTCCTGCCCCCATGCTGCTGCCTGGCAAAGCATTCCAGACCATTCCCTAGCTCTCAGCCAGCCCTGTGGTCAGGGCTCTGGGTCTCAGAATGCCTACTGGGCCAGATGTGTCATTGCTTTTCCTTCTTTTTTCCAGAGCCAACATGAGGACCTTGAATAAATCCAAGATGCCCCTCTCAATTGGCATTCAACCGAGGCCTTTCTTTGGGTCACTGCCATGGTCCCAGCACCTACAAGAGCATGCGGCACATAGTACAGCCTCGATAAATACCTGTTGAGTGAACGAACCAGGGACTCAGCTGAGGCAGCTGGCAAGTTCACATGGCACTCTGGACCAATCCATGCAGTACTGCCATTAACGCACCTTAAAAGGGGGCAGCTTTCCTACCCTTTTCTTGATGAGAACCCTGACATCAAATGGCCTCCCCTCTGTCACCCACAATGGTGTGCTCATACCATCCACAAGGCCTTTTCAATTCATCTCATCTGATTCAAGGACTAAGGTCACTGGCCCCATTTTACAGATGGGGAACACCAAGGCACGGAAGACCCAATTGCCCACAGACACACAGCCAGCAGGCGACAGTGTTACCACCCTGTACTCAAGCCTGTCTGACTCCAAAAGCCCGCACTCTGTGGACTCCCCCATGCTGCTCCTCTGGCAAACAGAGAATAGAGCCTAAACTGTAAAAAGAATCTGTCCAGTCCCTGCTATGGGCCAGGGTCACCTGAAGCCTCAGGCCAGGGGGCATCCCCGTGAGGCAGGCCGTCCGCCAGACGCATCCCGGCTGGGGCCCTGCCAAGCACGTGGATCTGGCGGCTGCAGCTGCCTGAGAATAAAAAGCCCTTCCCGCAGGCTCCAGAGCTCAGCGCCTTCAATGAAGGCCCGGGGCATGCTGGGCAGCGGCCCAAGGCTTCCTTGTGAATGGGCAGCGTCACAGGGAGAGTGCTTTTCCACCTCCACACCTTTGCACACCCTCTGCATTGCCAGCCACGCGGCCCTCGGGCTTCCAGAGGAGCCTTCCCTGCTGCCCCACAGACCACCAGAGTCCCTGTCGGTCTTGCGGCTTCTATATGTGGCTGCACCGAGTGTCACCCACGGGTGAAAAGTCTGTCTTGCCTACCAGGCTCCAAACATCCCAAGGACAAGGATCTCACAGGCAGGTACACAGTAGGTGCTCAGCTAACGCTGAGGAGGTGCCCGGCCTTTTCTGCTCTCCTAAGGGCAAGCCGACCGAGGAGCTTGAAACCCCAGAGCTCAGAATCTGACCACACCACGGCCAGCCGGTTCACGGACGCCCTTTCGACCTCCTCCCCCTCCTGTGCCGGGTAAACCCCTGGTGCCCGTGACAGACGGGAGGCTTGCTCTGGGCAGCTAGCTGCGCAGCTACGGAAGCCACAACAAACAAGGAAACTGAGTCTCCGCTGCTGGCAGCGAATTCCCTAAAGGAGCTGGCGACACCTGCAGCGACACTGTTAAAGGCACGTGCTCTTGGATCCGGCAATACTCCGTTCCTAAGACTCTCTCCTGTAATTACTCTTGCACGTGTGGCCACCGACGGGGTCCACCCCAAGCTATTCATCGCAGCAGCGTCTGCAGGGCCGACGCCTGGACGCCACCCAAATGGCCCTCAACAGGGGCTCCTCAGGGGCAGGGAAGACACACAGTGGGATGCGCCACGGCCCCTAAGACAATGGGAAAGCTCCCTGGATGCAGATAAGGAACATAAAACAAGTGAACAAAGCAAGGTGGACAGCACTGTGGCATGCTCCCTATTGTGTTCAAAAGGGAAGGGGGTGGATGTACATTTGTGCTTGACTACGCACAGACTATTTCTGGTAGGACACACAAGACGCGGTTGCAGTCGCTGCCTGTGGGGAGGGGGACCTGGCGGTGGGGACACGGAGGAGGGGCGCTCACTTGGCACTGAATACCATTTTTTCTATTTGGCTGTTTTCAGTCTGAATGTTTTTCTCGGTGAATGTTTGATGTTGTCTGAAGAAGGATTCCATGTTTTTAATAGCACCTTTATAAAAATTATTTAAAATTCTTGAAAATGTTTGTAATGGGCCAAGCAGACGTTCTAGGAATGGAATGAGCGTGTCTCATCCGTCAGGGGTTGTCAAAACAGAGCCCAATGTGGGCCCAGGGCCAAAGTGACCAACATCCTTTCCAAAGATATCTTTGGGTAGCCGTGGAGGCCAGAGACTGTGTGCATCCGTTCGAACCCCTCTTTGAAGGGACCCAAGTGTGAAGGACCCTCCCCAAGCCCCCCTCTCCCCCCCACCCCACCGTGGGACTCCTGTGGCCTCAGCCACAAAGCAACAGATAGGGATCTGTTGGGCCTTCCCCCTGTGCTGCATGGGAGGGCTCAGGAAACTGTAGAGAGCTGTACCCTAGAGGCACGGCTGTGGTGCACTGCCCCTCGACGGTGCCTGCTAACCACCCCAGGACACTGCACGTTACCCCAAATCTAGCCATGTCCCCAGCACTGCCACCACTCCTGTCTGGGCCCCCACTGCTCCCCAGAGCTACTTCAGCAGGCTTCCCACTTGCCTTCCTGCCTCCACTGTCACCCTGCCCCCAAGTCTGTTCTCATCAAGAAAGAATGTGTCCATACCCAAGTCAGGTCACACCCCTCCTCTGTTCCATATCCTCCCTTGGCTCCTACCTACCTGGCTAACAAGGCCCTCCCAAGCTGCCCCCATCTCTTTTTTGCCTCCCTGAATAAGGTGACCAACTACTCTTATCGTTCAGACCTATTAATAATGACAGTGGGACCACAGGTGTAAATGGGACGTGTCCGGGACAAGCTTATGTATGGTAGTCCCATCTCGAACCTCAGTACGGCCCCTTCAGCCACTATGTTCTCTGAATAGATTGAGCACATTCCTGCCTCAGGACCTTTGAACTGGTTGTTTTCCCAGCCACGTGTTACAAGACATGCCAACGCCCTCCCTGCTTCAGGTTTCTGTTCAAATGTTACTTCACTGGGGCAGCCTCTCCTGTCCATCGTATGAAAATAGCATCCCTGGTCACTCTCCTTCTCCCGCCCCGGCTTTATTTTTCATCATGGATCATCACTTTTATACTACAATCATATTTGTGTTATCTGTGTAATGTCTGGCTGTCTTACTGCAATGACACGTCCATGGAGGCAGGGCCTGTGTCTGATCACTGCTGGACCCAGAGCAGTGCCTGGCACATAGTGGGTGTCCAACAGACATTAACTGAGTAAATTAATCGTACCCATTTGGTTGATGGGGAAACGGAGGCTCAGAGAGGTTCAGGAATTCACCTGAAATTACCCAGCTAAAAATCAACCCTGGGCCTGGTTCCCTTTTTCTGATGCTGCCCTGGGGACCAGCCCCCTGTGTACCAGGTCCTACGCTGCCCTTCGCGAGGGCCCCCAGCATCCCAGGCTTCCCTGCATCTCTCATACAGAGGGAGGAGGCCCAGAGGTGAGCTGCATTCTTGTCCAAGAATAGTAATGATTCATTCCAGGGTGGGATCCAAAAAAGAATCGCCTGGACGTCTGTTTTGAGTCGGCCGCCCCGCTGCCGTCCAGCCGGCACTCAGAGATGTAAATACGTCCTCCGAGTGGGCCAAATCGTTTCCTTTTGACTGCCGGCCAGCCATTTATTGGCCATGGCTCTTCCCTGGAGACTGTCGGAGGCAACAATTATAAAAGAGCCCGTCCTCCCCGAGCATGGGGCCACACAAGGCTCTCTCCACCGCCTCCTCCTTCCGACAGCTGCAGGGGAAGATTGGCTGAGCACGGCTTGTTTGCAAATATGACTCATTTCTTTGATTCTAATAAAGCCTAATGATACGTGCTGAGCTCCCGGGGGGCTCGGGAGGAACCAGGGAGGAAGGCATGGCTCCGGCCTGATGGAGGGCATTAGGCCAGATCTGGCCCCGCCTGGCTTCCAGGGCTGGGGTGAAGCAGGACCCTTGGGACAGACAGAAGAGGACCCCAGAGCAGAGACACGCAGGACAAGGTTAAGCGGGGGCAGAAGCTCTGTTTTCCATCACAGAGCAACTCAGAGTCCAATTATAATTCACAGCCAGTGTGAAATGAATGTCCCAGGGGCCCAGGTGGCTGTCACAGGGGTCTGCAAGGGCACATCTCACCAGCTCCTGCCGACAGTGGTGCTTTGGCGTTGCAGACAGGGTGGGCGTGGGGGGTCCAGGCCAAGAGAAGACCCCACGCAACCTGAGAGTGGGTCACGCAAACACATACGGCACAATTTTACCTGTGACCACGGGCTTGAGGCTGGTGGGGACACAGACACTGCAGGTGGCGTCTGGTGGCAGAGGTGAGGTCTGGGAGCTCTGCTGCCTGTCTAGCTCCCTGCGTCACTTAACCTCTCTGGTCCTCAGTGTCATCCCCAAGGAGCCGTGACTGGAGGCCCTGTCCTTAGCATATCCCTTGTCTTAGCTCTTTAAATAGAGCCAGACTGTGAAGGTGTTGAAACCATGCTATCTCCAAGGTGTAGAGAGGTGAGGTCACTGCCCTGGGGTGCTGCAGCTGGGATGCGTGGTGGCCAGAGTCAGCCTCCCTGCTCCCGACGACCTCCTCTAGTAAAACTGGAGGGGGAGGGGCAGCTGGCAGGGATGTTCGGCAAGTTCCTTCCCTGTCCAGGGCCCATAAGGAAGTCTCAGCTTTCACAGTGCCTTCTTATCTTGATTCCCAGGCAGCTCTCATCAGGCATCGTTTGCTGAAGGCAAGGTCACCTCGAAGACCTACGCGTCTGCTGCAGGTGAGAGACGTGGAGGGAAACGATGGCTGGGGCCGGGCTTTAGCTCGAGGGACATGGAGACCAGCCTTTTGAGAGTCAGCTGGTACCAGTCACGGATACCTCCATGATGCCCCAGCAAGCCTCTCCTAATGGAAGCCGCAGAGCTGGTCACTGTAGGGCTGGTGGCTATTTTCAGGGGAAATCACAGAAGCTATGTGTCACCCCAAAGGGAACCCAGACCCACTGATGCCTGAACCCTGTGAGGCCCTGTCTATAGTTGGTGCTTCATATATGCCCTAGTCTCTCTCCCACTACTGTGTTCCTTGAGCAGTGTCCAAAACATATTCACTCATGTCACTCCCCATCTCGTATACCTTCTATGGCTCCCCCTCCTAGAGAACAAAGCTCAAACTTACCGGGCTAACATTCAGAGCCTCAAACCTTCTCCTGGCCCCATGCGTCCTACACTCCGGCCAAACTGGTGACTTTACTACTCCCAAACACTTGTGTGTGTTCAGAATGGCATGCCTCGTCACGGGCTGTTCCTTCCACCCGGAACGTCTTTTCTCTCTCCTTTCCAGCCTAGGGAGCTCCTATTCACGCCTCAAAGCCCAGCACATATGGCCTTTCCACTTGCAGTTGAGGAAACTAGGCCAGAAAGGGGTGGCTACCTTGCTGCTCTGGGCTACAAAGCCAAGTGGATGCAGACAAGCAATCAGTGAGAAGAATCGGCACTCGGTGGGCACTCACTGTGTGGAAACATTCTCACTTAATCCCCCCGGGCTGAGTGAGATCATAGTATCGCAAAAGCCAGGAGAGGGTTCTGGGCTGAGAAATGCCACATTTGGATTCACAGTTGACTGCAGAGACGCAAGGGTAAGGCAGGGAGAGGAGAGTCCAGCGCTGGGGTCTGGGAGAGTGATGAAGGGACTCCCATGCAGGGTGGGGAGGAGTGCAAGTGGGGAGAGGGGTCAGACTCTGGATATACTTGAAAGGGAGAGCCAAGAGCACCTGCGAACTGGATGGGAGCTTTGAGGTGGGCAGGGGTTTGGGATGAATCCTACGACTTCCCTCCTCGAAGCGCCTCTCCAAAGATGAAATGCAGTGAGAGGGGCAAGTCCCCGGCACAGTGCTCACTGGAGCCGTTAGTTCTCTTTCCTCCCCCCTCTTCCATGTGCAGGAGAAGGGAGGCTCTAGAAGGCTGGGAGCCGGGCCCTTCTCACCCTTAGCACCTGGCCCAGGGCTACACTGCACTGAAGCCCCCGGCCCCACTCACTGGCCCCAGCCTCTGCTCGTTCAGGTGGCCGGCCAGGTCTTCTCGACTAAGCCTGCATTCCAGGCTCCTGTTCTGTGGACCCCAGTCCTCCCCAGGGTTCCAAAAGAGGGTAAGCCACTTGGAGACATTCAGGTGGGCTCACAAAGCTCTGCTGGGACCCAAAGGCTGGAGTGGAAGGTGAGCACCCGGCAGGTGGCCGGCGCTCTGTGGGCGGAGCAAGTCCATCCGCATCACGTGGGCCTTCGGAAGCCGCCTGCGGGCTCCGGACATTTCTGAAGATAAATCCTGTCTCCGTGGCTTCCAGGCCAGGAAGGGCAGCTTGGGCACTCAGGTTGGGGATTCTGGAAGGCAGGAGCCTTAGAACCCACAGGAGGGCCGGGTGTGGGGGACGGGCTCATTGCTCTTATGAGTCCTTCCCAAGAGCCCTCACGTCTACGCTAGCAGAGAGGGGGAAGGAGGACAGTCCCTTTGCAATTTGGGGGGAGGGGTGGTGCATACGGGAATTTTAGAAGGGGCCACTCTTAGTCCCTCTGAAGGGCAGATCACTTGAGTTCCAAATGCCCCTAGAGGGCAGTTTTATCCACTAAGAGGACACTCAATAAATTAAAATGGCCCACATTTCTCAAGCAGCTTCTCAGAGCTCAGTCTCACTCTGAGAAGCTGGTCTCACAGTCTGTGTCTCTGAGTGAGACTCAGAGCTGTGCACAGTCTCACTCAGTTAAGGGCAGCCCTACATCCCTGGAAGGGCAGTGCTATGATCTCCCCAAGCACAGGGGAGAACACTGGGGCCCAGAGAGGAAAAAGCACCTGTCCAAGCTAGGACCGGCAGATCGAGGGTTCGAACCCAGGCAGCCGATCCGTGCCCGAGGCAATGAGGTCCCAGCAGGTATCCAAGTGGCTGGTTGGGCACCAGTTTCCTGGGTGGGGCAGGCCGCGTGTGGTCAGGCTGTGCCAGGAACAGCCGAGAGCACACAAGGCTGTGGTTTCGGGCCCCACTCAAGTGAGAAGTTCATGGTGCCTGCATTTCTTTGTCTATAAACTCAGCTGTCTGGTGGGGGTGGTGTGGAGTGGGTGACGAATATGCTTGTAATGCCCTCTCTGTCTACAAGTGGAAAATATGTACACACAGAGAGCCCTTGTCCAAGCAGGCCTAGGGCCTTGTGAGCACAGGCCGAAGGCTCGCATGTCACGACAGGGAATGGACGACCTGAGAGTGGGCCACCTGACCCTATCTTGCCTAGGATTTCCGGGCCCTAGCCCTAAAGCATGGCTGGGACTGGTCAGCAGGCAACCCCCTCTTCTGTGGGCCTGTTCCTGGGCCAGCTTCTAAGAGCGGGGAAGACCCTTGGAAACCCCAAAGCTGCACACAAAGAGGAGTAACATCTCATGACGATGAGGGACCACCCCCTTCCTTACTGATGTCTCCTGCCCCTGGCTCTCACCCTCCAGGTGAAGACTTATCTCAGTCATTTTCAGGACCATCAGGATCATACCAAGGTGCCAAACCCCAAGTTTAGTGGAAAATGACGCACAAGTCCATTTTTGATTGGCCTCCAAACACTGGGTTCACAGGACTCCCTCGGACATCAGCAAAGAGGTGCCCAAACTTCAGGTTTCCACATTCTGCCTTTCTGCTGTCTGTCCGCTGTCTGTATTCCTGTAGGTGCTGACTACATTGTGGTAAACCATAAAAACGCCCACAGCTCTCCACTCCTCTCCTGAAGAGACAGGGCCTAGCTCCTACCTCTTGAATCTGGGTTAGCCTGTGGCTTTCTTTGGCCAATGGGACATTAATGAAAATGGAGCAGAGGCTTGAAAAGAGGTCCTGTGCTGGGGCTTTCCCATTCGTTGTTTTGGAAACGCTGAGCCTCCTGTAAACAGGCCCAGGCTCAGGCTAGCCAGCTGCATGATGGACCCATATGGACCCACTGCCCCTGGCACCCCAGCCAATAGCCAGCTAATCCCCAAAAGAGCTATCCTGAGATCCTGCAGCTGACCTACCCATGAAGGAGCCCAGCAAAAACCAGAAGAACTGCCCAGCCAAGCTCAGCCCAAACTGCCAATGAGCAGAACCATGAGCCAAATAAATGGTGGTTGTTTAAAGCTACCAAATTTGGGGGTGATTGTTATACAGCAAAAGCTAGCCAATACATATTTTCTTCCTCTATCTATTCACCTTTCCGCTTGAGTAACTACTTCGGCTTCATACATGCGTTTTTCTCTACGCGATAACAGGTTTGATGTGCTAACTATACATTTTTTCCGAAAATGCATTAAGAAAACTACATCATTTTCAGACAACAGAAGTACATATACCTGCATACGGGTGTAGGAATGATTCATTCCCCTCATTTGACAGTTAAAGAAACTGAGGCTCAGAAAGGGGCAGTGACTTGCCGAAGGTCAAACAGCCAGTAAAATGGCAGAACTGGGATTCGGTTCCAGGCCTGTCTGAGACCAAAGGCATGGATTGATGTCCGAATCTGCACCCTCCTTCCCCCACCATCCATCCCAAGACGGTGACTCCCACATCCCTGGGGAGAAGGTGAGGGAGTAGGCTGTCGTCCAGCCCCCAACCCGTGCCCTCCTCCCTCCTGCCTTCGGTGAGGCTGGCCTTACTCCCAGAACTCGGTGACGGGCGAGGTGAAGTTGTTGGTGTTGAGGGTGGCCCACAGGCTCTTGTTCTTGCGCATAGTGTCTTCCATGCACTGCGGCGTGTTCCAGCTGTGGTTACAGTGTGCCCAGGGCAGCTCCGACTGGAAGGACTGGAACAGATAGTATGTGGCCCAGGCCAGGATGATGACGTAGTATATATTCAGGAGGGACACGATCACGATGGAGGCATAGCCGATGCCTGTGGGTGTGGGCAATCAAGATGAGAATCAGGAGGGGGGCCAGACCCACCATGGGCACCTATTCAACTTCAGTATCCCCAGGGCTGGGGCCCAGACGGGCCCTTCAATAATGACCAGCAAATAGGGGCACCTGGGTGGATCAATTGGTTAAGCTTCTGACGCCAGCCCAGGTCATGATCTTGCGATTCGTGAGTTTGAGCCCTGTGTCTGACTCTGTGCTGACAGCTTGGAGCCTGGAGCCTGCTTCCAAATCTGTGTCTCCCTCTCTCGCTGCCCCTCCCCCCACTCACACACACACACACACACACACACACACACACACACACACTCTCTCTCTCTCTCTCTGTCTCAAAAATAAATAACCATTAAAAAATTTTTTAAAAAACCTAATGACCAGCAAATATTTATAGGATGAATGGATGGCCGGATGGATGTGTGGATGGGTGAAAGAATGGATGGTCTGATAAGCAGGATGAATGGAAGGATGGATAGAGGATGGGTAGAGCAATGAATATATGGCTGGATACATAGATGAGTAGATGGATAGATGTTTGGTTGGATAGACAGCTGAATGGATAGATCTTGGGTTGATAGATGGATGTTCAATATGTTGGAAGGATGTATGGATGGTGGCTGGTTGGAAGGTTAGGTAGATGAATGGATGGATGAATAAGGGGATGGGTAGATGGGTAGACGGAAGGCTGGTCTAATTGACTAATGGAAGAAAGTTTACTGGATGGATGGATGGATAGGTTTATACAGATGAATGAATGGACTCACACATCCTCCCACCCCTGCCAATTATAATCATAACAGTGATTATTTTATAAATGCATAATAGGTATTAGGCATAGGAGTAAATGTTATAATAATAATAATAAAGTTACCATTAATTTGGTGCTTAGTACGTATACAAGACACTTTTACGTAGCAATGTCATTTTGTCTTCATAGTAACCCTATGAAAGTAAGCATACTATTTCCATTTTACAGATGAAGAAACTGAGGCATGAGGCGATTAAGGGACTTTCTCAGAGTCACAAGAGTTCGAGCAAGAGGAGGACATAGAACATGACATCATACAGCTCCTGAATTTGAGTGCTTATCTTCTGCATTATACGGCTGAGCAGCTGCTACATACGGATGCTTCGATAGCGCAGAGAGGTGGGAACCGCTCATATGTATTGGGCAGCCACCGCGGGCCGCAGCATCACAGGAATAACGCACCAACTGCCTGCCACCGTGCGTCAGGCACAGTGCCAAGTGGGCTTGCATGAGGCTCCAGTGTACCTCGCAAATAGTAGGTGCTCAATAAAAATTTGCTGACCCAATGAACGCCAGGCCCCGGGTGACCTTTGTCCCATACTCACCGGAGAACAAGGGGCAGATCTTTTCCCAGCAGGTGATGCCCCCTTCAGAGGTGTACTGGCCTATGATTACCTCCAGGAAAAACACAGGCAGGCCGCCGCCAAACAGGAAAATAAAATATGGTATGAGAAACGCACCTGCAGAGAGAGCAAAGTGGGATGAGGGTCAGACTGTGGCTGCCACAGGGGCCACTCCCAAGCCCTCCCGGCCAATGGAATCCAGGAGAATGAGGGAGGGGCATGAGGGATAAAGGCCAAACTCTTGGACCTGGTTGAAAATTCTCCGGGCCTTGCCCACCTGTCCAGGGGGCATCACCTTTCCAGTGTGCCTTCTCACCTGCTTCAAACCCACCAGGTGCTTTTCAAAGCCTCCAAGCCTTTGCTTAAGCTGTGCCAACGACCTGCCTGCCTTCCCCACATCCGTCCATCTTGAACACGACCTCCTCACTGAAGGCTTCACCCATCCTTACCCAGGCCCGCCCAGGGCAGGAAGCTGAGAAGAACCGGCTAGGAAGGGTGCAGTGATGAGAAGCAAGAGGTGGGAGTCTCCAGCTGGGGGTAAGAGCCAGGGCGAGGGTTCCTACCTGGCATCCACTAATGGCTTCGGCGGGTCCATAAACCCTTTGAAACTGTGGGCAACTTGGGTCTATGTGTATGTGCTTTGTTCTGGGGAGCGTCTAGGGCACTCATCAGAGTCCCAAAGGCGCCTGAGACCTACAAAAGGTTAAGAAACCAGGATCTAAGGCAGAATTTCCCAAAAGGTGGTTCTCCTAACTTGGGCAGCAAGCCACCTGCTGCCAAGCAAGCCTCTGATTGCAGGCCGTCCTGGGCGCTGAGCAATTCCTCCCTGCCCAGTGTTCCGTAAGCCCTCTCCTTGCACCAGGGAGAAGGTCTCCATCACGTGCTGCCCGACTGTGATACCTCCGACAAGAGAGGATTCTAGCTCAGAATCCTCTGAGCAGCAGCAGGTTGAAAAAAACCCAAAAAAAACAAAAAACACACCAAAACCCTGAACCAAAAAACCCAAACCAGCCAACTGGCCGAACACCCATTTACATTTAAAAAAATTATCTTCAAAGGTGGTTGAAAGATACAGATTCAAGGTCTAAGCTCTGGGGACACAACGTACAGCACAACAATGGTAGTTAACAGTCCCGTACTGCGTATTTCAAAGTTGCTGCGAGAAGAAATCTGAAGTCCTCAACCCAAGAAAAAAATGTCTAACTACGTGGGGGGATGGATGGTCACTGGAGTTACTGTGGAGATCATTTAGCAATATACACATGTATCAGTGCATTATGTCATACACCTTAAGCTAATAAATGTCACGTGTCAATTGTATCTCAAGGAAATGGGAGCAAAATTTTTAATTAAAAAAGAATATATTTTAGAATAAATTCACCGAATTTCTTTTCTTGGATACCTTTCCATCGCGGCAAATAATACTGGTTTTCCATTTATGGGGGTGGGAACAAAGTCTGCTTTTGAAGTACATTTGGATTAAGTTAGAAAAAGCCAAAGCAGGGGTACGTGGGTGGCTCAGTGGGTTAAGCGTCTGACTTTCGCTCAGGTGATGATCTCACGGTTTGTGGGTTCGAATCCCACATTGGGCTCCATGCTGACGGCACAGAGCCCGCTTGGGATTCTTTCTCTCTCTCTCTCTCTCGAAATAAATAAATAAACTTTAAGAAAAAAAAAGGAAAAGAAAAGGCAAAGCAAAGGCACGTAGATATGGGGGGATTTATGAAGGGGCCATGTGAATGCCTGAGGCCTGGGTCATATGGGTCTGGCCTCATCACCTCCCGAGAGAGAGATGGTAAAGGACTTACTTGAGGTTGCCCAGCAAGACCCTGACAGAATATCACCTGACTCCCAGTTGTGCTCATTTCTTGCCTCTGAGATGGGGTGGGAGGTAGCAGGCTGACCCAGGGGAGGTCCAGGCTGGGGGCCTGGGAAAGTGGGGCATGGAGAGAACCCCGTGGTCCGGCCCCACCCTCTCCTCCAATGCCACTCTGTGCCCAGTCCAGGCTTACCTCCACCATTTTTGTAGCAGAGGTACGGGAAACGCCAGACGTTGCCCAAGCCAACGAAGCCACCAGCCACAGAGAGCACAAAGTCGATCTTGCTGGACCACTTCTCCCTCTGAGGGGGCTTCCCCTCTGCCTCATCTTCAGGCCGCGTGCCTGGGCTCTTCCCCGGGGATGGTTTCAAGATGTCTTTGTGAAAGTCTTTCAAACACTGCAGTTTCTCCTTGGTGGCCATATCCTCCTTGATTTCTGTAGGGGACAAAACAGAAGACAACGTGTGCTCGGTAAGGGATGGCCTGTTTGTCTTCGGCACATGCTGTCCTTTCTCACCCATGAGCTGGCTCTGATCCACCCAGGCCAGCGGCAGGGGGCCTGACACACCCTGTCTATCCACTGCTCTGTCCTGAGTGATTTGGACCCCCTAGGTGATCAGGGACCTCAAGACTCAGGAACTGACAGGTTCCCCAGGCACCTGCTGATTGTCGTCCCCCAATGTCATGCCTCGTTCTGCACCCGGAGGCAGAGAAGCCACCCCAACGCTGGCATCATCTCCACAAAATAAGACACACGCCGGGCAAATCCAAGGTAACTTCCCGATAACAGCCTGCCTGCATTTGCTAGAAATGAACAGACACTGTCTCAAATTTCAGATTTGCCTAGAGAATGATGGCTCCCATTTCATTCAAGACCCAGCACAGTGCCTGGCCACAGGAGGTTCTCATTCCCAGCTTTGAAAAAGCAGATTCGAAAAAGAAAGAATGGCTAAACATAAATGAATACGGAATGGAGTTTCAAGCCGGAATGGACACGGTATTTGAAAAACGAGGTTTCCATCAAAGTATGGAAAACAGATGTTTATGAAACAGGTTTGCAGTTCATTAACCAGTCACATCTCTGCGGCACACTGTGGGGCTAACGGAAGAACAGGGGCTAATGTCCATTTGCCCATCCCTCTCTAGCCACTCTGGCTTGCTCTAACCCCTGCGCCATCCAGGCTCTCTTGCCCTCTGACTCCCTGTTGGGTTCAGCAATGGGAGACCCCAGATGAGGTCCAATCTCCAAGTCCCCAGAAGCTGTTCAGGATCACACTCAGCCCACCCCGGCTTCGAGCCCACTCTAGAGGAAGTCTGCCACCAGCCAGGAAAGAACATCTTTCTCTACTTCCCAGGTCCCTGAGCCCTACCCCCTGCTGCCAGCTTGGCTTTGAGGGAAGAGCACCGCGAGTCCCAGCCCAGGGTGAGAGGGTGCCTTTGAGGGTTTACCCCCACCCGGCGGATGGCCACGGAAGGCAGCTGAGCTGGGGGAGCCAGACTTAGGGGGCCTACCCACCCCTCCCCGAGCAGAATAAAAAGTGTGACCAACTCATAGCCAAACAGCCTGGGATCCAAATGGATGGCCAACATGGAAATAACCGAGAAAAGTCAAGATTTCTAGGTTTTCTTAAAACATGTGAAGGTCATCAGGCCTCTTTGGGTTCACATTCCTCAAGGGAACGATTGGCTGGACCAGATGTGGCCCGCTCACCCGAGCACACCCTGGCCCGCTTGCCACCTGGCTCACAGGACATCTCTAGTGGGGATCTGAGTCTGCCTTAGCAAAGTGCTTAGCACTACGTACCTGACAATGTCTTGCTCAAGCCCTTGCTTCCTTGTTAACCGTCTCCACCTTGACAAGAACACAGGCTCCATGGCGACAAAGACCTGCCTTATCTACTGCTGTGCCCAAAACCTGGAGTGCAGGAGGTCGCCAGGTAAGAACAGATGTGTAAATGGTCCCCAGAGTGGGGTCTTCACGCAGCTGTTGCCACGTCCCAGCTCTGATGCCAGCGAGTGTCTCCGCCTGGCATGGGTGGCGGTCTGGGCAGGGTGAGTTGGGGGCTGCCTGAGGACCTGGGGTGTGCACAGAGGATGCCCTGGCCTGGCCCCAGCAGACAGAACCAACAGGGGCCATGCTCTGAGGAGGAGAGGCACAAAAGCACAACAGAACCCCCATTTCCCCCACGCCTCCTTCCTCTCCCTGGCTCGGGGTGGGGGACCCCGATTGTTTCGCTATCTGGCCATGAGCAGACCAAGAAAAGGCTTCCTGGAGCCGCCGGGCGCTCGCTGAGCCCTTCCTCTGTCTCCTGGAGCGCAGACTGGTGGCGGCATCCGCACAGCCTTTCTTTGCCCTGCTCCCTCGGGGCGACGTGGGGGTTCGGCCAGGCGTATGGCTACTGTAAAAATAGCCCCAGCGGCCAGCATTGTTCTAGCATTAATTTGTGCAGCCCCCGATGGTTATCTGAGCAGCCCATTGTGGGCTGGCTGGATGGGAGCATAATTGGAGGATGTGGGACTCAAGTCCCTCCTAGTGAAGATGTTTTTCAGGGAATGACCCCTGAACCTCCTCACCAAGAGGGTCGGTTCCGCCCTTTCAGGCTCTCCTTGGATCTCGGGGCTACGAGGCACTTCACAAGGTCAGCCAGGCGGAGGGGGGAGGTGGCCAGCTTCTGTTCGCACAGGCAGCTGGGAACGGCGAAAGTTCTGCCCCAGTAGGACACTAGGAGCCGGGGCAGCTTCCCTGTGGCTACCCTGAGAGTCCTGGCTCTGCCCCCCAGGTCCCCAAACCCACTTGCCAGGCTGGCACTCAGAGGACCCTGCAGAAACGTGGGGGTGGGGGGCAGCAACAAGTTCCCTGAGACCCTCTGCTCCAGGCTCCTGTCTCCCATGAGGTGAGACCTCCAGCCCCTTCTCCCCTCAGGACCCCGTCTTCCCAGCACCCAGGACCCGTGGCTGAGCCAGGATGTGGGCGGGGCTTGAATGGGGCACAGCTGGGGCCTGTCACGTGTCTGGCACCATGGGGGTTTCCCGTCTCCCCATCCCAAAAGCACATCCAGGGACGTGTTCTTCTGTTACGTCACCTGTCTCACCCACGGCTGCCACGAATACAAGCCCACCTGCCCTTTAGGAACACACCAGCCGGTTGCCCTGCCTCTGGCTCCCTGCCGCCAGGCCACAGTCTGTGACCTCGTCCAAGACCTACTCATGCCCTGATGAGGCCAGGCCCAGGTGCAGGCATCCCACCTCCCGCTCAGGGGGCTCATTCCAAGCCCTTCTGTGGTGCCTGACCAGCCCCGTGCCTGTAAAAGCCCATTGCAGCAAGACCCTTGGCTTCCGCCTCCTGTACATTCCTGGCATCCACCCACATCTCTCCGTTGCCATGGCAACCGCGGTGCTCAGGGGCCCTGACAGCTCTTGCCTGGGCATCTGCAGCGGCCTCCTCCCAGGTCTCCCTGCTGCTACACTGTCCCAGCTCCCCAAACCGTTCTCAGCGCAGCTGCTGAGGGCAACGTATAGAGCACAGCAGACCAGAACATACTTCATTACTCCTAGGAGAAAACACAAACTCCTCACAACAGCCTAGGAGCCATCTCCCCATTCTCCCTTCTCCTTGAGACACTCTTTCGTTCATCCCACTCCTCAGCTGCAGGCTCCCTACACGGCCGCTTCAAGCCCTCTGGTGGCGACCTGACCCCTAGAGGAACTGGAGTATGAGCCCCGGCCTAGAAGCTGACAGCCGTTTCCTGGCTGGGTGTCCTCGGACAAGTTGCTCAACCTCTCCAGTCTTTCGTGGCCTCACCTGTAATGTGGGGATAATCACGCCCAGCTCATAGGGATATTGTGGAGACTCCACAGGGGAGGAGAGGAATGCATGGAAAGTACTTAGAACCGTAGTGGCAAGTAGCAAGTACTCCTTACACAGGAGCGGCTGTGTTACTGTTGTTACCGCCACAATTATTATTGGGGTCCACCTTGACCTTGGGGTATGCAAGGCCTTGGTTCTACTCAAGGGGAGATCGGCGAGACCCGGGGAGGCCAAGCGACACTCCTGAGGTCATACACCCGGTAGTGACAGTAACCGTAACGCGTGCGCCGAACTTTCAGCTCTGCCGCCAATCCCTCCCCCGGCCCAGCCCAATCTCAGACAACACCTTCCCTGGAATACTTCCATCCATCTCTGCAGACTCCTGGAGGCCCAGTAATTCCCACCTGTCACCCCACAACACCCTCCCCACAGTGCAGTGAGCACTTAGGAACAAGCCCCCTCCTAGGCATTCCAGCAGCCCGCTGGCTGCCAAAAGCTGTTTTCCTTGGCCCCAGGCCCAGGGCTATTTTGTAGCCGTGATACATAATTCCCCATTTTAAGAGCTTCCTCTTTGGTTATTACAGCTACAAGTGATTAGAATCGGCATTAGAATCAGCTCTGACACAGAGGCTCCAGGATTAAGGCTCCCTCCTTGCCCAGCTTAAATTCTCCTTGTCTCTGTTGCAGGGGTCAAGGCCAGAACTGGCTGTGCCTGAAGACCGACTTACAGATCACCCTGTCAGCTCTGGCATGCCCACGGACAGATTCGACCTGGTGCCAGCGATGCCGTGGATTTATCAGATGTTCCTTTGCTTCTCCCCCATTTAAACCCACTAGAATTTTGGTACTTACGCTTTGTGCTGAGCTGTCAGTAACTAGTGGTCTATTTACTCCTCAAACAGCCTTACTGTGGAAGGGAAGGGATTTCTAGTCCTGTTTTACCCATGAAGGAAGTTGAAGCTCCCGTGAGAGAGTGAGTGGCCTGCTTGGGGCTATGCGCACAGAAGCCGGAAGGCAGAATTCCCACCTCCACCTGCCCAATGCCCGAGGCACTGGAGCAAAGCTTAGAAGGAGGAGACCTCTGCCCTGTTTGCAGATGAAGATGCTGAGGCCAGAGGAAAAAGGCCAGAGGTATAGCAGGACACAGTGGGGACTGGGTGTCCTGCCCACCTCCCACGCCCTCCCAACCCCTCTGGCCCCAGGTGCCCAAGTGCCGGCCAGATGGACCTGGAATCAAGCTGCAGACACCGTGGTGGCTGCCTTCCCCAGCACCTGCCGCTTCAGTCCAAGGCTGTGGGGGAGAGCAAGCCCTTGCCCAGCAGAACTTGAAACGTTTCCCATAACAAAAAAAAAAAAAAAAAAAAAAAAAAAAAAAAAAAAAAAATCCCACAAGGCTCTCTGGAACAGAACGAGGACTTCAATCTCTCATTGTCACTGACTTAACCAATCAGTGAGGTTCTATCAGGTTTTCAAAATAAGAGGGCAGGTAGGTACACTTTGCTGTTTCCTCTTTAGAAGCCCTTCCAACCACTCAGAGGCACACAGTCAGCCCCTGAGATCCATCTCTGGACAGTGAGTGTTTCTCAGCAAGCCTCTGGGGGTGAGGCAAGCAGCACCTAGAATCCCAGAAGAGACCCCCTCTTAGAGGTAGAAAAATAGCAACGTCCTGTTGGGCTCACTGTGGAATTAAGCATTCTGGGGTAAGGCTTTATCCTCTCCTCCCGTTCCCCTGTCCACTCCAGAGCCAGGGTTCTGGGCTCACTGAGGCTACGATCCAGCTGCGTGACCTAGAGCAGGTAACAACCTCTCTGTGCCTCATTGGCTATAAGAACTCCCCTCCTAGGGATTAAGTAGGACGATGCCTGTAAAATGTTCAGCACAGGGTCTCTTACATGCTAAGTGATTAATAAATATTAGCTATTACTGAAGAAAACAGCTGACCACACTGGAATTTTATTAATACTGTGTGGCAGGCATCATATCCTGAGTGTTTTGAAAAGAAGAAAAAAGCAAGCTGCATTTATGAAGCATTGACTACACACACGTTTATTTAGCAGTGTGCTAAGTGCTTTGCAAGCATTTTCTCAGTTAACCCCCTCTATGGGAGCCATTTTGCTGACGAGGCCCGGAGAGGTGAAGTCACCCATCCAGAATCACACGGCAAGTAAAATGGCCGCGGAGGCTTCAAACGGCTCACAGGTCTGCTTTAGCCTCTGTCCCATGTTCTCAAGCACTTGGGACATCTGGGATCACCTGCAAGGTGACCGAGTGAAATCAGGCCTGGTGCCTTTAAGTCCACTCCAAGCCGCTGGACTGGACACATCAGGGTAGTATGGGAGGGCCAACAGGGAAGCAAGGAGCCACAGGACACAGATGGGGCAGGGCCCGGGGACCTGGGGAGCAGTCACTGCCCAGGGCCACAGGGAAGGGCTGGACAGGCTCATGAAGTGGCATTGACAGCCAGGACACACGGCACCCTGGACCAGAGCCTTCCTCCAGCAGGCAGGGAGAGCCTCCCAGACTTCTCTGATAAGTCTGAAGGGGCTCCTTCAAAGCACTGTGTCCACAGATTCCAGGCAAAGGACAGGTTCAGTGAGTAGCAGGGCTGGGATCAATTAGTAATGTCTGCCACGGCCATGCTCCTTAGGTACCCTCCTGACCCTAGGAAGCATTTGAAACCTAAGCACAAAAAACAAAAAACAAAAACCAGGGCACCTGGGTGGCTCAGTCGGTTAAGCGTCTGACTCTCGGTTTCAATTCGAGTCATAGTCTCACAGTTCATGGGATCGAGCCCTGGGTCAGACTCTGAGCTGACAGCACAGACCCTGCTTGGGATTCTCTCTCTCCTTCTCTCCCTCTGCCCTCCCTTGCTCTCTCTCTTCTCTCCCTCTCTAAATAAATAAATAAACATTTTTTAAGAAAATTCAGCACCCCAAACCAACCAAACAAACAAAAACAAAAACACGAGGTGTGTCAAGAGTGCTATTTAACCCAAGACCTTAAGGGTAGCTATTTTTGAAAAGAAAGTAAAGTTACTCAGAGAAAGACTTTTGTTTTTGTTTTTCAGGAAAAGGTGCACCTTTAAAAGATGTAATCATTTGATTAAATCACGTGGTCTGCATCCTTCTGTCTTGTTTATCTGTCTGTATCTCAGGATAACTCATGTGACAATCTCAACAGCCTACAAGGACCTGGCCGCGAAAGACAGAGTTTGGTGGGGAGGCAGGGAGGCTTCGGGGAGGAGTAGGGCTTGCGGCAAACCGGATGGGCTGCTCTCCTCAGCTCCAGCTGCTGCATATACATTTTCTAATTTCTAAAACATGCCACGGCCCAAATACAAATATGGTTTGCCTTCTTTGCTTACGCCATTACCCCAGGTCACCTGAGGTGGCCACAGCAAAGGGCAGGGCAGGGGGCAGGCTTGCCTGGAGATGCTGACCAGCCCGGCCTCACCGGCCCAACGGCTCCCCCGGTGAGGTCATCCAGGAAGTCTGGCATTGTTTTGCCCGGAACAAAGCTGAACAATGAGCGACCGCATTCTGGTCCTAGTGAAAGTGAATTCCGTTTGGGGAATTGTTTTTAGCATGACATCTCTGGGGACAGGGCTTGTTAATAATCTACCTGGGGTTCATTGTCTGCGGGCAAGTTCTCCCCTTCCCTGGTCGAGCTGGAAACCCCCCACCCCACAAAAGCTCAGGTCCACCCTCAGAGACCCCTCATTTCCATTGAGAGCACCTTGCCTGGCTCATTATTAGCCCTCAACCTACGTTAAGTGTCTACCTCTCCCCGAGCTTCACAGAGGCTCCCCTTTCACAGATCAGGATGCTGAAGCTTAGGGAAGGGGAAGGTCAGGCCCAGGTCACACAGTCATGAGGCAGTAGGTTAGGATTTGACCCCAGATCCTGACTCCACACCACCCAGAGACGAGGTGACCTCTGGACAGGGACCTACCAGAACAAGTCATACCTCTGGCTCTGTGATTTGCAGAGGAAAAAGTGGGTGAGAGGGAACAGGTTTTACAGAGAACCGGCCTCTGGGACAACACTGGTGGCAGGCAGGATGTGGGCCCAATGCACAGCCACCTTGTCCTCTTCTCCTCAAAAAATGTTTACAGGTGAGAGGTCCGGGGACCGGGTCCAAATATTTTTCTTATCTCCTTAGAGGTGGCAAGCACTGACCCAAAGCCTAGAGAACCACAGGCGGTCAACAGAGAAGAACAAAAAAGAAGGCATGCAAGCTGCATGGGAGTGAGGGGGAGGGTACTAGGTGGGGGGGAGGCAGGAGGCCGGGCCAAGGGAGGGGCCGAGGGGTGGGGGCAGGATGGCCGGCGCAGCCCCCAGGCACCAGCCAAGCAGGCCACTGAGTCAGGGGAAAGGGCAGTGGACCAGGGGCCAAAAGGCTGGGTCTGGTTCTAGTTCCACTGGGTCATGTAGGCCAAGTACTGCCCCTCTGCATCTCAGAAGTCCAGGGACAAAACAGAGCAAGGGTAACCCCGGCAGGCAGTGACTGCTGAGTAAGCACTTCCTGAGAACCTACCGTACTGGGTGCCAGGCACTGCTCTAGGAACTGGGGGCATGGAGGTGAGCCCTGAGGAGCTGACGTTCCAGAAGGGGAGATCAATATTTACAACCAGGACCAGCATGTAGAAGACAGCCAAGCAGAATGAGGTGTAAGGGACAGGGACACAGGAGTCAGTGAGGCCCCTCCGAGGAGGTAAGGTTTCGTAACGGCAGACGCTCACTGAGCTTTCAGAGACCTTTCAGGGACCTGTCAGGGACCTTCCAGGCACGGCCCAGAGAAGCGACGTCACTTGCCTAAAGGCACACAGCTGGGATCTGAACCCAGGCAATGGGTTTTGGGGTCCATGCTTTCAACTACACCAAAACTGAGGTCTGCATGGCAAACATCTGGGGAAATGGTGTTCTCAGAGCAGGGAATGGCGTGCTCCAAAGAGGGCCACACAGGGCATGGTAAAGGAAAAGAGAGAAGGCCAGTGTGAGACAGAGAACAAAGGGGAACAGGGGATAGGGTGACCTAGAGACGAGGCCATGTCCGGAGGCCAGGATTAAAAGCTGGGTTTATCCAGAGGCTGGTGGCAGCCCCTGGAGAATTTTGTGCTCAGTGGGGGCTCAACCGTGTGGCTCCACAGCCCCTGCTTGTCCCTGACTGCCTGACCAACCCCTCCTTTCCACTCTGGGAGGGGATTCAAGGGCTCATGCTGGGCTTTTCTCTGTAAGCTACTACGAGTGGGGGCCTTTAGAACCTGGGTCCTTTATCCCTGACACCCCGGAGCCACCCGGCCAGCCCCCTCATCCTGTGCCAAATACCTGCAGGACTGGCTGAAGACGACTGCTGTTCTTTATGAAGAGGGATCACCCAAGGATGGGTGGCCAGAACTCCTTCCCCTTGGCCAAGGGTCACAACACCAGTGCCACAGAGAAGACAACGTTCTTGTGAGTTGAGTCCGGACCTCAACAAGGGTGAAGCCCATGGGTTTGGGAAGAAGAGGGTCAGCCTCTGATGCTATATAATCTGAGACAAGTGACTAACCCCTGCCAAGCAGGCCCTTACCTGGGGCAGTGGGGCGGAAAAGCCCCAAATGTCCCATGCTAACTGAGCACCTACTTACACTGCTGGCCCAGGGCCACTGCAGGGGGATACGAGGTCACCTCCCTGCCCTCAAGGTGCTAATGTCCAGAGACGGAGGGGAGGGACTCGTTTTGTCAAAGTAACACAAACATTATTCTGCAAGGAGGACAGGAGTCGTGCATCTGGTCAAGGGTGAATGAGAGGAGCTTCAAGGAGCAGGTGCCTGGGACACCCTCCGGGTTGGGCCCCACACAGCCTGGCTGGACCTGGACTCCTGGGGAAAGGTGAGTATCCGGGAACAGTCCAGTCTCACGGATTCTGTCGCAGCGGGCTCAGACCCCAAATGCCACTTAGGTTGATTTTGAGCATACACTGCCAGAACTAAAGCTTAGCTAAAGGAGAGAAAGCAGGGAGACAGAGGAGGGCCGCCATGGCGTCTAACGGGGGCGCTCAGGGGCCTGTTTTGGTGCACAGGGCAGTGAGTCAGCAGGCAACGGTCTCCTGGCACTGACTCACCAGCCACAGCCTGTCACTCTCCCGTCAGCTTCCCCACCACCCCAGCCCTCAGCCTGGTTTTGCCGGAAGTGGGGGTGGGGTAGGGTCTACCATGATCCTGAGGCAGGCTCTGTAGAACCCAGGATTATTTCTGGAGGCCACAAAAAAAGAGACATGAGAAACAAGAAAAGCGCAGTTTCCATTTCCGCAAACTTCCCCTTTAAAGCTATAAGAACCCCAAAGCTGCCCTCCTCTCACTGCTTGTGGAAAGCAAACAGGGCTACCCCTCCCTAGCTCTATAGAAACTGGAGAGCGACAGGATCTCAGCGACAAGGCTAGCTAGCTAAGGGCATGTCTGTGGCCCAACACCCACTCAGAGCCAGCCACCTCCAACTCCCTCACCCGGGCTCGGCCGGCAGTCACATCTCCATGGAAACAGTCAAAGAACCCTCTGCGGAACAGCCTTGGGAAGTCACCTCTCTAAGCCTCAGTGTTATCGTCTGTAAGATGGGCATAATATCCCATCTACAGTGTGTGAAGACTCCTAGCTCAGTAAATGTTTGTAAACAAGGTCCCTGTTCCTCTTTTAAACACGTCTCTACTCAATGAGGAAGGACCTTCTTCCTTCCTAGCTGCACCCAAACCTCACCCTCACTTAGAAATTTAGCTCAAGGAGGGTTTGGTGCCCGGGGAACGAAGCAGCTTGAGATTTAGCAAGACAGAGGTGGCGATCAGCTAGCAATGTCTGCTGCCAGTGCCCCGGTGCCTGTGCCGTCTCGGAGCAAAGGGACTTGCTGCCTGGAATTTTCTCCGTTTATCTGGAAGTCAACTTCCGGTTGGCCTCCACCACCCACAGCCCACCTGAGATCCCCAGGGGCTCCTGAACCACACACATCTTAGGCTTTCTCACACCTCCATGCCTTGTCTCATTCTGTTCCCCTGGCCTGGCACGCTGTTCCCCAAGTATGGTACAAGCAAGCCTCAGATGATCCCTTGGGACAATGGCCCTCCAATGCCTCCCTTGGGCTCCGTGGGCCACACCACCTCTGTTCCCATGCTTACCAGCCCATATCAAAATTGTCTGCTTACCCAGGGCCAGCTTCCTGACACCCAGTATGAGGCCCGGCACTATAAATATTTGTCGGATGGAACCTTTAGGGCTCACAACTCTGGGGACACTCAGCATAGGAGCAAATATCTTCTTCATTGTAGCTATGTGTAGCAGGGCAGGGGCGGGGGGGTCCTCAACTAGGGTGAGAGAGCAAACAATAGCAGATGTTTAGGACACAGGCAGGGCTGTTGACAGAGGAAGAATGGGCCATACACAGCCTCTGCTAGACAGAGGGGGTGTGTTCCCGACATATGAGCACAATTCCCCCGCAAGTGGTCAAACCCCTGCAGAGCTTTGCCCTCTTTTGATAGATGAGCCCGAAATCTTCAGGAAATCAATTTTCGTTAAACAACGTGTTCTCTGAGCATCTTCCAAAAAGGGACTCTGAAGTGAATTCTCCTTGGTTTCCTAAAGGTTCGCCGGGTACTAGAGGATCCCAGTGGATCCTGCACGAAAACTGGGAGGCTCCAAATGGGGCCTTAGAGTAGTGGCACATGCGCGTGCAAGCCCACTTTTGGGATGAGCAAACCGAGGCCCCAGACACACAGCAGATCAACAGGAGCCACCAGCCTCTTTCACAGATGCGCCATCAGAGCTCAGGGGACCTCGTTTCAAAGGAGAAAGTGAGGCCAGAAGGAGGTGGGATTATCCCAGCCCACTCTTATTCCAAACCCACGTGGACCGCCTCAGATCTAATTCCGTCAGGTTGGCGGCTGTTGGCACAGCAGCCGTGGCAACTTCCAGGGCTCCAAGGTGGTGCCTAAAGCAGCCAGCATTCGGCTAGAGGAAAAGCTCAGCATTAAAATCCATACCAGGGATGGGGGGGCGGGGCTCAAGGGAGGATGCACATTTCTCAATTATGCATACCGTCTCCCAGGGCAACCCCCAGGCACCCTCTAACCTTCTCAACCTTTCGTGCCCCCAGCGCTGTTCACCGAGAGCACCGTGTAGGGGATGTGGCGCTGCCTCCTCACGGCCAGCCACCCATGCAGTGACACAAAATGAGGCCACCTCATCCACTGGAAACTCCCTAGAGGCGTGCCCACTAGCTCAGCCAAGCCTGTTGCCAACCATGCAACAGCAACCCCCACTGCCCACCATGTCGCCCTCAGCTCAAGAACTATCACTGGTGGCTCCCGGCTGCTTGGAGAATAATCACTGTATTTCCCCATCAGGAACCCAAAGCTCCTTACACTTGACATTGCCCTTGTCCCCAGTCCCCACCTTATCTCTCCTCTGGTCCTGCCTGAGTCCCAGGACCTCCTTGTTTTCTCCATCATTATCCCATTCAATCCTGCACTTTGAGAGCCCGTGAGTTCTCTTATGTTTAGGTAGATCCCACCCACCCTGAAGACCTGGCCCGAGAGTCACCTCCTCCAGGAAGCCCTTCCTGTCCACCCCACTCTTTCCCCTCGCCTCCTCTGACTTGTGTCACCACACCATGCACCTGGTTCTGGGCTCTTGCTCAGACTGTGACACCCTAGACAGAGTTCAAAGTTCTCCTTGGGAAAGCTCAGTTTCTTCATCTGTAAAGCAGGCCCCCTAATCTGTAAAACCGTCCCGTGCTGAAGTCTCTGGGCCCCTGAGCAGAGTTGCTAGAAGATCCCAGGTGCCTGAACCTCAGCACGGCCTGGGGCTCTGACTGAAAATGCAGATGCCTGGCCCCTCCCCAGACCTCCTAACTGAATCTTCAAGGATATTAGACCAACCCCCCCGAGTGAATAGTAGAACCGGGTGAGGTTAGGCATAGTGGGTGCTAACAAACTGGGAGGTGCTGGTAACATGTAAAACAAAATCAACCAATGAAAGAGACTATTACTGGCTGATGAAACTGCATGCGAGTGTGCATAGCTGTGCACACGTGTGTGCCCATGGACTGTCGGTCTCCCCTGCCAGACTATGAGCATCTGGGGTCCGGGCCTGGCTGGCTTTCATGTCTGCCAGCCCCAGTTGAGTCCAGGGACTACCCTGTAACCATGTGCCCAGACATGGTTTGCCATGATAGTTTGCCAGAGGCTCTCCTACTCCCTTTTGCCACTGCTCCTTACAGTACTCCCAGGGGACGGGCACTTCTGTCCCCATTTTACAGATAAGAAAACTGAAGCTCAGAGATGAAACATGGTGGAGCCAAGGTTACCCAGTGAGCAAGTGACAGAATTTGAACCCAGGACAAGGCAATACTCCCTCTACTGGCTTCTTAAGTTAAAAGGCGTTTGAGAAATAAAGGTTGGGGCTGGCAGGTGGATTATCTGGGGCTCCTGGGGCAGGGAGCTGGTGGAGTAGGGGTCCTGGAGGGACAAGCACCCAGGGGGCAAAATCCAGCAGAGCAGGCCTCAGTCAGCATCTCCAAAGAGACGCAGAGTGTAGGGCACATCACCTGAGACCTGGGAACCCCTCCCCGCACCTGTCACCCTGGCACAGGGGGTCACTTTTTCCCTAAAGTGTAGGCAACGGGTGGGGCCTTTCCAACAGGAGAAGCACCTGTCCCTAACATGCCAGCTCTCCAAACCCAAGGAACAACCGCAGGCAAGGACCCAGGAGACCCTGGTGAGGCCCTGGCTGGGCCAGTGGCCACTGCTTGACCAAGGCAAGACCTGCCCCTCTCTGGGCTGTGGTTTCTACCAGGTGACCAGCAGACCCTGACAGCTTGCAAGGGCGGTATCCCAACCATCCGTCCCACGCACAGGTGCACACACACACACACACACAGACACACACACAGCCACCTCTCCTTCTGCAAAGGCAACCTGTCCACCAGAAGAAAATACACACCACAGATACACCTGTCAGCACCCCAGTTTCCTCAAATGTAGAATGAGGACAGTAATAGTACCTACCTCTTCGGGTTGCTGAGAGATTAAATGAGCTAATATGTACAGATGACTCTGCCAGAACAAAACATGAGCTATCAGGACAATGACCAAATGCAGGCATATTCTTCCTGAGACCAGTGACAGCCTGGACTCACAGCCAAGGTCCTGCTGGGCACGTCCTGTGTGCCAGGTCTGCTGGACACCTGACAGATCACCTCGCAGAGCCAGGACCAGGGTTCAAAGGCAGGCCGGCCAGTTCTGAGATGCGGGGCATCACCCTAACGCCCCTGCCTCCTCTTCCATTCCTCTTCCACAGTGGGGGGGAACCAGTGTCCCTGGGGGACACTCTCAGTACACTGGCTGACTAGGACGATGTAGGTCCTGTGGGCTGGTGGCTCCCTGGGGATCTGAGCACAGATGCGGAAACCTGTCACCTCCTGTCCCTAGCCTCGGAGTAGGGTCGGGAGAGCAGCTCAGGCAGCTGCCCACAGACAGGCAGAAGATGCCCATAGGAGCCGGCGGCCAGGCCAGCACACGAGGTGGTGTCGGTACCCCTCTGGCCCACGGGCGGCGGGGGACGTGGAAGTTACAGGGCCTGGGGCCCGACCTTGAGAGCAGACGAAACGTGTGCGGCAGGCGCTGCCGGGGAAATGGGCTGCAGAGCGGACCCAACAGCCCATGGCGGAAATGCAGACCAGCTACTGGAGCAGAGTGGCCAGGCAGCCTCCCTCCTTCCTGGTAGGCACAGCTGCGGACCTTGGGCTGCAGCTACAGAAATCAGATTCCACAACCCCCTCAACTGCCAGGGGCCTCAAAACCCCAAAGGTCCTCGCTAGAAATCCCTGGGTACCTGAGACCCCTTAAGTGGCCATCAACAAATGACAGATCAGCCCCGGACGCCAATGCCCAGTTTACAGAGGAGACTGAGGCTTGAAAAGGGAAGGGGGCTTTCCAGGAAGCTCCAAGGCTCTGCTGTGGGACCCTGGGCAGCCCTACTGGGTCTGTTTCCTCATCTGTAAAAGGTGACCAATAATGGCATCATCCTCTCAGGGCAGAGGGGTGATCACGTGAGCTGATGCAGGTAAATCACTAAGTACGGGGCCAGGTGCCCAGATAGGTGCATATTAAGATGTTGTGCGTGAGGGCAAACATTATTCATGCTGGAGCGAATCTTAGGCAACTGCCTGCTAGTAAGAAGGCAAGACCACAGCAATTATGGCAAAAAGTTTGCCAGCCCAAGAAGGATGGGCCACTCCAGTCTTCAACCCCAATTGTTTTTTTGAATGTGTACTAGTTCATGAAATTCAATACCATCATCTGGTCTAATATGCCCGTTTTACAGGTGGGGAAATTGAGGCCTAGGCATAAGAGCTTTGGTCTCTAGTGTTTCAACTCAGGTTCTAGGCCTCTGGTTGCCTTACCCGCTCCTACTATTTGGAAGCCTAGGACCAGCTTATTTGGGGAGCTCTTACCCAGACCCAGGACATGCACAAATCCCACAAAGGTCTTTGACTCCAAGAGAAGGCCCTGCCTGTTTACCCGGCAATCTACTTCCCGTCAGTCCAGGGGCCAAGAGGCTCCTGCAGGCATTGATTCTTGTTCTCACCAGGCCCCCTGAAGGACCACTCAGGTCAGAGCATCTGCTCCCTCTCCTGGGTGGACTCCCTGGACACCGTTTCCTAGGTAACTGCAGCTGTTGGGGACCTCACAGGCTTGAATCACAGAAGGCAGCTCAGGAAGGTTCTGTAAGGGGACAGAGGCCCTGTAAGCAGACAGGAACACAGGTGGACTTCCCCCAGACACTGGGAAACCGGGCTTCTCATGAAGCCTGAGAGAGTATAAAAGATGCCCAGCACGCTGGCTATAGACCTCAGAAAATCTGCTGAGGTCACAATGCCCCTTCCAACACAGCCCAGGTACCCAGAGACTGCATACTCCAGAAAAATGCCACCGATTGGGAATGTCCCTAGCAGAATTAAAGCCAGAGGAGGGTCCTTTGTCATAGAACTTACTGTCTCTCTACATCAGTGCCTGGGAAGCCCTGGGCTCTCACGGCTCAGTGGGTGCATTTTCACAGGTCATTTCAGGCCCTGAAATGCACATCCCTGCTCTTCTCGATCCTCAAATACTTCCTCCAGGAAGCCTTCCCTGACCATCCCCGGTCCATCTCGGGGCAGAACAGATTGCTCAGCTGTAATCCTAGTTTCTTCCTCCCACAGTCAGAGGATGCTCTAGGACAGAGGGTGGGCCTCCTCCCTAGAGGCAGCCAATGAGGACCCGGGTGTATCATTGCCATGGCAACCTATTGTTCGAATTCCAGCTGTTCTTACGTCCTGGAAACAAAAAATAGTTGTAGCTGGCACTATGTTGGGCATTTGATATAATTCTAGCTGCTAGTAATTTTTCAGTTTCTACTTTAAGTTTTGTTTAAGTTTATTTATATTTGAGAGGGAGAGAGAGACAGAGAGACAGAGAGACAGAGAGACAGAGAGAACACCAGGAAGGGGCAGAGAGAGAGGCAGGCTCAGCACTGCCACTGTGGAGCCCAATTCAGGGCTCGAACTCACGAACTGTGAGATCATGACCTGAGCTGAAGTCGGACGCTTAACTGACTGAGCCACGAGGTGCCCCAAGTTGGTTAGTAACTTTTTAATCATGTTAAATATTTTTATTTGCTTAGATCACTTCTCACTGATTATTGCTGCTTGCTTTCCTCCTATAATCAATGCAAAGGTAGTAAGACTTCATAACATTTTCAGAGACTCTCACAGAACAAGAAGCACACTCTAAACGCCTGAAAAGTATGGAAAATCCTCCAACTGCACACCAGTTCCAGAACTCCCTGGGTTGAGTGACCCTGCATATGCCCAGCTCAGCGCCTGGCACTGGGGGGGCAGTACTTTTACCCAGTCCTTACCAACCACCCTATGAGATGAGGAATCTCACCCCATCTGAGGCTCAGAGAGGCACAGGCACTTCCAGAATCCTGGGTCCTCAACCGCTGGGCCCTGGGGCATCTCCTGACTAGGACCTTTGACACCAGCAAGTCCCCCTCTGCACCTGACACCAGAGGAAACTGAGGCCAGCAGGAGGTGGGGATGTCATTCTGCAAATGAACCAGCTAGGATTAGGATCCGGGTCTCCCGAGGGGGCCCCTATCACGGGTACTGGGCCAGTCTCAATTCCAAAAGTGCAGTAACAGGGGCGCCTGGGTGGCTTAGGCAGTTGAGCGTTTGACTCTTGATTTCAGCTCAGGTCATGATCTCACAGTTCTTGAGTTTGAGCCCCGCGTCGGGCTCCATGCTGACAGGCGCAGAGCCTGCTTGTGATTCTCTCTCTTCCCCTCTCCCTGCCCCTGCCCTGCTCTCCCTCTCTCTCCCAATCTCTCTCTCTCTCTCTGAATAAACAAATACATTTTTTAAAAATGGCAGTAACAAAAACATCCACATCGCTGAGGCTTTGTGCTAAATGCTTCACAAGGACCTTCCCATTTAATTATGTATACATGCTGGGATGACTAAATACTGGCCCCCTCGGGCCAGGAAGAACTGTTAACCATTTCAATTCATACTACCTAGAGCAATTAGGTAGCTAAAACCTGCGGGTGTGGCTAATAATAAGTGGATGGAGGAAAAGGACGGAGTCCAAAGAGCATCATCCCTGCCCCCACCTCCTCTGAGCTCCTCTCACCCTGACCCTCCTGCAGTGTCCCATCCCCTGCAGCAGCCCAGGACTTAAGCAGCTTATTCACCCTTTAGATGGCCTGGCCGATCAGAAAAAGTCTCCTTTTACTCCTTGGGGACAAGGATAGCTGAGATTTAGGCCACAACTATAAATAGTCAAGAAATCCGTCCTTTTTAATTGACTCATCTATTTATTTGGTCAATCGGTTCCTGCTGACCCCCAGATGGCTGAGTTCTACATAATTCCACCCTCGTGCTGTCTGTGGAGAGGAGGGACCCCCCTGGCCTCTCTAGCTTTGTTCTCTGAATTCCCCAACAGGCACTGCCCGCCGCAAGACCCTGTTCCCCACATACGCTCTGCCTAGTTCCACTTTTGCCTGTGCTGCGTCACCTTAAAAGATTTTAGTTGGAACCTAAGTCTGTTACTTGTCAGCTGTAAGCGGTGACCTCAGGAATGTCACTTCCTCTTGGGGCCTCAATTGCACCATCTGTAAAATGGGCCGTCTGGAATTACACAACGGAAGGTAGGAGGAAGTGCCTCTATGCACGATTGGATTTGCTCTCAGGAGAAACGGCCTGCCCCAGGATGTGGAAGACCAGCCACCTTTCACTTCAAGCTGTTCATCAGTAACACGGACTCCGCCCCTCCTTAGCACCCTGCAACTAAGTGCAGGGAGAGGCAGCAACAAGCCGCAGGGGCCAAAACCAAACAAACAGCTCCTCGTCCAGTGTTCTGTGTCAAATGGGCAGCCGAGTCTGCTCACCGCCAACCCTTCCCAAGGCATTTCGCGTGCTCCCCAAACCACGTGAGTCGTCAAAACTAGGTTAGACATCTCGTTAGAGTGGGTTTCCTCTTGGGACCTCTGGCAGCGCCCGCAATCCTCCCGCAGCCCTGTTTGGGCGAGGGCTGGGCTGGGCTGTTTGTTTTCCTGAGCAGAAGCCAGTGGTCAAAACAACTGCATAGTCGCTACCTTTGAGGGGGCACCTGGCAGCAGTACGTAAGGACTTCTGGTCCCAGGCTGGCTCCCCAAAGTGAATCAAGCCAACCACTCGGCGGGGCATTCAGGGTCACCGGCCGAGACCTCCCATCCAGCTCCTCTCCCCTGCCCTCTGCCCCAGAGCGAGACACCGCAGCCAAGCCCCAGGCAAGCCCAGCTACTTGCAGCATCTGGAGAGGCTTCCGGCTTTCCCTTTTCAGGGCCGGTGATGCCTTTCCTGTCTAGCGCCTGCCTGGCATGCTTTTGTCATTGGAGGCCTCTGGGCAAGTTTTTTGAACTCTGTTGCCCAAAGCATCTTCCAGAGACCCCACCAACCACAGCCAACTTGTGTCCTCACTGGCCTGGTGGTTCCCAGGCTGGGCAGAGTGAGGCTCGGCTCTGGGTCTCCAGGGCACAGCCAGGGCCCGCACTGCGGGAGAAGTCCAGAAGTCTCTTGATGACTGAACGAACAGACTTTCAATTCTCGGGTTTCAGATGCTTACAGGTTTTCCCCAAACTTCCCCTGACATCAAAGATTCTTGTCTGGGCCTTTCCCTCACTCAGTTGGGCTGGAAGGGGTTTGAAAATATATGAATTTCTCAAATGGACCATAAATGTCAAAAGGAAAACACAAGGTCTGCCCCGCCGTGACCTCACGGAGTTGGGAGCTACCGTTATCTACGTGAGATGATGCAGGGCAACAGAGCCTGTGATGATCACTTCCCAGCGTGTTCCATGAAACCATCATGCCACAGGCCTGGCATGATGTATGCCAACTGTCCCTCGGTAAGACACAAGGAGAAAGCTCACACTCAATTTTCATGTAATTTATAGGTTCACACGTATCTCACTAGATTGTAAGATTCTAAAAAATGGACGCTGTGTCTTTATATTTGTGTCACTAGCTCCGTCACATAGCTTATGGATATGAAATACAATCAATTTGTTTAATGTTTATTTTTAAGAGAGAGAGGGAGGGAGCACAAGTAGGGGAAGAATAGAGAAGGCGGGGGTGGGGGGGGGCCCCCCCCCCACAGAGGATCTGAAGTGGGTTCTGTGCAGACAGCAGAGAGCCCGATGCAGGGCTGGAACTCACAAACCACGAGATCGTGACCTGAGCCGAAGTCAGACGCTTAACCAACTGAGCCTCTCAGGTGCCCCATAAAATTAATTTTTTTTTTTTAATTTTTTTTTCAACGTTTATTTATTTTTGGGACAGAGAGAGACAGAGCATGAACGGGGGAGGGGCAGAGAGAGAGGGAGACACAGAATCGGAAACAGGCTCCAGGCTCCGAGCCATCAGCCCAGAGCCCCACGCGGGGCTCGAACTCACAGACCGCGAGATCGTGACCTGGCTGAAGTCGGACGCTTAACCGGCTGCGCCACCCAGGCGCCCCTAAAATTAATTTTTTAAGGAAGTTGGGGGTGGCCTTTCTCCCCAGAAGCACGCCGCATGCCCAGTCTGCAGCCACAAAGCTTTCAGGCCCGGCCACGTGGGGATCAGCTGGGATCCCAGACGAGGCCAGAGATGTATGGGAGTCAGTACCTAGAAGCCGCCTCGGCCCCAGGGGCCTTCCAGAACTGCAGCTTTTCTAGTTTTGTTTCTTTTCGGATGAGACATTCCTGGGTGTCTGGACTATTTAATGTGACTAAGTCACCCCTGAAAGCACTTCAATACGACCATTTAAAATTAATAACACACATTCATAAGACCTATTTGCATCAAGCTTTTCGATATACCAAACTACTTTCTCCTTGTCACCAGTTAGCCTGGTGGGCACACGGTCCCCTTTTCCAGGTGGGGCAACTGAAGCCCTGGCAGGTGGGACTGGCCAGAGGTCACACGGCCAGGAAGCTGCAGACCAGGGCCAAAAGGGTGGTTACGGGAGGAGTGCAGGCACTAGGTCTCAAGGTGCCGTGTGACCTTGGGCACGTCGGTGCACTTCTCTGAGCCTCAGAAGGCTCATCACAAGGACGGACGGACAGGAGGGTGGAGGCAGACGGCTGCGGGAGAAGTGGCCCGCTTCTCTCCTCCACCCAGAGACAAGACCTGGTTACGCACACGGACTGCATTCTGGAACCCCTGTTCCGCTTTGCAACCAAAGTGTTTTTGTGATCTTCCTTCCGGCCTTGTTCCTCATTCTATCCCCACTGCCCAGCACTCTGCCTGGTATACAGCAGGTGTTCCACGAATGCTCACCATGTGAATGAACAGATGAATCCTAAGTAAGTGACTCTACTCATTCAGCTATGAGATCCTCACAGGACAGGAGAAGGTCTGGAGGGAATAGTCCAGAAGAGAGCAGCAGGCTCCCACTGGGCAGCACCTTGTGGAAGGAGGGCAGGGCGGGCAGCCCGGGCCTGGACTAGAAGTGCACCATTCCTGTCTCCTACTCTGTCTGTGTGGCTGCAGCAACATCCCCAGGCACCCCTCCAACCCCGGCTTTTCCACCCGTGAAACAGAGAACATCAGGACTTTGACACAGGTCTCATGGCTCAGATGAAGAAACGACTGTAAAGTTCTGGGGTGTCACTGGGGCCCAGTAAGCATCTCCACGTCAAAACCAGACCTCGTAAGTCCACCGGGCTGACCCTTCGGGTGCCTGGATGAGGACGCAGGTGCCCAAGGCAGCAACGTCTCAGAGACTCACCGCCAAGGGGGCCAGGGCTGGGGCGAGAGCAGCTGCAACCAGCTCACGGGGACCGTCCGCAACTTCAAGACGCGGTTCAACCCGGTTTGCCGGAACAGCCTGAATCAATGACGTTGCAGGGGTAAGACGGCCGGGTGGACAGAGACCGCAGAGAGGACATCCTTCGCTAAGAACATGACTCACTGTATATCTGAATTTCTACTTCAACTGGACGCCCAGTATTTTATCTAGCAACCTTATTCAGAGTGTCTGGAGGGATCCCTGTTATCACCACCACCCTCCTCCCTGCCCCCGGAATCCAGCATAAAATGTGACACCCAGGAAATAAAAGGGATCAAATACTTGGGCCGTCTGGACTGAAAACTTCAACCCGAGTACAAATGAAATACCCTGGGACTGTAAGGGTCACATCCTCCCACAGGAATGTTGCTTTCTTTCTTCCCACTCAGAGGAAGCTTCTCACCTGGTACCTGCTCCTCTCACCTCTTCCCTGTTTCCATAGTTTTTCTAGGGCAGGTGTCTGATCCCAAAGATGTCCTACAGTCCTTACCTCACAGATGCCCTGAATACCACATCCACCTATCCTGATCTCCCGACAGACATTCCTAATTGATCATGGCATCCTTCCCACAGATCAGGAGCCAGCCTTACAGTCCTTATTAAAACATGGCCTTGGGCGGGGCGGGGGGGGGGGGGCGGCTCTGTGGCTCAGTTGGTTGAGCGTCCGACTTTGGGTCAGGTCATGATCTCATGGTTTGTGGGTTCGGGCCCCGCATCGGGCTCTGTGCTGACAGCTCAGAGCCTGGAGTCTGCTTCGGATTCTGTGTCCCCTCTCTCTGCACCGCCCCCCTCCCCCCACCATGCTCGTGATCTGTCTCTTTCCCTCTCAAAAATAAATATTAAAAAAAATTAAAAACAAACAAGCATGATTTCTCTCTCGGCCTCAGCAACTTAATAGACAAGAGAAAGCTCTCATGGGGTGCCTGGATGGGTCAGTCCATTGAGCATCTGACTTGATTTTAGCTCAGGTCATGATCTCGAGGTTGGTAGGTTTGAGCCCCATGTCAGGCTCTGCACTATGAGCATGGAGCCTGCTTGGGATTCTCTCTCTCCCCCTCCCCTACTCTCTCTCAAAATAAATAAACTTAAAAAAAGGGGCTCCTGGGTGTCTCAGTCGGTTGAGCGGCCGACTTTGGCTCAGGTCATGATCTCGCGATCCGTGAGTTCGAGCCCCATTCGGGCTCTGTGCTGACAGCTCAGAGCCTAGAGCCTGTTTCAGATTCTGTGTATCCCTCTCTCTGACCCTCCCCCGTTCATGCTCTGTCTCTCTCTCTGTCTCAAAAATAAATAAACGTTAAAAAAAAAAAATTAAAAAAAAAAGATTCTCTCCCTCCCTCCCTCTACCCCCCCCCCATTGCACACCCCCCCTCTAAAAAAAAAAAAAAATTAAAATTAAAATTAAAAAAAAAAAAAAACAAGGAAAGCTCTCATGCTGGGGACACGGTTGGGACAGGCAGGAAACCAAGAAAAGACTAGGAAGGAATCAAACAGAAGGCCACAGGAGAACTCGACCTGAAAACATAAATCAGAACGATGACCCCCTCACTGTGGCAAGAGGTAGGGAGGGAGGCATGGCCTGGTCACAACACAGCAGAGCAGATGGGGCCCACAGAGCAAGAGCTCAGGGGTGATGAAAGGAATGTGGAGAAATCTGGGGGTCAGAGAACACGTGTGCAACGTCATGGGGGAGCTAAGCTGGGCTGGGATGAGGAGCAGAGGAGCCATTCAAAACTGCCTCCGGCAGGGGGACCCTGGGGGGGCTCGGTGGGTTAAGAGTCAGACTTCAGCTCAGGTCATGATCTCATGGTTCCTGAGTTGAGCATCGGGCTCTCTGCTGTCAGTGCAGAGCCTGCTTCAGATCCTCTGTGTCCCCCTCTCCGCCCCTCCCCGACTCAAGCGTCTGCCCCACCTCTCAAAAAAATAAGTATTAAAAAAAAAAACCAACAAACTCTGCCTCTGGCTACTCCTAGGGATGAAGGCATAGGCATAGGGGTGAAAAACCTATTATGCAAAAGCCACTACAGACGGTGTGCCACCAAGCTGCCAGGCTGGGGGTAGGGGCCAGCCCTTAAGCACGCGGTAGACCCTACGGGGCATGAGCACCGATGTCTGCTTTATAGAGATCACCCAGCCTAGGGAAGGAGACCATCACAGTAGGCACTGGCTCCTAAATGACAGAGCTGAGATTCATGTCCAAAGCTGGGCACTGCTATCCCACGAGCTCCCCGGGAAAATGATTCTGGACCCTTGTTCTACGCATGAGGAAGAAGAGGGCCCAGAGAAGGCAAGTGACTCGTCCAAGGTCCCCCAGCAAGTTGGCGGGGACATGGGTAGATAAAGGTGGTGCCACGGGGAACCCTTTGGGAGGCTGGGTCTGAATACTGACTCAGGGTACCCTCCTTCAGGGGTGCCTCAGGGAGCCAGCCCCTCCCAACCCGAGGCTGTCTGCAGCCTTAGGAATCCAGGAGGCTCCTGCTTTTGGGAGCCTGGGTTTCTGGACTTCTTATCTGCAGGCTGAGAACAGACTAACAAATGGGAATACCTCCCAGAAACCCCACTCAGGTTTCACGTCGGCGGGCAGCTCTGCTCTCTGAAATGCCCTGCCAGTTTCTGGAAAAAACAAACAAAAAACTGTGATACTGAGATTTTTAATAAGTATATATATTTGGTCTTGCCCCCCCAAAGCTGGCAGAGCTCCTAAAATCCTTGTAATTTCCCAAGTGAGGAAAGTGATAAAGGTGTCTTTTGTTATGTTAACGAGTGATTCTAGAAAGTACCTAAGGATGGGGGCTGGTTGCTAGGAGAATCCAAGGAGGGACGAGGGGGTTGGAAGTTTCAGTCCCCACCCCCTGACCTCCACGGAAAGGATAGGGGCTGGAGATAGAGTTCAATCACCAAACGGCCAATGATTTAATCCATCGCGCTTAAGTAATGGAGCCTCCATAAAAATTTATTTTTATTTTATTTTGTTTTATTTTTTGAAGCCTCCATAAAAATTTAAAAGGACGGGGTTCGGAGAGCTTCCAGACTGGTGAACACATGGAGGGTTGGGGAGAGAGGCACTGGAGAGAGCATGGAAACTCGGCGCCCCTGCCCCAGATACTGCCCCACGCGTCTCTTCCATGTGCCTGTTTGGCTGTTGCTGAGTTATGTCCTTTAATAAACAGGCCGCTAATCTGGTAAATAAAATGTTTCTCTGGGTTCTGCGAGCGAATTAATCAAACCCAAGGAGGAGGTTGTAGGAACCTCCGATTTATAGCCAGTTGGTCAAAAGCACAGGTATAGGTGGGAGTGGGGGCAGGAGGCGGCCTGGGAGGACTGAATCATTAACCTGCAGAATCTGAAGCCGTCTCCAGGGAGATAGTGTCAGAAGCCAGTTTAAAGGCAGGACCTCCAGCAAGTGCTGGAGAATCACTCGGCGGTGTGGGGGGGAAAATCCCCACATGTTAGAATCATAACATCTCTCCTTGAAAAAACCCTCATCTGACCCCAGTTGGTGCTAAGAGCCAAGACAGGGAAATAAACCAAGGAATCCTCTCTCCCTCCACCTGAGGCCCAAGCTTTCCCAGCATAGGTGAGGCCCAAAGAGGAGGCTCCTGCTCGCCCTGGTGGTCCAGAGGCCCCAGCTCCCAGCAGCTGCTGTGTGGGACCGACTATAAGCCTAAGACGTGGCTCCCTGTCCTGACACATGGCTGACCTCGAGGTGGCCATTGCCTTCTTGAGCCTCAAATTTCTCACCTGTTACACGGGGACAGTAATAACTACGCTATAAAATAATGCAAGTATTACAGATGGAAAACCTTTCTGAGAACAGCAAAGGGCTGCACATACTATTATTGCCTGTATATGTCTATGTGCAGTCACTGTGCTAAGAACTTTCATAGTTTCTCTTCCGTGATCTTCCAACCAGAGAGGAGAGCCTCTACATCATTCTACATCAGGTCTATTTTGAGAGGACTCTAGGCCCCAGAGAGGTTAAGTGACATGCCCTGGGTCACACTGCAAGGTCGAGGCCAAATTGCATTTACACCCAGAGTCACTGGACACCTGAACTGAGGTCTTAACCACACCTCCCCTCTCTCTTTTTAAAAAAAAAAAAATTTTTTTTTAACGTTTATTTATTTTTGAGACACAGAGAGATAGAGCATGAACGGGTGGGTCAGAGAGAAAGGGAGACACAGAATCTGAAACAGGCTCCAGGCTCTGAGCTGTCAGTACAGAGCCCGACGCGGGGCTCGAACCCACGAACTGCGAGATTGTGACCTGAGCTGAAGTCGGACACTTAGCCGACTGGGCCACCCAGGAGCCCCATACCTCCCCTCTCTCTAAAGGGTATATTGATCAACCTCTGAGTCTGGTCCAGTATTCATAGCATACCTTGTTTATTGAATTTTTCTTTTCTTCCCCAACAGAGGAAGGCTCACACGCTGAAGCTGTTTCTCTGGGATGAGTTGTTTTAAATCCACTGCTCCCTAAAGGCCTGAAGGCAGCGGCTCCCCAGGGAGGGGGAACCGCTCCCTCTTGATGCCTCTACGCTGTCGCAAAAGCTTAAATTGGGGCAATCTCTCAGCATCAATGATGCGGCAACATGTGCCCAGCACTGTAAAAATGCACCCCCAGCTTCGGATAGCAATTCCAATTTTCTGAAACAGACCAATGTGTAAAGATGCCCACTCAGAGATGTTCACTGCCTTCGGTTTGGCAAGATGAAAACAGTTCTAGAGATTGGTTGCCCAACAATGTGAATATACTGAACACTACTATACTGCAGACGTAAAAATGGTTAAGATGGTTAATTTTATGTTATGTATATTTTACCACAATTAAAAATAGAAAGAAAAAAAAAGATGTTCACAGCAGAGTGGTTTACATGAAAGAGAAACTACAAACGGCCAATCTCTCATCACTAGGGGATTAATTAAATAAATGATGGTTTCCTCAAACAAATCAGAACAAATTAAGAAAGGGGGGGGGGTCAGCAAACCTCAGCTCCTGGGCCAAATCTAGCAGGTTATTTTTTGTAAATAAAGTTTTATTAGCATAGAACTACACCTGCTCATTTGCATATAGTCTAAGACTGCATTCTGGCTACAACCGCAGAGGCAGGACAAACTCCACTGAGATCAGTGGAGGCAAAACACATGGCCCCGAAGCCCAAAATACATCCGATCTAACCCTTTGAAAAAAAACCCTGCTGACCCTGACTTAGAAGACCAAAGACCCAGAAAAACGCTTAGAAATATGTTAAGGGGTGGGGGCGAGAAGTTGGCTCCCAAACATTGCTACACTGTGAATTCAACTTGAAAAGGAAACATTTAAATAATGTATATTTACCCACACGTTTATAAATGCACTGTTAGATGGTTATGTTTGGACGGCGGGAACAGAGATAAATTACATTTTCTTCTTTTGACTCCTCTGTGCTCTCCAAATTTTCTGTATTAAAAATACATTACTGAGGCGCCTGGGTGGCTCAGTGGGCTCAGTGGGTCTACTCCTGATTTCAGCTCAAGGACTTGAGATTGAGCCCCAGAGTCACGCCCCCTGCTGGGTGTGAAGCTTGCGTAAGGTTGTCTCTCTCCCCTTCTGCCCCTCACCCCTGCTCACAAGCTCGAGCATGCGCCCGTGTGTGCTCTCTCTCTAAAATAGAAAAAAAAGGGGGGTGGGGCACGTGGGTGGCTCAGAGTGTTGAGCGTCCTGCTTCGGCTCAGGTCATGATCTCACGGTTCATGGGTTCAAGCCCCGCATCGGGCTCTGTGCTGATGGCTCGGAGCCTGGAGCCTGCTTCAGATTCTGTGTCTCCCTCTCTCTCTGCCCCTCCCTTGCTCACAGTCTGTCTTTTTCAGTCTCTCAAAAAAATTTTAAAAATTAAAATAAAAACAAAAATTTGAGGGGCGCCTGGGTGGCGCAGTCGGTTAAGCGTCCGACTTCAGCCAGGTCACGATCTCGCGGTCTGTGAGTTCGAGCCCCGCGTCAGGCTCTGGGCTGATGGCTCAGAGCCTGGAGCCTGTTTCCGATTCTGTGTCTCCCTCTCTCTCTGCCCCTCCCCCATTCATGCTCTGTCTCTCTCTGTCCCAAAAATAAATAAACGTTGAAAAAAAAAATTTTTTTTTAAAAATTTGGGTCACCTGGGTGGCTCAGTCGGTTAAACATCCAACTCCCGCTAAAGTCATGAACTCATGGTTTCTGAGTTCGAGCCCCGCATCGGGCTCACCACTGTCAGTGCAGAGGCTGCTTCAGAACTTCTGTCCCCCCCCCTCTCTCTGCCCTTCCCCCACTCACCCTTGCTCTCTCAAAAGAAAAAAAAAGATTCTCTCTCTCTCTGCTCCTCTCCCCCGCTCCTGTATGTGCTCTCTCTTAAAGTAAAAGATAAAATAAAATAAAATAAAATAAAATAAAATTAAATTAAATTAAATTAAAAAATAAAATAAACAAGATTCTCTCTCTCCCTCTGCCCCTCAGCCCTGCTCATGTGCCTTCTCTCTCTCTCCTAGAAGAAATGATAATTATGTGGCCCAATAGAATGGCTAATGTAAAGTGACAAACATGTTGCAGTATAAATGTATCAAATCAAAACGTTTTAACACCTTAAAACTTATAGAATGTTGTGGGGCACCTGGGTGGCTCATCTGGTTAAG
The DNA here is from genome assembly GCF_014898765.1 of Herpailurus yagouaroundi. Lineage (NCBI taxonomy): Eukaryota > Metazoa > Chordata > Mammalia > Carnivora > Felidae > Herpailurus > Herpailurus yagouaroundi. Next base: position 1,030,386 of record NW_024412414.1, on the reverse strand, counting down.
TCCGATTTCGGCTCAGGTCATGATCTCACGGTTTGTGCGTTCAAGCCCCGTGTCTGGCTCTGTGCTGACAGCTCAGAGCCTGGAGCCTGTTTAGGATTCTGTGTCTCCCTCCCTTCCTCTGCCCCTCCCTAGCTCATGCTCTGTGTCTCTCTCTCTCTCTCAAAACAAATAAACATTCAAAAAAAAAAAAAAAAAACCTTACAGAATGTTGTATGTCACATATATCTCAACTTTTTAAAAATGTGTCACTTTTATAATCAGGACAAACAGTGAATACCATTTTCTCACTGCCTGAGCCCCTCCAGGGAGGGGGTGATGAGGGGTCACAGGTCTGCTGGAGTTTACAACCTGGAGGGGTGGGGGGGGAGGGGACAGGGTGAGGGAGAAAGCCCTCTGGGAATTCTTACAGCAAGCCCAGAGAGGATTCCCCTCCGGCTAAGGTTACCACAGACACCCCAAGGGTGGATCGGATTTTCAGCTGAGGCAGGTTAAGGGCGGGTGGCTCCTGGGGATCTGTCCAGGGAGCTGAAATTAGAACATGTACTAGGGTGCTTGGGACTGACTGTTAGGCCTGTTGACTTCAAACCTCCACTGTGACGACAAAGGGGTCATCACAGGAAAGGCTGCCTGTCTTTCCAATCCTCTTGGGGGCATTTATTGCTCCACTTTACAGGTGGGGAAGCTGAGGCTCTGAGGAGTTCAGGGACTCCCCTCCCGAGGTCACACAGCTGGCAAAGGACCGAGACAGGATTTGGATCCAGGACTATCTGACTCTCCAGCTCCACGGACTTTCCACCAGATGGGTGGTGCCTGTCAGGAATGATTTTTTTTGGCCGGCTCCTTAATAACTCAGTCTGCTGAACAACTGAAAATCCTCCATACCTCAATCATCTCCCAGCCGTGCACACCCCGTGAGGGGCTAGTGAGTAGTGATTATCACCCGTCCTCAGATGGGAACCTGGAGGCCTCAGGGAGGAGAGCCACACACCTTCGTGCCAGGTGGGGCTCCAGCTTCAGAGATGACAGTTTCTGTTCCCTGACAACACCCTCCCTCCAGATCCTGCTGCCTGCCATGTCAGATGGCCAACGAGCCCTTCCATAAAGAGAAAACTTAGAGGGCAGCGTGGAGGAGGCGTCACACAGACCCGAGAGCAAACCCGCTTCTCAGCCTCCACTGGCTCTCCTGTGAAATGGGTTCCCACCAAGTGTGGATGGATCAGCAAACCTTGGAGGAGAGGAACGGTGACCCTTTGTTGCCTATAAAGCCACCAGACCAGATGGGGGCTGGGCCCCTTGCACAAGACTCTTTATCTGGAAGCAGAACTCAAACTCCAGCTTTGTAGCCACAGGCATCTGGCTTCCAGGCTGCCCCGAGGCTACTCATTAACCAGTGCAAGGCCTTGGGAAGGGACCAGACTGGGAGTCGGCTTCAAGCCCAGTGGGAGGGGAGAGAAGTGCTGGATGGTGTGGATACCGGGGTCAAAAACCTGGGGTTCAAATCCTTCCTAGCTGTGTGACCTTGGGGGGGGGAGTCAATTCACCTCTCTGCACCTCAGTTTCTGCATCTGTACAATGGAGCTAATTATCTAACTCATGAGGGTTACTTTGAAGACTGCAGGAGTCTATAAAGTGCCTAGCAGTACCTGATACAGAGTAAATGTTCAGCAAATGTATCTGTCATTTTTACAAAAAGAACAACAACATCCACATCCTAAGACCGTTGTAGGATAAAATGAGCTCCTATGCATTAAACCTCTCGATGCCATATCGAGCATGCTGTTAAAGAGTTCAATAAATGTTCACGATAATTCTTATTGACGTTTGTGACAAATATGGCAATGACTCTGGAGGCTGACATGGATGGGAACGTTTCCATTCCCACTCAGCAGCTGGCCAGGGAGGTGTCCTGAGCCCCCAGAGATACACCTGCCTGATTTTCCATGTCTGATGTCACAGCATAAAGAACAAGTCTCCAGAAGGTGAGGTGGCCTAGCGGGGGGTAGGGAGTGGATTACAGGGATGGAATAAGGTCTACCATGGGCAGCGGTGGGCCAGGGTCCTCAGGATCTTTCTCCTAGTCCTGGCTTCCTAGGGGACCCCAAATCTACCAAACTCCAACTCGGGACCAGTGGGAGCTTGGCCAGGGCACTACCTTCCTCCCCTCCCCCCCTTCCACCCCCAAGAGAAATTTCTGCCCAAGAAGCCAGGGTGTTCAAATTCCAGAGCAGAGTCTACCAATGGGCCATGAAATCAACTTAAAGGGTCAGGACTATCATTTTTATAAAAGAGAACGGAATACAACAGAGCCCTAAAGAGGGTGAGGATGTGAGTTATCCATGAGGCTGGTTTCACTTTCATCTGTGTGTGTACATGGGAGCTCAGTGGCATCCTGCTGTAAATCTATTTCTTACTGAATGTCATAATGAAAAAGCTTTGAAAGCCCCAATAGTAAGGATGTTTTAAACCAAGGTAAAGAAGTCATCTGCAGGAAAGTCAGGTTCCTGCCCCATTAAACCCCTTTTAAAAACACTGTGATCCTGAACTGGGACGGGGGGCGGGGGGGCGTGGGGGGGGGCAGCTTCTGTAAATATGAGACAGTCAGCAAAATGTCATTAAGGTCTGTAGATTAGATAACAGAATTGTGTCAATGTTAAATGTCCTGGGGTTGATAATTGCATGTGCTTATATAAGAGAATGAGTGGCCTTGCTCTTACGAAATACATATGAAGTATTAGGGGTAAAGGGGCATCATGCCTGCAATTTATTTCCTAATGAGTCAGCAAATAAAAAAAAAAAAGAATATTAACGTGACTATTTTTATAGCATATAGAGAGAGATGAAGCAAACATAGCAAATGTTAACAATGGGAAAATCTAAGTGAAAGGTATACAGGAGGTCACCGTATTATCCTTGCAACTTTTCTGAGGGTTTCCAATTTTATAAAAATAAAAAGTTTAATGAAGAGACAGTCGGGACACCAGCCCCAAGTCCTGGAGCATCCTAGCTGTGCTGGGAGCCAAGCATCTCACCCTTTTACATGTGCCCGACCCCAATCCTCACAATTCCCCATTACCACTCGCTGGCAGAGCCAGTAATGGGGTCCAGGCCAGACTCCAAAATCAGTGCTCAGCATTTGTAGGGCTACCTCCCTGGCACAGTAGGCATGCAGGCGGCCAACCTGGGCCATAAACCCACAGCCCGGAGGTGACGCGTGGACGAGGTCCTGGAGCCCTAGGGGTTCTGTTTCCTTCTCCTAGAGCCCGGAGAAGACACTGAGATCCTGAGTGCCCCATGTCGGTGAGACACCAATGCCATGAGAAGGTCAAAGGCCACTTACGTTTTGGAGGCTCCTCGGAAAGGGCTGTTGTTCTGGACCTATTACGAGAGGAAGCAAAGAAGGAAAGAAGAGAAGATCTGGTCAGGTTGTGGCTTACATGACACCCAGAGCCTTCTTCCATGTGTGACCAACTCAAACATGCTGGGAGGGGCCAGATCAACACCAGTGGGGCCAGGGCTGGGAAAATCAGGGGCTCAGACACTCATGCATACACGCACATGCTCGCTCTCTCTCTCTCTCTCTCTCTCTCTCTCTCTCTCTCTCTCACACACACACACACACACACACACACACACACACATCTCCAGGATGCAGGGCCCTTCAAACTGTCAGCAGCAAGAGCCACTGGGGCCCTGTCCCTACCCAGCAGCCTACATCCCTGGGAGCCCCGGGCCTAGCCATGGGCCCAGCTCTGTGAATGGCTGTTCCCTGTGAGCACAGAGACGTGATAAGGCAAGACAGAGGGGCTGAGGAGGCCCTGGGGGCCCCAGATTCTTGGGAGAATACGGTAACTCATCGACTGGCTAGAGACTCTGAGAATCATGGTGCCAAGGAAATCTGAACTTCGCTGAGCCAAACAGTCCCCAAATGTGATTGACCCCAGAAGGCTTTTTTTTTTTTTTTTTTTTTAATAGAACACCTCCTGTTCTTTGGAACTCAGCTTAGGGAAAAATGCAAATGGGGGAGGATCACCTCTCCCTCTCACTCTACCAGCAGAGCAGTGCTGGAAAGCTCCCTGGTTTCCTAGAATATAAAAATGCAGAAAACCAGGAAATGGCTTCTTATCAACTAAGATCTCACATTTCAGTGAACATGTAAATGAAGGGTAGAGAAGGAAAGGGGGGATGGTGGGAGGGCAGAAGAGGCCGCAGGGTGGGCAAGTCTTTCCTCACCATGCCTCAGGCCCTGCCCTTGGAGCCCCTTCCTGACAGAAACATGGCCCCAGCAGTCTATGGAGTTCCCGGTCCCCCAAATTACACAACTTCATTGCTACGTCAGGGCCCCCATGGGCTCACGTGGGTGCCCACTGTGTTCAAGGCCCTGTGGGGTAAGAATATTCAGTCAATAATTTATTAAGGGGTCCCTGGCTGCCTCAGTCGGTAGAGCATGCAACTCTTGATCTCTGGGTTGTAAGTTCGAGCCCCATGTCGTGTATAGAGATTACTTAAAAATAAAATACATTTTTAAAAATCATGGGGCACCTACTATGGGCCAGGCACTGCTTTAGGCGCTGGGAACACAGCAATGGGCAAGACAGCTGAGGTCCCCGCTGTCCTGGAGCCCAGAACCCCACAGAAAGGGCCAACATGTGACACAATGCCTCGGAGGCTTCCCATGGCATCGCGAAGGCTGGGGTAGATTAGTGATGCCTACCACAGGTGTAGGTGCTGTGGCGCATGTAACCTGCCATCCTGACAGCAAGGGAAGAGGGAAAGGGGGAAAGATGAAGAAGCATGTTTAACGCACAGTTATAAGCATAATATTAAGGGAACCAGAAGAAGGGGTATAATTCTATCTGGTGTGAGACCATTGCAGTTGCGTGAGGGCAGCCCAGCTCAGGAGGAGGAGGAAAAGAGTGGCACTAAGTTCCTGTGGGGACAGCCTCCTGGCACCCGTGGCCCTTCTTCTGGCGACAGCCTCACATCTCTTCCACCTGGAGAACCATGCACACCTACTCTCAGCCCATAGGGCTCTGGGTGGGCATGTGAGCCAGGCCTAGCCAACCAGAGAGGCCGTGACAACTGGCTCAAGGATAAGGGCTTGACCAAGCGTGGACAATGAGAGTGATGACAGGGGCTTGTGCTAAAAATATCGTGAAAAAAGAAGGCTCTTTCGGGGCCCCTGGGTGGCTCATTCAGTTGAGTGTCTGACTCTTGATTTCAGCTCAGGTCATGATCCCAGGGTTGAGGGATCAAGCCCGGCATCAGACTCCATGCTGAGTATGGAGCCTGCTTAAGATTTCTTTCTCTTCCTCTGCCCCTTTCCCCTCCTCCCACACTCTCTTAAAAAAAGAGGGGGTGGAAAAAGGCTCTTTCTAGGCTGAGACGGCTATGCTGGGACAGAAGGTATCCTATGCAGTTGAGGGTAGCCCAAGGAGAATGAAGCCAACACAGAAGCCTAGGAATGGAGAGAAAGAAACGGAGGTCCAAAGACCTGGATCCCGCCCGCCATGCCTGAAGTATGACCCGGGGTTTTCAATTAAGAGTCAGTAAATGTTCTTTCTCTTTTACATTCTTTCTTCTTCTCCTTCTCCTCCTCCTCCTCTACATTCTTTCTTCTTTACATTCTTCTTCCTCTTCTTTTCTTCTTTATATTCTTTCTTCTTTTTCTTTACATTCTTTCTTTCTTCTTCTTCTTCTTCTTCTTCTTCTTCTTCTTCTTCTTCTTCTTCCTCTCCTCCTCCTCCTCCTCTTCCTTATTCTTCAAGTTAGTTTCAAGTGATTTCTGCAACTTGTAACTCTAAGAATCCCGGCCTACGCCCTGTCTCAGATGTGCTGTATAACTTTGTGCATGCCCCTTTATTTTACATTCAGGTCATCAGAAAAGTGGGGCACAGATGAAATGAATCTGAAGTCCCCCTGCAACCCTGGTACTCTGGCTACCAAGAATGTGCAGCAAAGGGTAGGACTGACCCTCCCTGACTCCTGGGCATTTGGCCTGAGATGGAGAAATCAGCCGTTCTCAGAGTTAAGCCTTGAGGGCTTTGTTAAACCAGAGTGCTGGGCCCCACCCCCAGGGTCTGAGTCAGCAGGTCTGGGGTGAGGCTCAAGATTCTACCTTCTTACAAATTCCCAGGTGATGACGTGACCGTGCATCCTGTGACCACATTGTGAGGACCCAAACTCCAAATCTGTTCTCTTCCCAATCGCCTGGGGCAGGTGCCGGGTGCAAAAATAAAGCCCCAGCCACGCAGAAGATCTCAGCAACCTCAGCCCCTCCATCAGATCCCCAGTTGCAAGGATGAACCAGTATTTAAACAATGACGCACCAGGTCCCAGCTCACAGCCCTTCCAGTGCCTACGCTTCCGGCCAGCCCTCCACCCTGGGATTCATCTAAATAACAAGGCTGTAAGACTGACAAGGAGCCTTCTTGGGTTCCGGCAGGCCCCACACTGGTCTTCCAGGAGCTGGGAGCATCCCCGGATGGCTCGTCACACCAGGCAGCAAGACCCACTTCAGACCTGATCCTGACACACTGCCTCAGGCCGCCCTGCTGTCAGCGCTGCTTGGCTGGCCCTGGGTTCTCCCTGATTTACATCCGACTTGGCTGCCTTGAAAAGCCTCCTGTGGCTTTTGGACCGTGGACACCGTTCAGTAGAAAACGGCTTCCCCACCAGCATCCTTTCCAAGGTGGCTCTGGCCCAGAGGGCCTGGCCTGGCTCAGCGGCCTCCCAGCTGTGTGACCTTGGGGGCAAGTTACCTGCGGTTTCTGGGGCTTTGACTTTTCACAAGCAAAATGGAAATCATCGTGTCTCTTGTGATGGTTAGGGAGACGATGCTCACAAGGCACAGGGGCTGGTTGAGGAAGTAGGGCGGGCACCCAAGAGCTATGATTTACCTCCTTTATTCAAAGCATGGTCTGCAGACCAGCAGCAAGAGCACCGCCGGAAGTTGGTTAGAAATGCACAACTCAGGCCCTCAACTGAGTCCTCCTGCATGGGAAGGGGCATCTTAAGCTCTCAGGTGACCTCTACAGCTTTCAAGTCTGAGAAGCACTGCTGTGCGTTTACCATTATTATGGCTGTTGCCATGTCCCAGGACAGGGCCAAGATGTAGCAACAACCCGCAGGCGGGTCAGAGGGAAGGAAGAGATGGAGGGGGAAGAAAACTTCTCCCGCGCCTCTCGGCCTCCCCACTAACGACGAGCCCCTCCACGGCTCGGGTGGGTGGGGGACCGCTGCATCCTGCGATGGGCCTTAAAGAATAGGTACCGATCACCCACTTACTTCACTCACAGGCTCGGCCAAGCTAATGTGATCCACTGAAAACATTCCAGGTCTCAGACCGAGGGCTTCCGGCGGCCGATTAGGGCTGCCCTCGGATCCTCTCTGCAGAAGGCTGACTCTTTTGCATTCAAGGAGGCAAACGGCCGGCCGGCCGTCTGCCTGGAGCCCGCAGCCCGGAACTCCCGGCAGAGGCTGACAACAGCGGGGCTGCCTGGGAAGGTGCGTGACTCCGCCCGACGTAGGGGTGTGCCGCGGGCTCTTCGCGGAGCAGCGTGGGGGCTGCCTGGATCTCCCCAGCTCCGGCCTCGAGCTGCCCCCGTGGAAACACGAAGGTCTGCGCTGGAGGGCTGTAAACACGAAGCCGGCCTTCGTGAGTCTCTCTCGCACGCGTGCGCGCCGCACTGCCAGCCCCGTTGGATGAACAGAGCGGAATGCTTCCACCTGCCCGGGGTCCCCTGGCAGCGCATTTCCATGCCTCCAGGGCCAGGCCAGACCCAAGGAAGCAGCTAGGGGGTCAGGGGCGTGTTGAGGGGGTGGCCAGGTGGGACGGCAGTGTGTTCAGAGACACTAGGCAACGGCCAGATGCAGCCGCAAAATAAATAAACCCTATGCTGAAAACTACTGGCTCGATTATACAACTCCGTGTGGACAACACAAAACGTGCCTGTGGTCCAGAGCTGGCCCCGGGAGACCATTTTGCAGCCACTGGTACTGTTTTTTCAGGCCTGGGGCTTGATCTGGCAACCAAAGTCTGGTGCCCCACGCCGCTGCGATCATTCATTAAACCATTTTATAGTCAGCTCCATGAGGGAGGGTATGGCCATGCTTTGGTCTGAATGGCTCACCTGCCACATCCCCAGGGCCCAGAACCAATAAATATGGATGGTGACGGGTGAATATAATTTTCAAGCCCGGACCCACTCAGTTGTTTAAACTATAGGCTCTCATCTCAGAATAGATGAAATCAGCCTTCAGTTGTGTGCTGAGCACCTACTGTGTGCCAGGCCCTCTGCTGGATGCGGGAACATCTATCCCTCCCTCCCCGGCTGTGCTCTCAGTCAGATGAATGGATAAAAGGCAGCACTGCAAAGATCTGAGCTCTGTCCTACAGAGGCTCCGAGCAAGGTTAGATTATGTACACTTTGTCTCATCTGATCCTTTTTGAGTACTTACTATGTGTCAGGCACAGTTAAGGGGCTGAAGGAAAGCTTCATGAAGCAGGCAGCTTCAAGCTGGCCCTTGAAGAGGGGGAATAATAAGAGAAGGGAGAGGGGCACCTGGCTGGCTCTCAGTCTGTAGAGCATGTGACTCTTGAACTCAGGGTCTTGAGTTCAAGCCCTATGTTGGGCATGGAGCCTACTTTGAAAAAAAAGAAGGGAGGAAGGGCCTTGTGGGCTGAGGCATGGCAGAGCCAAGAGAGCCCCAGGCTCATTTTAGGAGCAGAAAACAGCCAAATCACGAGGAGAGGGGAAAAGTGGTAGCAGATGAGCGTAAACACTGGCCAGGAGCCAGATTCTGCAGGGCCTCGAATGCCAGGCTAAGGCGTGTGGACCTGATTTCATACAGCACTAGGGAGCCACTGAAGGCTTTTGACAAGGAGAGTGGCATGCCCCCACAGAGCGGTGCCTAGGAGGAATAGAGGCTGGCAAGAAGCCTGTTGTCTCAAGCCGTAGGGATATCCACCCAGAGAAGAGATACCAAGTGCCATCTGGTGAGAGCACGAATGTCCTTGAAATCATGGCCTGAGTCTTCCCTGAGGCCTAACTCAGCAGCCATCATCTCCAGGTGCCAACTGGCTATGGGGCAAGAGGGCAGAGCCCTCATGACCACCACCTTCCGGTGCCCTTCACCCACTAAGCATGACTCTGCTGAAATACACTTCACCCCCCCCCCCCCCCCCCACCCCCCCCCCCCCCCACCAGGCAACAGGCAACTTGGCCTGGGTTAGAGACTTTCTGCCAGAAAGGGGATGGTGGAACATGGCAGTGATTGGCTTAGCACTTTTATTGTGTGCAAAGAGCCAAAAAGCCGTGGGAGGGCCAGGACTCTCAGAAGTCCCCCCCAGCCTCCCAGCCTCCATTTAATGGGGAGGCTAAAGCTCCAAGGGACTAGGGAGGACCCAAGTGAGCAAATCTAGAGCTCAGCCCCGGCCCTCTAGCCCTCTTACAATTGCCTTGATTCTATTCCACAGAGCTGCCCACGGGAGCCAGGAGGTCCTGCTTTCCAGGAACCCCCATTCCGGATTCTGCAGATGTCTCTTGAGCAACCAAGTGCTAAGGAATCTTTTGGATCAGTATGGCTTCGTCCTCTCACCCCCTTTCCTATTAGCTGTGATAAAATCAGAATATGAATTATGAATGTGGCCATCAAGAGTCTGAAACAGGTAAAAACCCTGCCCTTAAATTTACCTGTTTAACGTAATCACTGAATGGAGCCTGAGTCTGGGGGAAAAACTCGTTTGGGAACAATGGCCCTTTTGATAGCTGATCAGCCTCATTCAGACCTCACTCTCCAGATCCAGAAAGTGGATGGGCGGGGAGGCTTAACTCAAAGATCTCAAAGTCCCCACACTTTTCCCCCTGCCAATGGACCACTCTCCCTCAGACCTTCCATGCTTTTCCCTGCCTGGACCTGGACTTTTGCCTGCCCTTGGCATGAGCCTCTGGAACTGTTCATTAACCTCTTCCTGATACAGATCTTCTCCCCTCCTGTGAGACTGAGCCACTTGAGCACAGGGGCTGTTTTATTTACTTATCCTTGCCCTCCTGGCCTTGGCACTCAGCCTGATACGCAGTAGGTGCTCAGTAAAGCTCTGCAGTGCCGCCAGTGGAGTAAGGGGGGGCTCTGTCTCATTCTAATTCCCTTTCCTATATCCCAGCTGTGTGAGCTGCAGCACAAGTTACTGTCCTGCGACCGGGTGAACTCATCCAGAAGATGGAGGGAAGAACCCCCAAGTCAGGCACAGGGCTTAAATGCAGGAAGGGAGACAAGGCATCTTGGGTGCTCAGTAAGTATCAATCCTTCCCACCTCAGCCTGCTGAATGGCCTCGGCCTGCTTCTTTAAGTTCAAAGTCACCGGATGGGAGCTTTTCATTCACTGAGCTGGCAGCGCTTGCGGTGACTAAGACAGGCCAGACTAGGTCAGTGATTCCCAAATGCAGACTAGCTATTCAGGGTGGCCTGGCAGGTCTGTACGTTCTGACAAATGGCGGTCCCACAATGGTCCGTTGTTTGAAGAGTGAGTGGCAGAACCAAGAACAGCACGATGCCATTTTCGATAACAACACCACAGAATGAGAGCCAGCTTGCTGGACACGTCCTAAATAGCCCCAGATCAAAGAGGACCTCAAAACCGAAGAGAAAACTGACCTAGAAAGTAATAAAAAGGAATATATATGTCCACGTAAATATCCAAGGGATTCAGTTAAAGCTGTATGCAGAGGAAAATGTGTAATCTTACCATTATCAGAGAAAGAAACAAATAAACAGAGTGAAGATTACAGTGCACTTTTTTTTTTTTTTTAATTATCTTTAAGAATCACTTTTAGTAGGTGCGCCTGGGTGGCTCAGTCGGTTAAGCGTCCCACTTCGTTTGGCTCAGGTCATGATCTCACAGTTCATGAGTTCGAGCCCAGCGTCAGGCTCTGTGCTGACAGCCCAGAGCCTGGAGCCTGCTTCGGATTCTGTGTCTCCCTCTCTCTCTGCCCCTCCCCCGCTCGTGCTCTCTTTCTCTCTCCTTCAAAAATAAATAAAAACATTAAAAAAAATTTTTTTAATGAATAAATGTTAAAAAAATATTTTAAATCACTTTTAGTTGATAGTGTTTTGTACTGCTTGAGGTGTATTACTTCTGTAACTGAAAGAATCCTTGACAGTTTCTCATAAAGTTAACATATATCCACCCTACAACCCAGTCTCACTCCTAGAGCTATGGAAAAGATAAGCCCACTAGAAGACTTGTACAGGAATGCTCATAGCAGCTTTATTTGTAATCATCCCAAACTGGAAACACCCAAATGTCCATCAACAGGTGAATGGATAACAACAGATAAATCCATACAGTGGAATACTACTCAGCAATAAAAGGAAGCACCTTCTGATACACTCAACAGCATGGATGGATCTCAAAAACATCAAGCAGAAAGAAGCCAGACACAAAAGCATAGAGACGACACAAGTCCATTGATACAAAGTTCTAGGCTTGGCAAGACTAATTTGTGGTGACAAAAATCCGAAACTAGTCGCCTCTGGGAGGGGAAGGGCACAGGACGACTAACTTTCTAGGGGAGCTGGGAATAGTCTATTACCTTGATCTGGGTGGTTAGTTACACAGGAATATAAATTTGTCGAAACGCATCCAACTGTAACAGAGTCTTTGCATTTCGCTGCATATAAATTATATCTTAATTCAAAGAGATTTTTTTTTTTTAAATCACATGGAAATGTTTAAAATACAGATTCCCCATGGGGATCAATTCAGTGTGTCCATGCTGGGCCTGGGAATCTGAATTTATAAAAAGTAACTCAGGTCATTCTCCACCTAATTAGACTCAATGCTGCCTGACCCCTACCCCCTATACTTCCCTTCCCTTTTATTGTTTTGGGTGATTTTTCTTGGGTATATTGGTTTTTATAAGGCAGTTGGCAGACTCGCAGAGCTTTAGCAACAGGACAGCAATTTCCATTCTTTCTCCCCTCTCTTGGACACCCCAAACCCCTGCCCCTCAGCTCAGGTTTCCAAACACAGCCTCTGACCAGGTGAGGTGGGAAGAGAAACCCCAACGCCCTGTCCAGGGGGCAGACGTTACTCACCCTAAAGACTCCTGGGCTTCATGCTTCCAGGGAGGTCAGAGCCAGTAAGTTAATGGCCTGTGTACCTATTAAACTGTATGTCCAGGCCTTCACCCTGTGTTTACAAAAAGAGCTCAGGGCAAGAGTCACTGGCACAGAAAACGCTTTGTGCCCTGACCAGCAGGGGCCCAGCTGGCCATCTTCGGCTTCCTGGACCCCAGCCTAGTTCCTCACCTACCGTCAGGGGTCTTCTGGGCTCCTGGGTTGAACTGGCTTCTCCACTGCTGCCCCCAAAGCCAGTCTGATGCAATTTCTCTCCCTGCTGCTGCCCTCAGAATAAAGCTCAAGCCCATTTACCCAGTGCCTCCTCCCCTCTACCGCCTGGCTCCTGCTCTCTCCAGCAGGGACCCTGCAAGGCTTATCATGATGGCTATTTCATGCCGCCGTGCCTTTGCACCTGCTATACCCCCTGCCCAGAATGCCAGCCCATACTGTTCTTGTACTCACAGAAAATGCCAGCCCTGACACCACCCCCTCCAAGAAGATGAAGTCTTCACAGCATGCCACGGATGGCGTGGTCACTGTCCTCTCTCCCTCTGGGCTACGAGCACCTTAAAAGCCAATATTCTACCCCAGATCCAGTGCCCAGCCAGAACTGACCTCAGCTAGGTTACTTAAACAACTAGATGAGGCACATTAAAAAAGCTCTCTTTGGGGTGCCTGGGTGGTTCAGTTGGTTAAGCATCTGACTCTTGATTTTGGCTCAGGTCATGGTCTCATGGTTTGTGATCGAGCCCCACATTGGGCTCTGTGCTGGCGGGCTCTGGGCTGGCATCACGGAGGCTACTTGGGATTGCCTCTCTCTCCCTCTGCTCCCCCGGCGGGCCCCCCCCCCAAAACAAACAAGCAAACAAACAAAAGAGCTCTCTTTTACACTTGAAGGCCACCCTGGGCATGTCCACATCCACAGCTCCTCCCCAGAGCCCATAAATTCAAACAAACACTTGGACCAAGATAAGGTGGCCAACACAGAGGAGTGAGATATAGCCCCAAAGAATCTGACTCTTGCTTATGACCTTCTGCCGAAGAGAGTGACCAGCCTGCACCTGCGGGGGTCACCCTGGGGTTCCGAGGTCAGCCCCGTTCCCGCCCAGATCCCCACCCTGCTGTGGTGAAGCTGCACTCTGGTGCTCCCTGTATTTGTCAACTCTTTCCTATATACAGGAATGTGTCCAATGTAATTTTTTTTAATGTTTATTTTTAAGAGAGAGAGGGACAGAGAGACAGCCGCGCCAGCAAGGGAGGGGCAGAGAGAGAGGGAGACACAGAATCTGAAGCAGCTCCCAGCTCTGAGCTGTCAGCACAGAGCCTGACGCGGGGCTCAAACCTCCGAACCGTGAGATCATGACCTGAGCCGAAGTCAGACGCTCAACCGACTGAGCACCCAGGTGCCACTACAGGAATGTGTTCAGTGACTCACAGGGGTCTTATTATTTCAGGAACTTTGGAAACACTTTCAGAGTACAGCTCCCAAGTCCTGGACAGGCAGACAAGTTGGGAGTTAGAAAACACCATCACCAGAACCCCAACTGCCTCCTGGGGACTGACCCTTGTGTAGGAAGAGTGGCACAAAAAAGGGAGAGTGTATAACTAGGGACAGAATTGAGGTGCCAGTGGGCCCCAGGCACCCACCCTCCAACCCTGAGGACTGAGGCATCTGTGACTCTGCTTTTCCCCAGGTCCCAGCCAGGGTCCAAGTTCAACACTTCAGCACAGCAGTGACTAAAGCTCCACAGGGCCAAAAGTCACGGCTGGTCAAGGGAAGACGCCCAAAGCCCACTCTCGTCACTATCCAATCAAGGCAAAGTCCTCTAGGCAGCTCTCAGTTTGCTGATCTCTAAAATGGGCACTTCCCACTCTGGCCTCCCGACTCTGCAAAGCAGATGTGACCCAATCACTGCAGGACAAGTGGAGAGGAGGGAGATGAATGGGGCAGAGGAGGCTGACTGCAGCTGTATCATGGGCCAGCACAAGGGTATCCCTGAAGGACAAAAGCTCAAGAGTGGACCTTGGCCCTGCCACATACCATAGTGACCTGAGACCTCGTGATACCCTCTAATCGGCAGCTACGAAGCCGAGCCCGGCTTTACAGCTTACCGCAGGCTTATTCACTCTCATCTCCCTCAATCCCCTCAAGGACGCAGCGAAGCCGGCATTGGCGTCCTTGCTGCCCAGACAGCCAAGCTGAGGTTCAAAGAGGCCAAGAGTATCTCCCAAGGTCACCTACCGACTAAGACACAGTAACTGAGGCACGGTAACTGAACTCAGCTCCCTGGGGACATGCTCCTGCCTCTCAGTCCCAGTTTACCTCATAACCAGTCGACTCCACCCATTTTACAGATGTGGAAACTGAGGCCAAGAAAAGGTTGCACAAGGTCAACCGGGGGCCGAGCCAGGCTCAAGCCCAGGCCGTTCTGCCAAGCCCGCTCGGTGCTGGGTTCTCAGCCGGTGCCCTCGGGCATCCCTCTAATCCCCCTCAACACCATCCTGATTAAACTCCTTCCCCCACTCCCACCCCCGTACCTGCTCATGCCCACCCCACACTCTTCAGGATGACTCCCTGGTCGAGAGGGAGGCAGGCGGTTGCTAAGCACTCACCCGCTCTTTCTCACAAAAATAAACTCCTTCTGGCTGGGAGACTCTGGATGAGATCCCCTCCCTTCTAGCCAAGAAAAAAATTAAAAAGAAAATTTAAAACGACTTCTCCATGACATTTATTTGAACGCCAGCAGTGCCAAAGTGTGGGCCAATTTACCGAAGTCCAAATGGAGCCAGCCACGCGCCACTAACCCTCAGCCCAAAGACCCTCCGTTCAAGTGTCTGGGCAGTTACTGAGCTGATTTATTTCTCCAGGCCGGAAATGGGGGCTCGGGCTGCCTCCCAAGCCTTTGGGGCTGGTCCTAGGGGACACCAGGATCTGGCAGAGGCTAGGCAGTGACCAAAATAGCCAGGCCGGTGGCCCTGCCCGGCACACACCTCCCTCTGAAGGCCGGGGAGGGTGGCCCACAGGTCCCCCCCTCCAGTTTAGGCTGAAGCTTTGAGGCTGTCAGAGGAGGTCCCCAAGATTCTCTATCTGGCTTCCCTGGTGGGAGGGGGACGAGAGTCTCTTGCTCGAAAGAGGAACCCTCAGAAGGAAGCAGAAAAGGCTAGAGGAGGATGTGTCCTGCTGTCCCTGCCTGCTGCCCATTTGGCCCCCAGCTGTCCCTCGGGGCCTCCGTCCTGCCACGCAAGACGGCTGGACGTTGGCACCGCCACCTACACGCCACACACGGGCAGCACCCTTGGAGCCGTGCCCCCCTATCACCTCTCCCCACTCGGTGCCTGCCCTGGAGAATCAGCTCTGGCTGTTCCGTCCTCCAGGCACCGGGGACACTCCCTCAGGTACTGCCGAGAGGACACACAAGTGCCCGCAAGCAGGGGCCCTGAGACACAGCCACACTCTAGGACACACACGTGCACAGCCAGGTACTCGGAGACACAGTCACATACACACAGGTCCACACCAGACACACACCGGGACACACAAGTGCACACATCCAAAGACACACTGACACAGCCACACTCAGGTATCAGACACACCACAATACACAGAGACGCACAACCCAAGACAGAACAGCAGTCACACACGGAGACACACAAGTGCACACTGCTGGAGAAATGGAGCACCACCCACCCTCAGAAACACAGACACACACGGGGACATGGGGGCACAGACACCCAGTGAGACGGAGACACACACACACACACACACACACACACACACCTGCCGCCTGCACGAAAAGCCCAAGCCCTTTTCGCTGGCCAAACAATAACAGCCCCGCCAGCGGGTCCGAGCAGGCGACCCTCCGTCCCTCCCTCGGTGGCGAATGGGGCGCCGGAATCGGGGGCACCCGGCGGGGAGGTCGGGCCGGCTGGAGCGCAGGGATAGGGAGGGGGCTCCGCGCGCCCGGCTCCCTCTCCCTCGGGTACCTGGGGTGGCCGCGGGGCTGCGGTCGGCTGCGCTCGGCTCCACTGGCCGGGGGCTGCCCTCCTGCTCAGTCTCTGGCCCGCGGGCTCTGCGCTCCGCGCTCCTTCCCGGCTTGGCTCGGTCTCCGGGCTCGCGGTCCTCGGGGCTCGGTGCTGGCAAGCGAGCGGGGCTGCGGCCAGGGCCCGGAGCTCTGCGCTGGCGGCGGCGCGGAGGAAGCGGTAATTTATAAGCGGCTTCTTCCTGACCTCGCGTGTCTGTTGTCTGAGCAGGCAGCTCTCAGCATCACCCATCCTGCTGGGTGGAAAAATACCAGCTTGGCCGGGCCGGGGGCGGGGCCGGGGGCGGGGCCGGACTCCCAGCCCCGCCCCATATGCGGACGCACACATGCACACACACACACACACACACACACACACACGCACGCGCGCGCGCGCACCACACACGCACGCGCGCACGGGCTCGGACAAAGAGCCCGGGCTCGCCGAGCGCGCGCGCACACACCCTCATGCAGCGCGGCGAACGTTTGGCCCACCGCTTCCCCCATTAGAGCGCACTTCTCAAGGAAACCCTTTCCTTGCAAAAGCTGGTGCCAAGTGGTACAGCCGGTCCTCAGCCTCCTGCTGCTTCCAGAAAAAGAGCTAGAGAGCCCCGGGCCCGACCCGCCCCCTCCCTTACCCACCGCCACCACTCGCCCATCCACCTGGCTCAAAAGAGGGACCTACCACTCATTGAGTGGCCAGGTCCCAAACCACTCCACTGCTTCCTTTTGGGCGGTCATCCAGGTTCTCCGACCTCGGTTTGCTCCTCTGAAAAATGGGCACAGTAACCCCGCCCTCGCTGCCTCCCCAGAGGCATGAGTGATCTGAAGCTGTGATATGAAGCAGTCAGCAGCTCTTTGATTCTTGGCTTTGCCCCTGCTGGGTCACTTTGGGGGGTTACTCAGGCTCTCTAAGCCTCAGTTTCCTCATCTGTAAAATGGAAACAAATATAATAGAACCTATCTCCTCGAACGGCTATGAAGACTCAAGGTTAACAGTGTAAAAAGCTCAGAAAGGCACGGGCACTTAGAAAGTGCCAAGCAAGTGTCAGCTACTGTGACTATTTTTAAATGAAAATGGGGAATGTGCCATTATTCTTGTCCTTATTTGCATGAGTGGCTCCTCTGAGACCATTTTCCACACTCCTGCCCTGTGTGGGCATGAGGAGGAGTGCCGTGTGACCTCAAGCAAGGCCTTTCCCTCTCTCAATGCTCTCCACTTTCTCCTCTCACTCACTCCCTCTCTGCACCTGGGAGGCTGTGTGCAGAACACATGGATCCTTCCACCTTTGCAACGGAGAATAAAAGAGGAAATACAGGCTCTACAGAGAGCCATCCCCCACGTCATACCTGGCCGTGTCTGGATGAGCTTCATAACACCCTCTTCCAGAACAGCCCCAGAAGGCAGACCAGGGAAGCTGAGGAGCAGGATTGGAGAGATGACGCTTATCCTCTGCCTGGTTTTCTCATTGAGGCCCCCTGCTGTCTGCCTCCATCTTGACCTTCTAGCGGGTTACCCTCTCCCCCAGCTGCAGCTGAGCAGACATGCCATCCCCTGCCCTTCTCTGCTGTCCCCAGCCGTCCCCTCCTCCAGGAAGCACCCAGCCACCCCAGGTGGCATCCACCTCCCGGCTCCTCAGCTCGGTCTTTTGAGTTCATGGCGATTGCACCCCTCTTACAGGTGAGGAAAGCAAAGCTGGAGAAGAGAACAACTGAGTCCTCACATCTCTCCCCTCCTTCCCTATGTGAGCGAGGCTCCTCCGTGAGCTGAAGGAGCAGATGGCAACCCCAAACTCCTCAGCCTCCCCGCGTGTGTCACTGCACACAGCACCAAGTGGCAGGTCATAATATGGTTAAGTGACTTTGGAGAGGAGGCTTTGACTAAGCCAAGGGGTTGAGGGGAAGGGAGGGGGGAGCAGAGGAAGCTGCTGTGGAAAAGCTTGTTGGCAAGAGTGGTTGGGCCCTAAGCCAAGGTGATATGGGCCAGCTGAGGGTCACGGAGAGTGAGCGAAGGCAGTGGAGGCCATGGGAGGAGCGGGGGGGGGGGCGCGGGGGGGGCACGTCCAGTGGAAAGCCCTTCGGATCATGCGAGCTTCAGGCAGGTCAGTATAGTACAGATGGTGCCAGCTTAGGACACGCGGATGACGCTTGTCCAATCATGTATCTTCCTCCTGTAGGGCATAAGTTCCGTGAGGTTGGGACCTTGTCCTTTGCGCCCCCATTGCGTCCTGAGGTCCATCATAGGGCCTGGCACACAGCAGATACCCGATAAATGTTTGTTGCCCTCCTTCTATTTAGCAAACCCTTATACAGACGGCATGTAGTTGCACAGTTCAATGCATTTGTATATTTCAACTCATCGAATCCTGACAACCACCCTCTGAAGTACCTGCTATTAATCTCCCCCATTTACAGAAAGGAAAACTGAGCCACAGAGAAATTAAATAGCTTGCCCAAAGTCGTTCAGCTGGTAAGTCGTACAGCTGAGATTTAAACCCAAGGCGGGAAGAAGAAGGGGAAGGAGGAGAAGAAGGAGGAGAAGGAGAAGGAGAGATAAGGGGAAGGGGGAGGGGAAGGAGAAGAAAAGCCAGGAAGTGCTCCAACCTCAACCCCATGGAAAGGTGGCATAAGAGGTGGAGAAGGGCTGGTGGGGTGGGGGTGGGGTGGGGCGGGGAGGGGAACTGGGGGAAGTATAGGGTGGGGTGGAGAGAGCTCCCCGTGGAGGCCAGAGACCCCCAGTTTGTATTTGCCCCTCCGCTGCTGTCCAGCTGTGTGACTGGAGTCTGCATGCCCACTCTCTGGGCACCGGTTTCCTCATCTGTGACATAGGATAGCGAGTCCTACCTCGTGGAGCCGTGGTGACGAAAGGTCTCCAACTGGGGGGCCCTGTGCCGAATCTAGCTCCCAGATGGGCTTTTCTGGCTTTAAAATGTCTTGAGTTAATTGCCATGAAGAAAAACTTGGAAGATCTCACATATTAGGAATCTGAATGTCTGGTGGAAAGATTTCACATTTAGAGAATGGCAAGACGGAGCCTCCTCAAGCCATTATCTACCTGTCCACCATCCCTTGGAGCTGAGTGGCATCAGCCAGCTGCTCCCATGGGGATGTGGGATCCCCAGGGTGCCACAGTCCCCACCGGGCTAGTTCCCTCATTTATGCCACTCAGCTGGCCCTGCAGAGAGCAGACCAAGAGAAGTCTAGTGTGCTCTGTGCACCGGCCCTGCGCCTTGCCTGGGGACGGCAGCTGGAAACTCCAGGGAGAGACAGTGAGCACCAAGGAGCCGAAAGCGCTGGCAGCGAGAAGGGAGCTTCAAGGAAACCCAGGCAGAGGTTTCCTTCAAAAGCCACATACTAGCCTGAAATTCCACTGGGACTGTTTTGAGAATGAAAATCGATTGCCGGAAGAGCTCATGGAGGGTATGTGGGGAAAGATGGCCAAGTTTCAGGCTTCTGTGCGCTGCCCTTAACTTAAAAGCAGTGAATGCAATTTGGAAAAGGTTCCTGATCATGCTTTTTTCAGCAACTGGCAATAATAAAATAAAATCAATCCAGGACTTGGAACAAAACCTTTAGTCCTCTGCCAGAGAATAATTTGTCTCATCTATCAGGTGACCACCGGCCAAGGAGAGCTGTTGAAATTCTCGCCGGAGGTCCAGCCATGCTGGGCCATCTGGCCAGTGCAGGGCACCCCTCCGCACCAGTCCTGCCGAGGGTGACGGGGTCAGCCTCTCAGAATGGCATTCCCTGAAGAGACAAAGGGACAGTCATGAGACTGTCGAATGGTCCCCATCCTGGGCACTTTCTCCTGAACACACCCCCTGTGTCCATATTGCTGGATGTGTATGGGTGGACCCCTGAACCATGGAGGCTTTAACAGAGCATCTGAACCTTCAGGAAACTGCTTCCCACTTATCTAACCTCCTCTTGCCTGCTTGCACATCCCAGCTTCATCTGTCTTGGGCTGTGTGACCTAGATTGAATCGTGGGGAAAAAAAAAAAAAATCTCTCTGTGCCTCAGTTTCCCAATTTGTTAAGCTAGGCTAATCATAACCTCTATGCCCCAGGTTGTTGTGGGAACTAAGTGGAGAAGATTCATACAAAGCACTGAGCTTGATGCTGGGCACACAGTCCAATGTTGGGGTAACCAGAACACTCGCTGGCCTTTTCACATGCATGCCCCGAGCTTTCCCACCTTCTGGGTTTCCTCCACACTGTTCCCTTCCCCAAAACACTTTGCCCATTGTCCTCTTGGAACCTGGGGTTGAGCCAAACTTAGAGGCCCAGACCAGGAGCACCCATAAGTCAGCGATCCCTGGTACGGGGCCCAGAGTACGGAAGATCCCAGGAAATGCTTGCTGGATGTGGCCTGTGGGTGGCAAGCCTCCAAGGACTCATTTCCTTCTCTCCTTCCACAAGAATGTGGTAGATCTGTCCCAGGGATGAGAGGAGTGTCAAGGCAGGGGGCAGACATTCAGGGGAGGGGGTGGGTCCACGTGCATATTTATTCATCTACTAATACAGCTCCTTGGCCATCCCAGGGGACTCCTTCCTGGCTTTCTGGCTTCCTCTCCTGCCCACCAGCCCATCTCCAGTCAGCAGCCAGAGGGATGCTGGGACCCTCTTCCACGGCTGGTGGGGGCATGGAATGACACAGCCACTGTGGAAAACAGTTCAGTGATTTCTTATAAGGTTAAACATCCACTTAGCCTACAGCCAGCAATTCTATGCCTAGGCATTGACCAAAGAGAAATGAAAACATACGTCCACACACAAAGACTCGTATAAGAATGTGAACGGCAGCACCATTCATAATAGCCCCAAAAACGGAAATAATCCTGGTTGCGTAACACCCACAGGAGAACGGAAAAACAGACAAACAGATGAAGGACTATGAGATGCACGAAACTGTAGGGCGGTCTCCAAAACACCAGGCTTGGTGAGAGAACACCACAGACCATGTGGACTTCTCAATTCAGCCAAGCAAACTTAGGGTCTTGGAAACAGGAGCAGTGATCACCTCTGGGGGTGGGGGCGGGGGCAGGCGTGGCTGGAAGGACCCCGAGAGACCCTCCTGAGGGTTGGAAAGGGGCTTTATCCTGAGCATAGGTATACCTCCCCAGCACCCGTGTGCTGTATACTTTAGGTACGCGCATTTCACTCAGCTCAAAGGTCCTCAGACCCACTCCATTGTCCTTCCTGCTTTAAATGGCCCCACAGCTCTCACTGTGCTGATGGAAGCCCGCACTCCTCAGTGCCTCTGAGACCGGCCCCTCCCATCTGCACCACGCCTCTCCTTCCACCCGCTCCCGCCACACTGGTTTCCCTTCAACCTAAGCTCCTTCTGCTGTCCGGCCTTTGCTTTTGGCTGCTCCCCCGCCCAGAAGGCATCCCTTCCCATTCTTTGGACCTCAGTGCCAGTGTCTCCTTCCCCAAAGACCTTCCCTGACCACCGTGTCTCATACAGCCACCTGCCCCTCCCCACCAGCACTGTGCCATGGGCCTGGTTTTATTTCCATCCGAACTTGGATAACAGCGCGAATGTACCTCGATCATATATATATTGGCCTGTTTCTATCTGTTTCCACATCGAGGCTGCCCACTTGACATGGGCAGGGCTGAGCCAGGCAGGTCCAGCACCACCTTCCCAGGGCCTAGAACAGTGCCTGGCCCATGGTAGGTGCCCAGGGAATATTTGCTGAATGAATGAATGATGCTGTAGCTATCTACAGTTGCTGTGCACATCCATATAAGGGATCACCCCCTCCCTCCTGCACACACACACACACACACACACACACACACACACAGTGCAAAACTAACCATTTGTGCAGCTGGGGGTAAAGGGGCCAGTCAGCAAAACTGTGAATTCAGTTCCACCCCCAGGAGCTCCCTCCCCTCCCCTTCTGCCCTGGAGAGATCTGGATCTAAGCCCTGAGGCATCTGGGTGTCTCAGTCTCCCCATCTCTAGGACCAAAGGTGAGCCAAGATGACCCTAGTCCAGCCCTCCTCCAGCTGCAAAGTGCATATAGCCACCTGGGGATGTTGTTCACATGCAGATCCCACTGCATGGTCTGGGGAGGGGCCCAAGGTTCCTATTTCTCACTAGCTCCAGGCAGACACCCCTGGCCCACAGGCAACACCTTGAGTCATGAGAGTGCAGGAGAGGTTCTCAAAGTGTGTCCCCGGGGCCAGTCGCAGCAGCAGCTGCAGCCCCTGTGAGAAATGCATGGTCCTAGGCAGAGCCCAGACCTCCCGATTCAGGAACTCTGGGTGGGGGGCCCAGCAGTCATGCTTCGCAAGCCCTTCAGGGGCTCCTGATACACTGCTGTGGGCAGGACTCATTCTCAACACTGGCTGCCTGTCACAGTCACCCAGAAAGCTTACAAAGTCCTGCTGTCTGAGTCCCACCCTTCGAAATCCTAATGTAATTGGGCATGAGGCTTTTAAAAAAATTAAGTTCTCCAGGCAATTTGAATGGTTCAACAGAGATGAGAATCCTTGACCTAGGGGGTGCTGGGGCCTCTGGGAGCATCACCATCTCCCAGACATACCCAGGCAGGCCTAATTCCCCTGCATTCCTGCCCGGGCCTCTCACTGGCTGCCTTCTTATATTTGGTTATTTTTCCCTCCCTCCCCAAACACAACAATTCAAAATATTCCCAGCTCCCAGACAATAAACAAAGCCAGAGAGGCGAGCTCCCTGGCTGTTTTGTTCCCACTTATGGCCTGATCCAAGGCTGGCCTGATTGGGCCCTCGGGACTGGTCATCTGAGCCAGGCAGGGTGGGCCCCAGCTCACAGGCCACCCCAGCTCTACTCCTGGAATCCCAGAATCCCTCAGCTCTGAATGGCCATAGGCACCCTCTGAGGCCACTTCTCCTGGGAAATGGAGGCTTCAGAAAGGGTGAGTGACTGGTCCCAGGACACACAGCAGTACTGAGAAGGCCTCAGTCATCTCTTGCAGTCTGGCAGGGGGAGAGAATGAAAGTTTTCTGAGCTCCTAGGCTCACAAGCATGATCTTTTCGACCCTTTCCAGTAACTGGGAGGAAGGAACCCATGTAATAGATGAGGAAACTGAATCTCAGAGATGATGAGCCACTGACTTGAGGCCACACAGTGGAGCTAGGATTCGAATCCAAGCATGCTGGACTCTAAGCTATGAGCCCTGCTCCTTTCCATAGGCCAAAGCCAAGAGAAGAGAGAGAAGCAGAGGGAGGAGGAATAAGGTGACATCAGGGTCAGAACAAGGGTGAAGGAGATGCCTGGTTTTGGACATGTGCCCCATGACCTCACTTGCTTAGCAGGTGAGCATAGGTGACGAGGTGTGGGACAGCTGCCTGCATGGACCCTGATTTTTGATATGGATGGTCCAATGGAGCAAGAAGAAAAAACTCTTGCAATCATCACTTGGGTTATAACACTTGGTGTGAGCTAAGTTTTGTCCAGGTCCAGTTGCTTGAAGCATAGTAATAATCCTGCACAGACTTCACTTGGCTATAACTTCTACGGGATCAGAACACATACAGGCTGTGTCTGTTTGCTCATCCTTGAGAGTTTAATACGCCTGCCCTACATCCATGCACTCAGCTCCTGGCCACCTGGGCATGACCTGGGGTTGCTGGGTGGGACTGGGAAGTCCCTTCCTGGAAAGAACGTAGGAGTGCAGCCCAAATCCAGACTTGGCCAACAGTGCTCTGTGACCTTGGGCAAATCACTGAACTTTTCTGGGCTCGGTTTCCTCAAACGTGAAGGGAAGATGGCAGGAGGGAAAATGGCCATACCTCGGAATGAGACATTTTGGGTAATAATCAGGTTTTCTCTTTTCAATTCTCTTTTTATCCCTCTGATAAGCCGAGAAGTCTCAGCTAGGTGCCTGTGTATCTTCAACACCCTTTGTCATTTGCTCATGTCCTTTTTCTTTTTCTTTTCTTTTTTTTTTAATGTTTATTTATTTTTGAGAGAGACAGAAAGAGAGAGAGAGTGAGCGGGGAGGGGCAGAGAGACGGGGAGACACAGAATCTGAAGCAGGCTCCAGGCTCCGAGCTGTCAGCACAGAGCCTGATGTGGGGCTTGAACCCACAAACTGTGAGATGATGACCTGAACTCAAGTCAGGCACTCAACTGACCGAGCCACCCAGGCGCCCCTCATTGTCTTTATTTTTAAGGAGCCTTCTATTTATGGAAAGGATCATGGTCTTCCATTTATAGCAGTGATGGGAGGTTTACTTTTAGCAAATTGTATGCAAGTTGTTTGAAAATGAGTTCATTTGAAGGAAAAAAATGAAGCGACCAGTGATTTAGGAAGATATATCAGTTTCCTAGGGCTGCTTTAAGCAACTACCACAAACTGCTGGCTTCAAACAGCAGAAACCTGTTCTCTCACACTTCTGGAGGCCAGAGGTCAGAGATGGTGGTGCTCCCTCTGAGGCCCTGGATAGATAGTATCCTTCCTTGCCCCTTCCTAGCTTCTAGTGGTTTCCATCAATCATTGGGTTGTCCCTGCATCACTCCAACCTCTGTCTCTGCTGTTACATGACCTTCTCCGTGTGCATCCCTGATAGCCCATCCCCCTGTGTCCTAAATTCTCTCTTTTGATTTTTTTTTACTTAAAAGTTTTATTATAGCAAAATATACATAAAATTTTCCATTTTAACCACTTAAATTCATAGTTCAGTGGCACTAAGTACCCTCACACTGTTGTGCAAGTATCACCACCATCCATCTCTGGAACTTTTTCAGCTTTCCCAGTTGGAACTCTGCACCCATTAAAGCAATTCCCCGTTCTGCTCTCCCAACCAGTCCTCGGCAACCACCATTCTACTCCTAGACTATTCTTTTTAATGTTTATTTATTTTGAGAGAGAGAGAGTGTGAGCGGGGGGGGGGGGGGGGTGGGGAAGAGAGAGAGAGAGAGAGAGAGAGAGAGAGAGAGAGAATCCTGAGCAGAGTCCATGCTCAGCACAGAGCCAGATGCGAGGCTTGATGTGGGGCTTGAACTCACAAACCGCAAGATCACAACCTGAACAGAAGTCGGACACTTGACCGACAGAGCTACCCAGGTACTCCTCCTAGACTACTTTTTGACTCAATTTCTCTTTCACGTAATAAAAGTGAGGGTCCACTGCTAACTATAGGATTGCTTTGATATATGCAGACTTTCTTGCATGTACATGATTGAGTTTATCATAAGAAAGGCAAGAGAGAATGGGGTTGGAGAAAGAAAGGAGACAGCTGGATAGGGATTTTCATACTGGGCCTACTATCCACAGGCCTCAGCAGCCCTGCCACCAATCTGCCCAACTGTCTCATCAAGTTGGTCTTTCGAGTCGTTCCGTGTTACAGATCTGCAGGCAGGTTTCATAGCTTCCCTGCTGTCAGCACAAGGCTTTTCATAGTACTGCCGCCCCTTAATGCCCTCAATGATCCCATCCACGGTGAGGATTCTGTTTAGGGTCCTGGAGGCACCTTGCACATTCCCTTCCTGTGCCATCATGGTCCTGGCAGTGAACTTCAGATGTTTTGCAATGACCTTGGGATTTGACTCTTCACTCTGCAGGACCCCACATCCTCAGGAACCAGCCACCAAGAACCTAAATCCCCTCTTCTTATAAGGACACCAGTCATGTTGGATTAGGGCCACCCTAATGACCTCATCTTACATCGATTACATCCACACAGACCCTATTTCCAAATAGTCACATCCACAGGTCCTGGGAGTTAGGACTTCAACATGTCTTTTTGCGGGGGGACACAGTTCGACCCATACCCAACAGGTGAGTTGTTGTAAGGAAACACTTGTACAGAGGGACCTAATGGACAAAGGTTTGGGGATCTCTGCTCCGGCCCAAAGAGCATGGGAAAGGGAGTCAGGGGGCCAGAATCCGGCCCCAGCCTTGCCCTCACGATGGGAACTCCTTGGGCAATCCTGTTGTCCCCTTCTCTGAACCTCGGTTCCCTGGAGTTTTCCAGCTGGGTCCCACAGAGTCCCCGAGGAACCTGGGGAGATCCGGGGGAGGTCAGAGAGGGCAGGACTCCAGACCCCCCAGTATTAGCACCACTTTGCTCCAACTGTTATTGGGACAGTGGGGAAATCTCTTGTTTGACAAAAAGGCACCGAAATAACTTGCAAGAGAAGAACCCTTTATTAATTCATATATTTTTAAAATAGGGAACTCTTGGGGCGCCTGGGTGGCGCAGTCGGTTAAGCGCCCGACTTCAGCCAGGTCACGATCTCGCGGTCCGTGAGTTCGAGCCCCGCGTCAGGCTCTGGGCTGATGGCTCGGAGCCTGGAGCCTGTTTCCGATTCTGTGTCTCCCTCTCTCTCTGCCCCTCCCCCGTTCATGCTCTGTCTCTCTCTGTCCCAAAAATAAATAAACGTTGAAAAAAAAAATTAAAAAAAAAATAAAAAAAATTAAAACAAAATAAAAAACAATAAAATAGGGAACTCTTCAGGGATTTGCGTGTCACTTTGTGCAGGGGCCATGCTAATCATCTCTGTGTCTTCTACCTTTAGCTGAAGCGAGCACTAAAACACTTTAAAACTACTGGGCTGGTGAGTCCGAGCGACTCCTTGCACCCGCTCTGATTTTAACTCATTCTCTTCCCTGGACTGGGAAGGGAGGAACAGCCGCTGCTCACTGCCCGCTTTTCTCTGGGAACAGAGTGTCTATCTGCACAGATTTTGCCCTCAGGAAAGACCCCGGTCTCCAGGCTCCCCTCTGAACCCCACCAGAGAGGAAGTGGAGGAGGCAGCTCAGCCTTGGGGCCCTTCCCTCACAGGCTCCAGCCACCCGAGGGACCTTTCAGTTCCCATAATTTGTTAATTTGCTGCTGAGGGTCTTCCTGCCACGGGGACTTTGTGCACGCTGTTCCCTCTGCTGTTCCCGCTGCTGGGGAGGTTCTTCCACCCCTTCACCTGCCTGCTGTACTCAAGCTTGGTCCCGCCTTCAGGGAAGTCTTCCCTGATCTCCCCTGACTAGTGAAGCACCCCCGCACCCCCACCCCACAACCAACACGGTTTTATAATCTCTAGGATACGGCTCATCCCTGTTGTGCATCAGACTCGCCTTGGCAGCTTTTTAAAAATACCCATTCCGGGGGAGCCTGGCTAGCTCAGTCAGTGAAGCAGGCTACTCATTTTTTTCTTTTTAATTTTTTTTTTTAAAGTTTAGTTGTTTACTTTTGAGAGAGGGAGGGAGGCAGAGAGAGAGAGAGAGAGAGAGAGAGAGAGAGTGCACATGCGTGCGCACCATGGGAGAGGGGCAGGGAGAGAGAGAATTCCAAGTGGGTTCTGCAGGGTTAGTGCAGAGCTCCATGCGGGGCTTGAACTCAGACCCGTGAGATCATGACCTGAGCCAAAGTCGGACGCTTAACTGACTGAGCCACCTGAAGCATGAGACTCTTGATCTCCAGGTTGTGAGTTTGAGCCCCATGTTGGGTGTAGAGATTACTTAAAAAAAAAAAAAAAAAAAGCCATTCCCCAGGGCTCCCCTCCTGAACTTCTGATTCCTTTGGTCTGGCGTGAGACCAAGAACCTGCATCTTAAGCAGCTCCCCAGTTCATTCTTTTTAAAATTTTTTATGTTTATTTATTTTTTTAAAGAGAGAGGGAGAGGGAGAGAAAGAAGAGGAGGGGCAGAGAGAGAGGGGGAGACACAGAATCGGAAGCAGGCTCCAGGCTCTGACCTGTCAGCACAGAACCTGACGCGGGGCTGGAACTCACGAGCGGTGAGATCATGACCTGAGCCAAAGTCGGATGCTCAAGCGACTGAGCCACCCAGGCGCCCCTCCCCAGCTCATTCTAATATGCAGCCACGGTTGAGAATCATGACTAATAATTATAATGACCCACATAATCGTAATTCCCATAGCCAGCAATTTTTTGAAAGACAAAAATCTAAAAACAAACCTGGGGGCAAAACTAGAGATTCTACAAAGCTATCTAGAAACTCTATTTAGCCCCTATAGCACTAGTCATAGCTTCACTGTAGACATGTCAGTTGGGCTGCCTGGAGGGGCTGCTCCAGACCCTGTCGGGTGATATGTAACATACGGTATAGGCGCTGCGTCGTTCTTGCAATCCCGATCACATTTGGACTCGAGGGTTTGCAGAGAAGACTTTGGACCCTAGACTATAATTGGTGACAGCGTCACCTCTGTCTGGCCCAGAGAGAAGTCCTTGACAGTCTTGTCCTCCCGAATCCTCATCACCTGGTCCCTGTGAGGAACGCATAACCTTCAATCCCACGTTACAGAGGAGGAAACCGAGACTCACGGGCAGAGAGGTAATGCGCCCAAGGCCTCACAACCCACCCAGCACTCGGGAAGGATGAGGCTATACCCAGGCAGTCTCAGGAGCCCCAGACCTAAGGACGTCCACAGAGGAAACATTACTGAGGGCTTTGAGTTTGGGTCCTGATAGTGTGGGCGAGGACCGTGGTCAGCCCTCTGATCCCCAGGCCCAGCCCACGGTGCTTGGCGTCCCTGCGGGACAGGCTGGCAAAGCTAGAGCCAGGCAGCCTGGTGGGGAGGCCCTGTGCTCGTCCCTCAGAAGCCTGTACTTGGAACAGTGCCCTGCTGTTTGGCCAGGCTGCAAGCCCGAGGGATGGATTTAGTGTCCTTAATCCTCCTCTTGAGTCAAGCCCCTACTTGTCACCGGCCTGCCTGGGACCCCTCAGAGCAGCCTCTTTGGTGAGGCCTGCCTTTCCGAGCTTGAAGGCACGCGGGTCTGGATTTGTGGGAGGGGCACTGGACCTGCAGTGTAGACAGCCCCTTTGTCCCTGCCAGCCTTCTTTATAAAATGAAGACTGTTTGGGACGCCTGGGTGGCTCAGTCAGTTGAGTGTCTGACTCTTGGTTTCGGCTCAGGTCAAGATCCCCTGGTTCGTGAGATTGAGCCCGGAGACTGGCTCCATGCTCAGCGAGGAGCCTGCTTGGGATTCTTTCTGTCTCTCTCTCTCTCTCTCTCTCTCTCCTTCTCTGCTCCTCCTGCCACTCACACATGTGTGCACGCTCTCTCTCACTCAAAATAAATAAGTGAACGTTTTTTTAAGGAAAGACTGTCATTGGGAAATGACCATGATGCTTACAGCCCTCCCCACTGAGAGGTGGGGTCTGTTCCTGCTGCCCTTGAATCAAGGCTGGCCCTGCGACCTGCTCGGGTTAATCAAATATGCTGGAAGTGACACTGTGCCAGTTTGAAGGCTGGGCCTCGAGAGACCTTGCAGCCTCTGCTCCTGCTCTCTGCTCAGCTTCTGCACAGCTGCCACGTGTAAAGTCAGGGTGGCCTTCTGGTGGATGAGGCACCGTGAGGGAGTCCAGCCAGGCCAGCAGAAGAACCACTCGGTGAGCTAAGTCCGAATCACCAACCCACAGAACTGTGAGCCAGACACATCATCATCGTTTTAAGACCCTTAGTTTCGGGGGTATTTGTTAAACTGCTGATGCCGACAGCACCTTCCAGTCCAGTCCTCTCTGGGCTGCCGAGGAGTAAACAATGTGGGTAGTGCCTACCACAGAGAGGGTGCCCACGCAATGCCAATGTTCTCTTGCTCCTCCGGCGAAATTCTTCTTAGTGGTCCAAGGTAGAAGAAAGAAGGTGAAGTCTCTTGTGGGTTTGGTGCTTTTTCTACTAATTTCATCTCACCTGAGATTGGTTCCCTTCTCCACGCCCTAGTTATAGAGGGGCTCCTGTTGGTGGTTTGGGGTTAGGTGCCCTTCATGAGAGCCCTCCTTACGAGCGTTTTCAACCCCAGGGAATTTGTGAGAACACCTAGAGGAGGAGTATGTTAAGAGAGAAGAGAACCCCAACCTTGAAGGAGTGGTCTTCAGAAGAGGAGCTTGTAAAGGGGCCTGAAGAGGAAGGGCAGGAAGTTGAAGGGAACCAGAAGAGGGTATGTCATGGGAGTCATGACGGAGGAGGGCGTAACGGGGTGAAGGGAAGCTCAGTGAAAAAGGACTGACCAGAGGCAGTCGGATGTGTCCACACGAAGATGAGCTCTGTGGTGCTGGCAAGATGGGGTTCCATGGAGCACAAGGGAAAGAAGTCGGAACACGGTGGCTCAAGGAGAAAGCCAGATGGACAGAAGGCATGGAATGTAGATGTGTCGCGTTCGCAAATAGTCTCTCACGTACGCATTTCTTCCACTTCCGTCTAGGGGCTCCTCCTGGGCTCCTAGGACTGGGGGATACGGAAATAAACACGACAGTCTGAGTTCGAGAAACGTGAGATCCACGAGGAAACACAGAGAGGGTGGGTGAATGAATAAATGAACAAGTGCGCGAGTGAAATCCCCTTGGATAGAATGCCCCCGAGGGCCAGCCCTCCCCCACCCTGCCCCCTACCCAGCGCTGGGGCCCAGCACAGAGGCTCTGGAATAGGACACCCCCAGCCGTCATAATTGCAAGCTGTGTGACCTTGGGCTAGCAGCCTCACCTCTCTGGGCTTCCTCATCATCACCTGTACCGCGGAGCTGTGAGAGCTGCCCCCAGCACTATCCCATGGAGGGGGAGCTTCAGGGACAGTGGTGGGGGTATGAGGGGCCCCCCTTGGCCGGCAAGTCTCCCGGGGAGCTGTGAGTTTGATCTTTGTTTTCATAAAACACACCTGACCAGGTGAATGCCTGTGTTTTACGGAAGGGAAAAACAAAATACGGCAAAGGGTGGCGTGTGGGAGTGAGGGCAGGAAGGAAGAGAGGGGAGGGAGGGGACAGGGAGGGGATAATGGGGGCAAGGATGCTCCTTCACACTTGCTGTGTGCCAGTCCCTACTCTCAGCTTGAGCCCCGTCAATTCATTTACTCCTCATGGCAGCCTGGCCAGACAGGTGCCCTTGTCATCCCCACTTTGTCCACAGGGAAATGGAGCCATCTCCCCTCTGTGACAGACCCTGGGGAGCAGGAGCAGAACTGGAATCTTAATTGTGGCGGCCTGACTCCAGAGCAAGCAGGGAAGGGGGTGCCTGTCCCAGCAGACAGAGTCAGGGGTCAGGGTCCTGCAGGGTCAGGATCTGCAGCCTGGGCTTAGGGCCCAGAACCACCAGACTCGTGTGGGAGCCTGGCCGTCTTTGGACCTAGTGACCTCATCTGTGCAATAAAGGGCTGAGTCCTGCTCTCTTGAGCTACCCAGAAGCTCCTCTCTCGTGGTCTCTTCCTGCTCCTTACTGGGGCTTAAATGTCCGACCTGGTCAGCCTTGAGCCAGTCCCTGCCCCCTGGAGATTCCCCCCAGGAGACTCTTACCTAATGGGGAACCAAGTCCCTGACTGGGGCTCTGACCCTCCGCCCCACCCTTGACAGAACCCTCCTCACAGGCTCTGCCACCACTTGGATCCCTGGGGAAAAGCCAACGCACACGTCACTCTTACTACAGAATCTTTGGTGGCTCCCTATTGTCTCCCAAGTGATTGAACCCCTCAGCCCTGCCCTCAGGGTGCCCGAACGCTTTCCTTCCAGCTGGTCTCCCAGCTGCCTCCCCTAAGTTCTTCAGACGGGCTGCAGGCAAGGCTTCTCTTCTCTTTGGATTTTCCCACTGTGTGTCTTTGTGTAACAAGTCCTTCTGCGGGTCCACCCTCCTGTTCCCCAGGCCCAGCTGATGGCTCCTCCCGAGGCAGGTAACAGAGCCCATCAAACTGCGTTGCCACAGTGGGTTCTGTGCAATTACTCCCGAGCTCCTTGAGGCTGGGGGCCAGCCCTTTCTGCACCCCTGCACCCACAGCACTTCCCCGGCCGCAACGGGAGGATCACGAGGCGGCAGGAACCCTCAGTTTCGGAAGCAACAGGAGATAAAAGTTGGTGGAAACCCAGTGTCCTGATGGGGGAATGTCAGCCAGCAGAGTCTCAGGATCAAGGCCCCTGAACCCTCCCCATCTGAACGAACTCGAGAAGCCCGTGAGTCCTCCCTCTCCCACCCAGAACATTCCAGAAGACGTCAGCTGGGAGGCTTCTGGAAACTGGCGTGCCCGAGGCTGTTGTTGCCAGTTGCCCACCCCGCTACGGAAGGCTGCCGCCCTGTGCCCACTTGCATGATGCACAGAGTCGTGTCAGCCAGCAGTTAAAGGAAAGCGTCTGCTACCACAGACCTTCTGGGATCCCCTCAGGAGGGCTCTCAGGGCCCCTTCCGAGTGTGAGGTTTCCTTGAGATCGAAACCAAGCCAGCATCTCGGCTGTGCCCCGGGGGTTGGCTGTGGGCACCTGGCATCCTTCCGCCCGTTTTCTTGGCCTCCAGGAGGCTCAGCCTCCCGCTGCCCAGCCTGCACTGGGGGTCTGGGAGATGAAGGGGTCAGAGGGAGGTGGGGGTCTGGGGGATGAAGCTGTGCCAGGGCAGAGGCAGGGATGGGGGAGGCAGGAGGCAGCTCGGGATCGGGCTGGACACGAGATGGAGTCATCTGAGATGGGCCACTGCAGGTCCCGGGAGCCCTTGAGCCGGGCTGGCCCGACTCGTGGGGCTTTGGGCCGGGAGGCCCCCACACGGCACCTCGTTCACAGGCCCCCGATCTCCAGACCCTCCCTTAGCTGTTTGCCATGGACAAGGCCCTTCACAAATGCCGTCCTCACAAGTGGCTGCGGGAATTCAGTACGGTCCTCAGCACAAGGCCACTACATAGGAACTGCTCTGACACAGGCAGTAAATGGCTGTGCCCCGAAAGGCAGGAGGGAAGGGGAGGACCCCTTAGGAACAGGCGCTGTGCTAAGAAATTTCGTCCTCACAAGAGTCTCGTGAGGTGGCGTTGCCGTTGCTGTCTCACAGGGAAGGCCCAGTCACCCAGGAAGTAGAGGTTTTCTCCCCAGAGAAATAGCCCTGTGAGCCCCCAGACCCGTGAGCTCCCTCCAAGTCTTCCCTCCAGGTCCACAGCTCTGCACCAGCCTGCTCCAAGGTCTCCTGGTCCCCATCTCACCCCTCCAGTTCTCTCTTGGCTCACTCTGCGATGCTCCTGCCCCCCAGAACCTTCAGTGGCTCCTGGTTGCCAGCAGAACAAATTACAGGCCCTCCTTTGACACTCCAGGTGGGTAAATCTGGCCCTGGCCTCCTTTTCCGTCATTCTCCTCCATTCTCGCTGCCCAAATATACCGTGTACTCTGCCCCTCCTTGCCCTTGCTCACTCACCTCCCTCCTCCTGACACTTTGTCCAGCCTCTGTGGAAATCCTCTGCACTCTCCAGGCACCACCGAGTGCTATGCTGCCCTTGACGCCTGGCTGTGTTTCCCGGTATGACGGAACCTCTCCCCTCCTGCACCTCCGTGATGTTTTGCCCAGGAAGTCCTTGCAGCCTTTCCACTTACAGAGGATTTGGGGTTGGTCCAGCCAGGGCTAGGTAAGTCCTGCCTCCCGGATCCTCCATTTGCCCAGCTGTGAAATGAGATTTGAGACCACCAGCTGCTTGCTCCCCAAGCCGGTGGGAAGTCTTACAAGAAGGCGCAGAGAGATAAGGAGCCATATTATCTCTAAGTTCCAGAAACGTGCAAGGATTTCCCCTGATATTGTCTCCCCAGTAGGCATCCCCTTTCGTCTTGGCCAA
This sequence comes from Herpailurus yagouaroundi, assembly GCF_014898765.1. Classification (NCBI taxonomy): domain Eukaryota; kingdom Metazoa; phylum Chordata; class Mammalia; order Carnivora; family Felidae; genus Herpailurus; species Herpailurus yagouaroundi. The sequence continues at coordinate 996,735 of NW_024412414.1, read as the reverse complement.
GAGAACTCTGACTTCGGGGGAGGGAGTAACATGTCCCCTGGTGTAGTCCACCTTGAGTGGAATGCACAGTCCCAGCCACCCCATTCCCATAGCCGGTGACAGGTCGGGAGCATTGGCCATGTTCTGGCCAATGAGACATAAGAGAAAGTCAGCCAGGGGCTTTAAGAGAAGGATTTTCCTCCTGGAGAAAAGAAAGGGACACCTCATTGCCCGGGGTGCCTGATATCCCGTCCACCTCAGTGTCCACAAGGGAAGGTGTCACTGACATGCTGAGGGACGGCTTTGTGGAAAGTCAGAAAGTGCTGTGGTTCCCTGGGTCAGCACTGAGCTACCGAGGCCCCTGGGATCAGGGCTGAGACCTGTGTGACAAGAACCAGCCATGTGGCAATCTAGGGAGGAGCTGTTCCAGGCGGAGGGAATAGCCAATGCCAGGCCCCAGGCGGGAAGGAAGCTTGGTGTGCTCCCGTACCAGGGAAGAAGCATTGTGTGCGCGTAGGCGCACGTCGGGAGAGGGGGAGTGTGCAGAAGATGAAATCAAGGGTTGGATGACATAGAACCTCACAGAATTTTAGATTCTATTCATTGTACCCCCAACTTTTTATTAGAAAAATGTCCTAAAACACATAACAATTGAAAGAATATAGAATGAGCACTGATATTTCCATTGGGTTCAACCACTGTGAATATTTCAGCAGTTTTGCCTTATTTTAGTATATGTATGTGTGGTTTTTTTGTTTTTGTTTGGCTTAGTGTTTGATGGTAAGTTGAAGACTTCACAACTCTTAACTCCTAAGAGTAAGGATGTCCCTCTGTCTAGGCACATTACCGTGATAACCAGAGAAAATGAAACCAGTTCTCTGATACTCAATTTATATTCAAATTGTGCAGCAAATTTTTTTTAACTTTTGAAGTGTTTATTTATTTTTGAGAGAGAGAGGAACACAGAGAGTGAGCGGGGGAGGGGCAGAGAGAGGGAGACACAGAATCCGAAGCAGGCTCCAGGCTCTGAGCTGTCAGCACAGAGCCCTTGCGGGCTCGAAGTCACAAACCGTGAGATCCTGACCTGAGCCAAAGTCAGACACTTAACCAACCGGGCCACCCAGGCGCCCCTGTCCTGTAAATGTTTTACATAGCTGGGTCTTCCTTCCTTCCTTTTCTAGAACCAGGATCTAATGAAGGCTTATGTGTTATACTTGATGGCTATGTCGAGTTCTTTTAAACTACAACAGTCTCCCACCTGTTTCCCCTGACGCTGACCTTTTATAATTTTATTCATTTGATTACTTTATTAAATTGAGCTATGTCACCCATACAGCGAACAAGTCTTAAGTCTGCAGCTTGATGGAATTTGCACATAAAAATAATCGCCACCCAGATCAAGATATAGAATATTTCCATCCTCCCCAGAGTTTCCCTTGAGCTCTTTCCAGGCAATCCCTACCCCCCACCTGAGGCAAGAACAATTCTAATAGTTATCACTCCAGATTGGTTTAGGCTGTCTTAGAACTTCCTGCAGATGGACCCATACAGCACCTTCTCTCGGGTAGGGTTTCTTTTACTTAGCATGACATCTGAGAGAGTCATCGCGTTGCCGTGAACGAACCACACTTTCCTGTTGTCCCATTGAGGGCTATTTGGAGTGCATTGGCGATGATGAACAAGGCATCGACTCGCGTGAAGAGTCTGGGACGGTTGTGGTGTCTGCTGATTTCCCCGGGGTGTGGCTTAATTTGTCCTTCTGTCCCCTGATGTTATATGAACTGAAACGCCTTGGAGAAGCCAGGTCAAGATTTCACAGGTAGGGCTGTGCTCCTCGTAACACATCCTACAAAAAGGCCCAAAGTGTCAGGTGGTCTTTCTGTTAGTGATTTCTGATTGGTTAGGGGGTGACCTCAGATCTTTCCACTCTTAAGGTAAGTTTAGTTTTTACATCAGGGTCAGTGGAGAGTTTTGAGCAGGGGAGTGACAGGGTCTGATTCACCTCTTGTGGAGAGCACTTTGAGTTCCGTTTAGAGAATAGACTGTAGGGGGTCACAGGCAGAATCGGGGAGGCCAGTGGGGAGGCTACCCCAGCAGTCCAGGTGAGTGACGACGGTGGCAGCAGTGGAGGTGGTAAGAAATGGATTCTGAGTAGAGTCATGCTAGCCTCAGCACCTACATGTGGAGGGGCTTGGTCAAGTTTAGTTGTCTGCACTGAGCTTCGAGAAGGCAGAGACCATGGCTCATTCACCTCTGTGTACCCAGCCTAGGACCTTGCAGAGAGAATGTCCCCATCATACCTGGGTCTGCCTGAATTTGGGAGCCTGTGAGTTTTGGGGTTTGATGCTGCAATAAAAACAAAAAAACAGAACAAGAGTCTGACCTGGCTTCCCAGCAGCCCTCGCAGCAGCTTCTGATGAATAACATGCTCCACCCTCCTCCCTGAGCATCATGAATCACCAAGGATGCCCTTCTGCCTTCAGGGAGCACCATTCACAAAGCCCTAGAGTGACCATGTGGAGAACAGTCAGGTCTGCCTCCCGAGGACAGAAGCTTTCCAGCTTGGAGCCGAGGTCAAAGAGCTCTTTTCCTCCCTGAGGCCGGGGCCCAGGCGTGAGGACCGGCCCCTGCACCTGACAGGCTGTCCCCAGCCACCTGGGGCAGCTCCCATCTGAAATTCTGCTCGCGCCAAGGAATATGGTGGGAGCCTAGGTTGCCTGCATTCGTGATCCATCACTGCGTAACAAATCGCCCCAAAGAACAAGCGGTATTGGTTGTATCTCATGTTTTCTGTGGGTCAGGAATCCTGGGGTGGCTTAGCTGGCTGCCTCTGGCTTGCGGAGGCACCAGTGGTCTCTCATGAGCTCACTCTCAAGGGGTCAGGCTGGGAGGCTGTCACGAGAAGGCCTGACTGGGGCTGGAGGCTCTGATCTCAAGGTGGCCCCCTCACAGGGCTGTCGGTGGGAGGCCTCGGTTCCTGTGCACAGGCTTCTGCCCCCGTGGTGGCTGGCTTCCCCCAGAGGAAGTGGTCCTAGAGGAGGGCGGAAGCTGCAATATGCAATACCCTGTGACTTAACCTCGGAAGCCACACACCATCCTTTCTGCAATATCCTATCGGTTACGCAGGTCAGCCCTGTTTGGTGTGAGGGGGGGACCGCGTAAGGGTGTGCCTACCAGGAGGAAAGAATGACTGGACCCCATTGGGAGGCGCGTGGGCATTGAGCAGGGAAGAACACCACCAACCTTCCGGTCTACTTGCCCGAGCTCTAGTGATCCTGCGTGCCAGGCTCTATGCCTGGCTTTGGACGTGCAGGCGTGAACGCAACAGGCCCAGCCTCTGTTAAGCAGAGAAAGAACTCCATGCATTCAGTGGATTCGTTAGGGGAGCAAAGCCCCGTGGGCCACACAGGGATGACCAAAGCCACTGAGCCCGGATGGAGCCTCCTTAGCAAAGGCATCACACTCTACCCACAGCCTCGAATACATGGCTGGATGTGCCAGGTGCACTGGGGTGAACAGCAACAACACCTAGAAGGAGAGAGAAACCTCCTTGCAAGGACTGGCCGCTGTCCAGAGCCAAGCCTAATCCCAGGCTTTGTAAGTGGGCGTCGGGAGGCCAGACAGATACCGGGGCGCTAGCCCTCGGCCCGGCTCTCTGGAATGCTCTAGGCTGCAGGAGCTGCCTTCTCTTTCCCACTGGGAGGAGGCCTCCATGCCAGCCTAGGCCTTCACAACAGTGGGAGGAGGGTAGTACTGAGTTGTGTGGCTCAGCCTCTGTGCTCGGGGTCAACCATATGACCGATTAGTGGGGCCCATGAGTCGCGTGGGGAGGGATTTGCAGGGATTGCTGTGAAGCAAAGTGTCTCCGGGCCCGATCTCCTGCCATGGGGGGAGATGCAGAGGCCCTGAACTGCTAGTGGGCCAGTCGGGGGCTGCCCTGGCTTAGGGGCCCTGAGTCCCAGAGCCCCCATGCAGCTCTTCCCCTTTCCCACCCCCCCCCCCATGTTAGTGGTTAAGGCCATCCATCTCTTAAAGAGTGCCTGAGGGAGCCAGGCATTGTGCTGGGCTTTATTGCCCCTCGCAGCACTTCATGCACAGATGCTCCCCATTTCACAGATGAGGAGACTGAGCTCAGTGAGCTCACATCAGTTGTCCCAAATACAGATACAACCCCAAAGCAGGACCTGTCAAAATATACCTTCAAAATACCAGTCGGATCTGCCTCTCCTTTGCCACCATACCTGTCCACCTTCATCACTGGCCTGGACGATGCACAGATTAGACAGGTGATGTTCCTAAACATCATATTTTAACACAGCTGTACCTTGCATAAGTTCGACACTGAATGCTCTCTCTTGGACCTTGCCTTTCTCCCTCTGCAGTGTGTTTCTGAGGTTCACTGAGTCGGTATGTGTAACTCACGCTCGTTCATTTTTCACTGCTGTGTAGTACTCCCCGGAAAGGCTCCAGCTTAGTCTTTTGTTCCTGATTTTACTCCCACCGGTCCAGGTGGGTGTGATTTTGGTTCCCATATTACAGATGGGAAAGCAGGCTCCCAGAGGTTAAAGAGTTCATTTGGGATTAGCCGGCTTCTAAGTGGCAGGAAAAAAGCCTATTGAACACTGAATAATGTGGCTCACGTACTCCTTTATCTTTGGTTTTGTGAACAAAAAGGAGAAGAGACCATGCAGCTGGACTAGACCTAGGGCTATGTCACCTCTTGGGGGTGGCCGGGAGAGGAGAGGCCTTGAAATGGCATTGATTGGGAAGGTGGCCCTGTGGGCATAGACCACCCCGGCCCCAAATCCTTCTGTGGCCTCTGTCCACTGCATGGGAAGTGCATACAAACCACAGGGCAGACCGTCCTCCCTGAGGCACCTGCTGCCAGGGATGCTGAATGAGAGAGCCAGACTCGACTCTGGGTGTCAGTTTCCTCATCTGTGACTTGGGGATAACTGTTGTACCTGCTCAGAGACAGGCTTGACTACTGTTCAGGAACATCTGAGATTTAAAGATCTCATGGTTCCTCTGATTGCTATTTTGTTCAGGTTCATTCATTCATTCATCCATTCAACAAGCATGTGCTGGACATGTGCCATGGCCAAGTGCTAAATGGGGCGCTGAGGACCCGACAGTGACGAAGAATTGGGAGTCAGGATGGAGCAGAGGACACAGCCGCAGCTGTGGTGGGTGAGGACCAGTCACAAATGGGGAATGGGCTATGTGAGCGTGGGCCACACTGCCCTCTCTGCGGCTCTCTGGAATGGGCTTTGTGAGATGCCCAGACCCTCACTTGGCTCCAGGGAGGTGAGTCGTGTCTCCCCTCCCCCGCCCCGATCCGAGCAGAGCAGCACCTCCAAGGCAAGCCTGCGAGGGCCACCAGTGAGCATCCCGGAGCCCAGAGCTGCCGGTTGCTGGCACCCTCCCCGTGCTGGGCAGGCTCTAGGATGTGGCTGTGGACACAATCAGTCAGTCAGCTCATGGCCCAGACATGCAGGCACGTCACCCCAAGGACAGGGGCCAGAGGAAAACCCCCTTCGTCCTGTCTCCTTCGCTCTCCCTTCCTCACCCCCCTCCGCCACTCCACTCCCAGGGGAGAGGCAGCGACTTCCCTCAGAGTTTCCACAGCCGCCCCTGTCTGCCTACCCACCAGAGACCATCAACCCTCGGCACCTGGCACAGGCCCCCGCCCATCCTGCCAGGGGCGGCTGCTGCCAGGGGAGCCTGCCCACCCTCACGTCTTCACTCAGGCACGAGGCACTGGCTTGACACCAACGTGAACCCGACAGGAAGAGCCAATTCAGGTCACCCTCAGAGACGGCTCAGGGCTCAGGCGGGCCCCTGCTGGGAAATCTTCTCTGGGTGTCACCGAGGACCCAGGGCCCCAGCGGTCCCTTCCATCCCTACCCCTATTGGTTTATCTGTTTCGGCCCCCATTTTTTCTGCCTCCCATGTCCCCCACTGCTTTTGGAAAGACCCCGCTGTCAGTTGATTCTGGCTGAACAAGGGTCCCACCCTGGATGGAGATATGGCAAGTTGAGTCAGGAGCTTGGAAACTGGGTCCGACAGCCTGGGGCTGATCTTGCTGCTGCCATTCTCGGGCTGTGGGACCTCCGGGCATGCCGTGTGCCCTGCGTAAGCCCTGATGTGGGATCCGATGGGATGACAGAGGGGGCAGGGCCCGCACAGGGGCTGGGAAGAAGAGCCCCCCCCCCCCCTTTGCTGGAGGGCTCGCACTCATGACTGCAGGGCAAATGCTGAAGGCCAGGGGAGGGAGGGCCAGGGAGGCCAGGTGCTGAGGTTGGTATAGCTGGTAAGTGCCCGAGGGGGCAGCGAAGAGAGGGAGCCAGGGAAGTATGGGAACAGAGAGGGAGAGAAAGAGGGGAGTGAGAAAGAGGCAGTCACCAAGAGAACCAGAGAGAGAGGAAGGAAGGAGGGACAAGGAGGTGGGATGACAGTCATTGGGGTGCAGAGCCTGGAAGACTTCATGGAAGAAAAGGCATTTGAGCTGAGCCTGGAGGATGCCTGCCAAAGAGTTAGATTTTGGGGTGGGGCCTGGAGAGGGCCCAGTGAGAGGATGATCCAACCAAGAACACAAGGGTGAGGAGTACCGCCGGTTGGTGTCTCTCAGTGCCAGCAGGGAGGCCACTTCGAAAGGGTTCTGGCACCTGGGTCCACTGTCCCCCCCACCAAGAGCTCAGGCTTCTTCTCCTTTCCTCCTTGCCCCCACTGCCAGGGGGGCATTTCACACTTAAATAGCTGGGCTGAGAGTTTTGCCAAAATTTCCCAGAGCTGGAAGGATTTGGGGGGTAAAATCATTTCCCAGGTAGGGAAACTAAGGCACAGGGACCAGCAGTGGTGGGTGAGGGTCTCGACCTCCTGCCCCCTGGATGGCATTGTTAACAAGATCACAGCATCAGCTGGTCAGAATATCCTAAGCTCTTTCTTCCAGAGTGGACACAATAGAACTAGCATCTCTGAGAAGAGAAACAAGAGGCTGAAGCCACTTGTTGTAGTGTTAGCTGTAACAACACTAGCAAACGAGAGGACGAGGGGATCACGGTATCCACTCTGTGCCAGGCACCGTCCTAGGCACTTAAAAGTATGAACTAATTCATATTTCACAAGAGCTCTGTGAAGCAGGTGTTATTGTCCCGATGGAATAGATGAGAAAAGGGAGGCACAGGGAGATGAATGCCAGGAACTTGACACCCAGTTGTCACCCCAGGCCACGCAGAGAGAACGCCCATGTTCCCAGGCCTCGGACCAGCAGGTCTGAGGAGAGAGGCTGAAGAGCAGGAAATGTGGGGGCTCCGAGGGGGCAGGCCAGGGAGGGGCCTGGGCCTGTAGAAATCCCCAAACGAGACCCCAGCCTCTGAAGACCGGAGGCATCACAGAGGCAGAGAGAGACAGTTGGAGAAACTGAGGCACACATGGGGCATCTGCCTCCCCGGCCACCTCTTCCTGGGTGTCCCGTGACATTCGGTTGCCCTGAAACTTCCGAGGCACTTATCCTTCAGCAAGCAATGTCCTCTGCCCTTAGCAACTGGCCCCTCCTGTGAGCCTTGGGTTTAACTGCTACTTTGAAGTTCTGCCACTATTTTGAGTGTTTAGCAGTCTTAGGAGTTGCAGATAAAGAGAAGGGTCCCAGACCCTGGAAACTCCATGGATGGCCCACTTTTTTTTTTTAAAGATATTTTTCAAGTTTATTTATTCATTTTTGAGAGAGAGAGAGAGAGAGAGAGAGAGCGAGCGCAGGGGAGAGGCAGACAGAGAGGGAGAGGGAGAATCCCAAGGCGACTCCACTCTGTCAGAGCAGAGCCCGACCCAGGGCTTGAACCCACGAAGCCTGAGATCATGACCTGAGATGGCTCACTTTTGAGTTAGTGGAGATGGAAGGCACTTCTTACCCCCTTTTACCTCCTGACTGATGTTGGGCAAGACCCAAAGGCCTCAATGATCCCAGCTGTTGGACAAGGTGGTCTCTGAGATATTTCCAGTGGGATATTCTCTGTTTTGGGGATGTTTGAATGTCTGGGTGGCAAAGAGCCATTGATATGTGCCTCATTGATCTGAGAGATGGAGAGAGACCCACAAGGACAGCAGGTACCACACAGGTAGAGAGACAGAGAACAAAATAGAGAGAGAGGTGGTGGTGTGGGAGAAGCAGATACAGCTACAGACAAAAGTACAGAGAACAGAGAAGGTGAACAGAGATGTGGGGGCGGGGGGGAGAAAAATCAGAGTGAGGGGGTGGGGAGCACAAGGAAACCCAGCCAGGCCTGCCCCTCCCTGATAGCAGGGACAAGGTCCCTCACCCAGGAGCAGCTGGATGCAGCAGCTGGAGTAGCCCTGGCCTGCCAGGCCCTCTTCCATGCCCGCCACTTCCGGCTTGGGCCTGGCAGGGCCCCCGAGGTGGGGAGAGGGGAACAGGTGGGCAATGTCAGCTGTGAACCAGCACATTTCCCCCACATCTGAGTAGGCAGATTTCAGCAAATGTTCCCTGCTGTGTGTAGGACAGAGTCACCTACTCACGCCTCTCGCTGCCCCTCTTCCTGCCCACGTTCTCTATCCTTAGGAGGCTGCTCACTGTCCCACAGCCACGTTCCACCTCTGGACCACTGCAAGGATTGTTTCTACTGCTTAGGATGCTCTGAGCCCCTGTTCCTCTTCTTGTGTAAGATGCTGTCGTGGTTAATTTTATGTGTCAGCCTGGCTGAACCACAGTGCCCCAGTATATGGCCAAACATTATTGTAGATATTTCTGTGAGAGGGTTTGGGGGATGAGATTAATATTTCAAAAGGTGGACTTTGAGTAAAGCAGATTGTCCTCCAAATGTGGGTGGGCCTCATTTAATCAGGTGAAGTCCTGAATAGAACATAAAACTGACCTTCCCTGAGTAGATGGTTTTCAGACTTGAACTGCAATATCAGCTGTTCCTGGGTCTCCAACCTGTTGCCCCACTTTGCAGATTTTGGACTTGACAAATAATCATAATTTATTTAAAATAAATCTCTTTTATATATACTTTCTATTGGCTCTCTTTCTTTGCAGAGCCTTGACCCATACAGACGTCCTTCAAAAGGCACCTCCTTCCTTGATTCCAAGAGTCCTCTACTTTCTCTGGTCTATTCTAGCCCTTCCTGCTGCCTCAGTTACATAGCATTTGTCACATCATGTGCCGCTAAATTATAAATTGGTCTCCCTTACTGGGGAGTGAGTCCTAGACATTAGGGACTGGGGACAATTGACCAAGTCCTCAGCACAGCCCAGCACAGGGCCTAGCACAGAAGAGATGTTGGCTGAGTGGCTGGATAGATGGAAAGATGGATGGGATGGGTGAACGGATGGATGGATGCAGGATTAAAGGAAGGGAGGAAATTAAGAAAGAGAGAAGGAAGGAAGGGAGGGAGCAGGGGAGGAAGAGTGGGCAAATAGGTGGATAGAGGGGCAGATGGATGGAAAGTAGAGTGATGGGTAG
>NW_024412414.1:932527-987264 GCF_014898765.1 Herpailurus yagouaroundi | reverse complement strand
TGCATGGATAAAGAGGTGGATGGATGGGTGGATGGATGGATGGATGGATGGATGGATGGTTGGTTGTATAGATAGGTGGATAGATGGGTTTTTGGTGAATGGACAGATGAGTGGGTGGAGGTGTGAATGGATGGAGGGGTAGGTTGGTGTGGATGGATGAGTGGGGTGTATGTGGATGGATGGAAGGATGAATGGGTGGGTAAGTGGATGCATAAATGAGGCAAAACCCTTATCATCAAGAAGCCCCCAGGTGAGTAGGAGCGTTACCCTTGTTCATAACTCACTTCCTCTTCAGGCAGAAAGGCCTAGGGGTCCCAAAGAGGACCGTGCCAAAGAGGACTCTCTTAAGGAGAGTGATATTCCCTTAGTCAGTGGCAGTCCCACTCAATCCTTTCTGCAGAGGCTCTACTATGTACCTGGCCTGTGCCAGGCACAGAATAGGGCAGTGGGTGTGGCCTTCGGAATGACCCAACCTCAGACTCAGTGCTGCTGTTTGGACTTGGACAAGGTCACTTTCCCTCTCTAGGTCTCGTTTCCTCATCCGAAATGGGCATATGGAGATACCACGTCACTAGAGGGTTAAATACATATGTTCTGGAGCGAGACTGCCCGGCTCTGTCATTTGTTCGTATGTGACCTTGGGCTGGTCACATCACCATCCTATGCCTTAGTTTCCTCATATGTAAAACAGAGAGAGATTCTGGCATTGTTTTGCAGATTAAATGCATGAATATATATAAAATGCTTGGAACAGGGCTTAGCACAGAGTCATTGCTCATAAATGTTAGTCGTTAACCCACGTCACAGTGCAGTTGGAAAGAGAAAATGAAATCATGCTGGTGAAATATTTGGCCGGGTGCCTGGATCATCAGAACCACTTGATAAGTTGTGTTATCCTGAATCTCCAGCATGATCCTATTTTCCACTCGGAGAAACTGAGGCTTTAAGAAGAAAGGTGACTTAGCCAGGATTAGGCAACAGATCAGAGGTGGAGGCCTTGATTCGGGCGCAGGCCTGGCTGACCCGGGGCCCCGAGCTCTGTCCAGGAAGGTGGCAAGCCCGAGGCCTTGAACTATGAGTAATATTTCAGCAGGTGACAGGACAGGGCTGGCCCAAGAGGCCTCTGGGCCGGAGGCCCAGCTGGGAAAGCACGAGGCCTCTCTGGGGTGTCATACGTCACGGGGCCCGGCCAGGGCACCAGCGGAGGCTGCAATAGAGTGGCCGGGAGGAGGTGAGGACAGTGAGGCACCACAAGAGGCTTCGGGCAGGGAAGGAGCTGGTCACACATGGGGCCTGGAAGCCGGGGCGACAGGCGGGGGCTGTGGCAATGGGTGGGTGAGAGGCGCCAGCCACCCTGCCAAGGTAGCTGTGTTCGTAGAGCGTGTGACCGGGTGAATTTCTCTGCTTGTGCCAAGAGCAAAGACGGTGCCGAAAACCACCCCGCAGAAAGCAGGCTTTCCTCCCTGTTTCAGACTCACACAGATGATGACACCAGTGAACACAGCCGCGGCAGGCAGAGTGCGTGCCAGGCACACAGCTCACAAAGTCACTGTGATGACCTCCGAGGAAGCAACTGTTACCGTTCCCACTTTGCAGATGCAGAAACAGCGGCACGGGGAGCTGAGTGCCCTTCCCAAGCCCACGTGGCTGGTCCCTGAGGTCTGACCAGCCTCCGCCCAGCCCACCTGCCCAGCAGCAGGTCATGCCCTTGGTTCCCACACTGTGGGATGTTCAGAGTGGAAGGGAAGATGAGTGGGAAAGAATGGGAAGGGCGTTCGGGGTGACGGTCCCAGCTCAGGAGGAGGCTGAGAGGTGAGAGTGGGTGGTGGTGGGCACAGGGCACCGCAGAAGCGTCTGGGGCCCTGCCGTTGGCGTTTAAGCCAGCCAGGGAACAACAGCGATGCGCGTGATAACAGCAGCTCCATGTCTCGTCCCAGCTTTGGAGACAAGAACGGTGCTCTTCCCATTGCACGGGTGAGAGGTAGGTATCATCGCCCATTTCACAGATGAGGAGACTGAGGCATGGGTCAGGGGCAGAGGGAATCTGGGGCTTTTGGAGTCAGGGCAATGGGGAGGGCTGGTTGGGAGGAGGGTGCCGGGCCTGAGAACTGCTCCAAGTAACAGGACAAAGCCTGGGAAACCCGATCGCATGTTTACCAGCCTGGAGATGAAAGACGATGCTGCTGCCAGGGGGCTTACCAGCGAGGCAGGTAGCAGCAGGCCTCCTGGAGCAGGCAGGGCGGGCGGCCCGGGCCAGTGTTTCCCAGGCCGTGATTTCTACAACTCACCAGGTTTATCCAACCTGCTTGCTCTGCACCGGCTCCCTCTGTAAAATGTTTGCCGCGGCAGAAGGTAACCCTGACTAGGCCCTGGGCCCAGCTCTAAGCGCAACGCTCAAAACAGCCCTCAGGCCAGGTGGGGTCCCGCTGCTTTCCTCACACGGATGGGTGAGGAGACATGGCAAGAACTGCCTGAGGGCACACGGCAACAAGGACACAGAGCTGGGGTTTGAACCAGGCCCACCTGGCCCCAGGGTCCCTGGGCTTACACTTCGCTGCCACTTGACACTGTTGCTTAGGTCAGCACATTTAAAAAGAAAAAGCCACGTCACATCCGAGAAATGGCTGTTGTAAACAGAAGGTACCAGAAAAACAAATACAACGAAAGACAGAATGTGGCCTTGTAATCTTCTCTAGATGCTGTGACCCGGGAGAGTTCAAAGCCAGAGAGACCTGCCTCTGGCTTGCTAAAAGGACAGAATACCAAGTGGCCAGAGAGGCATCCAAGACACCTAGCCCTGCTCTGAGTCCCCAGAGGACTGAAGACATTAGCAAAGGGAAAAGTTCTCTCCCGGGTGAGTCTCTTCTCCTTAGAGCCAGTCAAGCCTCTGTGTCTGCAGCTCTTTTAATCTCTGAGATGATGCTGAGCGTCCCCACTTAACAGGTGACAGGATGGAGGCTTCAAGGTGTTGGTCACTGGCTGGAGGTTGCCCAGCCAAGCTGGGGATGAGCAGAGGCTGTCCAGCCTGCCCGGATTTCTGCTTAGACTCTTGCAAGCACTCACGTCATCAGAACCTGCCCGCTCCACAGCCCCCTGCAAGGAGACCACTCCTTGCTCGGCACAGGAGGTCAGGCCGAGGCAGCCTGGCCCTGCCCTGGGTGGGCGAGGCAGGGCTGGTCCGATGGCAAGAAGCCAGTGAGGCAGGGTGGGTTCTGGGAGAGCCCATGACTGGGAGGGGGCACACACGGAATGTCACCCAGCAGAGACCCTTCACTACTCTATCCATGCTGTCTCCAAGCACCGCAGGGACAAGCCTTCCATGTGGGCCTGCCTGAGAGACAGTGAGAACAGGCCACTTTTGGCAGATAAGGAAACCGAGGCTCAGAGTGGGGGAGTCTGCCCAGATGGCACAGAGCAGAGCCAGGATTCAGACCCAATCCACGTGACTCCTCATTCTCTGCCCATTTCTCAGTGCAGTCCCATCCCGACAGGCAGGCAGCATGAAAGATCCCTTCCTTCTGAGGCTGGAGCCTTAGATGGCCTCCACTCATTCATCCATCATTCATCAAGGACTCCCCAGGCCTGCTGTGGCCAGAGGCAAGTGCCCAGGGACACAGCAACAGGTGACACATGGCCCCCACCTGCCAATATAGCTGTCTGGTTGGGAGACGGACCCCACGCTTGACCCTCTCATGAGAGAGGGAAGCACAGACCCTGAGGAGGCCCAGGGAGGCAGCTGACTCAGCCCGGGTCAAGGAAGGTTTCCTGGAGGAGGAGAAGCCCAAGCTGAGATTGGAAGGAGGAGGAGCAGGCCTGGTCCTGAGGCTTGAGCTTTGCAGAGCACTGAGAGAGAAAGAGTATGGCTCCTCCTGGAACTCACAGACCGGTGGAAGGTAGGAAGGACATGCACAGGGGAAGAAATCCAGTAACAAGACCAGCCATCCTCCCTGGGGAAAACAGGAAGGACCAGCCATCTTCCTTGGGGAAAACAGGCACCCTTCCAAGGGACTGGGAGGGATCCCAAGCCCCCTCTAACTCTGATAGCAAGGCCTCAGCGATCACCTGGCCCTGGGCTGGGCCCACAACAGGTGCCAAAACAAAGCCTCGTCACAGAGCCGCCAAAGGAGAGTGCTGTCGTATGTGTCCTGCACACGAACAAGAGGGCGATGGAGGTCCAGAGAGGGCACTAGACTTGTCCAAGCTCATACGGTAGCTGACATGGGCTCATACCCGGCTCCCTCCTTTCCTTTCCTTCTTCATGAACCCCCACCCCAGTACCATCTCAAGGAGGCAGGCTGCACTGTTTCTCTACAGATCAAGTGGGTACCTGCTCAGGTCCATGTGGATCTTGAAGTCTCAGGGACGAATAATAATTGATAATAGCAACAATAACGTGCTAAATGTTTTATGTGTATTACCACTCACAATACCCACAAAAACCTTATGAAGTAGATACTGTTTCCTTTTATACCTGTAAAGAGGCCCAGAGAGGTAAAGTAACTGGCCCAAGGCCCCACAGCAGGTAAGTGACAGAGTGGTATCCCAGCTCAGGCTCTGGAGCCCCTGCAGAAGCATGAGCCTCTTTGTCCTCCTCAGTCATACCAGGTTCTTAGGGATCGCCCAGTACATCAGGACAGACAGACACATCAACTCTCTAATTACGTGGAAGATGCCCCGGTGGGGGGAGAGTGGCCCAGGTGACAGGGGCCAGCCCCATCTCCAGGCATAGATGATCCCATGTCCTAAGGTGTACTTTTTCCTTAAGAACCCTGGGCCCTGAACTTCTATTTGCGTCAGACGAGAGAAGAAACTGACGACCTTGGCCACGCTCTGCCCTTAGCCCCTGGGCGGGGCTGGGCCAGCCCCCGACCAGTGCCTGGCTCCCCACATTGGAGCACGCACCCCTTCACGCCATCCTGCTTGGCCCGAGGGTTGGCAGGCAGCGTTCTCAGCCTCCAGGTGTGCTTTGCCCACACCTGCCTCTACCAGCCTGTTGGAATGTAGGGCCCTGGCAGGGCCAGGAGGCCCAGGTGTGGTGAGCGAGGCCTGAGCCGATTGGGGAAGGGGTCTCCCGCAGGGAACTGGGGATGGCACGGGAATTAATGACCATTGTGTTTGAATTCTGATGCTAAACTTCCTAACAGGGAAATTCTGGGCAGGTCTCTGGACCTCACAGAGTCTCAGTTTCCTCATCTGTGAGGTGGGCAGCTAATGCCAACCCCCCGGTTTATGCTGTGGCTGTTGAAATGAGAGAATTTGAAAAGCAACGAGCGCATGTCAATTATCATCTCAATAAAGCTGGATATTAATGAATGAATAATAATAATACATTAATTTTTTAAAAAGCACTTAGCCAGCGCTAGACCCGTGGTCGACACCCACAAATTATGGTTCCCATCCCCATGTGAACCTGGCCTGCCTTCCAACCTCGCTGGGTGTTCACCTCCAATTAGTGGGAGTGACAGCCTAAAGCTCTGGGGTCAGGAGTCTGAAAAGCCACCTGGGATCAAGGGGAAACAGGTCACAGTTAATGATGCCTGTCAGGAACCCAGGAGAAGACAGACAGGTTGTGTGTACCACAGAACTGCCACTTTCTCCTTTCCATCTTATCTTCTCTCTCTCCAATTTCTAATGGCATCTCTTGCACAACACGTCCAGGAACCAGTCCCTTCTTACCATAGCCACTGCTGCCACCTGGCCCAGCCACCATAAGCTCTCTCTTGCTTCCTCTCTTGCCCTTCAGGCTCCTCTCCCAGGCCCAGAGGGATCCTGTTCAACCCTAGTCAACCTCGCCTTCCTCTGTTCCTCTGCTTCTTTTATCCTGTGGGGTAAAAGCCGTCGTCCTCGCCGTGGTCCTCAAAGTCTGTTCGGTCTGAGCCCCGTCTGAGACTCGCTCCCCTCATCTGTTCTTCAGCTGCACTGGCCTCCCGGTTGTTCGGCCCAAGTATAGGAATACCCTGGCCTCAGGGCCTTTGCACTTACTCCCCTCAGCCTGGAATGCTCTTCCCCCAAATACACATGACTTTGTCTCACTTTTTTGGCCTCTTGTCGCTGAGGCCTTTCCCCTATTTAAAATGGCAGCGCCTGCCTCTACCCCAACACGCTCAGTCCCTTTCTTGCTTTAGTTTTCTTTTTAGCAGTTACCACTTGTTAACATGCTGCGTATTTTCTTTATGTGTCCTTCTTATTATTTATTCCCCCCTCCAGCTCTGCCTCTAGGCTCAAGCTCTATGCTCCAGAAATCTCTCTGCTCCCTGACTCCTGGGCCCTCACACATGCTGTTCCCTCTGTCAGGAAGACAATACCTCCCCCTTCTCTGCCTCTCTGTCTTGCTAATTCTTCTTCATCTTTCAGGTATCTGCTTAGTCCCTGCCCCCCAGTTTCTGGAACAGTCCAGATCAGACTGTGAGCCCTCAAGTTCAGGGGCCACATCCACTGTGTGTGTCATTGTCTCCGCAGCACTGCCTGGGGCCTGGCATACTGTGGGTCCTCAATAAATGCTCAGTGACAGGTTCACCCACACTTGGAAGCAAAAGAGCTCATGCCTTCTGATCCTAAAATCCTTTCTCTTCCCACACTCCTGTTACTATTAACTCCTGTTACTAATAGCCTGTTACTATTCCTTTACAGAGCACTTTTGTGTTGTTATTTCCTAACTGCCCCATAAGACTAGCAGCTCAGAGGTTGCTACTAGGACTGACTCAGAGAGGTGAGGGGACATACACCAGGTGGCACAGCCTTGCCTTTCCTGGGCAAGGAGACAGATGTCAATGCCAGAGGCCCGGGAGATCCATATGGTACAACCAAAGGTCTGAAGGTGAGTGGGGGTCTGCACGGAAAACAGCCAAAACAAGTATCAGTGGCTAAACCATGGGATCCGAAGGATTGCCCACATTCTGGAAGTCTGTATTGTTTGGGCTCAACTGCTGAGAGGAAAGAGGAGGCAAGGCCCAGGGTGAAAAAGAAGAGAGGAAATCTGGGCTGGTCCTGCCCATGCCAGCCCCCTACCCCTGACCCTATAATTCCCTCCTGCAACCTCTGCATGGAATGCCTACGCACCCAATCCCATCGGAACATCTGCCCAGAATGTTCCAGGTCCTTTCTGTGTTTGGAAGGGTAGATGCCAGTTAGCCCCTCTTCTCCTGATAACCTCTGGAGGACAGGAGCCTCAGCTGGCCAGGAAGAGTTGGAAAACTTCCCATCTTTCCTGCCCCAAACCTCTTGGAAATGATTTGTGGCCCATCTCACATTTTCAGTATCACAGGGGAATTTTTAAGATCACTAACCTTCAGAGCTTTCAAATTCAAAACCTGTTATGTGGCCAATGTTCCCGGTACAGACAGACATCTTCCTGCATGCTTCCTGCGTGTTACAGGCAGGGCTAACAGCTGAGCTGAGCCTTCCTGACTGAGTCAGGCCCATATCAGCCACCAAGGCATGAGTCGTAAGACAGTGAAGGTCATGGACATTTGTCCCTGCACTGAGTGTCCCCGGCTGCTGTGCTTATGTAGTTGTTACATGTACCTTCCCCTCCCTCCCCCCCTCCCTGGGGCAGTTTGTGTTTTCTGAGAATGGCTGCAACCAGCTCCCACTGTACAGGCTTTTCTCAGGATGTGGCTTTGACCCTCCTCACTTGGAGAGGTGAGGCCCCATGTATTCTCTCCCCTTGAGTCTGGGTGGGCCTGCGACAAAGACAGAATGATGCTGCGTGATTTCTAGATGGAAGGACTAGGGAGCCATAGAAGATTATAACCAGATGATCACAGTGTTTTAAAATGATTTATGTGGGAGGGGCACCTGGGTGGCTCACTCTGTTGAGCGTCTGACTGCGGCTCAGGTCATGATCTCTCGGTTCATGAGCTGGAGCCCCGCGTCGGGCTCTGTACTGACAGCTTAGAGCCTGGAGCCTGCTTTGGATTCTGTGTCTCCCTCTCTCTCTGACCCTCCCCCGATCTCACCGTGTGTGTGTCTCTCTCTCTCTCAAAAATAAATAAACATAAAAAAAATAAAATGATTTATGTGGCTTCAGCTGCGTAGAGAAACCACTTGTGGGGCTGAGCCCAGAGGCAGGGTAGGAGTAAGGAACGAGCACCAGTGGGGGCCTGAACTAGGGTGGTGGCATTGGGGACAGAACGAGAGAGCCTTAGAGATGGTGTTAGGGCTGGTGGCAGCTGGTGGTTTCTCAGGGCTCCGGTTCATTTTATTCATTACTGTGGCCAGTGCAGAGGGGAGGCGGGCAGTGTATCAGTAGGTGTGCCAGCATCTGACCCAGAGGATGGCCACCTGGGATCCATCTCTGGCGGCAGGACAATGACTTTGGGTCAGAGCTGTGGGCCACATAGGATATGAATCCCTGAGGCCTAGAGCAGAGGCTGTGGGACTCGGGGTTTGCTATCCCTCTCTGACTACAATCTAATAACAGCTGTCTTTATGGAGTGCTTCCTGCATGCCAGGCGCTGGCTAAGAATGTTACATTCTTATCTCATCTCATCTCAGTAGTCTTTTTTTTTTTTTAATGTTTATTTTTGAGAGAGAGAGAGAGAGAGAGAGAGTGAGCGGGGGAAGAGAAGAAAGAGGGGGAGAGCAGAGGATTGGCTCTGAGCTGACAGCAGAGAGCCCAATGTGGGGCTCGAACTCACAAACTGTGAAATCGTGGCCTGAGCCAAAGTTGGACATTTAACGGCCTGAGCCACCCAGGCGCCCCCTCAGTAGTCTTTGAATGAGTATGAGGTCAGTGCCCATTTTAGGTGACAACACTGAGACTCAGAGAAGTTAAGCGACCAGCCCACGGCACTCAGTTCAAAGGTGTCAGAACCGGAATTAGAACTTAAACTCTTTTAGGGGCTGTGGAATCTGCCGGCCTCTAGGAACTTGGATGAGCAATGAGGACTGATGTTTGTGGATATCAGAGGAGTTTTGGAGGGAGGACGCTGGCTTAGAAATATTTCACTGGAATGTCAGAATGAATGGGCCTGAGTCAAAGTCTGGAGAAACCAAATCCCTGAGATTTTCTTTGAAGAAATGATCCCATGCTAATAAAGGAATAAAAAGTCAGAAAGCCATGCCTGAGCTGAACCATCAGGGGAGGCAGGCGCCGAAGCCAGATCAAGGGGACACGCTGAGCCCCCAGTCCAGGCAACAGTCTGGGGTCAGCAGGGGCTCCTGGAAGAAATTCCGCCCCAAGATGTGCTGCCTTCTTGCTGATCCTTTGCAGAATTTCAGCTTTCTGGAAGCTCCCGGCCTGTGTCCGGCTGGGGTCTGGTCTTTAATGATTAAATTGCCACTGGGAGGCTGGCAGGAGCTGGCCATCCTGGCAGGAGTCACTCCATCCTTGCTGGGGGTGAGGTTTAGAGCTGCATGGATTGTACACGTCCCGTTGGATGTATCTCCCCTGGACATGCTCTTCTGTCCCCAGGTCCTCTCCTGCCAACCCGGCTGTCGAGTGGATCTCCTGGGGAGCTTTATAAAACCTGATGCCCAGGCTGCACCCCAGGGTCAGCATTTTCAAAGCTCCCCAGTTGATTCCAACGTACAGCCAGTGCTGAGCACCGATGTTAAGAGCACTGCCTTTAGAGTCAGACACAACCTCTGCTTCCACGCTGGGTGAACTCTGGCTCATTCGGCAACCTCTCTGAGCCTCGGTCTCTTCTTCTTTCCATTGGGAATCGTACTCTTGTCATAGGCTAAAGGGATTAAATCATCATTTGAGTGAATCAGCTGGTACTTAGAGCTCAGAAAAAAAAAAGAAAGAAAGAAAAAGCAACTAAAATAATCATGCTCACAGCAATATCAGCCTTGCAGAGCGGAAGGGAACACTTTGGTTTGGGACTTAAAAGGAGCAGGTTCAAAAGGCGTTTCTAGAGCAGAGCTCAGAGGGTGAAGCCCATTAAGTTGAAGTCCCCTGTCAGCGTGACCTGCTTTGTATTTGCCCCCTCCACGGAAGGTTCTGAAGCGAACGCCGTTATTGTTGACATGGGTGGTTAACTCGACGCCTGTGTGGGATCTCTGTTTGGAAAACCAGCAGATCCTGCAGCGTTTGACTCACTGATGTTTCTGCATAGCTGTGGCTGTGACAACTAATCAGAACCCCCTCTGCCCCGGGCTGCAGGACAGAGGTAGGGGACGTGAGAGGGCCTGCCCACTCACCCTGTTCAAACACACACCACGTGTGAGGCGCTTTGCGTACAAGTTTATGAAACAAGCATGTATCTGGCACTTAGCACTTGCCACATTCTGTTGTAAGCATCTTAAGTGCGTTTCCTCTTCTGCTCCTCCAAAGGACCCTCTGCGGTCGGCACGATTAGTCTCCGTTTTGCAGATGGGGAAACCGAGGCACAGACCAGTCAAGTAATTTGTCCAAACTCACACCGCTGGTAGGTGGCAGAGGCAAACAGGCCAGCTGGCTTTGCGGAGCATGTTTTCAAGGGCGCCACCGTGCTGGGTCTGTTATCAGCGTATTACCTAACTCGGTCTTCAGGCTGCACGGTAAGGATGATTGCCAACACTCTATGGGGGAGGAAACTGAGGTTCAGGGGGCTGAAGCCACATGGCCACCCAGCCAGCAAAAGGCAGAGCTGGGATCTGGCTTAGAAACTTGTCTTTGACCATCTGTGCTTCTGGGGTGTGAGCACGGAGTCATTCCTTCATTCATTCACTTAAGCGTTCATTCATCTCTCTCTCTAATGGGCTACAGCAGGCAGTTACTGAGTACCTACTGTATACCTGGCCTTGTTCAGCATGCTGAGGAGGCAGAGGTGAGACAGGTGCTCTGTTCCCAAGGCCTTCCCTGGTGGTGGGGTAGGCAAACAAGCCACCTCCCTAGGGTTTGGAGAAGAAAGAGACCGATTCTGGCTGGAGCAGTCTGAGAGCGCAAACTCTGAGGAGGTGGTTTTCATTTGGGTATCAAGGGATGAATAGAAGCTCACGAGGAAAAGTGACCTAGACAGATAGCATGGCCAGTGTGCCGTCATGGCTGTGTGGCAGTGTGTGGTCTATTTGGCGACATCCCACAGTTCGGGGTCGCTAAGATGGTAGGGGGCATGGGGTCAATGGGATGCATTGCCTGGGGAGAAAATTGCCCAGCTGTCCAGGTGAGCAGTGGACAGGGGGCTGGAGAGGGAGGGGCAGATTTAAGTTGGATGAAAGCAAGGAGGCAGACCCCTGAACTTCCCAAAGTGAACCCCACCGAAGAGTAGAGGGGGAGAAACAGACCGTGTGGGAGAGTGGAGCTCACTTCAGGGCTGGTGGGAGCGAATGGGGGTGGAGATGTGTCCCCTCTGACCAGGGCCCTGGTCGGAGGTGTGACTCACCTCAGAGATCCCGGGCACAGGTGGCAAAGGAGACTGTAGGAGAGACAAACAGTGTGCGATTTGGAGTCTGCTGTGCTCCATCACTCCCTGGATAGGTGACCTTGGGCAAGTCACTTTTTTCTGAGCCTCAGTTTTCTCTTTTGTAAAATGGGAGCCTTACCATGCATGTCTGTCGACCCCGTATCTGTTGATGATGTGGCTCTGGCTGTGTCATCTTTTGGAGGGTCCTGAACCTGGCTTGGGCTTGGGCTGGGCCCTCCCCTCCAACTCCCTCCCTCATTTCCTGGATTCCACATGCTCACCTGTGCAATCCACCCCCACCGACCCCCACTGAAGGGTGCTTTCTGGGATACGTTTCTGACCTTGGCACTCCCCTGCTTAACTCCTATGGCTCCCTGATGCTATTAGGTAAAATAGGTCCTTAGTGCTCTGGGCCCTCAGCAAGCCAGCCCTGTCTCATCACCCACCCCTCGCTGGGCAGGAGCCCCATGCTTTAGCCACCGGGCTCATGGACCTTCCCCTAAGAGGCTGCACCATTTTCCTGCCTCTGGGCCGCAGCACATGCTGTTCCCCTGCCTGAGATGCTTATCCTCACTGTGTCTGGTGAAACTCCAATGACCCAAGTTAGCATCTGTGGAGATGAGATCTGAGGGAAGGGAACAGAGGAGTCTGGAAGGACGGGGAAAGGAGAGGCACCTTTTGCCACAAGTAGTGTTCTCATCCAAGCTGGCAGCCAGACCCCAAGGCCTTGGGGGTGGGCACTAGGCCACCAGGAGGTGGAGAAGTGACCAGGCAGGACCCACAGTACTGTTTCCCAAGCTGCCAGGAATCTGGAATGTGCAGTCCCGTCTCGTCTGCGGTTGGGGAAATATTCAGCTGAAAACAAACACTCTCATTCCTGATTAAGGGCGACGTCAAGGACCCTCTGACCCAAATGAGAGAGCCCTGCCTTGGGGGTTAAGCCTGATCACATCCCTTCTCCAAGAGGCCCACCTGGACTGTGCTGTGTGATGTCTGGTCAGTCACTGCTCATCTCTGTGCTATAGAGTCTATTTGCCTCCAGCTGAGGGAGGAGACAAAACCCCACAGAGAGGTCTCCACAAGCTAAAGACTTTTTTTTCAGGTTCCATTCAGGTGCTGTTTTCAAGGTATTAGAAGCATCTGGAGAGGGGGGGGTGCCTGGGTGGCTCAGTCGGTTAAGCGTCCGACTTCGGCTCAGGTAATGATCTCGCGGTCCGTGAGTTTGAGCCCCGCATCAGGCTCTGTGCTGACAGCTCAGAGCCTGGAGCCTGTTTCAGATTCTGTGTCTCCCTCTCTCTCTCTCTCTCTGACCCTCCCCCGTTCATGCTGTCTCTCCCTGTCTCAAAAATAAATAAATGTTAAAAAAATATTAAAAAAAAAAAAAGCATCTGGAGAGGGAAACCCTCTGAAAGCAAATAGATCCCTCGGGCAGGCCTGGCCTCTTCTAGGAGCTACATTTGATGGCATCCCTCAGTTGCCAACCACCAGGGATGGCATTTTCCAGGAGAAGCGGGGCTCCTGAGAACTTGATGTGCAGATTCTGGAGGGACCAATCCAGAAGTGGCTTCTCCTGCTTCCCTGTCCATGCCTGGCCTATATATCTTCCTGGGTGGGATGCTTACTTCCTGTCCAAGACTGGAACTGGCTTCTCAGGAACTGCCTTCTCCCCTGCCACCATGGGTCCCCAGACTCCTCTGCTTCCTCACTCTGCAGACAGCCCTGTGGGGTCAGCAACCAGCCCCCTGCCGCTGCCCTGCTCCTGGGCTGGTGGTCCCATTGTTCCTCCTCATCTCCTGGGGACCCCGATGGTTTTCCACCATGGCCAGGGGCATCTCCATGCCTTGGCACCCAGGCTGAGCTGCGCTGGGAAGCTGGGAAAGCGTGGGGCCGGGGGATGGGTAAAACAGGAAAGAAGTGCATTTAAGGAAGCAGTTTTGAGCCTGACAGATGTGGGTTCTAATCCCAGCTGCACCACTTTCTGGCTGTGTTGCTTTGGACAGATGTCTCAAATCACCTGAGCTTCAATTTACTCATCTGTCGTATGGGGCTCTTTGCCACCCTGCCTCAGCTTCCTCTTCCCACCCCGCCCTTGAGGTAGCACTCAGCCTTATAGGATGACCCCTTCCTCCCATCATGCCATGCCCTTTCCAGTGACTGTGCTTTTGTATGTGCTGTTTCCTCTGCCTGTTATGCGGTTCCTTTTCTCAGCCTGGCCAACCCCAATTCATCCTTAAAGGAGGGCCCCCTTCCAGAGCCTTCCCTTCCTCTCTCTCAGGCAGAATGAATCTGCCCCTCCCCTGGTTGCCCACAGTTCTACAGTAGAGAGGTTTTGGAGCAGCATAACCGGGTTCTGGGCCTTGCTGATAGTCCTATGTCCTGATCACCTAACTCTGACAAGAGGCTTTTGCAAGCTTCATTTTGCCTCATCTGAGAAAGGGGGATAAGAACTAAATTGTCGTTCTGTGCTCTTTCATGTCCTGTGACCCACGGAGGTGACCCTGGTGTGCAGGTGCAACTTTGTCGTATATGCATTTCCTGGAAAAGAAAAACAATTTGGGCCCAACCCCTGGGGCCCAAGCAGCGGAGTTACGTAAGTTCTGAAACTTATTTTTCCCTGTAATTATGACAAACTCCTGGAGCCTTGGGCAAACGGACCCTGGCCCCAGCTCTTGCTTCTGCGCTTGTTGGGACATATACCAGAATTAATTTAATTACCATCTCGGGCCTCCTTCCAGGTGGGCCCTGCCAGGGCCCCTCCCTCTGGATTTCATTAAGTCTCCCGTCAACATCACTGGCTCAGTGCTGCTGGTTTCCCTCGGAGTCAGCTGGTGGAGCCACAGGGAGGATCGGGCGCCTGCCCCGGCCCCGCGTGACGGATTTTGTTTACCCTCTTCTTCCCACAGATTCCTCCCTTAATAGCTCTGGAGCCAGGAGGCTCCCTGGCAGGGATGGGGGAGACAGGGTCTGGGTGGAGGCACTGAGGCAGCTCCCCTGGTGGTGTGGGATGTACTAGGACAGCACCCGCTAGAAAGAAGCTAGGTTTTTAATGGACAGAAGAAAAATTCAGTTGGCTCCAGGGGGTCCAAATTTGGGGGGGGGGGGAGCTAAGTGGTTTTGGAAGCTGTCTTCAATCTTTTATGTCACTAGGAATCCACGGAAGAGCTTCTAAACTTAGATGTAGGCTGAGCCCTGATCACAGTCTCAGACGGACTCCTCCCCTCAGTCATAGCCTCGTTATAAACATAGCCTCAGACATAAACTGAGCCCTGATCCTGATCATAACCTGGGCCCTGACCCTGGTCACAGATTGAGCTCTGGCTCCAGCCCTGATTCCAGACTGAACCCCCATCCTAGCTGTTGCCTAAGGCCTGAATTTCTCCCTCAAACACGCCCTAGTTCTGTTCATAGGTTTGCCTTTGATCCTGTTCACAGACTGAAGCCTGACCCTAGTCAGAGCCTGGGCCCTGACCCTAAAAACAAACTGTGCCCTGACCTTAGTTCCAAGCTGAGCACTGTTCCTGGTCAAAACCTGGGCCTTGACTCTGGTCATAGACAGAACTGGGTTTCGGGTCATAGACTGAGCCCTAGCTCTGGCCATAGAATTAGGACTGATCCTGGTTTTACATGGAGCTCTGATGCTAACCATAGACGAATCCCTAATCCTGGTTCATGGAATGAACTAAGCCCTGATCATGACTATACACTCAAACCTGATCTTTATCCTTGTCTGATCCCAAACATTAACCCAGCTGAATCCTAACCCAAGTTATAGACTGAGTCTTCAGTTCTAACCCCAGCTCCTAACTGAGCCCTGGATCTGGTCAAAGACTGAGCCCTGCTCCTGGTTGTACACTGAGCCCTAACTTCATCCCTGGCTGACCCCTTCCCCGGGCTAAGCCCTTCCCCTGGTTACACACTGAGTCCTAAGTCCAGCCCCAGGCTGAGCCCCAATCCTGCATGCTGCCAGACCACACACCAAGTCCTCAGATTCAATTGTCTCAAGACTAACCCTTTCAAAGTGTAAACCTTTCCCCTAGAAAGGAACCAGGCAGCCCATCCGTGCTCAATACTCAGTCAAGCGTTGTCCTTGAAGGAATGCATCATGGAACTAGCTCTGAGAGGCAAGAGACAGAGGGAAGCAGAAACAATTACTTTCAAAGGAGAAACAGAGGTGGGCAGCTGGCTCCCCTGGAGGAATAAAAAGGTGGAGAGAACTGGGGGCATGGTGTTGGGGGCATGGAAGCAGACTTCTCCGGGCCTCCTCTCTAGGGTCAGTGGCCTGGAGCCACTAAGGTGCCCTATGGACAGTCATCCATCCATCCATCCATCCATCCATCCATCCATCCATCCTCTCATTCAATAAACCCTTGCAGAGCACCACCAATGAGCCTGACATCCATCCAGTCCTCCACACATTCCACAGGCATATATTATGTGTGGGAGAGTCCACATTCTGTTTGGTGGGGAGTGGAGAGCTTCTTAGTGGGTGTCTCCAGAGTTATAAATTACCCCCTCCCTCTTCCTCATGCTGCCACACCTATTGTGAGTTCCATGGCATTGGGAAGGTACAAGTCACTTTCCCTCTCAGAGCCTCAGTTCCTCCTTCTACTAGATGGGCCGTTGTGCAGAGCAAAGGAGATGATAGTTGGAAATATACCTATACACCAGTCAGAATAGCTAGTAACAAAAAGACAAGAAGCAAGCGTCGGTGAGGTTTTGGAGAAAAAGGAACCCTTGTGCCCTGATGGTGGGAATGTAAACTGGTGCAACCACCATGGAAAACAGTATGAAGGTTCCTCAAATTTAAAAATAGAAATACTATCACTTGTGGGTCTCAGATTCATGTTCTGTGAATGGGCGCAAGAAACATGCTGGGGAGGAGGGAGGGACGAGGACGAGGAAACTAGTGAAAATGGAAGCAGGCTGTGTGTCGGTCCCTCTTTCTGACCACCACGCATGGACTCCAAGCTCTAAACAGACACTGAAAGATCAGGCAGTGGAGGCTGGAGGCCTTCTCGGAAAACAGCCTCAGTTTATTCCTCCGTCGTAATTCCACTACTGGGTATTTACCCAAAGAAAACGAAAACACTAATGCAAAAAGATATATGTTCGTTGCAGCATTATTTACAATAGACAAGATATGGAAGCAACCCAAGTGTCCATTAATAGATGAATGGATGAAGACGTGGTGAATATGTGTGTGCGTGTATGTAGAAATATATATATAATGGAATATTAGCCATAAAAAAGAATGACATCTTGCCATTTGCAACAACATGGATGGACCTAGAGGATACTCTGCTAAGTGAAATAAGTCAGAGAAAGACAAATACCATACGATTTCATTTACATGTGGAATCCAGGAAAAAACAAAACAAACAAGAAAACAGAAACAGACTCATAAATACAGGGAACAAACTGGTGGTTGCCGGGGGAAAGGGGTGGCGGCGGGTGAAGGGGATTAACAAGTAAAAATTTCCAATTTAAAACAAAGAAGTCACAGAGATGAAAAGTACAGCATAGGGAGCACGGCCAATGATATTGCAGTAACGTTGTATGTGACAGATGATGACCACAGTCACGGTGGTGAATATTGTGTAACATATAGAATTGTTGAATCACTATGTTGTGCACCAATATAATATCTGTGCCAACCATACTCCCATCATAGTATCTAATGCTAATGCAGGATAGGCATACAGTTGGCACTTAATAAGTGCTGCCCCTTCCTTGACTGCTGGGGTTGTTAAGAGGATGCTGTCACCAGTGTCACACATAAAATAGTGGTGACAGAGAATGCCCATTGGAAAGCCACTGGCTGCCAGCTGGAAGGCCGGGCTTCAGTTTCCCTATCTGTAAGCAAGAGGGTTGGACATGATAATCCCTCTATTCTCGCCACCCTCAGATGCCTTGGAGCTGAGTTTCAGGGTGAAAAGCAACGACAGCATTCAGTCCGAGACACCCTGAAACTCAGCTGCTCTGGAGGTTAATCTGCTGCAAGGCCAAGTCTAGGACAGTTGTAAATCCTGGCCTAGCAAATTCTCCCCACCCAGGGACCCACAGGCAGATGACCAGCCTAGAAGTCACCCCGATCACACTGGTCTTGACCCAGGTTCAGCAGATTTGGGTATGGCCTCAGGAAGTCACTTCTCTCTCCCCCACTCTGGGCCTCAGTTTCTCCATGCCTCATGTGGGGCAGGAGAAGGAGCTCATGGCAGGCCTCGGTGGGAATCTCGTCCACCCCATAGGAGCCGGGTGACCTTGGCTAACTTAGTCTTCTCACCTGGGTGATGGAATACAATGAGGTGTCAGTTCTCTGACTGTGATTGGAAAGTGCAGGGGATGGAGACAACAGGTTCGGGCAGTGCAGAGCACACAGCAGGCGCACTATTAATGCAGGAGGTGTCATTACTGCTGTGCTGTGGCAGGGATTTACACGTGATGGTTCATGTGGGGGGTCTGGGGGTGTCTGGAGGCAGGGGGAGGAGGAGCAAACTGACAGAACGTGGGACCTTGTGCTGTTTTTTACCCAACGGGCTACTCTGTAAGAATTCGTTTGAAGAAAGAGATCTGAGGCTAAAAATTCTCTTTCTTTTCTTTTTTTTTTTTTCAACGTTTTTTATTTATTTTGGGGACAGAGAGAGGCAGAGCATGAACAGGGGAGGGGCAGAGAGAGAGGGAGACACAGAATCGGAAACAGGCTCCAGGCTCCGAGCCACCAGCCCAGAGCCTGACGCGGGGCTCGAACTCACGGACCGCGAGATCGTGACCTGGCTGAAGTCGGACGCTTAACCGACTGCGCCACCCAGGCGCCCCTGAGGCTAAAAATTCTTATCACAAAAAAAGTTCAACACCACTGGGTTAGATGAACTTCCAAAGCTGACATGCTACGATTGGCAAAGGACCCAGTGGGTGCAGGGCTCTGGGCAGGCTTTTGGGGGGCCAAGGAGAGGCTCCCCCAATCTTTTGGCTGTGCTTATAGCTCTTGTGGAGTGTGAAGGGGCTGTGGACTGGGAGTGCCCCCGGTCTGTGGCAGCATTGAATTTCCCCATGGTGTCCACCTATCGTGGAAGAACACCGACAGCACCCTCTTGAAAAGCCCAACTCGGCTTCACACCGTGCTAGATGCTCTACCTTCAGTGGAACATTTAACAGGCAAATAAGATTATTAGGCAGACAAGTATGGCTACTTCTCTGCCCATCTCACAGATGGGGAGAGTGAGGCACAGACAGAGAGGCCACACAGCTCTCCGAAGGTCATACACTGACCGAAAAGTGGAGCCTGGATGAAGGGCAGGGCTGGCAGCTTCAGAACCCTGGGGTGGCCTCTGGTCCTCTCCACCCCTGATGGCTGGAGTGAAGGTGAGCTGGACGGTCATGGCTGTTCAAGTGACCCCCAACTCACGTGTCACTCAGAGGCATCGAGCCTTGAGGGCTTGTTTATTCTGAGTTTTTTTTTTTTTTCTTTTTCCTTGCTGGTATTTTGTTCTATTTTATGGCCAACTCCAACTTGCCTTGGGTAAGTCAAAGGAGGACATTTGTGGCTGGCATTTGACCCAGGAAATGGGGGGGGGGCACCTGTGTGAATGAGGAGGAAGGGAGACCAAGTTGGGATGGGGGCTCCTTGAGGCAGGGGAACTCGTGTTTACTGAGCACTTACTATGGGCCAGGCACTTAGTACCTTGCTCTCAGATGGGTATTACTGTCTCCATTGTATGGATGAGGAAACTGAGACAAGGTGGCTAGTTAGCTGCAGAGTCAAGACTGGCTTCTAGCTGTGTGTGCCTCCTGGGCCAGGGCTCTTTGCAGGGCCTGTGAGTCCCTGTGGGTCTGGAGGGACTCCTGCAGCCCTCCTCGGGTGGTCCTCAGAGGCCCTGCCTAGATGCACAGCCTTGCCAGACGCCCTCTCCAGGCAGCGTTTCAAGACTGGCTCCTGAGCCTCACCCAGGAACCCTGGCAAACAGCACAGTCTCCCTCCTGCACAGTGGCTCTTGGTGTGCTTCTCAGGAATTCTGGGCCTGCATCCAGATGGACCTGAGTTTGAGTCCTGGCTCCATCCCACACTGCCTGTCGGCAACTTGAGCACATCCATCATCACTTGTGGGTCTCAGTTTCATGTTCTGTGAAATGGGTGCAAGAAACATGCTGGGGAGGAGAGAGGGACGAGGAAGAGGAAACTAGTGAACATGGAAGCAGGCTGTGTGTCCGTCCCTCTTTCTGACCATCACGCATGGACTCCAAGCTCTAGACAGACACTGAAAGATCAGGCAGTGGAGGCTGGAGGCCCTCCTGAAAAACAGAGCCTCATGCCACAGAGTCTTGGGGCCAGGTCTTACGCTGGGTGTGGGGCCACGGGGGTGGATGAAGTGGACACCCTACTGTCAAGGAGCTCCCAGTCCCAACGGGGAGGTGGGCTGCTCCTATCCAGTGTGAGGGAGTAGGTGGACATTTCCTGCAATCTAAATGGGGAGTCACATTACAGTCATCCATTCCAAGGGGGGACGTATGCCCCAATTCGTTCCACAGGGAGATTTGGGGGCCGCCTAATATGGGAGGGGGGCAGAACACCAGATTCAGCCTAACGAGGGAGGAGAACACTCCATCCATTGGAGGGGTGGACACACCCTGAATAACAAGGCAGCTGAAATCTAGTGTTTCCACAGGGGCTCAGGGTACAGGGTGGGGACGCGAGGACCCATGCATCCTCTATCATGTGACCATTTCTAAAGCACCTACAGTGTGCCTGGGCTCATGCCCGGTGCTAGACGGGACAGCCTTTGAGGGTAGTTGGGTGCTTTGGAAATAGTGATGTGGGACGCTAGGCTAGGGTTCTTTTCAGGGTCCAGAATTCAAAGAAGGGTACAAACCCCCACTACCTCCTCAGGGGGCAGCACATGTTGGCTAACCCGAGCCCCAGAATTTCTCCTTTAAAAAGTCTTTTCTTCCCACGATGCTCCCCAGGACAGGCCACCTTCCAGTCATCTGTTATGTCACACTGTATGGCATTGCCTGTCCCTTTCCGTTTAGGCACCAGACACTCAGAAGTTTGTCTTAATGATCTATTGATGCATCAAAACTATCCCCAAACTTAGTGGCTTAAAATAGCAACCACTTTATTAGCTCTGCCATCTGATCCGGGTGCAGCTGGGCACTTCTGTGGTTTTGTTTGGACTCACTCAGGCAGCTGTAGACACCTTGGGGCCGGATGGTGGAAGATGACATCCCTGAGGCCTGGTGTGGTGGCTGTTGGCCGAGCCACACGCCTCCAGGAGGCTAGCCTGGGCTTCTCCGCTGGATGCAGCTTTCCCAGAGCAAGTCTTAGTGTGCCTTGGGCATCCCTCTTTCTAAATGTCTGCTTACGTCACACTTGCCGATGTTCTGTTGGCTGAGGCAAGTTACCTGGCCAACCGGAGCCAGTGTGGGAGGGGGCTACACCAGGGCGAAAATCCAGGGAGGGGTGAGTC
Source organism: Herpailurus yagouaroundi (assembly GCF_014898765.1). NCBI lineage: Eukaryota > Metazoa > Chordata > Mammalia > Carnivora > Felidae > Herpailurus > Herpailurus yagouaroundi. Next base: position 966,470 of record NW_024412414.1, on the reverse strand, counting down.
ACGGGAGCCACTACCGCGCCAACCTACCACCGGTTCCCCTTGCGCCGGTCTGTTCGTTTCCCGTCTCTGTGCCTTCCTCCAGGCTGTCACCTTTACTTGCTAAGCCCTACTTTGGCCAACTCCTACTTGGGTAAGTTATGTAGCTTCTCTGTGCCTTGGCCTTCCTCTCTATAAAAGGGGGCTAATGAGAGTTACTACACTTAAGAGTTATCCTGAGGTTCAGATGAGTGAATCTGTCAAAAGCACTTAGAACTGTGTCTGGCAGAGGGTACGTCCTCAAGAAATGCCTGCCCTCACTGTCACTATGATTCTCAGTATGCCTGCTCCCAGTGGTGTCGTTCAAGGCCCTGCTCAGGGAGTGTCCTCCTCCCTGAAGCCTACTGGGATTCTCTCCAGCAGAGTCCCACCCCTGGGCCCAGGCCGTCCTGGCCTGCCTTCCCCACCTACTGTGGGACTCTTGAGGAAGGGAGTCCCAGGGCCTCTGAACCATGTCATGTTATCTGCAGTTAGAGAGGCAGACAGTCCTCGTTGGCCCCATTTGACCAAAGTGGAAACAGAGGCTCCAAGGCGTGTGGTGACTTGTTAGGGTCCCACGGCGAGTGGCTGGGTGAGCTGGGAGCTGAATGCAGGTGTGACGCTAGCTTGTGTGCTCGTTCCACTTCACTGTCTGGCCCCCCTTTGAGTGTGGCTGGCTCTGGGGGCTCGGCAGAAGGCAGGCGCGGGCTCTGCGTCCTGGAGCTCCCGATCTGGGGGGAGGAGGAGGGTCCACAGACAGTTGAGAGTAGGTGTGAGTGGCCAGTGGGCTGTGGGAGCCAGGGCACCCCCGGTCTGCTGGGGTCAGGACCGCCTGCCCGGAAGACGTGAAATGAAATAAGGAAAAGGCGGTCAGAGAGAAACGCCCAAGGCCACAGCCAGGCAGCTACCCAGACCACACTACCACAGCCCTCTCCTTCATGGCCACATCTCCCCGGGTCTCAGGGACGTGACCCCCACCCCCATCAACCAGGGCGCACCTCCTGGGCTTGCAAGTCACTAACCAGCTTCTCCCCCCCACCCTGGCGGGGTGGGACAGTCCAACCCACCTTCCAGGCCATTTCCCTGGCCTCCCTGGTGCCAGTGTCCACATGCAGCCTCCTGGCTAAGTGAAGGAACCCCACAGCCCTGAAAGATAACACCTGCCTTAGGCCTCTCAAAGCCCAACAAAGCTAGGTGTAGAGGAACTTACCTCCTCTGAAAGGATCTGGGCACTTGCCCAGGGAACTGGTGAGCCCATGGAAACCTGAACCACCCATGTGTGAACAATGGCTTTCATCGGGCCTTCGACATGGCCACCAACTCACTGTGTGACTTTTGGCAAGTCACGTCTTCTCTCTGAGCCTCAGAAACCCCACCTGTACAATGCAGGTGAAAAAAACAGCCTCACAGTGTTCAAAAACCACTGGGTCATTTGGCCACTATTACATATCTAGTCTGGCACGTACTAGGTATTGCTCTGGACTGGAGAAACTTTTTTTTCCTTCAATATTAAAACTCATGATAAAATACACATGACATAAAATGTGCCGTCTTAACCATTTTTTAAGTGTGCAGTTCTGTGGCGTTAACCACAGTCCCTAATGTTGTCTGCAATCATCACCACCATCCGTCTCCGTAATTCTTTTCGTCTTGCCAAACTGAAACTCTGCACCCAGGAAACACTAACTCCCCGATCCCCCCTCCCCCCTCCAGTGCCTGGCAGCCACCATATGCTACTTTCTGTCTCTGTTGGAGAGGCTTTTAAAAATTCCAGAATCTCCCGGAGAAAGGAAGGGAGTGCCACGATGATCACTTCATGCTTTTGGTGGCAGCCAGGACTTTGGCATTTATTGCATTTATGGAGGGCTCACGAGGAGCAGACCCGAGTGTGGGGACGCACGAGCCCTGAAGACCTGCCGTATAATCCAGTTATCACGGAACCTTGCTCGTCTTTTCATTTCCCTTCACTTTTGTTTTATAGAGCTATAATTTACATAGAGTAAAATGTATTCGTTTACTGGGGCTTCCAGAACAAGTATCATAGACCGGGGACGGGGGGACTTAAACAACAGAAGTTTATTTTCTCGCAATTCTGGAGGCTGGCAAGTTCAAGACCAAGGTGTTGGCAGAGTTGGCTTCTTCTCAGGCTTCTGTTCTCGCTGTGTCCTCACATGGTCATCCTTCTGTCTGTGTCTGTGTCCCGATCTCCTCTTCTTGTAAGGACAGCGGTCCTATTAGATTAGGACCCACCCACACGACCTCATTTTACTCCTCCCCCCCAGCTTTACTGAGGTATAACTGACAAATAAAACCATACAAGTCCGAGGTATACAGCATAATGATTTGATATTTGTCCATGTTGTGCAATGATCACCCCAGTAAAGTCCATCAACACATCCATCACCTCATAGTTACCTCTTTTTTGTGTGTGGCGAGGACATTTAAGAGGGACCGTCTTAGCAAATTTCAAGTATACTGTACGGGATTGTTAACTACAGTCACCAGGCTACACATTAGATCCCCCGGACGTACTCCTCTTGCAACAGAACGTTTGTGCCCTTGACTAACATCTCACCTATCCTGGACTCTCTGGACCCTGGCATCCACCCTTCTCCTCTCTGGTGCTGTGAGTCTGACTCCTTAACACTCCACGTAAGTGAGCCCAGACGGCATTTGCCTTTCTCTGACTTATTTCACTTTGCATAATGTCCTGCAGGTCCATCCATGTTGTCGCAAATGGCAGGATTTCCTTTTTTGTGGCCAAATATTATTCTACTGTATCTATACACCACATTTTCTTTGCCCATTCTGCCACTGAAGGAAACTTAGATTGTTCCTGTGCCTTGGCTATTGTGAAGAATGCTGCAGTGAATATGAGGGTGCACGTGTCTCTTTGAGGTAGTGATTTCATTTCCTTCGGATATACACCCAGAAGTGGGATTGCTGCATCATAGGGTAGTTCTGTTTTTAATTTTCTGAGGAACTTCCATACTGGTTTCCACTGTGGCTGCATCAGTTGGCATTTCTACCATCAGTGCACAAGGATTCTCTTTTCTCCACATTTTTGTCAACGCTAGTGTTCTCTTGTCTGTTTGATGATAGCCATTCTAATGAGTGTGAGGTAATATCCCACTGCGGTTTTGATTTGCATTTCCCTGATGATGAGTGATGTTGAGCACATTCTCATGTCCCTGTTGGCCATCAGTATGTCTTCTTTGGAAGAATGTCTATTCAGACCTCATTTTAACTTAATCACCTCCTTGAAGGCCCTCTCTCCAAGTATAGTCACATTCTGAGGGTCTGAGGGTTGGGAGCACAACATACGAATTTGGTGAGGGGGACACACAATACATATCCCTTTTAAGTTTATACTCTGCTGAGTTTTGACAAAGGCTTGTACACCCATGTAGTGAATGGTATAATCAAGATGCAAAACGTATCCATCACCCCCCAAAACATTACCCTTCTGTCCCTTTGCAGACAATTCCCGCCTCTATCCCTCACTTCACTATCAATTTGATTAGTCCTTTCCAGACTTTCACATAAATGGGATCACTCAATGTGTATTATTTGCAGCCTAGCCTTTCCCCCTCAGCAAAGTGATTTCAGGGTTCATTCATGTTGTGCAAAGAGTAGTTGGCTCCCTTTTGTCTTTTTTTTTAAGTTTATTTATTTAAGAGAGAGAGAGAGAGAGAGCAAGCAGGGGAGGGGTAGAGAGTGAGGGAGAGAGAGAGAATCCCAAATGGGCTCTGAACTGTCAGCACAGAGCCCAAATTGGGGCTCAAACCTTGAGATCATGACCTGAGCTGAAACCAAGAGTCGGATGCTTAACCGACCGAGCCACCCAGGTGCCCCGTAGTTGATTCCCTTTTATTGTCAGTAGTGATCCTTTGTGGATGGACCACTGTGTGAGAGACATTTGGGTGGTCTCCAGGTTGGAGTTTAATAATAAAATTAAAAGTCTGGCAATATTTGAGTCTAGGTCTTTGTGTGGCCATATGTTTCCATTTCTCTTGGGTACCCACCCCCCACCAGGGGCCAGGCCACTGGACCAAATGGTGAACGGATGTTTAACTTTTATCTCTTCTCCAGGGAGATTGGGCCATCTCACACTCCCACCAGGCATGCAAGAGAGTTCTGAGGGTTCCATTTCTGCATCTACACTTGATGTGACCTGTCGCTCTGACTTGAGTTCCAAAGGGTATGTGCTGGGATGGCATGGTGGCTTAACTTGCACTTCCCTGATGACTAGTGATGTTGAGCATCTTTTCATGTGCTTATTGGCCACCCTATATCTTTCCTTTCACCCATGTGGGTTGTCATTTTTTTTATTGTGGTTGAAGATACCACAATAATATAAATTTCGCCATTTTAACCACTTTGGGAGTGTGGTTCAGTGCCAGTAGTCCATTCACACTGCTGTGCAACCATCCCCACCATCCATCCACAGAACTTTTTATTAAGTTTGTATATTTATTTTGACAGAGAGAGAGAGAGAGAGAGAGCGAGCATGCACAAGAGGGAGAGGGCAGAAAGAGAATGAGAGAGAGAATCCCAAGCAGGTTCCATGCTGACAGTGTGGGGCCTGATGCGGGGTTCCGTCTCATGAACTGTGAGATCATGACGGAGCCAAAATCAAGAGTCAGATGCTTAACCAACTGAGCCACCCAGGCGCCCTTCCAGAACTTTGTTACCTTCCTATACTATGTCCCCATTAAACCCTAACTCTCCGTTCCCCTCCCCCCGCCTCTGCAATCACCATCCTCCTGTCTGTCTCTATGACTTTGACTCTAAGGACCTCATATAAATTAAAGTATACAGTGTCTGTCCTTTTATGAGTTTTATTTGTTTCACTGAGCATAATGTCCTCAAGGTTTGTCCATGCTCTGCATGTGTCAGAATTTTGTTCCTTTTCGAGGCTGAATATTCCGTTGTGAGAGAACGCCACATTGTGATATGTGAGCATTGTGAGCACATGCCACATTTATCCATCGACGGACGTGTTTTAGCTATTGAGACTAATACTGAGATGAATGTTGGTATACAAATATCCCTTAGAGTTTCTGCCTCAATAATTGGGTGGTCATTTCATTACCGAGTTAGGAAAACCTTAATTCTAAATTAATATCTTAGTTTCAATCTTAGTTACGGTTGACTGCTTTAGTGTTTCAGCCAACATCTAAGTTATCAACTAACACTTGAGTTATTCACCATCCCTAAATTTTAGCCAGTATCTGGAAGATGGGCTCACACCTTGGTGACCACTTAACTCCTTGTTTTTCAATTTGTTCAATTTTTAATTTGAGAGAGAGAGTGGCGTGAACTGAGGAGAGGGTCAGAGGGAGAGAGAAAGAGAGAATCTTACACAAGCTCCATGCTCAATGCAGAGTCAGACGAGGGGTTCGATCCCATAACTGTGAGATCACAAGCTTAGCCGAAATCAAGAATTGGATGCCCAACCAACGGAGCCACCCAAGCACCCCAAACTCCTTGCTTTTTGACTAATGTTTTAATTAGCAACTAACATCTTTGTTTTCAGCTAAACGCCTTACTTCTCAGTTAACGCTTCATGATCTCTCACCGTCCTTTTTCTCAGCTGATGCTTCAGTGGACATTCATACCCTTGTTACTTCAGCCAGGACAAGACCCTGCTAAACTGGGAAAGGAAAGTGGGGGGCCTAAGAAGCAAATGTGAAGACATTAAAGGTTCAGCCTCTGAATGACGGAGGTCCTCTGAGGACCTTCTTTACCTCACTTGAACTATAAGTTGGGGAAGAGGATGAGCCCCATCTTGGTCTCTTGATGTAATCAGTGGGCATTAAGCCCCTCAATGGGTCCAGCCCCTTGTTCTGTACGTGTTTAATGACCGAACTGTAGGAATGTTCCCCAGCTTAGTTGCCCCTCCCAGCTTTGCTAGGGCACGATAGGCTAGGAGGGCCCTGAGCAATGTGAGCCTTGATATCTCCTTCCAGCAAATGGGTGGCTCCAGGCCAAGCATGTGCAAGGTTATATCTCCACGGTGAAAAAATAACTCAGGGATGAGCAGGGGTGATTTATGGGGACTGGCTATGGGAGGAGAAAAGACACACACGAGTCCAGCCTTGGAGCTCATGGGAGGGCGGGAGGGAGAGGCAGAAGTGGCCAAGCTGCCAAAGGAAGCCAGGGTGCTGGGGTCCTGGGGCCAGCTTGGACATGACCTGGAGTTATGGAGCCAGTGGTACGGCTCCCTCGGTGGCTCCCCAGGGTCCATGGCATCAAGCCCCCCGGTCCTGTTCACACCTACTGGTCCCCTCCTACTCTCCCACAAGTCCCTGCACCCTATGATGCAATTGTGCCCAAGTGGCCCTGGTCCCAGACACTAAAAGCCATGCAAGTTCACAGCTCTGTGCCCTTGTAGTCAGTACCCGAAGCCCAGGATGCCTTTTCCTCTCTCCAACAGACCTTCTGCAGTCTTAGTGCAAATGTCCTCGCCTCTGGGGATCCTTTCCCAGGGACAAGTTCCTCTTGGTTTTTTTTGTTTGTTTGTTTGTGTTTGGTTTTTTTTTTTTTTTTTTTTTTTTTTTTGTAAGAGTCTGGTTGGGTTCTAAGGCTATGTGGCTATTAATAAGATCTGATTCAGAGCCTGGCTCTTCATTAAAGTTTTTTGAGTGAATGAATGAGTGAAATAAGAGAGTAAAAGGATGAATGAATGAATGGATGGTGGGCACAGGGTCACATGCAATCTCCAGGGATAACAGAGGCTCTGGAGTCAGGGACCTTTGCTCTCATTTGCTGACATGTCCTATGTTACTTGAAAACATCTGGAACCCAGTCCACAGGACCAAAAGTGCAGCTGGCCCTTCTATGCCTTCAGTCCTGTAGATCCAAGGGATCTGGTACTTGCTCCTTGCTCAGGCCACCATCCTGAGGCTGCATCTGGGTCAGATCTAGTTGCCCTGCCCTAGCTGAGTGGGGTGTTGGACCCCAGCATTCTCTGGCTCGAGCACTAGAAAAACAGCATCCTCTGCTGGGCCCCAACCTCTCATGACTCCCACCTCAGCCTTGTACTCATGAGCTTGACATGTGACCCCAGGTGGGTCAAATGATCTCTCTAGACTCACATCTGCTGCACTCATACATCTGCATGACCTGACCCACACTGGGCTCCCTGATCTTGTCTCCTACCCTAGCCCTATCAGCCACAGACACATCCAGCTAGATCTTACCTCAGGGCCTTTGCACTGGTTGTTTCCTCTGCCCGGAATGTTCTTCCCCCAGATTTTGTGTCTCAGCCCAAAGGTCACTTTCTCAAAGAGGCCTCTCCTGACCATCCCAGGAGTCATGAGGTCAGTCCAGCCCTGCTGTACCTTTACTCCCTGGGTGGTCTCAGTGCCTGGGAGAGGACTTCTCCTCTATTCTGGGGCCCCCAGTCTCATATCTCAAATATGCAGGGAACACAGGGCATTGGACTGCAAGATTTTGGATCCTCTATCTGCTATGGGCTGCTAGTTAAACTTTATTATAATCTGGTCTGCCATTTATTGATGCCACTAAAGGTATAGTATCAAAAGGCTGTTTTTACAGTTGGGGAAACTAGGCTCAGAAAGGGAAGTGCCTTGTCCAAGGTCACACAGCAGCAAGAGGTAGAGACTGCAAATCCACACTTTGCCCACACCCTTGGCTGCCTCTCCTGGCTCAGTCTCTGCCTCCATGGCCTCCCTAACATTTGCTACTTGCTCCCTAAAACAGATCCCAGACTCCAGGAAGCAAGGCATGGGGCAGCAGAGAACAGAGACTGTACCCAGGGGGAGGCTATGTGGCTATGGACCAAGGACCTGGATCAAGGTCTACCTGGATTGGCTAGACTCTGAACTGTTATTCCATTCTGTGTCTGTGTCCTTGCCCTGCTCTGGGCGAGTGGCTGCCTTGATGTGGTGTGCATAGAGTGAATTAAAGTGACCCACTCATCCCATTTGTCTGGGATAGTCCCAGCCTGAGCACTGACAGCATGCATCCTGGCAACCTCAGTCATGGGCACATTGGGCCTGCAGGTCACTCTTGAATGAAGGGAGGGCAAGGCGGGCGAGAGGCCTGGCCCCAGCAAAGGCTGGGAGGTGGGAATGAAAGTTTGTGAGTGGAAGATATGGTTGCTTTGGCTTGTGGAAACCCTGCCAGGTCTGGGGAGCAGGGAGGAGAGGGAGGGAAGAGGAGGGATTGGCTTCCAGGGACCTCGAATGCCAAGCACAAGACGTGGGCATCAGGAACTGCGGTGACTTTTTGGAAACTGCTCCCTGGAGGAAGGGGAGCTTGAGAGAAGAAACCCAAGCCCCTGGAACTGTCTCTACCCTCAGCAGCTCTGGATGGAGGGGGTGGGGCGGGGGAAGGGGTATGACCCTCTTGCCCTGCCAGACTCCAGGCGTTGCCCGACACAGTGGGTTCTTTCTTAGAGAAGAAGAATTCGGTAACAAAACACCGAACAAAACCCCCGTGATAGCTTTTGCCTGAGGGGCTTTGCAAGGGGTGGCAGAGACAGAAGCAGGCCCGAGACAGCCACTGCTCTGGGAGGTTCTGTAACTGGAGATATTCGGCCTGCCCCAAAGCCAGAAGCCAGGGGCTCCTGGGGGCCAGATGAACCCTGGCCTGCTCCTCCCCAGTGGGGGCGGCACATGCCTGTGGTTTGGGGTGTTGGGGGCCGAATCCGGCTGGATTCTTGGCTGTGAGCACCAGAAGCCGATGCAGCCGCCCAAGGATGTAGGGAGAAGCCCGGACAGCAGAAATGCTGACCAGATTGCCCACGGCTGCGGCCCTCTGCCTTGCTCACTCTCATGATGACCCATTTCATAGAGAAGGAAACTGAGGGCCAGAAAGGGCACACAGGGTCTGTACCCGAGGCCAGCAGCAAACCTTGTCAGCAGCAAACCTTGTCTGGACCCTGTTGATGTCCCTGGGGCCTAGCTCAGGCCTGCTGAGCACAAATAGCAGGGGGGTAATGTGTCACCTAAGTGGGTGGCAATGTCACGCTCCCTGACCACGCCCGTGCACCTTTCTTTCAGAGCTTCTGGTAGGATCTCACAAGGACAGGCTATGCCCATAAAGCAATGTCTGAAAGTCCTTACTCAAGTCTGCTGGTTCTCAAGGCGGGGTCCCTGGACCACCAACAGCAGCTTCTGGAACTTGTTAGAAATGCACCTTTCTGGCCCCTCCTCAGACCTACAGAATCAGACACTCTGGGGGTGGGGCCCAGCGAAGGGTGTGTCACAAGCTCCTGGGATTCCGATGCTCCATCGGGCCTGGGGATACCTGCTCAGGTCCAGTGCACGACAGGACCCTGAGGCCCAGGGCCTCCCCTTGCTCATGGCAGAGCCAAGAAACCACCCTCCTCCGACTCCACTTCTCTGAAGTGCATGAACTCTTTTGCCTTCAGAGTAGCTCACTGAGGAGTTTCCCCCACGGAGACCTGAAGCTCTTTGAGGGCAGAAGCAGCATCTGATTGCCTGGTCCTTCTGGGCGTCATCATGGTGCCGGGCAGTTCCGAAGCACACGCTTATTAAACTCACTCGTTTAACAAGCTCTCTGTTACCGACTACCTGCTGCTTCCACCAGAATCTGGTGCGTTACTCCCCCTTCCTCTTGGGCACTGGTTGGCCAGCTGTGCCCCAGCCAGGATCGGCACCAGGATGGTCTAGCCCATGGTCTCCAGCCCAGCCCAGTAGTTCTCCCTTCGTCAGGGTCTCTTCCCAAACCAAGAAGTCACTCGGAACTGGGGGGTGGGGTGGGGGGGGGGAGTTGGATAAACTCAGAGATCTTTGATCCACTGCCTACCGTGTCCTCGCCTGGCACTCACACCCCTTCTGTTGACTCCCTCCCCACCCGCAGCATCTCCGCCTGTCTAGGGTGTTCCTCAGTTCTAAGGGCAACCCTTCACACTGGGACGGGAACCTGCACCTGCACTGCTCCTGGAATTATCACTTACTCTCCTGGGTTGACATCTGCCCGTCTCTCTCCACACTCCCTTTTCCAGGGCCCCGCCTGATCTCCAAAGTTCTCGTGCTAGGAGCGTGAGGGGTTTCAGACTCAGAGCTAAATCTGGACCCTAGATCGGAAGAGAGAAGCTGCGTGGCAGCAACGAGATTCAGCAGTGGCTGCACACTGGTGTGTGTCCCTCCTCGGGGTCCGAGTCCGCGAGCATACAATAATCCCATAGCACGGGACTCAGCGGCCCCGTGACGTTTAAGCACCTCGTTCTAACGTGCCAGAGAAAGGGATTAGGCTGTGTGGGACCCAGCACAGGGGACAGAGGCTGAACGGCTCTGCCCTCACTCCTCCCTCACTGCCTGGGGTCTGGACAATTGTACCAGCCTCCACCAGGCTCCCTGCCTCCAGTCTTACCCTCTCCAATCAGCCCGCAGCACAGCTGTGACCATAGCACACCAGTGCCAGAGTCCCCTCTGAGAACTCTGCTCTCTCCAGGATACAGTCTGAATCCTCAGCATGGCATTCGAGGCTCTTGACAGTCTGACCCCAGCTTGATATGGTGCCTCATTTCCCAGCAGCCCTTCGCCTGCCTTCTGACCCAGGGAATAACAGTCTCCCAAACACACCAGGCTCATCATGCCTCCAGGCAGCTGCCTTGCTGTCTCCCTTGCTTGGTATAGACCTCTCTCATGTTCTCTTCCCCCCCGCCTCCCCCAGCCACTCATTCAGCTCCTAACTCATTCCATGCTACTGAGTGCCTTCTCTGTGCCAGGCCCTGAGTACTCTGAGGATGAAATCTGTTTCCTGCTCTCACGAGCCTCCAGTCTGGGAGGACGGATTGATGCAGATTCTCCAGGGAAGGGATATACCTGAGCAGGTGCTGAGTGTGTACGAGTGAATTAGGGAAGCAAGGGAGGGAAGAGCATTCCAAGCAGAGGGAGCAGCCATGCCAACTTCCATGAAGCAGGAGGCAGCAGGACAAGGCTGCCTTCACCCACGTGTCACCCGTGCAGTCTCTCAGAAGGGTCCCACGCTTGGTGTTTAAAGCTCCCCGTTGCTGCCTTGAAATTCATAACAATTTTGTCTTTGAATTTGTGTATCAGGGATTTGGAGCCTCGGCTGGCACGCTGGCATGTGGTCCCACCTCCTGCCATCGCTCCAGGACATTAAAAGTCCCCGCCCGTGACCCCACTCCCAGCACCCCAGGCCCCACCCAGTGACTGACACATCTTCCGCCAGGCACTGGGGTGCTGGCAGACAGAGGGTCAGGATCACACATCCATAGCATCTCAGAGAAGGGCAAAGCAATGGGAATTCTTGCACCAAGCTGGCAGCACCAGGAGGCATCTCTAAGCTACTCCAGGGGGTCTAGGTACCCAGTACAGAAGGACATTGTCCCAGCAAGGAAGGCACAATACCCTGTGCGTTGCCTCGCATAGTGGGTTGGGGTGACAGGCCGAGGAAGGGGAGATGTCTAGCTTGGTCTGCCACTCCTGTCTGGGGCACGGCACAGGTCAGGCAGCCTATGGGAGGGGCAACCCGGAAGTCAGTGGGTGCAGGAGTGCTGAGTTTGGGGGTAAAGCCCCAGGTGCAGGTGTGAGACCCCACGAGCATCTCTGCACTGAAGGGAGTGTGACATTAAGTGGCAAATACAAAACACCATGACAGAGAGAGAGAACAGACTGGAAGAAGAAAGACAGAGGAAGAATGGAAGAGGTTTATATTTTAGTCCCTTTAATGATACTTTATTCCTTTCTTTTGAATGGGAGTAAGGGGGCCTCAGATTATGCAGCCAACCCTGGAACAGGGCACATTTGAGGAACTCAGGGCGGGCAGTGTGGCTGGACAGAGGGAACTGAGCAGGGGGCACAGCACTGCACATGGGCACATGCTCGAGGCGCTTGGGAAACCATCTCCCCCAGCTGCAGTGGTCAGAGAAATTAAACCTGATTTCCCAGGCGAGAAAACAGGGCCCAGCGAAAAGGGCTTCGTCCCTGTGAAGTGGTCTGAGATCCCACTCAAGGTGCAGACCAGACCACAGGGCTTGGCGTGTCCCGGGAGGTAGGGTGGTCCTCAAACCCAGTGTTCTTTGGGTTCCAGTGATGGTGGGAGAGTGGCAGGCAGGAGAGGGTGGCACAAATAACTTGGGGTCTGAAGCCTGCTAGGTCCCCTGGCTGCCTGCCCCTCCCACTCATACCCTGGTCCCAAACACCCAACAGCCATTCCGAACTTGCCCATCAGATAAAGGCTAGTCTCACATCACATCTCTTCAGGCCCCCAGTGCTGAGGGAGCCAACAGCAGGGGTGAGTTTCAGAACAATAACAGAAGAAAGGAGGACGCTAGAGGGGGAGGTATGTTTTCCCTCTGATTTTCCTACCCCCTCCCACAAAGCCTCTGGCTTCTTGGGACCATGTTTTTCTGGTGAAGAGAGACCAACACCAGTGTCTCTCAGGCAGACATTCAACCTACCCCCACGAAGGCTGCGGGATCAAACACAGGACGCCCCAATACATTAGAATTTCAGAAAAACAATGACATATTTTTGGTATAAGTGTATCCCAAATATTTCATGGGAACCCACTTCTACTAAACAAGGATTTGTCATTTATATGAAATTCAAGTTTAAGTGGGTTTCCTTTATTTTTATTTGCTAAATCTGGCAACCGTACTCCTACTCAGCCTGCATGCTTCACCTCCAGATGGTAACCCTGAGACTAACTTAAGTGCCCTTGAAGTTGAAGCCCAGGTGAACATTTTCAGGAAACCTCAGACAAAAGTGACTCAGAAATCACATTTCCCCATCTGTGACCCAAGGCCTGGAATGCAGAAGGCTTTGCTTGAGGTCACATAGACAGACAGCGTCCTTCCCGGATACTTGGATGGCGCTTGACCATCAAATACTCGACCTTTCAAGTGCTCCCGGGGCCACCTGGTAGGTGAGTGTAGCTGCTTTTGAATAGTCTCTGCTGCTTTCATTTTGCAGAGAAGGAGACTGAGGCCCAGGGAGGGGCAGGGTTTCCCGGGGCTCACAGGAAGTCTGACGCTAGCTAATGCAAAACTTAACTCTGACCCTAACCCACATCTCCAGCCTCTGCAGCCACTGCCCTCCTCCCCCGTTTGGCGGCTAAGGATGGGGGGTTCAGGGAAATCCATGTGGGCTTGAACCTCAGCAGCACCTCCACTCAGGGCTGTGTGACCTTGGCCAGGTGCTTCCTTTCCCTGAGTCTCAGATTTCTCTTCTGTCAAGTGGGGATAAAGATATGCCAGCTTCATAGAGGTTGTGGCGATAGACGGGAGGGAATCCACGAAGCCAGCTCCTCCCACCCGCCTGGACCCTTAGCAGCTGGCATCCAGCTCTGACCCCGGCCTCTCTCTACCCAGGTGCACTGGCCCTTTCCCCCTGCGCTGGCTCCAGAGGACTCCCCTGACCTCAAGGCTGTGAGGTTGCTCTGGAGGGAGAGGCCCCCCCAACCCCCAGAGTACAGGCAGAGCCAGTGCAGAGGAAACCAGGAGCTCCAGGGCTCTGCAGGATCTATCTCGTCTCTCATCCTCACCACCTTTTCTGTGCATTCCGCCTCTACAGTCGTCCTGCACCGAGGCTCCTGGCCAAGCCATCCCCTCTGCTTGCTATACTCTTTGCCCACCATCGCCTGACCCGCTGGGACCTCCCCTGCTTCCCCTAGACTGTCCACATCTAGCAGAACTAAAAGTGACATTTGTGGTGATGGCTGACGTTTACCTGGTCCTTAGTAGGCACCAGGTGCTGTTCAAGGAACTTCACATATACCAGCCTTAGAACATAGACTCTATTTTCATCCTCAGTTTACAGGAGGGTCATGTGGCAGAGCCGGGACCTGAACCCAGGCGGTGCAGCTGTGGTCTGGACACCCGAGTCGGAGCTATGCTGCTTCTCTGGCACCATGATGTCCCCAGTCCCCAACACAGGTCCAGTATGTAGTAGGCACTCAATAAATAGTCATCAAATACGTGGCCAGATGTATTGTATCAGATTCCATGTTTCCCTTTCTGAGTCTGTTCCCATGACAAAATGTTTACTCTTAAAGGTCGGGGACTGGATTGAATCTCTCTCATGACCAGAACAGAACCTAGTACACAGTAGGTATTCAATAAATGCCTGATGACTAAACAAAATGGATAAATGAACCAGAAAAGATAGTTCAGGAGCCTAGAGAGACAAACAACGAGGAAGACGGCCAACAATTTTTCCTGCAAACGAGGCCACAGTGAGCAAAGCCTGGACACCAAATTCGTTCCGATGACCCTTTGTTATGCATTCAGGACAGCTGGCAGCATGGGGTGGCAAGGGGCGAGTTGCCCAATTCAAGAGGCAAGCTGTGGGGGTGAGAGCAGTAACAAGCTTGCAGAAAGCCCCCAGAGCATGTCCTGTCCAGCATGCTTCATGTTCAGCCACTTACTTGAGTTGTAAAAAAAAAAAACAGCTTTATTGAGATATAATCATATGCCATAAAATCCATCCATTTAAAATGTGCAATTCAGTGTTTTTTAGCATAGTTACGGAATTGTGCAACTATTACCACCATCTAATTTTAGAACATTTTCATCCCTCCAAAAAAGAAACTCTGCATCCATTAGCACTCACTCCCCATCCCTATCGCCCCACTGCCAGCTCTAGGCAATCACTAAGCTACTTTCTCTGACTGACCTATTCTGCATTTTTTCATATTTGTGACTGGTTTCTTTCACTTGCATCGTCTGTTCGGTTCATCCGTGCTGTGACATGTATCAGTACCATATTCCTTCTTTTTTTTCCCCTTAAGTTTATTTATTTATTTTAAGAAAGAGAGAGAGCACAAGTGGGGCAGGGGCAGAGAGAGAGAGGGGGAGAGGGAATCCTAAGTAGGTTCCAGGTTGTCAGTGTGGAGCCCAATGCGGGGCTCGAACTCATGATCTGTGAGATCATGACCTGAGCCAAAATCAAGAGTCAGACACTCAACCGACTGAGCTGTCCAGCCTCACCAGCACCATATCCCTTTTTATTGGTGAGGAAGAGTCCATTGTGTGGCTACACTGAATTTTGTTTATCCATTAATCTATTGATGGGCATTTGACTTTTTAACTACCTTTTAACTATTGTGATTAATGCTGCTATGAATAATGATATAGGGACATATGTCTTCATTTTTATTGATATACGGAATGGAATTGCTGGAACATACAGTAACTGTATAGTTAACATTCTGCTCCCTTTTAATTTAGAGTAAAAATGAATTATACACACACACACACACACACACACACACACACACACACACACACACATATATATATATATATATTTGAGAGAGACAGAGACAGAGAGCATGTGCATGCATGCCCGAGTTGGGGAGAGGAACAGAGGGAGAGAGGGACAGAGAGAGAGAGAGAGAGAGAGAATCCCAAGCAGTCTCCATGCTCAGTGCTGAGCACAATGTGGGGCTCAGTCCCACGACCCTGGGATCATGACCTGAGCCAAAAGAAATCAAGAGTCAGACGCTCAACTAACTGAGCCTCACATGCACCCCATCTTTCTTTAACAATTTAAAAATATATTCCAACACCTAAGCATCTCTGCAGCTTCCGAAAAGGTCGGGCTAAGCCCCAAATGGGGGAATCGTGAGGGGATCGGGCATGTCAGTGAGTCACGTGAGTTCAAATCCCAGCATCATCACCGGTTGTCTGACTCTGCCCAAGTGTGCCCACCTCTCTGGACCTCGGTGTCCATGGCTGTGACAGGGAGATTTCCTACACAGTTTGAAGGGATTGTGTGAGAATCAAGTGAGATAATATGTGAAGACCATCTCTCATGCTGTAGGGTCTGGATGTGGGTTGTCATTTAATGGAGCAAATGTGTGTCTTTGTGCCTGGTGCTGGACACTGTCATTTTACAGATGGGAAGACTGAGCCTGGGAAGGACTAGGATTTTCCCAGAATTAAGGCAGGGAGGGCAGGCACAGGGGCCCCTCCCTGCCTCTCAGTCACATTTTAGGCAAAGGAGAGGTCGGGTCAGAGCATCCCTAAGTCATGCTGAAGGTTTTCACCTTGACCCCTTCTCCTCCTGCCGACTGGGACAATCAGATGTGTCCAGGGGAGGGGGTCTTTCCCTCTCTGTGCCGCGGTTTTGCCATCTGTGAAATGGTACTTCCCTCATCGGGTGTCTGAGGGTTGAGTGAGGCAATGGTCGTAGAATTAAGCTCTAAAGCCTGGTGTGTATAAAGTGTTCAGCAAACAGGAGCTGCAATTTCCAGCTATTAAGAGAGACGCAGGGGCTGCGTGGGGGGGAGAGTAAAATAAAGCGAGAGCCGGGAAACACCACCGTTTACAGAAATCACGCATCCAGGTGCGCCCAGCATAAAGGCTATGATGAGAAGGGCAGGCAGCAGCAAGTTGTGAGGATGTGGGGGGGCTGGCACTCTCCTACACGGCCAGTGGGGGCGGAAGGCGGTGCAGGCACTTGGAAAGCTTTGGCGGAGCCTACCGAAGCTGAGGGTACACGTACGTGCGACCCAGCCATTCACCCCGAGCTATTTACCCAACAGAGATACGTACTACGATCACCGAAAGCCTTGTTCAGGAATGCGCGGCGGTGTTTGGAACAGCTGGAAACTGGAAACCCTCCACGCGCCCAACAGCGGGAGAATGGCGCTCTGTAGCAGCTCCATATGAGGCCATCACAGACAGCAAAGAGAATAGACGAGCTGGGATGAGCTCCACCCCAACTTGTGTGAGTCTCACTGACGTGCTATTGAGCAAAAGAAGCCGGGGGGGTGGGGTGCCCGGTGCGTGATCCCATCGGTACAAAGTTCAAACACAGCCAAGTTGACTCTAGGGTGTTAGGAATCAGGAAAGCCGCCCTTCTTTGGGTGGGGGCGGGGGGCGGGGGCACGTGGGAGCTTCTACGACACACTCATTGGATCCTGCTCCCTAATCTGGGTGACGCAGGTGTGTTCAGTTGTGAAAATTCACAAAGCTCTCCGCGTGTCGTTTCTGCCCTTTTCTGTATGGGTGACTTCCTCTGAACAGGTGTCCTGGAAACTAGAAGTGTCCGCACTTTGCAAGCAGGCACACAGAGGGGCAGGCAACGCACACTGGAGGATGGTCGTCTACACTGCAGACGGCGACAAATGGGAACTGAGAGGAGAAGATAATGAAATGAGGATGGGGGGAGGGGCGGGGTGCAGCTGGCACAGGCCAATGACGGATGGGCACTGGAGCCCAAAGGCAAAAATGTTTTCATCTGAGGCATTGGATTCTAGGGGGACGGACAATTGCAACCTAAAAGAGAGAGAGAGAGAGAGAGAATGATTCTATGTCCAGGCCACGCTTGCTTGCCCTACTCGTCTGCCTCTGGCTCGGGCATTTCAGCGCAGTGTTTGAGCAGTAAACACGAGTCATGATAATAATTTCAGTGCTAACACTAACGCCACCATCTCCTCAATGCTTCTGTGGGCCAGGCATGACACCAGTCCCTTTGTACATCCGTTGGTTCATTTGATGGTGTGGGCAAAAGACAGGTGGGTAACATAACACCGTATTTAAAGGCATGAGTTTGGGGGCGCCTGGGTGGCTCAGTCAGTTGCACGTCTGACTTTGGCTCGGGTCACGATCTCATGGTTCGTGAGTTTGAGCCCTGCATCGGGCTCGCTGCTATCAGTGTGGAGCCTGCTTGGGATTCTCTGTCCCCCCCTCTCTCTGCCCCTCCCCTGCTTCTGTGCTCGCTCGCTCTCTCTCTCAAAAATAAATAAACATTTAAAACTTAAAGGCATGAGTTTGGAGATCGGCAACCTGTGTCCTAAACACTGGGCAGCTTCATAGCTGTGCAAAGGTGGGCATGTTGCCCAAAGGGAAAAAGAAAAGCCTCTAATTTTATCACGGTAAATGGGAACAAGGAATGACGGTCCTCGACACCCAGTGCCACCCTGAGGACTGGCCAGGTGCAGCATGGTGCTTCACCGGTGAGTATAGGAGGGCCACTGTTATTAGTGGGGCTGTGACTTTGTTATCATTCTTATTATACGGATGGAGAAACTGAGGCTTGCAGAGGGGAGCTCATCCACCTAGGGTCACATCAGAGTGGTGGGGCCAGGGCAGAGGCAGATGTGTCTGAACCTCTCAGCCAGGCCTCCTTCTTGGGACCACAGGGAGGATACTACCACGCTAGTCATCTCCACATGGCAGTGGCGAGAAAAGTAGGACCTGTCCTCAGCTGGCTCCTGGGACCCCTCTGAGGCCCAAGGCAACTGACCTCCTCCTGCTGTGTCCCCGAAGCTCGTTCCTATAAACCCTGGGGAGGGGTCTGCATGGTTAGGGTTTGGTCCACAGCAAGGGGCAGGCTCTGGCTGTGCACGCACTCCTTCATCCAATGACCCAGACCATGCCCCAGGCTTCCTAGAGACTCTGCCCAACTCACGGCGTCTCTCTGGGCCTCAGTTTCCCCTTCTGTAAAATGCGGTTGGGTGGTGAGAGGCACTGGCCTCTCCCGGTTTCTTTGGTTTCCTCTTACGTCCTAGGAATCTCCTAAGGAGCTGAGTTGCGGGACCCAAACTACCGGCTGGTTGGCTTTTTGGGGACTGGACTGGAGGGTTTTTTTTTTTTTTTTTAATTTTTTAATGTTTACTTTTGAGAGAGAGAGCACAAGCAGGGGAGGGGCACAGAGAGAGGGAGACACAGAATGTGAAGCAGGCTCCAGGCTCTGAACTGTCAGCCCAGAGCCCGACACAGAGCTCAAACTCATGAACCGTGAGATCATGACCTGAGCTGAAGCTGGATGCTTAACTGACTGAACCACCCAGGCACCCCTGGAGTGTTTATTTTCACAGAGGAGCACCGTCCTTCTCACAGGAAGCATTTACTGGCACCTCCTGAGTGGGACTGCAAAAGTCAGACGGACTCCACTAGCCTAGAGCAGAGAGGGTCACAGAGAGATAAACAGACCTACTGCGTGCCAGCACCAGGCTCGGCTCACCTGTGCTCTCTGCCAGTCCTGCCTCAGCAAACATCCCCTCGCATCCCAGGGTGGGCTTGGGAGACACCTTGTGAACCCAGAGAAGGAGATGGAACTCAAGATCTAGACACAGCAGCAGGAGGCTGCTCCCCCCGTGGACTAGGTTGGGGTCTATGTTCGCAGTAAATGAGGCCACGGTTATGCTGATAGAAGGGACATCAAGGTTTCTAGCAAAAGCCAGAAGAAATACAAGTAGCTGGTGGTGGTGTCATGGTGGGCTGTGTGTGTGTGTGTGCACGCACACACATGCATTTTGGGGACTACAGGAAGAAAATTAATCCTTACGAAGGTGATCGTTTCTTTCATTTTAGACCTTTTAAGTTAAAACCAGCAGCACAGCCCCCTGGCCCCAGACTGTGGGGGTGTGAACCCTGGGCTACCGCCAGCTTCCTGATCTGGAAGAGTCGCCTTGATTTTCTCCTTGCCTCACCTGGAAAGTGGTGACGATAACAGCATTCGCCTCCTACGGTCATCGGAGGATCAGAGGAGCGGATGTACTTTTAGCACAGCGTTGGGTTCCAGGCAAGGACTGTTATTAATTTAGGTCAAACGGCCTCCAAGCTTGAATGAGCACACGGCCCCCACAGACGGATATTTATTTATGAAGGATAGATGTGCCACTGAACTAGCCTATTATGTACACTATAAAGCACATACTCGAATGGAATTTTTAAAAAGATCACGAGTAGACACATTCTGATCTTTTCTTGGCTCACCCAGTGACTGATGCTCAGGACACCCCCTGCCCAGCCCAGAGCTGACTCTCCCCCAAGAGGGACAGCTGAGGGGGTGGGGTCAGGGGCCGATGTCCCCGACACGCCCCCCCCCCCCCCCCCCCATCCCATGGGCTCTGCATTGCCTCATGAGCCCTCTAGGAGGGAAGGCGTTAGACCTCCCACAGTGCACTGATCAGGGACAGGGATGCAAGGTGGGCATTTGTATTTTATTTAAACTGTACACCTTGCCTCCAGGTACTGTTCCAAGCATTTCACAAATATTAACTCATTTCATCCTCAGTGAGGAGAGTTTCTACACTAACTTTGTTTTAGCAGATGGGGAACTGAGGTCCAGAGGGGCTCAGTAATTTGCCCCAAGTCACACAGCTGAGAAGGCATAAAGCCAGGCTTTGGACCAGGATTTCTCCAGAGCCCACGCTCTTTCCCACGCTCACCATGGCTGACCTCACCTCTGGCTTTCCAGAAGGGGGAGTATCCATTCATAGCCAAGGCTCAGAGGGAGCCAGTGAATCTCATACTCTTGGCTTCCCCCAAGGGGCTGCGGCAACAAGCACTCTAACAACAATATAATTATCATCCCCATTTACAGATGCAGCGACTGAGGTCCGGCAAGATGTAACTAGCGGCTCCAGGCCCCCTAGCTGTTAAGTGGGGAAGTTGGGATTCAGACTCAGGTTCATGGGACTTCCAAGCTGTGCTCTTCACCGTCGGCTGAGCTGCCTCAGGAGGGCTCTGTTTTGAGAAGAGCACTGGAGACGGAGTCCTGAGGCCTTCGTTCTAGCACTGACTCTGCCATTGGCTCACTGTGTTATCTCAGGCCAGTCCCCAGAGAGGGTCTCAGTTCCCCTGGGCAACCTGTGGAGGGAGGGGTTGAGCTCCTGGGTTACTTCTTGCCTTCCGCCCCGATGGTTCCCAGGGTTTTAGCAGATGGGGAACTGAGGCCATCTCACTCCCCACGGCACTCACTGCCAGAGTCCAGCAGGGAGAAGCTATTTGGGATTTAGGACCCATAAGTCCCAGAGGGCTTTCTGAGGGAGGTAAGACTTTAACCTACCCTGTGCAGGCTGGGTTGTCAGCCCATTTTACAGAGTAGGAAGCAACTGACGTGAGGTTCCACAGTGAGCAAATGGCAGTCCCTGAATTCGAGACCAGGACTATCAGAGCCCTCCTCTCCAACACAGCAGATTGGAAGAGAGGAGGCAGTCCCTACCCTAGGAACTAAGATATGAATGCCAACTTTTGGGACCCAAGGCAGAGTGTACCTGGCAAACAGGAGATGCTCAATAAATGCCTAAGGAGGGAAAGAAGGAAGGAAGGAGGCCCCACAGTAGACTCCAGCCTGGAAAACCCCAGGCTTCCCAGCAAGCACGCAGGCCCAGCTGGGCCCCTGTGGGACAGGAACCTGCAATATTTTGGGGCTGTTCCAGATGCACGCTGCACATAGTGCACATATTAGACTAATTAGAGCAATGTTTTCCGCTTTGCTGGCTGCCAGGCAGCTTCTTGGTGTGCCCAGCCCTGGCTCAGGGGAGGTCACTGCCTTCCAAAGGCAAGGGCAGGGCAGGACCGGGCCCTGTGGAGCCTCCAGAATTCAGGGCTCAGCCCAACTAGGGGAGCTGACCTCTGAGGTGGCCGATGCATTCTGGACCAAACAGTCCAGCTGTGCCCCCGCTGGTACCCACCTACCTCCCTGGACCACGGAACCACCAACTGGGGGATCGAGCGGGTTAGGTAACATGGACACGTCCCCTCACACAGCATCCGTGATGCTTTCCAGGCACCCATGGCATCCTTGACCTCCTCAGTTTGCACACCCCCAGAGGTGGGAGGCCAGTCACCTCACAGAGTGGTGTTGGTGCTACCTTCTGGAATAGCAGAACGAGTCTGAGTTGGCTGCTGCAGAACATGGGGGAGTTGTGCCACTGGCTGGTGCATGACTGTCCAGGCTCAGGAGTCAGACCGACCTGGGCTCAAAGACCTAACCTCTTTTCCCTCGGTTCCCGGGCTTGTAAAATGGCGGTGAAGGGATAGCATATATCTGGATGGGTGGCTGCGGGGACCGAAGAGGTTAACAAAGCACTCAGGCCAGTGCTGGGCATGGAGTAATCACGATCTAAGTGTTGGCTACCTCTTACTACAAATGCCATTATCATTCTGATACAACTTGTCACCTGTTTCTTAACTTCTCTGACGCTCAGACTTCTCTTCTGAGAAATTGAGATAAATTACTCTACTTGTCTCACGGGGTTGTTGTGGGGATTGGATGTGCCAACATCTGCACATGTAAATTACCACACAGTGCCTGACACATAATTGGCACTTTGTATCATGACCCCAGGACCTGGGATCAGAAGAGCTGAGTTCAATCTCCGTATTTGTTGCTGGGTGACCCTGGGCAGCTCACTTAACCTCTCTGAATTCTGTTCTCCTCATGGTTTGGGATACAGCAGGTGTTCCATAAATGTGGTGCCTTCACTGTCTTCTCAAGCATGTTCCCCCACACAGCCCACTGTCCACAGGGTGGCCCCTGGAGGTCACTGAGCCTGCAGAGAAGTCACCTGATCCACTGGGCACCCCCGTCTCCCACAGGAAAGCCCGTAAGTGTGGCAGCATCTCAGGCTAAGAGTGGAAGCCCCCTGAGTACCTAGAGGAGAGGAGGGCATTTAAGTTAAATCCTGGTGCTGTTGGAGGACAGGTGGGGACATAATGAGGCCCGAGTGAGGCCTGGGTACCCTGGTGCCTTCCTGCATCTCAGTCCGCCACCCCTCACCTGCTTATCTGGCCCCTGCTAACTCCCTTCTACCTGCCAGGAAGGCATCCTCCACTCCCTACCCTACCAAGTCCCCTAGACTACACTCCAACCTCCTGGCCTCGCAGCACCTGGCAGGACTCGTCACCAATACATCATAGCATTGATCACACACAGGATGGTGCTGCCTTCTCCCTGACTCCGGGAATGGGGGTGTCCATCCCTCATCCACACTGAGGCTTCCCAAGACTACAGGGCTGGGATTCTGACCCTGTGCCCAGTGCTCATCTGCCCCTAACTCGTTTTTGCTCTGCTAGACTTTGCTCTCACCACTAGCTCTATGTAGGGAAGAAAATGAGAATATTGAAGAACTGGCAGGGCACATAGCAATCTATGGGAACAGATGCTAGCTGCAAACAGCCAACTCAGCTGTATCAGGACACCAGGCCTGCACCCCTGCCTTGCACCATGTACGGCATTTCCTGCCTCGCACCGTGGTTCTTTATGGACGATTCGGCCTCCTCTCCTTAGTCTTGTCTTCCCAAGGCCTGGGCTACGGTGATGCTTGGTCTCACTCTGCCCCTTAGTACATGGGTCCTGCACACACACATCTGTTCATTCAAAAGCTACTTATATGCCAGTCCCCACATCAGGGACAGGGGACAGGAGCTGACCCCATCATAGGGGAGGTAGTCAGCACTCGGAACACAAGTGCATCAGATGAACGCGGATGGTGGAGTGCAGAGAAGGACAGCCACAGAGGGCCATGAGGGAGGGCACCAGGGGGAGCGATTTGCTATTTAGGTAAGTGGTCAGGGGAGGCCTTCCTGGGAAGGTGACATTTATGCCAGACCTGGAGGCTGAGAAAGAAGCAGCCATGGACAATCAGAGGGAAGGGAGGTCATGAACGGGAACAGGATGTGCAAACACCCCGAGTTGAGACTGAGCTTGAGAACTGGATGGGTTGAGGGGGAAGCACAGTGTGTGGCAAAGATGCAATGAAGGGCCCCTGGTCAGGGGGTTGGACTGTCTATGAGGATGACAGTGATGGACTGAAGGACTCACGCAAGGGAAGCAACATCGTCTGATTTATATTCTGCAAGAATCTATCTGGATGCTGAGCTGAAAACAAGACACAGGAGGGTTGTAGTGACGAAGGAGAGAACGATTTCTTCCAGTAGCTTGAAATAAATAAGGTTTAACCTAACAGCAGACTAGAATAGCACCCCACTATCCTGGTTCCTTTGAGACAGTGGGCTTGTGGAAATCTGAGCTTTCTGAATAATAAGTCACAAGGAAGCACAGTGAGCTCATGCCAATAAGGAATGACAATCTATAAAGCACATCAGCACTGAAGCCATGGAAAGTTGAGGTCACTTTGCCAAAGTTCCAATAGCTATAAATTAAAGTGAATTGAATTTTAATGAAATCTACCTATTAGAATAGTTAGGGTTTGGTGCACAGATGTACTTGGTACGATACAGCGTTTTAAACAAATGTGAAATAGCTGCTGACGTTTCAAAATCAGATTTCATGTAACAATCTGGATTTCTGGCTTCTTTGGAATATTCCGGAACTCTGGCCGTCCTGGGTTCTACACTCCCTCCCAACCACAGTCAGGGTAGCAGAGCCAAGGCCACCTCTTTCAGACAGGATGCACGTGTTCCAGTTTGTTGTAGTCCGTGCCTCTCTTACTGTGCCCCCCAGTCCGATCACTGGTTACTTTAGTAGCTCCTAAGGCATCTGAACTTGGGTTCCTATCCTCATTTTCAAACATCTAAAAGTCCAGCGGTGCCTGTGTGGCTGAATTGGTTGAGTGACCTACTCTTGATCTCTGCTCAGGTCGTGGGATTGAACCTTGTGTCAGGCTCCATGCCTGAGTGTGTAGCCTGCTTAAGATTCTCTCTCTCTCTCTCTCTCTCTCTCTCTCTCTCTCTCTCTGTCTCTTCCTCTGCTCCTCTCCCCTATGCATGCTCGCTCTCTCTAAAATAAAAAAAAAGTGCAGTAAAACCTTGGATTGTAACTTGTTCTATGAGTGTTCCGCAAGACCAGCAAACATTTCT
Source organism: Herpailurus yagouaroundi (assembly GCF_014898765.1). Lineage (NCBI taxonomy): Eukaryota > Metazoa > Chordata > Mammalia > Carnivora > Felidae > Herpailurus > Herpailurus yagouaroundi. Next base: position 941,929 of record NW_024412414.1, on the reverse strand, counting down.
AGTAAGTTTTAACTTGATAAATGAGTGACATCTTGCAATACAAGTGGTACAAGGCGCCCAATGTCACATGATCACGACTGAACCACATGATCACGACTGAACTGAATGCTTGAAATTCACTTTGGTATATGTGTGCCTTGGATTACAAGCATATTTCCGGGACGAATTATGCTTCCAAACCAAGGTTTTACTATGATAATAAAAGTCCAATAATTCCAAGGTTTGGTGAGGGTGTGAAGCAGCTGGAACTTTTATCCTCTGTGGTAGCCGGGGTAACTTACAAAGAGCTGCTTGGGGTCGCTTTGGAAACTATCCAATAATTTCGGGTAAAATTGGAATCGTTTCGTAAATCGAAAACATGAATCTACCATGACCCGGCGATTCCTGTCCCGGGTTCATACCCTAGGAGAACCCGTGCCCCCGTGCGTCAGAGGACATGCACAAGCACTATTTGTTCTAGGCTAGAAATAACCCAATGTCCATCAACAGGACAATGATAAACCAGTCGCAGTAAAGCTCCACACCAGAATACTATACAGTAATGATAATGAATGAGGTCCAGCTTTAGACAACAGGGATGAATGTCAGGGACACAACGTAAGTGAAAAAAGCAAGCTTCAGAAGAATGCAGACAGGACAAAACACACAGCATCCCCAGGCAGACACACTATGCAATAAACTACTTAAGGAATTGGCAGAGGTGCTGCAATTAAGAGGAAAATCCAAAGAATAATGAACGCAAACTTCCAGCTCGTGCTCACCTCTGAGGGAGGGAAGAAAATGCCAAGGTTCTAAGATCGTGCTCCTGCTCTATTTCTTAAGCTGGGGAGTGGAAATGTTCAGTTTGCTATATGACTATTAGTTACAATTATTATTGGGGCACCTGGGTGGCTCAGCCGATAGAGCGTGCCACTCTTGATCTAGGGGTTGTGGGTTTGAGCCCCATGTCGGGTGTAGAGATTACGTTTCAAAAACAATTTTTAGTGTTTATTTTTGAGAGAGACAGAGCACGAGTGGGGCAGGGGCAGAGAGAGAGGGAGACACAGAATCCGAAACAGGCTCCGGGCTCTGAGCTGTCAGCACAGAGCCCGACGCGGGGCCCGAACCCACAAACGGCAAGATCATGACCTGAGCCGAAGTCGGCCACTTAACCGACTGAGCCACCCCGGCACTCCAGGTGTAGGGATCACTTAATAATAAAACCTTAAAAAAATTATTAATGCCATGACTTATTTATTTATTTTTATTTTAAAAGACATATTTTGCTGAAGACAAATATAATCAGGATAGAATAAATTGCACGCATCTTAAGTGCTCACCTCAATGCGTTCTTACACTCGTATTCACCACCATAGTCATCACTTGAGCATGATATGGAACATTTCTAGCTCCCTGGAAACCCCCCTTGTACCCCTTTGCAGTCGCCCATTGTCCCCCCAGAGACAACAGCTTTGCAGGTATCCTTCACCATGGGTTGGCTTTGCCTCCCCTAGGGGGTCACACAAATGGATTTGTACAAACTGCACTCTTTTGAGTCTGGATCCCTCCCCTTACACATGATGTTGGAGATGCGGCCATGTTCTCAGTGGTCCGTGTGTCTTTATTGCTGAGTAGTATTCCATTGTATGGATGTTCCAGTTTATTTATCCACTTCCCTGGTGATAGACATCTGGCTTGTTTCCATTCTTGGTTAATGTGAAGAAAACTGCTGTGAGCATTTTCACACAAGTCTCCGTGAAGGCCTGTGTTTTCATCTCTCTGAGTAAATAGCTAGGAGCGGAGTGATTGAGTCATCCCATGGCTGGATGTGTGCTTCATTTAAGGCAACTTGAAGACCTCCTTCCCTGCCCAACTTTATAGGAAACTTCCCAACTGTCTTCCGAAGTATCTGTCCATTCTGTATTTCCTCCAGCAGAGCCAGAGAATTCCAGTTGGCCCATGTCCACAGCACAGTGCTCCGTGTTGTAAGCTTTACGGACTTTTAGCCATTCTGGGGGGTATGAGATGGTGTGTGGTTTTAATCTTAATTCTGATGTTTTGTACATCCTCTGTGTCAAGCTCTGTTTTCCTTACTGACCATTCGTATATCTCCTTCTGTAATAACTGTTCCAGTGTTCTGCCTTTTTTTTACACTTGGATTGTACGTTTGGTTCCTGTTGATTTATAGTTATTTATATGTTCTGGGTATAAGTCCTTTGTTAGATCAGACACACACACACACACACACACACACACACACACACTCACTGGCAATTTTTTCCCAGTCTTTGTTTTGCCTATTAGTTTTGTTAATGGCATCTTTTAATGAGCAGAAAATTCAAATTTGGATGAAGTCCAATTTTTACGTTTTTTGTTTGTTTGTTTGTTTTAGGGTAGTGCTTTGCCTCCCTTATGTAGCAAAATATTCGTCTCTGTGTCCTCTAGAATTTTGGTTCTGCTTTTTACATTTAGGTCTATGATCCATTTCACATTGATTGGTTTTTGATATGTAAAAAGCCATACATATTTAATGTATACAACTTGACAAGTTTGGGGGTGAGAATACACCCATGAAACCATCACCACCATCAAGGTCATAGACATATCCATCACCCCCCCAAAGTTTGTTCCTGCCCCTATTATTATTGTTGTTATTATTTTCAAATTGATTTTTGCATATGGAGTGATGTAGCAGTTGAGATTCTTTTTTTTTTTTTTTCCCCTGATCTCCTATTTTTTCCATTTGTTACAAGTATTTTTCTTTCTCTATTGAGTTGATTCAATGCCTTGGTTAATTATTTTAAAATTATTATTCTTGGGGCACCTGAGTGGCTCAGTCGGTTAAGCTTCCGACTTCGGCTCAGGTCATGATCTCACAGTTCGTGGGTTCGAGCCCTGTGTCAGGCTCTGTGCTGATAGCTCGGAGACTAGAGCCTGCTTTGGATTCTGTGTCTCCCTCTCTCTCTGTTCCTCCTCTGCTTGCACTTTGTCTCTCTCTCTCTCAAAAATAAATAATAGATTTAAAAAATTGAAATTATTATTCTTTAAACTGTTGATTCTCTTCTGCATATAAATGTATGTATTTCACATTTAGAGAAGGACCTCCATCTCAGTGCCTCAGACACCACTATTGTGCTCGGTGCTGGGGAGAGTGTTGTGATCTGACAGCCCTTTCCCACCCCCATTGAGCTGACTGTCTGTCGGTAAGACTGAGGCTTCTGACTTATGATAAGGGAGCTGTGGTTTCTTCCATTTGGAAAGACACAAATGGAGGGTGAATTGATCGAAACCAATTGCCCAAATGCAGGCTGGGGGACGCCTTCCCAGGGAACATGTTCATGTGAACATGATCTGAAGGTCTCAATGGGCCACAAGCTCAATCCACGTCAATAATTTAAGGTAATTTAAGATACCCCTGACTGCTCTCATGGAATATATATAGTTTATACTGTGTGCAGAAGAAGGGAAGATACTGTGGGTCTCACATATGTCCCATACCTTCTCCTCTACTCAATCCTGTTTGGGGTTTTTTTTGTACATCTCAGGGGAAGGGACAGAACAGAGAGGAAAATTGTGGAGGGGGCTACAGAGTAGGGAGAGGGATAGGGGTTCTGTATTGTGAAAGGCAATAGACAGGTGGGTCTGAGTCCCAAAAGGTAGAGCTGGGACATTTCTACCTCCATAGGGAGGCAGACCCCAGCCCTCAGCAAGAAGGCAACATGTCAATGGGATTTTCAGGGACAGGGGCTTGCCCTGAATCCTGATAAACCCCTCTCCATTGTTGTATGTCATTCAAAAGCTCCCCAGGCTTCCATCTGTCCACACCAAGCTCCTCTGACATTAAAGGATGTCTTTGTCCTTGAGCTCTGTGGCCTTTGGTCAAGGCCCTGAGAGGAGGACTCAGCCTTTCCAGGCTATTCACTGGAAGGACGCTTGGTTCCTCTTCAGCCCAAGGAAGCTCTGTGGAATGTGCCACCAGCCCCCTGGCTCTGCCTGGAATTTCACGGGGACATTTTGCAGTCACTAAACTTAGCACGGGGGCCTGTGGCTTCTGGGTAGACCCAGGCATGCCAGGGGCTGAGAATGAATCACAGAGTGAGTCGGCAGGAAAAAATTCAATGGGCTGGGCTCTGGGGACACATCTCACCCGGGGTGGTGGACAGGGTCCTGAGTGGCAGTCCCTGGGACCCCTGGGATTCCTGGGGTCTGCTCTGTCCTGTTCCCCTTGATTCAGAGATGCAGTCTCTACCCACTCCCACTAAGGGTCTGTACTCTTGTTGGTCAAAGTCATTTATTCCACATGTTTACTGAGAGCCTACTGTGTGCCAGCACCCTGCTATACCCTGAAGATATTGTGGGGGATTTTACAGAAATAGCCTTGTCCTCTGGAGTTTAAATTTTCCTGAGGCAGACAGATGGATTTGGACAGAGGGGGCTATGGGAGCTCAGAAAAGGAGCCACAACCTGGGGAAAACCAAAGGGGACTTCCCAGAGGAGGCAGCATCTGAACGGAGGCAGGAGGTGGCAGAAAAGCTAAGCTAGGGAGAGGGAAGAGAGGTGGTTCAGGCAGACAGCTAGGCCAGGCCATGGGGATTTGGGGAGAACAAGGGGCAGTTCTCTGGTGCCCAACCCAACTGCTTCCCATGACACCAGGATGTCATTTTGACCTTTGCCTGCATCCTGGAGACGGTCACACAGGAGAAAGTAAACGCTCTTTAGGGTTGGAACAGACTTGGTCTGGAATCCCGTTTCCACTTCCTGACTGTGTGGTCCTGGGCAAGCCCCTCATCTCTCCCAGCCTCAGTTTCCTTTTCTGTGAAATGGGGATAAGGACAGTATAATAACAGCTTCTCTTTCCTAAGGTCATGGTGAGCAATAATGACATCAGGCCACCGTGCCTGACACCCAGCAGATCCTTGATAAAGAGAGCTATTCTGATTCAGTCGTAGTTTCTATCCCCCATCAGTCAGTGAGTGTCCTGAGGGCAGAGCGGGGCCTTCTCAGCAGCCCCGGCCCAGCGCCTGGCCAGGAAGGTGGTGGTAGGTGCCTGGCACGGACAGGAAGCTTTGTTCTCCTCACAGCCCCTGGCTTGCAATTGGCGAGGCACCTCGAAGTGTGTGGGGAAGCTTGCCTAAACTCCTGGATTGGAGCCGCTATCTACCCATCCAGCCCTGCCCTGCTCCCACGGTACAAAGAGAAGGTCAGCCTCTCTTCTGGGGCCAGCAGCTGTCATTGAAGGACCCAAGTGCTGCCCTTGGTTTCTCTCTCCGACGTAGATGTGGCCCTGGTGGCTGCCAGCCCCCAGATGGACAGGAACAGCTTTCTGCTTCCCTCACCCTGGGGATTGGCATGCACCACTGACCCACATCTGCCAACCAGTCCCATGAGCTTAAGCAGGCCTGAGCCAGGGGCTGGGAGACCCTTTGTTTGTCCTGTCTGCCTGTTCCAGCAGGATCTCCAAGCTGGGGGGTTGGGGGGGGGTGGGTGGGCGTGGGTGCCCAGTGTCCTCCTGGGCAGCTGTTCTTAGGAAACTCTGCTTGTGGCCCCTCATACGTTCCCTTGGGACCATTACATTTTTATTTTGAGGATTTTACCGAGCACCTCCTGTGTGACCAGAGTTGCCTCATGAATCTTCTTACCCTAACAACCTGGGAGGTCAAGATTATCCCCTCAGTTTACAGACAGGGAGATCACACACAGAGAAGTGAGGCAGCTGTCCTGAGGTCACACAGGCAGGAAGGGGCAGGGTGGGGAACAGAATCCAGTCTGCTGACTCTGAAGCTTACTGAAGTCAGGAGAGGACAAGGATTAGCAGGGTGTCCCAACCTGATACAGATGCGGAAACAGAGCTGTGGTGGGAAATGGTCGTTTGAACCCTGTAAACTGAGTCCAAAGACAACATAAAGCCAGGCAGCCATTGGGGTCTAGCTGTGGCAATGGGCCAGATGGTGGACTCCGTTCAAATGCTGCTCTGCCCCAGCACTATGCAGCACACACAGAGAATGCATAATAAAGATGGTGGAATGAATGAAAGCTGGAAGGGGTGAGCGGAGATGACCTGGTCAGTTGCCTTGGCTGGGTGACAAGAACAGACACAGATAGGTTAAGCTGCCCCGAGCCTTTTTGACTGTCATGTTCAAATGGAACCCCTCCCGTTCCTGTACTGGCTGTGGTTGATTGGCCTAGGGGTTGGCACTGATTGGACCAGTCACAGCCTGCCCTCTTTGGCCACCGGTGATTGGCCCAGGCATAAGCAATCTAAACTGGGCCAATGAGTCCTCATCCAGGAATGTTTTTCAAACTTGGAACTCAGAAGGTTGAGTTCAGACACAGTAAAATGTGAAACTCAGGGGCCAGGGGCAATTGCGTTTCCATTTATGCAGCGCAGTGAAAGTGACAGCAATTGCCTCTATCATGATGGCTTTCTCCTGCAAGTCAAAACAAATCTGGCCATCAATGACTTAATAAATAAAATCATATTTGTCTTATATGATAAGAAATCTAGAAGGAGTTGATCACAGACATCGGTTCAGTCACTCAATGATGTCAGAGCCAGAATTTTGTTTGCCATTCCCTCATGACTGTAAGATGGCTGCTTCTACTCCAGCCATCAAATCTGCATTCATGGAAAGATGAAGGGGAGAAGAGCTAGGCCAACTGAGTTTGATGCTTTTTATCAAAAACAAAACAAAACAAAATAAAACAAAACAAAAACAGATAAACAAAAACAAAAACCCACAGCAGTTACCTGTTTACATCTCAATGACCAAAACAATGTCTCATGGCTACAGGAAAGGAAGCTGGGAAAGAATGTTTAGCCGAGTACATTGCTGAACAAAATCAGGGCTCTTTAAATGAAAAGGGATGCTGGGTGGGCAACTGTTCACTTCTGCCCTGTGACAGTCGTCAAGAAGCAGAGATGAGAGATGGAGAGAGCATTATAGCAGCATCCAGGTGCCTGATTCTAGGTTTTGGTTAAACCCTCCCTTGGATTCTGTGATGCCTTAAACCCTACTTTTGGGCTAAGCTGGTTCAAATGGCTTTCCAGACTCTCCTTGGAATCTCTCTTGATGCTAAGCCCATGGCTCCCTTCTGAGGACAGTGACTGCCTGGGAATCTGTGCTCATCAGGGGCCATAATTTGGGTCATATGATCTTGTTTTGATACCAACAGTGGTTGGACCAGTAATTTAGGCCCCAGGACCTGGCACAATGACAGTCCCCTGTGGGAGAAGGAAATGAAACATGGCGTCCTGCTCCTAGGCTTCCTGAAGACAAAGGAAGAGGGATCCAGGATGTGTCAATGCGTTGGGTGGCAGAAAGCAGCCACTACCCAATTGAGAGGAACAGGAACTGTGAGGGACTGAAGGGGCCATCACTAGAAGAACTCAGGAGATGGGGACGCACTCAGCTCTGAGAGACTGTGTCAATCTCAGCGCCCAGGGCAGGGTTGGCCCCATGCCTGCAATGGTGGACTCTGGAATTTGACAATGACCTGGGCTCAAGGGCTGTGACCTCTCTGAGCCTCCGTTTTCCCACCTGTCGAATGGGGCCATAATTCTCATCTCTGTTGTTTGAAGATAAACGAAGTCATATAGTAAAGTGCGTGACATAAGGTCTTGGCATAATGCGACGTGGTCAATAAATGATAGTTTTAACATTAATATTATAGTAGGGAGTCAGGAAATGTTTGTTGAAAGGGAAAAAAAAAAAAAAAGAAGTAAGTGTGTCCCAACATGAGCCTTGCTATATAGCTCAGAGTCCAGGCTGGACATGGTGAGGTGTGCGCCACAGTGGGAAGGAAGCAGTATTTCCAGCACCGTCATGGAAAGGCTCCGGTCCAGGACAGCATGATGGCTCCACAGACAGACGTTCCCTGTGTTCTGTCCCCATGGGTGGCAGTGGTCCTCGCAACCATCATGTGCTGCCAGACGATCTGCCAGACGGCCTTGGGTTGCAGAGGCTACAGGAAGAGTCTCTTTTGGGCTGAGACATCTCTCTTGATGCCTCCACTCTGGAGCCTCACATGTACCTGATGGTCCCCCAAGGTGTCTTCTCCATTCAGTAAGAAGTGTGGCCTGCGATGCCTCTTCCTCCCTCATTCCATTGCAACCAATCACAAGTCCCACGATTCTACCCTAGAAAAGCTGCCAGGTGTCTACACCTGTCTCTGCTTCCATCCCCCTACATAGGCCAGGTCAGCTGCTATATAACAAGCAGGCCCAGATGTCCTGGCTCAACACAATGAAGCTTTGCTCTTCTCAGTGCAGTCCACTGAGGGGAGACGGGGGCGCTCGGCTCCCTACGGCCATTCTATGACCTAGCCCCTTTCAAGCTTCTGACCCCGCCATTCCCCAGGCCTTGGAGTCCTCCATTGGATCCTTGGCATAAGGTGTGAGGGGAAGAGAAACAACCTCAACAATTGGCCAGGAGGTGTTTATGGCCAGGAGGGGGAAGTGGCTTACATCACTTCCTCCCATATTCTATTGGCCAGTGCTAAATCACATGATCCCTCCTAACCTCAGACGAGGAAAGGTAGTCCAGCTGAGTGTCCTGGAGGAAAAGGAAGTAAGGTGAGCACGTGGTCTTGTTTGTCCAGAAACACGCTTATCTGCACCCGGCCATCCCTCGCCTGGTCTCCTTGAATCCATATTGGCCCCCTCCAGGCTCTCCACAGAGGAGCAGGAAGGCTCTTTTACAAGACCAGAAGCTGATCATCTCATTAATTTGCTTCAAGCCCTCCAATGATTTCCCACTGCTGTTAGGATCAAAGCCAACATCCTTTCCCACAAAATCATGTGTGGCCTGGCTGTTGCCACCCTCTCACACTGGGCCTCCCACACCCACTTCTCCTAGTTAAAAATCTGATTTTTCAGGGCGCCTGGGTGGCTCAGTTGGGTTGAGCATCCGTTTCTTGATTTGGGCTCATGATCTTGCCGTTTGTGGGATCGAGCCCCATGTTGGGCTCTGTGCTGATAGCATGAAGCCTGCTTAGGATTCTCTCTCTCCCTCTTTCTCTGCCCCTCCCCTGCTCTCTCTCTCTCTCTCTCTCTCTCAAAAGAAATAAATAAATGTTAAAAAAAATGAATAATTTCTTTTTAAAAATCTGATTTTTCAGCTTGGGAATAAGTGATTTTCTAATTCAAGTTTTGCTAATTCAATAGAAATAAATGGTCTTTTTTAAAAATTAAACTGAGGGTCTTTTTTAGACTTCTATGAGTATAAAATGGTTATATGTCTGGGAATTCTTTAGGAACTCAAATTCTGGTCTTCTTTAGTTCTGAAAGACACCTCTTTCTCAGGTCAAGTAAGGTCAAACCGGGATCTCTAAAGTCCTCCAACGACCAAAGTGTGCAGAACATCACCGGGCCCTGGAAATCCAAGGCCCCTTGGAACGTAACCCTAGCCCGTCTTCCTAGCTTAC
>NW_024412414.1:814993-932517 GCF_014898765.1 Herpailurus yagouaroundi | reverse complement strand
TTCCTTCCTTCCTTCCTTCCTTCCTTCCTTCCTTCCTTCCTTCCTTCTCTATTCGACAAACTCCCGTTCACCCCTCAAAGTTCTGCTGAAGTGTTACCATCTCACTGAAGCTCCTCCTGATTCCTGATAGACTTCTTATGTCAACATATATATATTTTTAATGTTTATTTATTTATTTTTGAGAAAGAGAGAGAGCGTTACCACGAGAGGAGGAGGGGCAGAGAGAGAGAGGGAGAGAGAATATCCCAAGCAGGCTCCCCCCGTCAGCACAGAGCCCGACACGAGGCTTGAACCCACAACTGTGCGATCATGACATGAGCCAAAATCGAGAGTCGAACGCTTAACTGACTGAGTCACCCAGGTGCCCCTGTGTCAAAGCATATTTAGACATGATGTGACAGAGAAATAAGTAAGGGTGAGAGGGAATGTGGTGAGGACTGAGAAGAGAGACTGTAGAGGGAAGGAATAGAAGATGATAGAGCAGGAAAGCAAGGAATAAGAATAACGAAAAGTAGCAAATGAGATGGAACATGGTTGCCAAAGGTGTGTTAACTAGAATAGAAATTGAACAATGGGTCCTTGCCTCATGAAACACGCTGCCTAGCAGTTGCAAGCTCGGATTGCTACAAGGGCTTTGCAGGGGATAAAAATGAGTAAGACCTAGCTGGTTTATAAGTAAGGAGTAATGGAGATGTGCCCTGTCTGAAGGGAGCAGCCTGTGCTCAGTCCAGCTGACTTTTGCCAGAACAGACCATTCCAGTTCTCCCCACTCCCATGTCACCAATCTCAGCAAGGTTGTTTACTTATTTCCTGAATCAGGTTGCAGGGTGACTGCAGCCAGCAGCCTGATGTGTCCAGAGGAGAGACAAGGAAGGTACCTAGGGCACAACATTTAAAGTACCCCCCCCCCCCCCCCCCGCCAACTCACTCATTGATTCTAGGGGCGGGGGTGGAGATTCAGAGAAATTTCAGATGTTTTAAGGGTGTAAGTAGGATCAGGGAACCAGAAAATAACACCTTACACACACACACACACACACACACACACATATTTATGTACATTTTGACAGATGAAGAAATCAGAGGCCCAGAGAAAGGCTTTAGTCTATGCTGATCCCTGTTTGGAATGTTCTTCCCCCCTTGTCACCTAGCTTGTTCCCTCTCATCGTTCAGTGTCACTCCCTCAGAAGCCCTCCATTTCCGCCTTGCCCACACTGGTGCTCGGTACATGGCCCCAACCTCAGGCAGCAGGGACATTTCAACTGGGGATTGCACTGGCTCTTGGCTTCTTGGCTGTGAGGCATTAGGCAGGCTGTTGTAGCTCCTCTGGGCTCAGTTTCATCATCTACGCAATGGGGATGAGACCTTCTTTAAGGATGCTTATCATGATGAAACAGGATGATGCTTACATAGCACCTGGCACAGGAGCTGGCTCAGACTGGATGCTGGACAGAGGTTGGTTAAAATAAACCGCTGCGAAGTAGTGGGCATGAGGATTAGCCAGGTAAGTGGTCTGGACCGTGGTTAGCTTGGAGCACCAAGTGGAGAGTGGGTGGACTACAGGGAGTCATTGAGGGTTCTTGAGCAGGGGAGTGACTGGCTGGCAGGGGACTGTATGAAGCTTATTCTGGCACGGACTGTGTTGTTTATCAGTGTCTGGGTGAAAACCTTGGCTCCAGTTGAGACGAAGGGAGCTGCCAACAAAAGGGCCCTGTTAAGCCCTGGAACAATGGCTTTTCAGTGGCCTTTGTGGGGCCAGATTCCTGCTGTCCAAACCACCCAACTTCCTGCTCCCAACCTGCTGGGAGCTGCGGGAGGTGCCTTTATCTGCCGGTAATGAGCCAGGGGAAGAAATGCTAATTCATCTGTAATCCCTTGGCCACTCCCAAGGCCCATCTCCACCCGGAAACTTCTGCCAAAGGTACCTGCACAGGCTAATAAGCTGGGTTCTGAGTTTATCTAGGCAAATAAGGTCCTGAAAGGGCCCTCTGGATGGTTACATATGACATTAACCCTTTGTTTGCCCTTCAAGTTCAAACAAGGTTTAGACGGTAAGTCTGATATTCACCCCTCCTCTGAGGTTAAGGTTTCAGGCCAGAAGAGAGGACTCCCTATCCACCAGTGGGCACGTAGGCACCATCGAGTACAGAGATTACCTTGATCTAGAAGCTGAAAATCTTGGGCTCTCTCTCAGTCTTATCTAACCCCTCCCTTTGTTGTTAAGCAAACTGCTACCTTAGTGAAGATAACAAACATTCTCAAGGTCACCAGGCTAATTTGGTGTCAGGGCTGGGATAGAGTTGCCCTCACCTGATTCTCAACTTCTAAGGCACGCTGTATAATAAAATTGATCTGTCAAAAAAAACCTTTGTCCGGTTGGAAAATGAGTGCAAAGTTAACGAAGATTGTTTTCAAAGCCTGTCTTTGTGTCAGCAAGATGCAAAAAAATACATACATAAATAAATAAAAGGCTTTCCATACTATAATACCAAGTATATAATTCAGAAAGATTATTTTTTGTTAATCTGGCTGGTTTTAAAGTTGCAGGTTTCTAACCTCTAGAAAATTATTATTTTTTAAGAGAATAATTGAGTTCGGCTGTTAACATTTATGGAAATGGGTTGGCAAAATGGTTGGATCTAGTTTCTCTACTAAAAACATAACATCTACAAGAGGTCACCAACTGGCTGGTGAATCAGCAGGTACAGTGCAGCATATATCCCCCCCAGCCCTGCGAGGCTCAAAACACACAAGTTCAAGGGATGGAATAGAATAGGGCGAGCTCCGCCCATCTCCCCATTGGGCACATGTCTTTGTGGGTCACCAGGGTGACCAACACTCAGCCACGATTTCAAGAAACTCAGGGTCATCTCCTGAGAAGCTCACATTCTGTGTCCCAGCAAGTCCACCCCTGGGCCTTCTGGTCTATCCCTAAGAAATTTTTGCAAGCACGTTCAGCCCAGTATATATGCAGCGACAAAGAATTAGGAACAGCCTAAATGTCCTTCAAACAATTAAAAAGCTGAGGGCTTTTAATTGAATTTAATTTCAATTCACGCAATTGAGCAAGGCAGTCGCTGACAGAATAAAGTGTGGCCCTCGGCCCCAATGCAGAAGGATCCAGAAGTATTGATATGTTAGAAGACCAGGAACACAACAACAGCTGTGTGTATTCTTGCTGGAGAAAACACACATTCGCTTACCTGAGCGTGAAGGTGCAGATAACATTTCTGGAAGGACAGGAATGAAGCGAAACGAACAGGTGGTCTCTGGGGAGGGATCTCTACCTGGAGAGAGAAAGAGTCTGGCTTTTAATGGTATATACTTTTTTTTTTTTTTTTTTTTTAAAGCTCTGGCACTTTTGTTTACCATGTGCAGGCTTGACCTTTCCATTGAAAAAGGTTACTTATCCAAGGGAATCAAAAATACATGTCCATGCAAAAACGTGTACATGAATGACCATAGTAGCCCCGGTCATAAGAGCCGAAATGTGGAAACAATGTCCATCAACTGGTGACTGGGTAAATAAAGTGTGGTCTATCCCTACACTGGAACACTATTCAGCCATAAAAAGGAATGAAGTACCAATACATGCCCAGCATGGATGAACCTTAGAACCATGCCAAGTGAAAGAAGCCAAACACAAATGCCATATATTGTATGAAATGTCCAGAGTAGGCAAAGCCATAGGGACAGAAAGCGGGTTAGTGGTTGCCTCAGGAATGAGGAAGAATAAGGACTGACTGCTAACGAGTTTTGGGTTTCTTTTTGGGGCGACAAAATGTTCTAAAATTAGGTGGTGGTGATGGCTGCACCGCTCTGTGAATACACCAAAAACCATGGGTTGTACACCTTGAAAGGGTAAGTTTTATAGCATACGGATTGTGTCTCAATGAAGCAATTCTTTAAAAGAGTAGTTACTGTATTTATTTGTTTCCTAAGGTTGTTGTAACAAAGTACCCAAAACAGGGTGGCTTTAAACCTCAGAAACCTATCGTCTCACAGGTCTGGGGGCTAGAAGTACAAGATCAGGACATCAGTAGGGTCGTGTTCCCTCTGATGGCTCTAGGGAGGATCCTTCCTTGCCTCTTCCAGCTTCTGGTGTTTGCCAGCAGCCCTCAGCGTCCCTGGCTTATGGACACGTGATTCCAGTCACACGGTACTCTTCTCCATGTCTCTCTGTCTCTCTGTCCAGATTTCCCCTTTTTGTAAGGACGCAGTCATACTGGATTAGGGCCCACCCAATGACCTCATCCTAACCTTGTTAAATCTGCAAAGATAATTTCCAAATAAGGTCATATTCACAGGTACCAGGGGTGAAGATTTCAATGTAACTTTTTGGGGAACACAATCTAACCTGTAATACTATGTTTATAAATGCTTTTAATAAAGAGACTGTATCTGCCTAGCCGAGGAGAGAGACCTGCATGTAGAGGAGGGTAGTCACAATGGTGTGTGTGATATACTCAGGAGAGGGACTCGGGGCTGTGCAAGTTCAAGATGTAGAAGATCTTGCTCTGGAAATCAGGGGTGGCTTCCCAGAGGAGGCATTTGAGCTGGACTTCTTGTCAGAATCTGTTGTCTGAACCAAGATACATATTTTTGAGAGTGAAATGGGGCCCTGTTAATCATTACACCCGAACAAAACATACAAACCCGGACTATGGCAAGTCAGTTGGATTCTGTGCTCACTTTGGTCTTAAGAGACGGCGAGAATTTGAATATGCAGAGATTGGGGATGGGTGGCAGTAAGAGTGTATCAGATGGAGGGAACGGCAACTGCTAAGGCTGAGAGGTGGGAAACCACCAGATGCTTGCAGGGAAGGGCTAAGTCTAAGGGAATGGAGTCTTGGGAGGCTGGGAAGAGCCTTGAATGCCAGTCCAAGGAGTTAAGAGTCTTCAGCCAAAGTCCACTGAGACTGGCCCCTTGTAGCCAAACCAGGTCTGCTGGAAAAGGGGCTGTCTACTGTGGCGGGGGGTGGCGCAGATGCTCTCGACTCAAACCAGGAAACCAACTAAGTGAATTGTGTTGCACATCAGCTCAGAAGCACGAAGCTGGACAGGATCAGACACCCCACTGATGAATCTGCTGACATGGGCCTGCACCTCAGGGAAAACAGGCTTGTCTTACTCCATTGTTCAGCTCTGATTACAGTCTGGAAGCCAAGGTGGGGGGTGGGGGGTAGTGTCAGTTTGGTTGTTAAAACCTTAGACAAATAATTTTTTTTTTAATTTTTCTGGAAGCTTGCTCTAGTTTGGTGTCCAACATACCCTGTTTGTATTTTGTTTAGTTTAGTTTTGTTTTTTTGGTTATTGTTATTTTTGGAAAGGGATGCGTTGAAGATATCAGCTTATGCATCAAGTAAAAGCTGGTTTTGAGTTACTTAATCCCTTGGAAAGATATCAATCATCATTTGTTTTTCTCGTGAAAAAAATTTTATTTTGTTTTATTTTTATCTATTTAAAAAAATTTTTTTAATGTTTATTATTTTTGAAAGAGAGAGAGAGGGACAGAGTATGAGTAGGGAAAGGGCAGAGAGAGGGAGACATAGAATCTGAAGCAGGCTCCAGGCTCTGAGCTGTCAGCACAGAGCCCAGCGTGGGACTCAAATTCACAAGCCATGAGATCATGACCTGAGCTGAAGTTGGACGTCAACTGACTGAGCCACCCAGGCACCCCCCAAAATGATTTTTTTTCTTTTTTCTTTTTTTTTTTTATCGTTTATTTATTATTGAGAGACAGAGAGAGACAGAGCATGAGCGGGGGAGGGGCAGAGAGCGAGGCAGACACAGAATCTGAAGCAGGCTCCAGGCTCCGAGCTGTCAGCACAGAGCCTGACGTGGGGCTCAAACTCCCAAACTGGGAGATCATGACCTGAGCCGAAGTCAGATGCTCAACCGAATGAGCTACCCAGGCGCCCCCAAATTATTTTTTTTTTAAATAGGAAACTTTACATTTATGGGAGAGGTAGGAAAAGCATTTTATAGCAAAATGCTGAGGTCTGTGTTCCTAAAGGAGGCATCTGATATTTGAACTTCCATAATCCACAGTTGGCCGTATGTTCTTCTGCAGGTGCTCTGGGATCCTGGTGAGGGGACCACCCTCCTTGGCAGCCCCTCGCCCTTACCTCCCTACACCTTCTGCCACAGGAGCAGCTCGGATGCCAAATGGTCCTGTACTGCTATTCCATGTAGCTCTGTGATCTCTCCCTGGTTTCTTTAGCTTCCTAGCTTGTTGAGATGTCCTGGGGCTCAGTCCTTGGCAGCCTCCTCAGTCTACATGCTGATCACCCCAAATGCGCATCTGCTGTCCAGATCCCCCCACCCCCCGGACTCCAGACCTATGTGTCCAGCTGCCTCCTGGACAAGCCCCTCTGTCTTTTGTTTTGTTTTGTTTTTAGCAAAGTGATATTCACTTTCTACTTGAAGTAATAATAAGAGATATCTTTTTGAAGTGAATTTATGTAAGTTTTAAAAAACGAGAGTTTTTCTTAAACATTTTTTTTTTAAACATGAGAGGTGGCAAACACCTGTTTATTCTCTGTTCTTCAGGACTTCGGTCAAATGCCTGGCAGATGTCCTCCAGCAAAACTACCTGTAGCCACCTGCCACCTGTGGTTAAACAAGGTGGGTTTGCTACTCACTGCAGCGAGGGAGAACACACCCGTGGGGACTATGGGTTCTCGGTAGAGAGTGCTAGAAAGAACCTAGAATGGGGTCTGGTCTTTGGCTGGGTGGTTTAGGGGAGGAACCCAGGTCGAAGGGGTTCACCAGATTCAATGGTGTCAGAAAGCAGAGGCAATTCTGTGACTGAGGATCTCAGTCAATCTCATCTACAGACAGGGGAGGCCCAAATGATGATATTGCTGATAAAGATGATCATTGGTAAAGATATATTTATTTTAACTGAATGAGAGGCCCAGTTAGACAGGGCGCTTGTGTTTTGTGGGTGGCACGGGTTGTGTCTATGCTGAGACATGACTGTGAAGTGGCCTTGCTGTGTCTCACTCTCTCATTGTCCCAGAGGGACCTCTGCTGAGGTTGGTGTTTTGTGAGCTTGTTAACATCCCACAGGAGGCCAGCACGACCCAGCTAGGAGCCAGGCCAGCTTCCAGGGGCTGCTTCTCTTTTTCTCCCTCCACCACTCCTCAGCTTCCTCAGGGAACACTTTCCGTCCGAATGCAGAATTCCTCCCCCACGCTCCAAGAACAGTTCTTAAAATTAGCATATAGCGTGCAAACGGTGGCTGTTTGCACACTAGCTTAAAAGAATGTTCTCTTAATGGCACAGCTCATCAATTTTGTTTTCATTTGCAGTCACCTGTGGACCCAACACCCAGGTCAAGATAAAGAACATTTCCACACCCCAGAAGAATCCCTCGTGCCCCCTCCTGGGTGACACCGCATGATGAGGCTTCCAGGATCACCCTGTCATGGCAGAGGCCTCTCTGGAAGGTCCCCTAAATGGAATCTTGCAGCATGTTCCCTTGTGTCTGGCTTTCTCGTTCACCATAAAATCTACAGACTTTACCCATGCTGTTGTGTGAGGCAGCAGCTCTTGTGTTCATGACTGGACATCATATGGAAAACCACACCCTTTGACTTTCTTTCCTTTTTTTTAATGTTTATTTTGGAGAGAGAGAGGAGAGAGAAAGAGTGGGGGGTGGGGGCAGAGAGAGAGGAAGACACAGAATCAGAAGCAGGATCTAGGCTCTGAGCTGTCAGCACAGAGCCTGACACGGGGCTCGAACTCATGAACCGTGAGAGCGTGACCTGAGCCAAAGTCAGACACTTGACTGACTGAGCCACCCAGGAGCCCCAACACCCCTTGACTTTCTACCCTGCTTTGTGCATAGAAATGATCCAAGGTGGATGATGGACTGGATGGAGTGTGGAGCATTGGAGACAGTCCTAATGGCCTTTGGGAGGCAAGGATTTTTTTTAAACAGGAGACAAGGCACCCTAACTGGAAAAAAAGAAATATATATGTTGTCTTTGATTAAAGTTAACAACTTTTCTCCATCAAAAGACACCCTTAAGATAGTCAAAGGGCAAGCCTGGGCTAGGAGGAAATATTTTGTTTATGCCTTCAATCTTGCTTATCATTTCCTTGATGGCTTACTACATACTTCACCATGCATTCTTTTTTTTCTCCCCTTAATTTTTTTTCGCCAGCTTAAGATAAAATCGTCATACATATAACATTGTGTAAGTTTAAGGTGCTTAGTGATGAGAATATTTAAGCATATGATACAGTATTATTAGCTATAATCACTATGCTGTACATTAGATTCCCAGAACTATTTGATCTTAGGACTGGAAGTTTGTACCTTTGACCAACATCTCCCCATTTTCCATACCCTCAACCCCTGGCAACTACCACTCTACCCTGTTTCTCTGAGTTTGAATTTTTTAGATTCTACATACAAGCGAGGTCATACAGCGTTTGTTTTTTCTCTGTGTTATCTCACTTAGCCTAATGCCTTCAAGTTTCATCCAAGCTGTAGCAAATGGCAGATTTCCATCTTTCTCATGGCTGAATAATATTCCGTTGTATATATATGCCACGTCTCCTTTACCCATTCATCCATCAATGGACACTTAGGTTGCTTCCATATCTTAGCTATTATTAGTAATCAGCATGAATTATTTTTCTTCTTTTCTCTTTCCTACATGTATTTCATTCAAAAGCCGTGTGGACTTTAGTTCCAAAACCATTCACTCCATGACATGAAATTGATAAAAACCTTCTAAGATTTGGAGGAGCCAAATTATTCAATTTTCACATAGCTGTTTGGGCTTCACTTCCTGACCCGCACTTTGGCAGTTGGGACAGGCCCCCTCAAGCCTTCTGTGTAATCCCTGCTCCTTGTCTACAGGATCGTGAGGCCGGTAAGATCATTACCTCCACCACCCAGCTGAGGCAGCCGAGGCTCTGGGAGGTTAAGGGGTTCGTCAAGGTCACCTGCAGCACCCCTAGCCAGTGTTGTGGCCAGCACGGTATAGAGGAGGTACTGACTAAATGCTTCTAAAGCTGCAGGATTGGCTCAGCTTTGGGGCTTCCCAGATACGTGTGTGTGTGTGTGTGTGTGTGTGTGTGTGTGTGTGTCCAGGTAGCATTCCCAGGCAGAAGACCATGATTTTGGCATTGGTTGTGAATGCCAGATGAAGGCTACAGGATGCCTCTATGCTACTCCAGTGCCAAGAAAGAAAGAGCCAAACCCTAAGACTGTGTCCCTGCCTTTATACCCTTAACCCCAGTCCTGTGGCCTGGGGACACCAAAGACAGATGCTGATATGGGAATAGGGCAGTTATCTTCCCTTCTGGGGCTCCAGCCACGTTCCATTTGTAAACAGTGCCTGGAGTTGCACCCCACCTCTGAGAGGTGAGGCACCCCACCTTCCCAGGTCTTTAAGCAGCAGAACAATGGAGCTGCACTCAGAGGCTTGCTCCAGACTCACTGGGGCCAACAATTCGACAATTCCACAATTGCACATAATTCAAATTAGCAGCTCCCACCTCCCACCTCAGGCTGGCGCCAGGCATTCCCTGCTGGGCGCTGCATGACCTGTTCTTTCCAGCACAGCTGCTACCCTAAGTCTTCAATAATGGGAAAAAGGCCAAAAGAAAGAGAGAGGGAAAGAAGAAAACTTCTTTTTATTATCAATCAGCAGATGTATGGAGACGTGTGAGGAACACAGAGACAGTCCCCAGAATTGGGGTCAAGTCCTCCCTCTGCTACTCACTAGCTGTGCCTCAGTTTTCTGAGCTGCAAAACGGGCATGATATCATTGCTCACCTCATAGCATCATAGTGAGGACTTAGGAATGTGCAAGGGTTTTGAATTTAGGACCTGGAATCTGCGGATCAGGGATTAAGGGCTGGCCTTGGGTGGTTCCCACAATGTCTGAATGTCTGGTAGGGGTCCTGCCAAAGCTGATGACCAAGCCCCTCCCAAGTTAGTCATCCCAGCTCAGCAGCTCAGTGTTTTCCTGTGAAATGAAGGGATGCTGGTAAAAATTGCCCCTGGGTGGCTCAGTCAGTTGGGGGTCCGACTCTTAATTTCAGCTCAGGTCATGATCTCACAGTTCATGAGATCGAGCCCTGCATCAGGCTCTGTGCTGACAGTGGAGAGCCTGCTTGGGATTCTCTCTCCCTCCCTCTCTCCCTCTCCCCTGCATGTGCTCTCTCTCTCTCTCTCTCTCTCTCCCTCTCTCAAAATAAATAAATAAGTAAACTTAAAAAAAAAGAATTGCTGTGAGGACAGAGCACAATGTTTGTGCATTGTAAACCATAAAGTGTGGCATCTCTCTCTATTTTCATATAAACTTGCTGAGAAGCTGTTACATTCTGGGCACTGAGAGGGATCCAGAGATAAGTCTAGCACCTCAGGGAGACCAAGACCAAGGGGGAGGAGACAGAGCACTCCTGCCCTATGCTCTGGGTATCATTGCATCCCCAGGCAATGGAGGAGGAAGCTGAGGGCCAGTTACACGCCACACAGCACATCGTCTAGCCGTTTCTTGAGTCTGGTGTGCTTTGTGCAGTTCCAATCAAAACAGGCTCCAGTTGGTTTTGATGGAGGAGATTTGGGCTAAGACAGGAACTGGCAGTGGCATATTATGGTGGGGGTGGACAGGAAGCACCAGATCGGCTTAGTGAGCAGCAAGTAGGTCAGGGTGGCTGAGACCAAACTGTCCCAAGTTAGGGGGACAAGCAAAGGAGACAGGGTGTGAAAGGAGGTCTGGGGAGCCAGAGGCCTTAGCCTGAATCCATAGGAGTGTCATCTGCACCCCTGGCCAAACCTGAGCTCAGAGCTGGGGACACAAAGGGGAATCAGACATTCTCTCGGCCCCAGGAGCTCATGACCTTGCCAGTGAGTCAGATCCACTTGGGGGGAGGCTCAGACAACTGTGGGAGCCCAGGGAGTCCCTGACCCAGCCTGGGGCACCAGAGAAGACATCAGGGAATGCAGAGACCTGAAAAGATGCACAGTCAGGTGAAAAGGGATGGGGAGGATTTGGAGGAAGAGGGAACAATGTGTGCTAAGACTCTCAGGCTTGAGTGAGGCATCTGAAGAGGCTGGAAGGGCTAAATGGGGTCCAGGGCCTGGGGGAAGGGACCAGCCTTGTACAAAAGGAAAAGGGATGCAGAGGTCAGTTTGCAGATGGGGGTGGTGTTCAGGGCTGGAGTGGAGAAAGGAGTGACAGGAGATACCTGTGTTCTTGTTCCCCATTCCCTCACCCCTCGCTCACTGTGTTCCAGCCACCATGCCTCCTGGCTATTCCTCCAGCATCTCTGCACACTCACTGCTGCCTCCCGGCCTTTGCATGTGCTGTGCCCTCTGCCTAGAATGGCTCTCCCCTTGTCTGTGGGGCTCACTCCTTGTTATCATTCCAGCATTGGCTCACACACTCTTCCCTGACGGGCCTTTCTTGGCTATCCGATCACTCCTGTCTCTTTATCCTGCTTTGTTATTTTCTTCCTGAACACTTACCACTCGCTGATATATTATGTAACCATGAGCTTATATGTTTATTTTGTGTCTCGTCTGCTTAGCATGTAGCCTGCAGAGAACATGTCAGTTTTGCTCATGGCTATATCCTTGGCACCTAGAGTAGCACCTGGTACATAGTAGGTGCTCAGTGTGAATGAAAGACCAAGTGGAGCAGGTGTGAGGTGATGAGGGGCAGTCTCTGGTGACCGCCATTCAACTCTTCTCCCAGAGACGTATTTGGAAAG
This sequence comes from Herpailurus yagouaroundi, assembly GCF_014898765.1. Classification (NCBI taxonomy): domain Eukaryota; kingdom Metazoa; phylum Chordata; class Mammalia; order Carnivora; family Felidae; genus Herpailurus; species Herpailurus yagouaroundi. The sequence continues at coordinate 920,775 of NW_024412414.1, read as the reverse complement.
ACCTCTGCTCTCTGGCACACAAACTGAGCAGGCATATGGCTTCCTCTAAGCCCCGCCCCCTTCACCTCTGTAGAGCCCCCTAGGTCCCTGCACTCAGTCCCTTGTGTGGACGGAGGGCTGTGATTTTGCTGAGGCTGCTGGCAGGGAGTAGAGAGAAGGGCTGGAGTTGAGATGTCAGGTTAGGTTTCAAGGAGCTGCTCCCTGGGGCTTTGACTGGGACAACGGGGATGACTCTCCCCCTGCTCCTTGTGTCTATCATCTTTCAGCAGGCTGGACTGGACCTAGTCCACGGGGCAGCAAGCCCCCAAGAGAGTTAGCAGAAGCACCCAAGCTTCTTGAGGACTAGGCCTGGAACTGGCACACCATCACTTCCATATTCTAATAGCCAATGGACCACGCCCGGATTCAAGGTAGGGAGAAATAGACTCCGACTCTCAGTGGGAGGAGCTGCAAAGTCACATTAGAAAGTGCACAGAGACAAGGAGGTATGAGGGAGTGTGGCTATTTTCACAACCAATCATATATGTTAGGCCACACAAGCAAGCTGTGAAATGATATGAGACACTGGTCGCTTCTAGGAAATAGAATCAATAGGGGTGGGCAATTTGGATCTTCTCCTGTATTTTATTTTTATTTATTTTTTTATTTTAGAGAGAGAGAGAGACAGAGAGAGAGAGAGAGCATGAGCAGGGAGAGGGGGGGAGTGAGAGGAGAGAGAGAATCCTAAGTAAGTTCTATGCTCAGTGCAGAGCCTGATGCAGGGCTTGATCCCATGACCTCCAGATCATGACCTCGAGATCATAACCTGATCTGAAATCAAGAGTTGGATGCTTAACTTACTGAGCCACCCGGGAGCCTCTCGATCTTCTCCTGTATTTTATTATCCTTTCCTAGTGTTTTAATTTTGTTTCAAAAATGAAATATTTTTATCTTAAAGAAATACAGAATGTATCCTTTGGGTGTGTTTTCAGATTTACGAAATGATAAATGTGCTGGGGGGCGGGGGGAGTCACCTAGCATTGTTTGCTCTAGGGAGAGATTGGAAGCATCCTAAGTGAACACCAATGGGTCCTGCTTAAAGAGCTATCAAGGCTGACACATAATGGAATTCTGTTCACAGGCAAAACAAAGAATCAGACAGCCTGAAATGTTCTGATATATTGCAAAACAGATAAAGTGAAAATAGTAAACTGTGTAGAAAGCATTGCAGGTGCCCATTTGAGTGAAAGGTGCATGGACTATCTCTGGAAGGGTGCATAGGACATCAGCAGTGGCTTCCTGGGGGTCAGTGTAGATGGGGAACAGCTTCTTGTTATACTCTTTCGTACCCTTAAGATTTTGTATCATGTGAATATGGCTCCTCTCCAAAAACAGATAGAAGTTTTAAAATGATTTGTTTTTGAAAGTAAATCAAAGTTATAGAAAGAAAGAAGAATTCTTTGTGAAATGCCTGGGGGACAGGAGACAAAGGATGACATAGATTTTGTTCCAACCACTGACTCACTCTTTGACCCTTGGGTAAGTCACTGGCTGTCTCCGAGCTTCAGTTTCCACTAGCTAATAAAACTGGCCAAGTCTCCTTGGCTTGCTCCCAGATTACTGTGAACAGGGCCACTGTGTTAGACTACTCCAGGGGGTGCTGTTCGCATCATAGTCCATGTGACTGGTGCCTGTTACAATTGTGCAGTGCACAGTGTGGGCAACTGTAGGAGGCAGCCTTGATTGGAGGCCTAAATAGGAAAATGGTCAGGAAAGAGCTTTGAATGTCATGAGGGTAAGGGTGTGCATATGTGAGTGTGTATTATTCGACAGTGCATTCCTCTGAGTGGGTGTGTACTTTCTGCTGACATATGTCCTGTGGACATGAGCTGGGGAGATTGGACAACCCTCCCTCCCCTCCCAGGCTCAGGCTCCTGGGTCTTCTAAGAGTCATGCCTAAGAATAGAAGGAGCCACACTTTAGGCTGCTGAGGTCTCACACTCATCTTTCGGGGCTCAGTCATGAGGCAAACTGTTTCTTCAGGCTCTTTCCATGCTGGCTCAGAGTCTCCCCAGGGCCAGGATGCAAGAGAGGAATTCCTCACAGACCAAGATGCTCTCTGCTTTTCAAAGTGCAAAGACGTCAGCTCAGTTGGAGAGAGCTGGGCTGCAGTCCCAGCTCTGACACTTACTATCCTTGGGACCCATGAGTCTCAGCATTCTCATCCATGAAATGGAGGTACCTCATAAGGTTGCTGTGACAATTAAATGTTCAGTGAGGTCAGGCACACAGTGGGCACTCTGTCAATGCTAGCTTCTGGTACTGGCTCCTGAGACCTCTCAGGTGCTCAGCCCTCACAGTGGTCATGTTTACGCAGACATAAAATGCACAAACCTTGGCTTTTTGTTCCTAGCTTTGGTGACCCCAGGGATGGGAGGGCATCATAAAGAAGGGAACTCCATGGCTGTAAAGTTGGAAGAAACCCCAGTGAAGTTATTTGCATTCTGTAAATGGAGAAATACAGTTCAAAAAAGAGAAAGAAAAAGAAAGAAAGAAAGAAAAGGAAAGGAAGAAAGGAAGGAAGGAAGGAAGGAAAGACAGAGAGGGAGAGGAAAGAAAGAAAGAAAGAAAGAAAGAAAGAAAGAAAGAAAGAAAGAAAGGAAAGGAAAGAAGGAAGGAAGGAAGGAAGGAAGGAAGGAAGGAAGGAAAGACAGAGAGGGAGAGGAGAGAAAGAAGGAAGGAAAGAAAGAGAGAGGGAGAAGAAAGAAAGAAAATAAGAAAGAAAGAAAGAAAGAAAGAAAGAAAGAAAGAAAAGAAAAGAAAAGAAAAGAAAAGAAAAGAAAAGAAAAGAAAAGAAAAGAAAAGAAAAGGCGGAGCACAGAGGATTTTTAGGACAGTGAAACTACTTTGTATGATACCACATGGTGGCTACATGTCCCCATACATTTGTCCAAACCCACAGAATGTACGAGACCTAGAGTGAACCTTTGTGGAAACTACAGACTCTGGGTGATAACGACGCGTCAGTGTAGGTCCAACCACTGCAACAAAGGTACAGTTCTGTGGGACGGGGCTGTGCACGGGTGGGGGCAGGGGGTGGGAAATCTCTGTTCCTCTCAGTTCCAAACCTAAAACAGCCCTAAAAAAATAGTCTACTTAAAAAAAAACCAACAACCCAAACTGCTGAAGCCCACAGAGGGCACATGTGTCTGTCACACAGATAGCCCCTGAGGCCTGAGAGAGAGCTTCACGGTGTGGGACAGACAGTGCAGGAAGAGCAACCGTAGCAGGAGGCAGAGACCTGAGTTTGAGTTCCAGGTCTCTCTGTCCCTGGCCCGCTGGGGCCCGGCACTTGACCAGCACTGATATTGTCTGGGGCCTTTCTGGCCTGGCCCAGTTTCCCTCACCAACCACACTGCCTCTGCCACATTCAGGAGGAACAACTCCTCATGTAGGAAGGAGACCTTACCGTCCTACATCCTCAGCAAGGAAAGAGGTCTCTCGGGTCAAGGCCATGGTGGGAGAAGGAAGACATCTGTGTGCAGAGGACCCCAGCCAGCCCTAGGCTGGTGCCTGAGGGCCCCAGCTGACATCCATGTTGGTCCTTAATTCATGTCCCAGCAGCCAGAGGCTGGGCAACACTGTAAGGCCTCATGGCCAGCTTTGGGAGTAGGGTGGCCAGGAGCCCCACATCCAATCCCTTCCGGGTGGTGGGACAATGGCCTCAGCCCCTCGGTTGCGGTGTGACCTAACTGCCCCATCAGATTGGGATGATCCAGGTTTCTGACAAGCCCCAGGGGCTCACTAGGCCAGGCCTGGGGCCAGGGGTCTGCATGGCATAGGAGTGAAGCAGGGTTTTCCAGGGTGGGTCGGGGCCAAGACTGGGAGACTTCCGAATGAGTGGGCAAGGTGCCCACCCCTCAGAAGTGCTCCAGACCCCAGCGTTTGTGAGGGGCAGGGCCGGCGGATCAGGGGGAGATGGAAAGACAGAGCACCAGGCGCCTGGCAGGAGAGGAACACACGTGTCTTCTGGAAGGGTGGCCAGTCCAAACTCCACAAGAGGAGAACATTTACAAGAGGTGGCTTTTCTGGGCTGCTTTACCTGAGTTCAGGGACAGGAAACAGGCCAGAGACAGTGAGGGGTAAGTGGGTGAGTCGCAAGCCCCACTTTCAGTCTGGCTCTTCCGTTGGGCACAGCTGAGGGCCCTTGGGCAAAGCGGACAGGGAACGGAGCCTCGGAATGATCGCCCTGCAGTCACTGCCCTACCAATTAAGCGACAGGGACAAGGTGAGATGATGACAAATTACAGGTGAGAGGCCCGTCAGGGAATGGCCAGCAGTGATCATGGCTGAGTTTGTTCAGACTTTAGCGGTTCCCAGTCCCAGCCACGCCCCTTGGACCAACCGTGTCTTTGTGGGCACGTGACTCGCTTCGCTGGGACTCAGTCTTCCTCTGCAAAAGGGGGCGCATTTATAGGGATTTAGTGTGATCTCGGGTGTCAACTCCTGGGATAGGGCAAGCCCATCGAAAGCCATGTCCCCAGCGGTATCACCGCTGTTGCTAATCCACTGTTTTTTGATCATTAGTAGTAACAACCGGCAGATGAACGCCTCTGTCTACTTTCGTCTCCTCAGCTGTAAAATGGGGACAATGAAAGAGCCAACATCACGGGTTTGCGGCGGGGATTATATGAAGATCGTGCTGGGAACAGTGCCTGGCACGAGAGTCAGCACTCAGTAAATGTTTGTCATTGTTACTACTGTTGTCAGTATTACTGTTTTATTATCACTGTTGCTGTCGTCATCTTCTAAGCCCTAGGAAAGCTCAACAAGACAGCACAGCCCTCCAGGAAGGACGCCTTTTTGCGCCTGAAATGGGAGCGAGCGGTGCAGGTCGCGGGGGCGAGTGGCGGGGCTGGGCGCGGGACCCGCTCTGGTCCCCGACCCCACTGCCGCCCCCCGCCCCGGCCCATTGCCGGCGTCTGTCCTCCTCCGGAGCTGGCAGCAGCGGGGGCCCGCGAGCCGGTGAGGCCTGGCTGGAGCGCACACGCGGGGCCGCACGTGTCCACCCACGCTGGCCGCCCGCCCACGCGGGAGGGCTGGGGCGGGCCGCTGTCGCCGGGCCCTGGGCGCGCGCCCCTGGTGGCTCTGGGCCCGGCGTGGGCGCCGGCCCCCTGGGTGGGCACTGCGGGAGCACAGGCGCTGGCCAGCTGGCCCGGGACGGTGCCGGGCGCTTCTCTCTGCCACCCGCAGCAGCCTTCCCGGAACCCTGACTCCCTGTCATCGCCTCCAAGGGGCCAACGGGTGGGCGGGCCTCAGCGTCTCCTCGCCTCCCTGCTTCGGCTGCACCTCCTGTTGATTCTCAGAACCGAGTCCAAATCCGTCCGCTTCCCCACCCCCGTGGCCCCCAGGGGTCCAGCCACCACCCTCTGTCCCGATCGCCTGCCGCGGTAGTATCCCCGCTCCCCCATCTGCTGTGACACCGTGCCACAGCCATTGAGGTTGTGAGCTACCCTTTGTGCCAAAAAGGGCAGAGAAAGAATATGAATTGTGTGGGCCTGGGTTTGCGTAAGAAAGCCTGCCTACCCTGATAAACCATGCCCTAGCATCTAGACGGGGGGGGGCTAAAGCCAGTAGGGGGGGGGCCTTAAGGAAAGAAGGGAAAATGGGGTACTAAGGTGGGATTAAGAATGAGAAAAGGGGGGTGCCTGGTGGCTCAGTTGGTGGACTTCAGCTCAGGTCATGATCTCATAGTTCATGGGTTTGAGCCCCACGTTGGGCTCTGTGCTAACAGCTCAGAGCCTGGAGCCTGCTTGGGATTCTGTGTCTCCCTCCTCTTTCTGCTCCTCCCCCACTTGTACCTTGTCTCTCTCTCTCTCTCTCTTAAAAATAAACATTTAAAAAATTTTTTGGAAAAAAAAGAATGAGAAAATGAGTTATAGAAAATAAGGAATATCAGAAAGCTAACAACTGCCACAAACATCACCAACTCCAGGGAAAAATCTCGATATTTTTATTAACCAACTTTCTGATATGGCTTTATCGTCCTTCCTCCAATATTCCATTGGTCACCGTTCTATGACCACAGTTTTGTCCTATTGTTCACAGGGACTTAAAAGATAACTCAGTCTTTCCTATCAGGTGGACTGTTGAATAAAGTTTTTATTATTATAGACTGTTTAGGGATGTTTCTTTCAGTGTCACAACACATACCTAGAAATGTTTTTTTTTATAAACACAATTTGCTAAATTTGGAATAGCGTCTAATGAAGCTTTTTCCTGTATGACACCTTGGGTGTTTTTGGTACAGCTGTAAGTGTGTGCCCTATAAACATAGAAATTCTGGTAAATTGCATTTTGCGTGATCCTCCCTGAGGAAGAAGAAGAAGAAGAAGAAGAAGAAGAAGAAGAAGAAGAAGAAGAAGAAGAAAAGAAGGGAAGAAAGAAGAAGAGAAGAAGGAGAGATGAAGGAGAAGGAGAAGAAGAGAAGAAAGAAGAAAAAGAGAAGGAGGAGAAGGAGAGATGAAGGAGGAGAAGAAGAAGAAGAAAAAGGAGAAGAAACAAGAGAAGAAAAGAAGAGAAGAAGAAGAAGAAGAAGAAGAAGAAGAAGAAGAAGAAGAAAGAGGAGGAGAAAAGGATTGTGATTTTGATTGTATACGTGGCATTATCCAGTCTATATTCCTGGGGGAGAGAACTTTGGTTTGGACCAGGTATGGATAACACAGTAGTGAGAAGCAAATCCTCCATTCACAATTTTACATGTCTGATGGGAGGAAGAAGTTTCTATAGAAGAGTTTCTGGCTTCTTGCATTCCGGGCCCAATTTTCCTTCACTTTTTGTATACTGTCTGTGCTGGGTGACTTAGAGCATATTCATATGGGAACACAAACCTTGCCCAGAATCTTTGAATCACCATCCAGGCAAGTGGGCACAGGGAGCTGTAGGGTGTTCTCAGAAGCTGCCTTCTACATTCAGATGGCTGGCAAGAACTTAACTATATTATGAAATGACTCTGAAGCCCATGTGCTTATCTCAGTAAACTCAAATGTGTCTCCAACCTAGTTTCCCCTGAAGCTGGACCCCCAAAATGCCACAGCCATTCCAATATCATTCACTATGAGGGACGGACAGATGAGACTCATAGAGGAAAGAGACAGCAGTCTTAGCTGCTTGCTGGTGAAATGTATTACTTTTTGCAGATTTTGCACATATGATCCATGAACATGGGGCTGGGCCCCTCCCTGGGAGCAAGGAAAGTGCCTCTGCATGGGAGAAAACCCGAAAACTTGTTTTCTGAGTGCTCTGGTCTGAACATATCCCCCAGCTCCCCCATTCGTATGTTGAACCCTAATGCCTAAAGGTGCTGATATTAGGAGGTGGGGCCTTTGAAGGTTATTAGGTCATAAGGGTGAAGCCCTCATGAATGGGATTCCTTCTCTCATAAAACAGATCCCACAGAGCTCCTTAGCCCCTTACAATACATGAGGAGGCCCAGGTGAGTCCCAAACCCAGAAGAGGGCCTTCACCCCACCATGCTGGCAATTTGCTCTTTGACCTCGAGCCCCCAGAATTGTGAGCTCTACATTTGGCTATTCATAAGCCACCCAGTCTGTGGTATTTTTTTTTTTTAATTTTTTTTTCAACGTTTATTTTTGGGACAGAGAGAGAGCATGAATGGGGGAGGGGCAGAGAGAGAGGGAGACACAGAATCGGAAACAGGCTCCAGGCTCTGAGCCATCAGCCCAGAGCCTGACGCGGGGCTCGAACTCCCGGACTGCGAGATCGTGACCTGGCTGAAGTCGGACGCTTAACCGACTGCGCCACCCAGGCGCCCCTGTGGTATTTTTTTAGAGTGGCCAGAACAGACTAAGACACTGAGCTTTATAGTAAACCCAACTCTGGACCACAGTTTCCTCATCTGTAAAAGAGGGATCACGATAACCATAGTACCTGCTTTATGAATAAATTATTACATGAAAAGCACTGGAACCCTTTCTGACACATGGTAGGTGCTTATTAAACATTCACTGAGCAAATGACCTATAAAGTAAATGCCATTCAAATTCTTCAGTCCAGGTAACAGTTGGCACGAGTCAAACCAATGTATTGAAGCCCTTGCTTAGCAGATTTGTAACAATCTGGTTTTAAGAAGATCAGCAAACTTGTCTGCAGCAGCAGTAGCTGGGGCTGGGGCTCTCCTCAGGGGGTGGAGTTGGGAGCATCTCAAGGAAGTGGTTATTCCGCTTTCATTCGCAGCCCCGGGGATGAGGATTTCAGTACCTCTGGAGGCAGCAGGCTCTTTGTCCATCTAAAACCTCCTCCCACCCATGACTGTCACACTGGTTCCACGTGCCCTTTTCCCCAGTCAAAGAGAAGAGGACCCTAATCGACAGGCAGAGATCCAGAAAGATAAGAAAGATGGGAGGTTAAAGTCACCCTAATCTTGAAAACAGAAAAGAACAAGATGCTTTAAGGTCTGTGTAGGACAAGCCAGGGGATCAAGAAAGACCACAGGGCCTGGGCGGCTCAGTTGGATAAGCATTCTGCTCAGGTCATGATCTCACAGTTTGTGAGTTCGAGCCCTGCAGAGGGCTCTCTGCTGTCAGCACAGAGCACATTACCGATCCTCTGTCCCCCTCTCTCTCTGTCCCTTCCCCGCTTGCATTTTCTCTCTCTCAAAAATAAAAAAGAAAGAAAGAGTACAGGCAGTAGAAGAGGAGAGACACATGTGGACAAAAGGAGAAAGGATCTCACAGAAAGAGCTAGGGAGCTGTGGAGAAGAGACAGCAAGGGAGCAGGGGAGGGTGAGGCGGAGATGGGCCCAGTGAGCTTGGAAGGGGCTGACCTCTCTTCATTCTCATCACAAACATTGTGCATGCATCAACAGACATTTATCTGCGGCTTGGGATAAAGAGGGGAGGAAGACAGACAAAAATCTTTGCTCTCGCGCAACTTAGATTTCAGTGGTGGAGACCGAAAATAAACAAGTGAGCAAAGAAATAAAGTGAGGGGAATTAATAAATGACAATGCAGAAGATTAAGCCAAGGTGTGGTGGTAGAAGGCTCCAGGGGCTAGTTAACTCAAGGAGGTGACATTTGTGCTGAGACTTGACCAGTTAGAAGGAGCCAGTCATGGGAAGATGGGGGAAGAGTATTCCAGGCAGAGGACTAGCAAGTGCAAAGGCACTGAGGTAGGCACACACCTGTTCGAGGAACAGCAAGGAGTGGAGTAAACTGGGGGAGAGTGGCACGGGCCAAGATGAGACTGGTGGGCAGAAAGACAGACGTGCAGGATTTAAAAAATCAGGATACCGAATCTGAATTTAGTTCTAAGTATGTAGGGTTTCAAAGAAAATGTCACATTCTAGGGTTCAAATGGCCTGGATACTATAAAGAGAGAAACCAAGCCTTTATTAGCGCCCCCACTGTGAGCAAGGCTCTGGGACAAGGCCTTTTGTAGTTATTTTCTATTTGATTCTTAAATGGTAGTGGAGACACCTGATCCAACTGAAGCCCGGAAAAATGAAGTGATTCATCCACGTCACAGAGCTAGACAGCGGCTGAGCCCAAGTCTGGCTCGTGTTCTACTATAACACGACTTCATAGCACTTCCTAAAATGGGTGTGGATTCTTTAAAGTTAATAAAGTGCCTTTATCTGCACCTTATCTCATGTGCTATTACGGAGTGTTATCACCTCTTTGCAATGGCCTGGGAAATGTCTCCCAGACCTTGAATGAGTAGTCACAGCTCTGCAGCTGTTCTCTGTCAGTTTTCAGTGGCTTCTCCCCGAAAACGATCACTGTGACTTGAATTCAGGGTTGGATCCAGCCAGCACCAGGCTGCCCCTAGCCCCAACAGTGCCTTTGCGTAAATCAGAGAAAGGTTCCCTTTGCTCAAGACACCTGACTTCCAGCCTCCAGAAAATTATCATAATAACAATGTTGTTAGGGCATCCTTTGAGGCTATCTGTAAAAAAAATTACCCTCATGTGGATCTCTGCTAGCTTTGGTGTGAGAGGTGCTCGCTAGGATGCCGTGCCCTCGTGCAGGGCACAACCTGAATGACGTAGTGATTGTGTCCTAAATAAAATGTTTACAGCAGCAAAGCCATGAGCCCCAGCAAAAAGGAGATGTTTGGAAGTGGCCACCCTAGACCACACGTGAACACCAGCTGTACCCTGGGGACGACCACGATGGTCCAGGTTTTCCTAGAACTTCCCAGCCCATCAGGACATTGGGTTCCAGTTCACAGCCTCATCACCATGCTGTCCCCTCCATGCCACCACTCCCCCACTCCGATCCACCTTGCATATGCACACCCTCCAGGGTGTGGAATGTCCTGGGCAGCACGGGCTCCCCACACAAATTCTCTTGACACTGTGAGATGAGGCTACTAAACAGTCCCCTTGCCAAGGACCTCTCACTTCAACCTGGGTACCACGGGCTCCAGCATTCACTGGACCCTCTTCCCCTGTGTGGCCAGCACCACCTCCAAATGATGGGGGCTCATCTTTGAAGTCTTCCAGCTCCTAAATTTAGAAGCATGGATTAAATCCAAATAAATGGAGAGTTATGTAACTTGATGTCCCTCGTCACTGTCCCTCCCCTTGGAATAATCAGCCTTAATCAGCTAATGATGGGGCCCTGAATGCAGCCCCAATCCTCAGCAAGGCTATTAGGCTTATATAAGGAGTGACATTGGCCTGGTGTATTATGAGGCTTTAAAATACATTCTCTCTCTCCCTTTCCTGTCTCTCTCAATCTTCCCCTCACCCACACATTCTAACACACACACACCCACACCCACACACACACACACTCTCTCTCTCTCTCAAACATGTCCATCAAATGCTGAAGCTGCTTAGCTAGTCTGGGATCAAATACATGCAAGCTGAGAGAAGCTTTTACTCATCAGGTGGTTTAAATTTATCACCTAAAAATAAATCACCTCAATCCGTAATGACAGCTAATCCAGGAAAAAAGGGAGCATTTTGCCATAGAATTAGAGACTGAGGAGAAAAAGGGGTTCAGGGAGGGAAATTTGAGAACTTTCTAATCATCAGAACTGTCCAGCCTGAAGAAATAGTGAGCTCCCTGTCACTGGAGGTGAGTAAGCAGAAGTTGGAGATAATGGATAAAGATTCCCGCACTGAGCAGGGACTGAATGGTAACTGACATTTATACAGGGTCTGCTACCTGCCAGGAACTGTGCTCTGTGGGCATTATAACAGAGATGGCAAAAAGCTTTCATCTCAAATGCCAACTCTTACCTCTTGGGATTGGCTGGACACACAGGATTCTGAGGCTCAGTGAGAAAGAGTACCCTGATCCATTCACAACGTCTTCTGTGGTGCAAAAGGAGGAAACAGATGTCTTGATTGATTAGTGATGTCTGCCATTGGTACAGGAGAAGAGAGCAGAAGGTATGCTATTTGCCAACGATGTATCTTGTCATTTATAGATGAAGAAACTGATTCAGAGTTCCCAGTAAGTGACAGAACCAAGATTTGGACCCAGATTTGACTCCCAAGTCTATGCTCGTGGTCATGAGGCTATTCTGCCTCTCAGTGATGGGAGGAATGGTCCTGGGGCTGAATATGCAACCAATAGCCAGCAATGTACCCTCGTTTTCAAGTGCCATAGGCATTTAACTGGCAACCTTTGTGTGGTGGTTCAAGGAGGTCATCTACTGGGTCTGCTGGCTGTCCTGAGGAAAAGGCACATGGGCCACTCCCTGACCCTGGATGGACCCTCCACACCCAGCTTCACTGGAGATGGGTATGCACATCATGGATGAGAAAACTGAGGCAGCCAAGCATGAGCCATCTGCCCTCCCCGGATCCTGTGCTTGGTCTAGAGAGCACATTCTATAGCAAATACAGTTCAGGAAACTCGAGGGGGCAAAGGGGCCACGGCAAGGACCCAGCAGGCACGACAGGCCTCTTGGCCCAGCATGCCACAGGAGCTGGCTTCTCAGCCCCACCTGCACTGGGCCAGCTCCCCAAGGCCATTAGCGCCATGCCATCTGATCAGGTTTCATGGCAGCCCCCAGTTGCAGGTGGAAATTGCCCCTCCCAATCATGTGATGTCCCCATAGCCCCCATCCCTCCAGTTCTCAGACTGCCGGTGCAGGGCCAGACACCATCAGCACTCTTCTCCTTGCCTTCTCATCAATCGTCCATCCTTCCTGTCCCAGGAGCCTCTCTCTCCAGCCCGAATGCTGAGCTTCTGTGCCTACCACTTCTTTTCAGGAGGGGACACTGTTTACCCAAATTCTTCCTAAGAAGCAAAGCCACCATGAGAACAGAGATTTCAAATGGGACCACGCCAAGACCTTATGTATGCCAAGTCCTAGAATGAGAGAGAAGGCATGGTGTGGGGCTGGTCCCGTTCCTAACCATCCACCCTCTCCTTTTGTGAAGGTGGGGAACTGAGGCGACAAAGGCAAGGCACACACATTAACGCCACTCAGGACCTTGGCCAGGACCTCAGAGTTGCATAAGCCAGAGGGCGTGGCTGCCTTTGTATTCTGTGCAGATGGTGTCCTGGGACTGTGCAGGCGGTGGGCAGGGGCCGTGGCTGTGGGGGCTGGAAATGGAGACTGGTGTTCCTTCCCCCTCTGACGTTTCACTTTGGATCAAAGTGGCCTACAGTTTTAATGACTCTACGGAAGTGCCCCCACCTTTAAGATAAACCCCAGGGCTCCCCCTCCCAGAAAGATAAGTCAGGGGGCGAGGTTTCTGGTTTCAAAGGGTGGACCCTGAACCCCTGCTTCTGGAGTGGACTTGAGCCTTTCTTCACGGCTCATTAACTGAGAGCTGCCTGAGAAATCACCAAGACCAGTTGTTTCCAAATTCTTGGCATCGGGTCACTTTTTGCAAACAAATTCTTTCTTGGAACCCCGGTCCATGGGACAGACAAAAACCATGAGATATGGAGATGGAATGGGCCCGTGACCCCTCCAAAATCGTGATCGAAATTATGTGTGTGCATGAATTTTCCCTGGACGGAGTCCATGGTTTATCTTGATTCTTCAAGGGCTACTTGTCCCTGGGAGGGTTAAGAGGGCCTGGAAACGCCCGCTGACAGTCTAGGATACTGTGATTGTCACTTCTATTTTTGTCACCTATTTGCCTTTCTAGCTCCGTGTTGCTCCAGCTGACATTTAAATGAGTTTGCATTTGTAGAGCCCACACCAACTGGTGCTGTGGGTGCAGTGCAGGTGTGGGGGGTGAGGAGGAGGGCCCCAAACTAACAGATGGAAGGGGAGTGCCTGCTGCAGAGTAGAATGTGGTCCCAGATCATCAAGAGCTGTTGAGGGCTCCTCAGATGTTTTCAAAGGAAAAAGCAATGTACGATGGAAAGAACTAGAATGTGGGTAGGATAGCCCCCTCTCAGTCTCTTGCTTGGATCCACTGTGTGGCCTTGGCCAAGACTCTGCCTCTTTGTTTTCACCCGAACCATGAGGACCAGTATTTCCTGAAATGTGAAGGATGGAGCCCACGACATGGCCTTAAGTAACATCAGCTCACATACAGAGAAAGTGATTCTTTTCTGATTCCCTTTGGACCCCTCATTCTGATCATGAGCAGGGCAGAAGTCTCAGTGCAGTGCTGGGCATCTTGAACACCTCGCTACCCCCTGTGGACCCTCCCACCCCGACACCCCCTCCACCAGCAAAGCCCTGACTGGCTCGGGGCAGGCCACAGTGTGGGGTTGGACTGTAATGCACTTTGCTTCTGGGGGATTCTTGCACTCCGTTTATGCACAGTGATGCTGGCTGGTGTTCTTTCCAGCAGTGATATGAATGAAGTCTTCTATATTTTTAATGGCTTTAAGTAAGAATGAATATGTGTTAATTCAACACAGAATATTAAGAAGATGGTAGGACAGGAGGGACGTGGATATGACAAAATTGTGGAGACGGGGTGAGTGTAGTCAGAGCCAGGGGAGAGAGGCGAGTAGATATAGCGGGTTCTGAGAAGCACTGCCGGGCTGGACCTCACCCACCCCAAATCCTGGAGGGGGTCCTATGGGCCCCGACTCTGCCAACAACTCTGGAGCAGTGGAGAGGGGTTCTGAGCAAAGGCACAACAGAGGGGCCAAATGTCCTTTAGGTGAGTATCTCAAACTGGGGTGCATATGCCTCTTGGGGTACCAGGATCTGCTATGTGGAGGGTGTGAAGCCTGGAGATTAAGGACAACGAAAATCAACTCCTGCATAGTTTAAGACATTACCCTTTAACAAAAACAGTGCGGTTTTATTGTGGCAGAGACTGGGAATTTCACAGCCATTTTAGGTAGGGTCCCTGGGCCCCAGAATTGTTTATTCCTCTTTCACCTGAGAGGTCCCACCACAGGCAGTGGATAAGAAGGGTCTGAGTCCCCCGTCGCCTGTGTGGCGTTCCCGTGTGTTGGCGAGGACTCTGGCTTGCAGGCGATACAAGCGAGCTCAGCTGACTTCTGCCAAAGACACGCGGGCCTCATTGGCAAGATGGGAGGTCACCCTTGGAACCAAAGTCTCAGAATCAGCGGGGCTCCGACGAGGGGCCAGGGGCCAGCAGACAGTCTTCAAGGTGAAGACATGTCACAGGACTCAAGAGTCAAAGTCCCCTGGGGGAGTATCCCACTGGCCAAGCCTGCGTCATGTGCCCACACTCAGTCAGAGGACAGCCGGGTACCTGACTGCCAGTCTTGACCAGATTGCCACCACTGAGAGCGGGAAGCTTCCCCAAGGGGAAATTGGGGTGCTTCTTCCACAGAAAGAGGCAGAGAATGCTAGGCGGGCGAGGAAAGCAAATGGCCACTATGTCACTTTACCTCCCGATGCCTCAGTTTTGTTCTCTGGAAACAGGACTGAAAAAGATCTGGCCTTTTGAGGGCAACTGAGGGGATAACATGATGTCACCCATGTAACAGCTTGGCTCTCGGTAACTAACACTCCATAAATGTCAGCGATTGGGTTTTGTTTTTTTAATCATTTGTTATAAAAGGACACAAAAACAAGCCACTGTTGGCCAGATGTGAGCCTAACAGATGGCACATGCTCCTTTTGGTTACAGCCACAGAGGCTTTGGAGTTGGCAGACGTGGGTTCAAATCCTGGCTCTATCGTGGAGTAGCTGTGAGGCCCTAGGCAAGTGACCTCAGCCCCACTGGCCGTGTGTGGCTGCCGGCTGCTACCTGGCACAAAGCCCAGTGTCTAGATGGTGGATGGAGGCACGGCCAGGCGCAGGGGTTCAGGGGCAGGTGGGTGCCTTCCCTTGGAGGCTGAGGGAAGAGAGGCATTTCTGCCCCTGGAGTGAGGCCAGGGCCCCCACACCTGCGGCAGCACAGACTGCCCTTGCTGAAACCACAGCCTCGTGCCAAGGACCGGCTCTCTTGGCTGGCTCTGACCATGGGCCCAAATCTCCCAGTCCCCAAGGCCAATGACTCAGCCAGGGCTGCCAGGCCTTCTGCTTCCAGTGGGCATGGAGGTGGACCAGTACAAGGGAAAGAGCCCTGTGTGTCAGCCGCCCTGCACACAAGCAAGCACGGCGCCGTGCCCTCCGTGGTCTCCATGGCCTTATTCCACTGCCCGAGACTCTGGAGCCAGGCTGCTACGGTCAAACGGCAGTGCTGCTGCGTGTGATCCATGTGACCCTGGGCGAGTCACTTCACCTCTCTGCGCCTTACTTACTTAGTGTTCTTATCTGTCAGATGGGGGAAATAACAGTTCCTTCCTCGTGCTGTGCTTATGAGAATTACATAACGTTTGTAAAGCAGTTAGAACAGGTCCTGGCAATAAAAACATACCATACAAGTGTTAGCTGGTATCATTATCGTCATCGTCATCACTTCCAGCACCCCGTGGCAGGTGGGTGTAGCCCTTTGGGGTGCTGATGTAACTTCTTTTTTTTTTTTTTTTTAAGTAATCTCCACACCCAAGGTAGGGCTTGAACTCATGATCTCAAAATCAAGAGTCACGTGCTCCACTGACTGAGCCAGCCAGCGGCCCCTGAGGTTACCTTTAAGGGAGATAAAGATATATGTGGCTTCGAGAATCTTAATTTGTTTTTCCCTTGAGCTCTCTGGCAGCTGGAGTGTGTGTGATGATGACAGCTAGCATTTGAAGGGTTGCTATGTTCCAGGCACTGTACTAAGCTCTCTGCATGGATTGTTCTGGTTCAGTCCTTATGACAGAGGTGCTATTATTATTGTCCCTGCATCTCAAGTGAGGGAACTGAGGCATGGAGAGGTTAAGTGACCCGCCTCCTGTGCACACTTGTAGGGCTTATGCGTGTAGGCAATGAGGCCAAGCCTGGCCATGCTAGGATGAGAAGGAATTTATTAGGACGGATGTCAGGTGGGTGGCTCATGGAATCTTCTGGAAGGCAGGAGGGATAAGGCTCAGAAACCCAGGTAAGAGCCAGGAGAGGGAGGGTGGAAGGGGCACCTCCAAGGGTATGAGCTGGGAACACTGGTGAGAACTGTGGCCACAATCACCTCCATGAGTAGTCACTCCACTGTCCCCTGCATTTTTGCATCTGTCACAAAATATTCATAGCCCAGTACACTGGAAAGACATGTAGAAGCCGTGCTTTTGGCGTCGAGCAGGGATGGCACACGGCTTCCATCTCTGGAGGCAGCACTGACAGAGGCTGCCTGGGCGCCTGTTAGAGAGGACCTGGGGCTGGGCCTGAGGTGGCGGGACAGATTGGAAAACCCTGCTCCCCACTGCAAAGTCACCAGTTCAGAGTAGAAAGGCCCCGGTCCCAGTCTGGAGGTTGCCAGCTGCTGCTGTGTGGCCTCAGACGGTCTCCTGGCCTCTCTGATCCCCCTTCTCTCTGTTAAACCAGCGACAGGATCCATGATCTCTCTAAAGTGCTCTCCTGGCAAGGCCCCTCCGGACTGCTGCTCTGTAGGTAACGCCCTCTCCGCAGGAAGGCCTGCCTGTGATGGCGTGCCTCAATCCACACAGCGGCTGAGCTGGAGGTTCGGCGCTCCTGAGATTTCTCTACAAAGCAATTCATTCACACATCTGGACCTTCTCCTAGTTCCAAGGGCAGGGTGGTCTGAGGTCCCTAAGGACAGCTCACAGGCTCTCAGGGTCCAGGCAGGGTCAGAGGGCAGGAATAAGTCCTCTGGACCAGAATACCTCCTCAGTGTCTCGCCAGGCTGCTGGAAAGTCCACCGTCAGCCACACTGGGTAAAAGCATGGACAGTCCCACACGTAAGATGCTCAGTAGACATGTGTTGGCCCACAGTGAACACAAAGGTCTGTGTCCTTAACCAACACTGCCAGTGCTCAGAATTTTCCCTCCCAGCCATTTCTGGCGTTACTGCCTGCCCTATAGCCTTCCCACAAGGCAGCCCCTCACTGAGGCTCTGCTCCTTGTCCCCTTCTGCTTCCACACCAATACTTCCAAGCCCCATCTCAGATCATGCCATTCCCCATTTAAAACACACTTGCCCCATCACATGCTCTTCATGCTTCCTTCCATCCCCCAGCCTTAGGGTCAGCCCACCACTGCCCCTACAGGAACCTGGGACACCCCTCCCTGCCCTCAACCATGCAGGCTGAGAATAGCCTGCAAACTCGATGTCAAGACTTCCCTCCCGCCTTGCTATATATCCCCGCCCTCCTATATCTCCCTTTTCATTGCTCAGGCTTAAAACTTAGAATATGTGTCCCCAGAAGGCGGGACTGGCCTGATAATCTCTGTGGCCCCCACACACCACCAGCCTCCACTCCTCTCCAGTTGCTAACACTGATTGAGGGAAACTACCCTCACTCCACCCACCCACCCAGGCTTCTCCCTTACCCCCTCAGGTCCTTCTGCAGGCTCAGAAAACCTTCCTCCCACAGTGTGCCATCTTCATGATTTCTCTGGGAGCCCCACCTTAAGGGGAAGGCCAAACAGCTCTTGGGTAACTTTGGCCGATCCTGACCTCCAGGCACAGATGGTTTCCCAGAACCTCAGAGTTGGGAAAGACTCCCAGATGTTCCCAGGGCCAGTGGTTTCCATGGGAATTCCCTGAACTGCTGTTAAAATGCAGATTCCCAGGTCCCCTCCCAGACCCAATGAGCTGGTCGCTCTGGGGGCTGAGGAATCTGCATTTAAACCAGTGCACGGGGTGATGTATGGCAGACTGATCAGGCTCCGGCTTCTCCAAAATCACTTCTACAGCACACTCCCCCCACTCCACACTTTTTGGTCATAGCGAGTGGGGGGCCAGTCCCTCCCAGGCAGTCAGCCCTTCTCTGAGCAGCCCTGACAGCTTCTCCCCTGGAGCTATCCCTGTGGCCTTCCCCACTCCATGGGCCTGCTCATGGTGCCCCCTGCCCCAGCACAGCTCTCAGGACCTAGGACAGGCTCCTCCTCATGCCATCTGGGCATGGCCAAAGCCAGGTGGATGGGAGTTGGGCGCATGTAAGTGGTGGGGGCCTGGGAAGCTGCAAGAGGGACCCCAGGGCCAGGCCTCACTGAGCCGAGAAACAAAAGCAGTTATATAGGGAGCAAAGGTCTGTAGTGGGAAGAGATGGTGTGAGTGAGGATCCAAGTGGGGAACCAGGGTTCCAGGGTTCAAGGAGGAGGGAAACAGCATGGCCAGGTCCCAGGCAGTTCCCTGACTCTCACTGCTTCAGTCAACAAACACTCACTGAGCTCCTCCTGCTCCTTCATCAGCCTCCTTCTGGGGCACCAGCCTCATCTTCTTAGACACTGGAGGACCCCAGTTGGTTCTGCCTGTCCAGAACCCTCCTCTGGCTATAATTCTCTCCATTCGGGGTGCCTGGGTGGCTCAGTCGGTTGGGCGTCCGACTTCGGCTCAGGTCACGATCTCGCAGTCCGTGAGTTTGAACCCCGCATCGGGCTCTGGGCTGACAGCTCAGAGCCTGGAGCCTGTTTCAGATTCTGTGTCTCCCTCTCTCTCTGACCTTCCCCTGCTCATGCTCTGTCTCTCTCTGTCTCAAAAATAAATAAATGTTTAAAAAAAATTTTTTTTTAATTCTCTCCATTCGCCCCCTATTTTCCTCCCAGGAATTGGATTCTCTCTCAGGTCATGGTGGTTTAATAGCTCATTGCACTCCCAGCTTCAAGGAAGCTTTGAGACCTAGGTCTAACGAGTCAGAATATCACATCCTCTGAACCACAGTGATTGTCTCAAGGATGGGCATGTGACCCACGCCCTGGCCAATGAGAGCCTTCCCAGGCCATTTGCTTGAGCCAGGGCTGCTGTGGAGAGTTGTCCAGGTTGTGCACTGGGCAAGTGCACTCGGTTGAGGTGAGTGGAAGGCAAAATCTGTTGTTAAGCCCCTTGCCTGATGTGGGACTGTGTCTACTCATTTTTTTTTTTTCTAGTTTGCAGCTAGCTATCATTTAGGCTGCCAGAGGCCTTAGATGAGTTTTAGGGAAAAAGCTGTCACTTTCCCTGAGGACTGCATAAGGACCGATATCGGCCTGCAACTTTTGGGGCTAGGTTTGCCATTTCAAGGGGAGAGCTTGAGCACAAAGCCACACCTAGGAAAGAAGAGCTGAGAACGGAAGAGAGAGACACTCCTGGTGACAGTATTTCTAATTGCCCGGAACCAGCTGGACCTAAAATCCAAACTAGCCTTGGATTTTTTTTTTTTTTGTTCAATTGTAAAAATCAATAAATTCCTTTTTAACAATGTAAACCAATTTGAGTTCCTTTTCTCTCACTTAAACACAAGGAGATATATGCAGACAGAGACAATTCTTGTCCAGCATGTCATTACACAGGATAAAAATCCCCCAAAACTAAGAAGGGAAGGGATTTGTCCAAGCTCATTTAGCAAGGTTATGGTAGAGTTGGACCCAAAATCCACACGCCCCACTCCAAGTTTTAGATGTAGTTAACATAGAGCACTGCTGTGGAGAGTTGTAAGTTTAAGGTATATGCCATAATGACCAGACTTACATGTATTATGAAACGATCACCGCAAGGAGTTTACCTAACATCTATCACCCCATAGGGTTACAAAAAGAGAAGAAGAGAAAATATTTTCTCCTCGTGATGAGAAATTTTAGGATTTACTCTTAGCAGCTTTCACGTATAGCACACGGCAGTGTTAACCACAGTCACTATGCCAGACGTTACGTCCTCAGTGCTTATTTATGCTATAACTGGAAGTTTGAACATTTAGACCGTCTTCATCCAATTCCTCCCCCCCGCTCAACACCCTGCCTCTGGTAACCACAACTATGAGCTCTTTTTCAATGAGTTCGTTTTTTTTCTTTTTTTTTTTTTAGATTCCACTTATAAGTGAGATCAGACACGATTTGTCTTTCTCCTTTGTCTGACTTACGTTTTAGCATAAGGCCCTTAAGGGTACATCTGTGTTGTCACAAATGGCACAATTTCATTCTTTTTATTTTATATTTAAAAAATATTTTTTTAAATGTTTATTTTTAGAGAGAGAGAGAGAGAAGAGAGAGAGAGAGAAAGTGGGGGGTGCAGAGAGAGAGGGGGACAGAGGATCCAGAGTGGTCTCTGCACTGACATTGGTGAGCCCAATGTGGGGCTCAAACTCCTGAACCACAAGATTATGACCTGAGTCAAAGTTGGACGCTCAACCAACAGAGCCACCCAGGTGCCCCTCATTCTGTGTGTGTGTGTGTGTGTGTGTGTGTGTGTGTGTGTGTGAGACTGAATAGTATTTGTGTGTGTGTGTGTGTGAGACTGAATAGTATTCGTGTGTGTGTGTGTGTGTGTGCGCGCGCGTGCCCGCCACATTCTCTTTGTCCATTCATCTGTTGATGGACATTCAATTGTTTCCATGTCTTGCCCATTGTAAATAACATTGCTACAGTGAATGTGGGGGCTACAGGTATCTCTGAGATGGTCATTTTGCTTTCTGTAGACATATAAATCCACATCTTCCTACTCTCCACTGTGCCCACCATCTTCAGGTTGACCCCTAGGGTCCCTTGGGAGCAGCCGCAGCAGAAAGCAGGGTGGGGGTAGGGGAGGCCCCATCTTAGTTTCACTCAGAGCAGTTCTGCTTTAAAACACACACACACACACACACACACACACACACACACACACACCACACCACACCATCAACACCACCACCACACAATCTGCCAACTACTGAGATGTACCACAGTGCTTCTCAGGGATGGGACTTGTGGAAACCAAGTGTGAGACCCTCTCAGTCACAGGATACACTGGGAGAACAGCTGGTGTGAAGGGAGGAGCCAAAGGCTGTACTCACAGGTGGTCAGGTCATTTCCCTACTTGAGGCCTCAGTGTCTTCCTCCTCTAGGAATACTGATCATAATGCCATCTCCAGTGGCTGTGCAGAACTTGTGGGCAGTCCCTGATGCTGCGAAGCATCTTGGGGCTATGGAGAGTGGCCATCTTTCTCATGGCCAACTCAGGCAGCACTTAGTAGGGCTCATCCTTGTCAGGGCAGACCAGGCTATTTGCCCATCAGTGCTGGGCCTCCATCAGCTATGCTTCCCACTGGGAAAAAAGGGTTGCCTTTTACAGGCTGGAGTCTTTCTCATTGCTCATCAATGATTAATTTATCATGATACCAGCCACTCCTGTGTATTGGCATCGTTTCCCGTGGTTTGCCCCAACTCCAGCTCCTCAGAAGCCCAGTATTTAGAGGTGGGAGGGGATCCCAGGTCCCCACAGACAACTTCACATTTCAACACATAGCCCCCTCGCCCCATCGCCTAGGATTGTGTTAAAGAGAGCTCTCCAAGTCCACGTGGCTCAGTCCTCCCTTGGTCTGTACAACTTTAGTTGATGGCTCTTCCATTTTCTTCCACTATTCAGGGCACAAACCTTGGAGTCATCCTTGACTCTCTCTCATAATCCACATCCAATCTGTCAGCAAATCTTCCTGGGTTTGCTCCACCTTCAAAACGTATCCAGAGTCCAACCATGTCTTTACCGTCCCTGTGAGGCCCCATCATCTCTCGCACTGACAGCTCAGTGACTTCACTGTGTCTTCAATTCTGTCTTGTTCCTCTATCAGGGCAGGCTAGGTTATGCTGTGGTAACAAACAATCCCCTTATCTCAGTGGTGCAAACACTGAGATTCGTTTCTCGCTCCTGCTGCATGTCCCTCTGAGTAAAAGCTCTCTTTCATGCCCACGCTATCCACCATCTGGGACCCCAGTTGGTGGGGCAGTCAGTCTAGAACCCAACTCTCTAGAACACTGCCAGTGACTGCGGAAGGACAGAGAGAGCGTGGCTTGAGCACTCTCAACTATTCCACCAGAAGGGATGACATCACTGCTCACGCTCCATTGGCCACAGCCAGCCATATGCCATGCCTGACTCTAAAGGGTCAGGGAAGAGCAACACTCTGATAAGAACTGAAGACACGTGGTCAACAGCACTAATGACAACCACAACACCCTCCGGCTCCTCCTCCACAACAGCAGCCAGAGGGACTCTGTTAAAACATGGGGCAGGCCACACCCCTCCTCTGCTCTGCACCCCCTGGGGCTCCAGCCTCCCTCAAGTAAACACCAGAGTCCCTAGCATGATCTACAAGGTTGGGGACAATCTATTTCCTGGGACCTCTTGGGGCTCACCTCCTCCTCCCTTCCTCTTGTTCATTTCTCTCTGCTCTGGTCTCCTTGCTCTTTCTCAAACCAACCAGGCGGGCTCTTCCTTCATAGTTTTTAGTTCTGGTCTTCTGTCTTGAATGGTCGTCCGAGCAGAGGGCCTCATTCCCTCAGCCCCATCATCATTCCTTACCCCCAGGCTCAGTGAAGCCTTCCTGTTATGGGCTGAACTGCATCCTTCCTGCCCCCCCCCCCACCAAATTCATGTTAAATTCCTAACCCCCCAGTACCTCACAATGTAACCATAATTGGGTCTTTATAGAGGTCGTTAAGTTAGAGTGAGGTCACTGGGGTGAGCCCTGGCCCAATGGGAATGGTGCCGTCATTGGAACAGGAGATTAGGACACAGACATGTGCAGAGATGACAGATGTGAGGATACAAAGAGAAGATGGCCATCTTATCAGCCAAGGAGAGGAGCCTCAGAAGAAACCAACTCTGCCAACACCTTGATCTCAGACTCCCGGTCTCCAGAACTGTGAGAAAGTAAGTTTCTGTTGTTTAAACCACCCAGTCTGTGGTCCTTTGTAACAGAAGCCTAGCAAACAAATATGTTTTCCTTGCCATATTTTTAGAGATTACAACTCCTCCTTTTATCTGCCCTTCAGTGGTCTCTATTCCTTTTCCCTGCCTATTTTTCTCTGTAGCATTATTACCTTCTCATATCCTACATGTTTTACTTATTTAGTTGTCTCTAAAAAAGAAAAAAACCAATTTACCTGTTTGTGTAATCTATTCTCTCTAGTAGAATGTAAGCTTAATCAAAGGAGGGACTTTTGTCTCTTTTATTCATTACTCTACCCCCAGTGCCCAGAACCATACCTGGCACATAGTAGTTACTCAATAAATATTTATTGGCCGAAGGAACGAGAGGATGAATGGATAGATGCTATAAACACATAGGACCCTCATCTTCTGCACAGTGCTTCCACCTGACCCCCTGAACCACAAGGCTTTTTGTGTCCTTTTTCCTTGATGGATTCAATGCAGGAGGGTAGCTAGGGATTTTGAAAGTCTGGCCTTTCACATTAAGTGGTATCTATCAAACCTTGAAATATAGATAAACTTTGATCTTCGTGTTCACAGTGAGAAATTTATCTTGCAGAGGTTCTTAGATAAGTGCCCAAAGACGAACACAAGGATCTCAATGCAGTCATTTATTACACTGAAAATACAGTAAGGGCCCAAATGCCCATCAATAAAGGAATGGGTGTAAGCTGGCTCACCATAGTAAGTGGTGACTATGTAGACTTTAAGAGGAATAAGAGGGACCCGTGTGTGCCGAGGGGAGGATGGCCGAGATGATACCAAGTGGAAGAGTTCCCTGCAGCCAGGATAGTATGGAAGTTATGCTTTCACATGTGTGTAACCCAACAACCAAAAAGATACCTGAGGGACTGAAAAGTGAGGTTGCTGTATCAGTTAGCTACTGCCACAATGATGCCATGTAACAAACATCCCCTAAACCAGCTGTGGCACATGATGATAAGCAAGGATTTCTCACTAGCCCAGAGGCAGCTACTCTAGGTGTAGGTCTAGGCCAGTCTGCTGGCCATGGCTGAGCTTGATCAGATGTCTGGGATCTGCTGGCTACTGGCTGATGTAGGACGGCCTCAGCTAGGACAACTGGAGTGGCTCAGTTTGGTGCCATGTGTCTCATCCTCCAGCCCGCTTGCCAGGACAGGTCATGGCAATAGCAGAGGCACAAGAATAAGCAAGCCTGATTGTGAAAAACACTTTCAAGCCTCTGCTTGCACCTTGATTGCTAATGTCCCTTTTGCCAAAGCAAGTCCCATGGCCAAGCCCAGCGTCCAAGTGGACAGGGACTGCCAAGTGATGAGCCAAGGGTATGGATATTGAGGCTGTTTTTGCAACTTGCTATGCTTGTCTTCTACGAAAGCCTACTCTGGGACCAGGATTCATCTATGAGTGACTCAGTATGGCAGTGCTCCTGGGGGGCAACTGGTGGGGAGGAGGAGAGACAGGACAGGGGAGGGGAAGCCAAGAAGGGTTTGATGAGGCAAAGTGGCTGCCTCTGGCTGATCCTGCAGGAGGGCTCTGGGGTTCTTTGGTTTTTAAAAAATTGGTCAATATTCTTTTTTGTTTTTTAAACTGATTGAGGTATAATCGACACACAATATACTGGTACTACCATTCCCAAAGCCCCATCAGACATAACGATTCTATAAAGTATTTATACATTGCATAAATACATTGTAATGTATGTATATACATTATAAAATGGTCACCACAAATCTAGTTACCATCTGTCACCCTGCAGACTTAATACAATATTATGATTATATTCCCCATGCTGTACATGACACGCCCATTACTTATTGACACAATGAGATACAACCTCAGAGTTTGTTCTGACTCTCCTGTCAGCCAGTCATTGGCTAAAGGCCACACGGGGTTGGGTGGGGGTATGAACTCCCAGCCACTCTGTCAGGGAAGAGTGTCTCCAGTGGCTTAGGGACAGTCCTTTGGAGAAAGTCATGGGTGCAGGACAAGTGCCTAGAAGCAAGGCCCACGGAAGCCAAGGGAGGGGCCCCGGAACCACTGAGGGGATCTGAGCTGGGCACCAACAGTGTCTGCTATGGGGGCCAGAGAGGTAGGAAATTTTTACTTTTTCATTTTAGATTCTTCTGTACTGTTTTAATATTTTACCATGAGCACTTATTGGTCCTATAATGAAAAAAAAAAAAAGCCAATAGAGCAAACATTGTCAATAAAAGTCTCAATATATCTCCAGAGGTGCAGTGGTGACAGGCAAGCATGGCCTAAGCCTTGCTCAGGGGTGTGGGTGGCCCATGGAGAAAGAGTCAAGGAGTACTGGGCTTGAGTCCTTCTCTGCGTTTTTCCAACTGTGTACCCTAGGGCAAGCTGCCTTCCCTCTCTGACCCCCAGCTTCCCCTCTAAACAATGTGGATAATTACCTGGCCCCTTATGGGTCTCTGCTGAGTATTCAGAATGCCAGGGGAGTGAGGACACTGGGCACAGAGTGGATGCTCAATTAGTGGCTGTGGCATTTGCCAAGGGCCACTTGCTGGAGAAAGTTGGACCTCCCCATCCCATCCAGACCAGGAAGGTGATCTAGAAATCCCACATATGCAGGCTCTTGGGTTCTGGGTTGATATGTCCTTTGGCTTTCCTGTCCTAGCAATGAGCTCAGTGCCACCACTCCTGCCACCGGCCTACGGTGGTTGGCAGGTTCTGCTATCACAGGCCACCTCTGTGGGGATCTGAGCCCAGGGACTCTCTGACCTGGGACCTCCCTCTACTCAGCATCAACTTCTCCCCTCCACTGTCTGCGTTCTACCCCAGAAGCACCCAGCAGCTCCTAGTTCCCTACACATTTTATGCAGTTTCACATCTCTGGGCCTTTGTCCACGCTGTATCCTCAGTGTAGCACATTCTTCAACCTCCTCACTACAGTTTTTATACAGTGGAAATCCTTCCAGATTGTGCTGTGCCCTGTGCTCTTCTTGGAAACTTCACCTTTGCCCCCAGGCCCCAGCCTGACCAACCATACCCCCTCCTCTGCAAACCCTCTCTACACTTTTTTTGAGAGAGGAGAGAGAAGCAGGGCTCACCCAAAGTGGGGCTCGTGTTCCCAAAGCAGGGCTTGTGTGTTTACTCGAAGCGGGGCTTGAGCTCACCTGATGCAGGACCTGAACTCCCGAACCGTGAGATCATGACCTGAGCCTAAGTCAGATGCTTAACCGACTGAGCCAACCCCCTCCCCCCACCCCCCCACCGCTGGGCCCAAATCCTCTCTACATTTTAGGTTCCATTCCATTCCAGGCGCAAGCTGAGTTAACAATGTATTTATTTATGTCTAGCTCGACCCCCTCATGACCTTTCTATACCCTGGGCAAACCAGCTCTATAAGCCTCAACTTCCCCATCTGTCAAATGGCTGTTGCAAGGATTCCAAATTATGCCTGTGAGGCACCTGATTACGTGCCTGGAACATAGTAGGTGTCTAATAAATGGTGGTTAAAAATGCCTGCTCCGTGCCGGGTGCTGTACTCCACTTGGTGTAGCTGTGTGTACTTGTGTGAGAGGAAGGGGTGGGCTTGGTGGGTCCCTGAGAAGATATAAAAGACCACCCATTCTCATCTGTTGCCACCCAACCCAGCCATGGGGCCAGCAGAGTCCTCTCATTCCACCCCCCCCCCCCCAGGAATCTTACTGTCCAGCACAGCTGGCCAAGGATTCCAGCTTCCAGGGACACCCCCCAGTATGACTTCTGAAGACAGTCCCTCATGTGTCTGGACCCTACTGTAGCTCTCTGGGTGACTCAAGTAGGGTAGCCCTCATCAGAGGGCTTTGCATCAGGGGTGAGTGGATGCCCCACGAGTGACCACTCACAGCCTGATCCTCTGGCCCACTGTTCGGAGATGGCCAAGTGTCCCAAGCATGGTCAGTGACAACCCTCTGTGGCACTTCTCCCAAAACACTTGGGGGAGATAGGCATTCTCTCTCTGATGGTAGAGTTCAGCCTGCTGACAGCTATCTTCCCCAGAGTCAAGAGAAGGGACTTCCTTGCTATGCACTCAGACAAATTTTATGCCTCAATTTCTTCAGCTGTCAATGGGGGACATCATTTGAGCAGCTGGCTCCAGCCATGCCTGAAACCCCAGGGCTTGCCAGTTACAGGAATCAGTAAGTCTCCCTCATCCTTTGAGCTGGGTCTTCTGTCACACACAACAAACTGCAAGAGAATCAACTCATGTAATACTGAAGCAGTGGCATAAACCTGGACCTCTCACTGCCTGGTAGAAAGTCCCCAAGGCAGGGCTTCTCAGACACTTGAGGCCCCCCGCCCCATGACTCTTGGGAATGAAGGCTCACTTTGACAAACAAGTGGCCATAGTAATGGCTTCCCATGAAATCCACCACTTGGTGCAGAGGCAGTGAGGAATTTCCTACAAACGAAATGATGCAGATGTCCCCGTGAGTCGATGAGGCCCGGGTTGTTCCTGATGACACCCCTGGGAGAGCAGAGTGGAGAGGAGATGCCAGGAAGACTCGTAGTACCTCCAGGCACTCGTGGGAGTTTGGGGATCTTCTGGCCCAACAACGCCACATGACAAAGAGGATGTGTGCACGCTGTGGTCTGCACGCTGACTTTGGGGAGGGAGATGAGGTTCCAGGGCTCTTCTTGGACCCCTTGTTGGGTAAACTGAGGCCTGGGAGAAATGACTTGCCTGAGGTACCAGGAAGGTGGGAGAAGATATGGAGCAGGAACCCAAGCCATCTGATTGCAGCCCAGGCTGGCCCCACTCAGCTGTGGGAAGCAGGAGAGAAAGTGCTCCCTGGGGGAGTGCTCCCACTGCGTTCCCAGGAGCCGGCGTGTGGTGGGTGCTTGGTTAGGCTGACACGTAGAATGGGATTAGACAGGTGGAAGGAACAAGGAAGGTGCCCCAGGCAGAGGCCATGGTCGCTACAAAGGCTCAAGACCCCTCTCCTCAACAACAGGAACAATTACCACCACCAACCTTAAGTGAATGCTCTCTGTGCCAGGCACAGGCTAAGCGTTTCATAGACACTATCTCATTTAACTCTCACATCCACTCTAGGATGCAAATGCTGTTGTCAGCCCCATTTTACCGATGGTGAAACTGGGGTTCAGAGAGGTTAAGTGATTCTCTGAAGGTCACACAGCCAAGAGCCAGGATTCAAATCAAAATGCCTAAGCCCAAGTTCTTGGTGGGGACAGTGACCTGCTTCCCTGACTGGTCCTCTCTGGGCCTCCCTTCCCTCACCTCTGGGGGGATGAGGGGGTCCAGAAGGTCATGAACAAAAAAAGCCACAGGCAGTAGGGAGGCCCCAAGCCTCTTGCTGTGATGCCACGCAGGCCAATACCCTCACGCCTGGGGACCTTCTCAGGACCTGAATTACCACATCCAAGCAGCTTCTCTCCCTAGTTTTGCCTGTAAAATGTCCTATCCCTCCGTGTTCTTGAACAAGCTTCAGACAGGCTTATCCCTGACACAGAGCTGGGCATGCAGGAGGGAGATGCTGGCAGGATTTCCCTCGAGGGTAGAGCAGGGAAAGTAACAGCCTGCAGGCAGGAAGCAGCCTTCACGGGGGCTCCCTTGGCGATGTGGAGCCGTGCGGTGGCTGTCCGCATACCTCCGACTTGGAACAAACCTGTCTTGGAGGCAAGAGCCCCCACGCACCGGGAGAGTCCAGCAGGGGCTGGATGACCACCGGGAGCAGCTATAGGAAGACACCTGTTTGAAGTCATGTTCTTTACAGATGGTGACGGTAATAAAAGAACCAACATGCCTCTAAGAGACTTGAGATATAATTGACATAGAACATTATACTAGCTCCAGGTGTACAATATAATGATTCAACACGTGTATATATTGGGAAGTGATCACTAACAAGTTTAGTTAACATCCATCACCACGTATAGCTATAATGTTTTTCTTGTGATGAGGGCTTTTAAGATCTACTCTCTTAGCAACTTTCAAATATACAACCCAGTATAATTAACCATAGAGCGAACACTTCTACACTGGCACTGTGTGCCAGGCACCGTACTAAGTGCTTTCATGCATATTTGCTCAGGAAATCTTAACAGTCCTATGCATAGGTCTATTCTTTAAAAAAAAAAAAATTATTTACTTGTTTTTGAGAGAGAGAAAGAGAGTGTGTGAGCGTGAGTAGGGGAGGGGGAAAGAGATCGGGAGAAAGAGAGAGAGAATCCCAAGCAGGCTCCATACTGTCAGCACAGAGCCTGACACGGGGCTTGAACTCATGAACCGTGAGATCATGACCTGAGCAGAAATCAAGAGTCAAACACTTAATCGACTGAGTCACCCAGGTGCCCCTGTAGGTGCTATTCTTATCCCCATTTCATAGATGGAGACACCGAGCCCATTCAGGAGGAGACTCACAGTAGCAGGTAAGGAGCAAAGCACGAACCCAGGTCTCAGGCCTATCAGCAAGTGAGGCCTGGCCTGGGAGAGAGTCCCACAGCCCACCCCATCCAGAAAGTGAAGGGGGAGCTTCTTCTAATCAATCAGGCCAGGAGCCTAAGAGGAAAGTACACATAGGAGAGGAACTGAACATTCACAGGAAAGGAAACACAAGAGCTCATAAAGATAGAGCTAAATTAGAACCATCTGGAGAGATGAGTTTCTACGTCTCAGATTGGTAAAGACCGAACAAGCTGACAAAACCCTGTGTTGGTAAGAGGTGGCGGGAAACAGTAATCGCTCAGACATTGTTGTGGGAGGGCCAGGGGAAGATAGTATCAATATTACAAATGCCTGAACCCTCTGAGCAGCAACCCCACTTGTGGGAATTTACCCCACAGGCATGTGGAAGCCGCAGTGGGAGAACGGCGTATGTTCAGAGTTCTTTACTGCAGCACGGTTCATAGTAACACAAGTTTGAACAGTTAGGTCCCCGACAGGGAACTGGTGAAATCAGATGCTTTATTGTATGTTGGCACAAAAACACAATGAGGAAGCTCTTGACATGCTGATAGGGAACTCTGTACAAGATACCTTAAAGTAAAAGGTGAGGCGGCTAGACCTGATGCCAAAGGCACGATCCATAAAAAGAAAAATGGGTAGACTGGACCTCATCAAAATCAAAAGTGTTTGCTGGGCAAAGGTGCTGCTAAGAGCATGGAAAGACAAGCTGCAGAGTAGAAAGGATTTGCGAACTTTCTATCCCAAGAAGGACTTGTATCTAGACTATATAAAGAATAAACTCAATAGGAAGAAAACAAATAATTCCACTAGAAAATGGGCAAAAGAGGGGTGTTTGGGTGGCTCAGTCGGTTAAGCGTCCGACTTCAGCTCAGGTCATGATCTCACAGTTCGTGGGTTCAAGACCCACATTGGGCTCTGTGCTGACAGCTCAGAGCCTGGAGCCTGCCTTAGATTCTGTGTCTCCCTCTCTCTCTGCCTCTCCCCTTCTTGCTCTTTGTTTATCTCTCTCTCTCTCTCTCAAAAATAAATAAGCATTTAAAAAATTAAAAAAAAAAAGAAATAGGGCAAAAGATTTGAATAGGTAGTTTAACAAAGAGGACACATGGTCACCAAACAGGATCCATGAATGGAAAATAGATACATGAAACATTAGCCATTGGGGAAATGCCAAATAAAGCTCTGAGGAGATAACCACTAACCTATTCAAATGACTCAAATAAAAAATACTAACAATATCAAGTTCTGATGAGGATAGAGAGTAACTGGAGCTCTTAAACACTGCTGGTGGGAATGCAAAATGGTACAGCCACTCTGGAAAATGGCTTGGCAGTTTCTTACCCACTTAAGCATATGCTTACCATTCAACTCAGCAATTGTACTTCTGGGTACTTATCCTAGAAAAATGAAGACAGGTTCATGCAAAAACCTGTCTGTGAACATTCATAGTAGCTTGATTTGTAATTGCCCCGAACTGGAAACAACCCAATGTCTTTACACAGGTGATTGGATAAACAGACTGTGGTGCACCCATTAAATGGAATACCACATAGCAACAAAATGGAATGGATTATTGATAAACACAACAAACTGATCATAAGGGCATTATGCTGCGCTACAAAGTGCCAGTCCCAAGAGTGTACATAGTGTGTGATCCCATTTATATATCACTGTCAAGTGACATAATTACAGTCATGGAGAAGCGATCGGCGGTTGCTGGGGGATAGGGTTGGGGAAGGGCATGATTATAAAGTGGTAGCACAAGGGAGTTTCTTTTGGTGATTGGAACAGTTCTATATGCTGATGGTTACAAAATCTATCC
Source organism: Herpailurus yagouaroundi (assembly GCF_014898765.1). Taxonomy (NCBI): domain Eukaryota; kingdom Metazoa; phylum Chordata; class Mammalia; order Carnivora; family Felidae; genus Herpailurus; species Herpailurus yagouaroundi. Next base: position 889,424 of record NW_024412414.1, on the reverse strand, counting down.
GTGTGATAACATTTCATAGAACTCTGCCCCAGAAAACAAAACAAATGCATGTAAAAACTGGTGAGTCCCAAATAAGGTCTGATTTGGAGTTAATAATATTGTACCAAGGTCAATTTCCTGGTTTTGACAATGCACTATGATTATGTAAGATGTTATCACTGGGGGAGCTGGGGGAAGCTGGGTGAAAGGTCCATGGGAACTGTCTGTACTATTTTTGCAACTACTATGAGTCTTAAACTATTTCAAAATAAAAATGTAAAAAGTAGTAATGGTTTGGGGCTGCTTGCTTTTATTTGCTGTAAAAAAAAAAACCAGAGAGGTGAAGAATGCGTGCGGTGAGAGTCCCACTTGTGTGAAATGTAAATGCAGGAGTAATTCCTGTCTCTGACAGAATATTCCTGGAAATACACACAAAGGACTGAGAATATTGGAGCCACATTGGAGGGGACTGAGTGGCAAGGACACAGGGGTGAGAGAAAGACAGAGGAAGCTTGATTTTTTTTTTTTAGCTTTCCTCTTGAGACTTTCTGATTTTATGATGAAAACATCTATCACCTTTTAAAACTTTTTATTTAGTTTTTCTAAAAGCTGAGAGTCGGACCTGGGGCCCTGGGGAAATAGAGGAGCCATCTGTTTGGCCTCACAGCACGCCCAGTCCAGAAGGGAAAGGGGCCATGTCCTGGGGATGAAGATTGTATCAGGAAGGCAATATCTCACTAAGCTCAGGGAGACTACAAACACAAAAGAATAATTGACAGGGCGGGGGGACACCCAGCTCTAGCTGGCAGGGCCCCGGAATTGATGGCTCCTTCTTCTTCATGACAACAATGACCAGAAGTAATAAACAGAGCCACCAGGACAGTGGACACTTACCCAGGCACGTAGCCGAGCACTTCTCCGAGACTAACTCACGTAACCTCATGACATCACTGTACAAAGGAGGAAACTGAGGCACGGAGGCACAGTGACTTGCCCAAGGTCCCATGTGGAGTTTGCAGCACTGTGACATCCAGGGCTTCCTGCCCAAACTATGCTGATTTCCACCTTGGATCTCCTGACCAGAATCCCACACAACAGATGCTGGGCCAGAGTCACAGAAGGGGAAGGGCCCCCAGCTTGGAGGCCTCTCAGGCTAGTAGAGAGAAGGAGGTGGTGTGGAGTCAGGCAGGCAGCACAGTGAGGCACTGGATGTCCTCATGGAGCTTGCCGGGGAAGGGCAAGCAGATGACAGCGTGTGAGGTAGAGATCGTGAAAGAGGGCCTCAGCTGGGGCAGGCTGGTCAGACAGTCCTGGGTCCCAGTCTCTCCTTGCACCCTCCTTTTGCTCCCCCCAAATGGGGAGCATAATCATGCCCTCCTCCCAGAGCCTGCTTGTAGGCACCAACAGGCACAGGATGCCTTGTTGTCAGTAGCTCCAGAAAGTTGATACTATAGCCCAAATGTCCATCAACAGGTGAAAGGGTGATTTGTGGAAGAGTATATAGCAATGAATGAGACTAAATCACAGTTATGTGCAGTGACAAAAACCTCAGAGAGTGACGAGCAAAAGAAGCCAAGGGCGGGGGCAGGGGGAAACATGTTCTGTTCATTAGTGTATTTTTTATTTATTTTTTAAAAAAAATTTTAAATGCTTATTTTTGAGAGAGAGACAGAGAGACAGAGTGTGAGTGGGGGAGGGGCAGACAGAGAGGGAGACACAGAATCCAAAGCAAGCTTCAGGCTCTGAGCCATCAGCACAGAGCCCGACACGGGGCTGGAACTCAGGAACCGCAAGATCATCACCTGAAGTCAGACACTTAACCGACTGAGCCACCCAGGTGCCCCCATTAGCATTTTAAAATAAGCAAAACTGGGGCGCCTGGGTGGCGCAGTCGGTTAAGCGTCCGACTTCAGCCAGGTCACGATCTCGGGGTCCGTGAGTTCGAGCCCGCGTCAGGCTCTGGGCTGATGGCTCAGAGCCTGGAGCCTGTTTCCGATTCTGTGTCTCCCTCTCTCTCTGCCCTTCCCCCGTTCATGCTCTGTCTCTCTCTGTCCCAAAAATAAATAAAACGTTGAAAAAGAAAAAAAAAATTTTAAATAAGCAAAACTAAAATGACATATCGGACAAAGTGCTAGTATCCAAAATCTATAAAGAGCTCACCAAACTCCACACCCGAAAAACAAATAACCCAGTGAAGAAATGGGCAGAAAACATGAATAGACACTTCTCTAAAGAAGACATCCGATGGCTCAGAGCCTGGAGCCTGCTTCCGATTCTGTGTCTCCCTCTCTCTCTGCCCCTCCCCCGTTCATGCTCTGTCTCTCTCTGTCTCAAAAATAAATAAATGTTAAAAAAAAAATAAAAAAAAAAAAAAAGAAGACATCCGAATGGCCAACAGGCACATGAAAAGATGCTCAATGTCGCTCCTCATCAGGGAAATACAAATCAAAACCACACTCAGATATCACCTCATGCCAGTCAGAGTGGCCAAAATGAACAAATCAGGAGACTATAGATGCTGGAGAGGATGTGGAGAAATGGGAACCCTCTTGCACTGTTGGTGGGAATGCAAACTGGTGCAGCCACTCTGGAAAACAGTGTGGATGTTCCTCAGAAAATTAAAAATAGACTTACCCTATGACCCAGCAATAGCACTGCTAGGAATTTATCCAAGGGACACAGGAGTACTGATGCATAGGGGCACTTGTACCCCAACGTTTATAGCAGCACTCTCAACAATAGCCAAAGTATGGAAAGAGCCTAAATGTCCATCAACTGATGAATGGATAAAGAAATTGTGGTTTATATACACAATGGAGTACTACATGGCAATGAGAAAGAACGAAATATGGCCCTTTGTAGCAACATGGATGGAACTGGAGAGTGTGATGCTAAGTGAAATAAGCCATACAGAGAAAGACAGATACTATATGGTTTCACTCTTATGTGGATCCTGAGAAACTTAACAGAAACCCATGGGGGAGGGGAAGGAAAAAAAAAAAAAAGAGGTTAGAGTGGGAGAGAGCCAAAGCATAAGAGACTGTTAAAAACTAAGAACAAACTGAGGGTTGATGGGGGGTGGGAGGGAGGGGAGGGTGGGTGATGGGTATTGAGGAGGGCACCTTTTGGGATGAGCACTGGGTGTTGTATGGAAACCAATTTGACAATAAATTTCATATACTGAAAAAATAAAAATAAAAAAAATAAGCAAAACTAATCTATGGTATTAGAAGTCGGGATCATGGTGATCTCTGGGGTCTGGGGAAAAGGGCAGGGAAGGGACTGGGAGGGGGATGAAAGGAAGGGACTTTTTGTCACACAGGTGTGCTCATTTTGTGACAACTCATCAAGCTGTACCCTTGTGTTTTGAGCATTTTTGTGTATGTATGTTATACTTTAATAAAAAAGGTTTGTTAAAAAAAAAAACTAAAGGAAGGCAACCTATAGAATGGGAGAAAGTATTTGTGAATCACATATGATAGGGGATTAATATCCAGAATACAGAAAGAACTCCTACAGCTCAACAGCAACAACTACCACAAAAGCCAGCCACGTTAAAAAATAAGCAAATAGATAGGCCTCCAAGAAATAACCGGGAAGTATTTGAAAAGATGCTCAACATCACTGATCATCAGGGAAGTGCAAACCACAACCATACTGAGATACCACTTCATAGACCTGAGCATGGCTACTATCAAAAACAAAACAAGTGTGGGAAGGATGTGGAGAAATTGGAAGCCATGTGCACTGCTGGTGGGAATGTAAAATGGGGCAGCTGCTGTGCAAAACAGTATGGCTGTTCCTCAAGAAACTAAAAATAGAATTATCATATGATCCAGCAATTCCACTTCTGGGTAGATACCCAAAAGAATTCAAAGCAGCGTCTCAGAGAGACATTTGTACACCCTTGTCCACAGCAGCATGATTCACAGTAGGCAAAAGGCGGAAGCGACCCAAGTGTCCACTGATGGATGAATGGATCAACGCAATGTGGCATTACATACGATGGGATATCATTCAGCCTTAAAAAGGGAGGAAATTCTGTCACAGGCTACATGGATGAACCCTGAGGACATGGCGCTCAGTGAAACAAGCCAGTCACAAAAGGACAAATACTTTCGGATTCCACTTATGGAATGTACTTAACGTAGTCAAATGCCCAGGGACAGAAAGTAGGATGGCACCCAGGGACTGAGGGAGGGGAATGGGGAGTTAGTATTTAATGAGAAGAGTTTTAGTTCAGGAAGATGAAAAGTTCTGGAGATGGATGGTAGTGATGGGTTCACAACAGTGGGAATGTACTTATGTCACTGAAAACTGCATGCTTAGAAATGGTTAAGATAGTAAATTTTATGTTATGTGTATTTTCACATAGATAAAAGCAAACAAGTAAGCAAACCAAAGGACTGTGGACTGGCCTCTAAATGGACTGGAAAGGTGACCTGAGATGGACCTCACTGAGCTTGGGTCTCCTCACCTGGTGACTGGAGGTAACCAGTGCCTGTATCTGCTGAGGGTGTGGTAAGGTCAGGCGACAGACAGGGCATCTCATGAGTATGAAGGTGTCAATGTTCTCATCACTTCCTGGGAGGCCACCGTGGGAATGGGCGGGACATGAGTTTCTCATGCATAGTCCCTGGCAGGGACTAAGAGTTCCCCCAGGCCGGGGGAAGCCTGCTGCTCACAGCGGGTGCCATGATGCCAGGCAGTGACTTCACGTGACAGGCCAGGGAGCTGAAGGAGGCCTGGGTGGCGGGCAGGGCGGGCGAGCCGAAGTTATTCTTCTCTGTTCTCAGGGTTTTCAAATGAGGTGTGATAGAGGTGCTTCCCCACCCCTCAACAACAACTGGCAGACCTTGTGGCCTTTCTGGTCACTTCTGGGGATCAGCAGAGGTCTCCCTGTAGGTATTTTAAGAAGTCCAGCTGGTCAAAGTTAAATCAACATTTAGAGTTTGTATCCAAATGGAGACCTGTGTCACTGCCCAGCTGGGTGGGGCCTGATGGTGAGTCCTGGAGGCCACCTGGCTCCTTGTAGGTGGGGTGTGCCCACCTTGGGGGCAGGTAGGCACCCCCCCCACACCAGAAAGGGGGCAGAAAGGGCCCGTCGGCCAGTGCTGCTGTCATCTGGCATCTGGCTCTCTCTGGGACAGCTGCCTCCACATCAGTGTTCACTCTCAGGGGTGCTTTGTGTGTTCTTAGGAACTCCCACCTCACCCTGGCATGGGCACTCCTGAGGCCCCTTGCCACCTGCCTTTATTGGACTCCCCACACAATCCACTTCTACTAATATCCCTTCATCCCAATTCTCTTTGGATGGGTCCCTGAAGATAAACCCAGCCTAGTCATATTCCCACCCCTCTTAACCCATTTGCCTACAAACTGCCTCTCTCTACTCTGCCTGTGCTGGTAGCCTTTGGATCCCTTTGGACTGGTCTGGGCAGGGGCTGGGCCCCAGCCTTGTTCCCCTCATGCACCAGGGGGAACTGGTCATGTTCTCCTGGAGATGTCTACCCATGCACTCCCCTGGTCCCCTGGAGATCCTGAAACCAGGGGATGTTGCCCAGCTTGGCGTGAGATGGGGGATGCTCCAACTTGCTGTCTCCAACCTGACTCTTCCAAGCTCTCTCCTTGATCTGAGACTGTAGGTGGAGGATGGCCCACTTTATAAAATGTTCTCTCCCACCTCTCCTTAGAATGTGGGGGTGCTTGTCCCCTGTTATCCTCAGCTTTACAGCCTCAGCTGAGATAAGGCAAAGCCCCATCTAGCCAGCTGTTTCCCTGACAATCTCAAAAGGCTTTCTGCTGGGCCCAGTGACTCAGAGAGGTCAGTTCTACTTCATGAAGGAGCAAACTAGGGTTCAGAGAGGCCAGGCAGTTTGCCTAAGGTCACACAGCCAGCAAATGGTGAGGTCAGGATTTGAGTTCTCTCTCTTCTGGGCTACTCTGCCTTAAAGTGGCTGCCAAGGCAAGAGCTGGGATATTGAAATAGGACCCTTACGGGGAGCAGTGGTCTTACAAAGCAGATTTCTCAGCCTCGTCCCAGGTTAGCTATCACCTCCAGGCTCTCTCTACTTGTGTGGAGGGAGTGGGGATGGCAGGTAGGAGGACCTGGGGAGCACTGCAGTGAGGAAGGGCTCCCCCAGAGGACAGAACCACTCCTTTACCCCAGTACCCCTGCCCTCTGGCTGCTCCTTCTCTTCCCCCGCACCCTTTTAGTAGCTGGGCTTCCTGTGCAGACTCCATTCATGACCAGCAATGAAACTTGAGCCTTCAGCAGAAACTCTCAGCCTCAGCCTCTTCATCTGCATCAGGAGAATGGTCAGAGTCCGGCCTTTCCAGCCAGGCTGCTGTTAGGACAGGGCTGTATCATGTGACTTAGGGTGTGGACTCCAGGCCAGAATTCTTGGAATTAAATTCTGCCTCTGTAGTTCCCTGGATGCATGGTCTGTGGAGGTTACCTAACCTCTCTGTGCCTCAAGTTGCTCATCTGTAAAATGGGGGTAACCATAGAGAACTGACTGGTAGGAACGCTGAGAGGATGAAGTTAATTACTATGGACAAGATTCCCACAGGGGTGCTGGCTCCTGGTATGGAACAGATGGATGTGAGCTGTACTGTCATGTTACAGGGGAGGAAATGGGCGAGGTGGTTTGTGCAGCATGCAGCCTCTTCCACTCAGTGTCCCTACCTCTGAAGCCAGATTGCCGGCAGTTGAGGGGTCTGGCATGTGTGGGACCTCAGGGCCTCCACTGGCCGCCCCCAGCCTCCCCAGGCCTTGCTCCTAGTTCTCCTGGCCAGCCAGAGTGCATCTGGCCAGAGCCCTATCCAGCCAAACGTTCCTGGAGGAGGATTCAGGTATTAGTGGGGATCCGGAGCCTGGGGGCTGAGTGGGAGGAACTGTGGTCAGGGTGACTGGAAGGCTGGGTGGGCAGAGGCCAGTGCAAAGGCAGCCCTCTGTTCTTCACTCCTAAAAGCCCCAGTTCCACTGCATCTCCAGGACATTTCCTGGGAGAGATACATGGCCCCTTTGACCTTCAGCTTCCTCATCTGACAGAGCTGTCAGAGGTCCATCATAGGGATTCAGTGAGATAACCACATATCAGGTGATCAATAAACAGTGGCTGCAATTGTTATATCAGTATCTCATTGGTGGGGGTGGCTGTCTAGGGCTTAGAGATTAGTAGGATGCCAGAGCCCAGAAGAAAACTTGAGAATTATGGCCGTATACATACTTTGCAAATGAGGAATCCAAAAGCCAAGGTCACACAGCAACTAGGCAAGGGAGCCAGGGGAACCACACAGGGATCCAGGCTCCTCAGTCCACTGAACCAGTGTTGTCACATGGGCAGTTTCTTGCATGGCCCTGGGAATATGCAGAGGGAAGTGGGGGGGGGGGGGGCTCGTGACTGGGAGGTGGGTGGAAGGACCAGAAACTCCCTGGGGCACGTAAACACACTCACACTCACACACTCACACCCTAGAAGTAGCCATGGTCAGAATCCCCTACTAGTTACTCAGTTCTAGGGTTGGGAGATGTAATACAGAGCCAATGCATGCTGGACAGAGTGGGGGACACAGATGTCCCATCCATGACTGCCATAAGCTTCTGAGTGACTCAGAGAATTGGAAGAGCCTTCATTCATCATTGACCTCAGCCCTTCATTATGAATACTGCTCTTTTAAATTATGAAATACTTCCAACATACAGAAAAGTGCAGAAAATAATGTAGCAAATGCCCACGGATTCTTCGTCCAGCTGTCATATTCTAGCGTGTTGGCTCTTGCTCCTCTTCTTCCTCCTGCTCCTCCTCCATCTTCAAAGATCACATTAGGGATACAGTAGGAGCCCTCAGGTACCCCTCACAGATGCACTTCTCTCCCTCCCTCCCATGAGAAATCATCCCCTGAATCTGGAGTGTATCCTTCCCTCATTTGTTTTCACACATACATCTGCATCCATAAACATTACCCGTGTCTGCTTACTATCAAACTTTATATAAATGGGGCTATCCTATGAGACACCCTGCAACTTGTGGTTTTGACTTAGCCTCAAGTTAGCAAGGTTGTTCCACACTGTTCCACAGAGCTCGAATCCATTCACTGACAGTGTCTAAATAAACGGCTGTTCATGAGTCCTTCTCCTACTGATGGAAGGCTAGGCTGTTTCCAATAGTTTGCCCTCACAGATCAGCTGTCCTGCATGCAAATGTTGATCCAGGGGCGCGATGGCTGGGCACAGGGTCTGAGTACCTTGGCTTCCCTAGGCGATGCCCTTCTGCTTCCTGGGGTGGTGATGCTACTCTGTAGCCCCACAGCTGCACATCAGGGATTCATGTTTCACTAACGCTTGAGGGTAGACCAAAGCCTCACTTCTTAAATGAGGAAAGTGAGATGCAAGGAGGAAAAAGATCTGACATCCTAGAGTTGGTGACCAAGGGAGCCAGGGCTTGAACCCAGTTCCCTCCATGTTCCAGTTATCTATTGCTACATAACAAACAACCCCAACACTAAGTAGCTTTAAAAAAAGCTATTTTGCTCATGAATCTGCAATTCCAGCAGGGCTTAGAGGGGAAAGCTGGTCTCTGTGGTGTCCAGCTTGTGATGTCAGCTGGGACCACTCATCTGAAAGATCCATTTCCAAGATGACATATACATGGCTGTTGAGCTCAGCTAGGAATGAGGGTGGGGTCTTAGGGGCCTCTTCATGGGCTGCTTGGACTTCCTCAGGGCAGAGTGGCTGGGTTCCAAGAGCCAGTGACCCAGAAACTGGCACAGTGTCACTTCTGCCTTACTCTACTGGTCAAACAAGTAAAGTGTCCAAATTCAAAGAGAAGGAGGGTCTGTGTTACACCTTGTGTCTTGATGGAAGAAGTGTCAAAGAATTTGGGAGTCATGCTTTAAAACTGACACATGTGACTTCTGCAACATGCCTTCAATAATGTGGCTTCAAGATGCTCTAACTTTATTATCAACATTTTTAATTGATAGATTTTACTTTAAAAAACATAAAATTTGGTAACATTGGGCCTTCATTCCCAGATGGCCTCACTAGCTGGGGTGAGGAAAAAAATCACTCTGGTAAATCTTGTGTTTTCTGCAGTCCCCAGCATTTTGAACTGACCCCTATGGACCTTTGAGTTGGTAAAGTGTGGGTTATAATTCTAAAACATTAGAAGGGCATTGGGGAACAATCACTCCATGGGGATTAATGTGAACACAGTCTGGAGTGTTTAGCTGAGAGATATCCCAATATGAAGCCCTTGGAAGATGTTCAGCTCTATGGGGAGAATAATCCTGGAAGGCTTCCCAGAGGAGGTGACACCTGAGCTGACTCTTGAAAGATGGGAAGGATTTATAAAGGTTCAGGACTCTGGGAGCCAGTAAGTGTGATCTCCAATTGAGTCGCTGAGCAGTAAGATCATGAAGGACATAACAGCAAGGAGTTTTCCCTGGGTGTCCAATCTGTGGTCCCAAATCCAGTCTCTTCATTCTTGGGTGGGAATGTAGAGCAAAACTTGAGGCTTGAAGTGGGTGATGACTTGAAGGACACCCAAAGACACCAGACCCTCAAGATACTGTTCTCTCTGGCTGGCCATACTGCTTCAGATTCCACCATCAGCACCACCCCTGAGATTGCAACAGTCTTCAGGAGGCACATGATACTTGTGAGGAAGGACACGTGTGTGCATAAATTAGTCCCTTGCCAGTTAACCTGAAGTGATATGGATTAATGAACCCATCAGATTAGCTAGCATAGACAAGGAACTCCTGGGATGAGTAAGTAAGTGTTGATAAAGAGAAAAGAAAGCGCTGGTTGAAAATGGCTGGGTGGGGCCCCACCATGGGAAGCCCCGAGTGTCACAGGGCAGAGGAAGATCTCAGGTCGCCAGGGAAGGGAGAGACAAAGGCGGGAGTAAGAAGGTGAGACCCTTGAGGGCCACCATTTGTCACGGCTTCCTGCAAGTCACTAGTCTCTCTTTTTTGGGCTGCCATTTCCCCCTCTGCCAAAGAGGAGACCTCTTCACACTCGTGCTCTGGGAGTCGAAGATCCCTTAAGCCTAACCTTCCAAGACACTAGGATCCCAAGTTCTCATGGATTCTAAGAATTGTATGATTGTTTTTATTAAATGTTGTCTTTCCACGGTACTTTTGAAAATACAATCAAAGACACCGCGGCTCAAAGACTCAACTTCCAGAGCTCCAAGAGTTTAAGATTTGATGTTCTTTAGGGTCTAAGCTTTAAAATTCAATCATTCTAAGCTTTTATGAATCCATTGTACTTTCTCATCCAGACCCATGATTTGTACTGAAGCCAGTGATTTATCCGTGTGCCACCTGCAGTATGAATTTTCTTCAAACTTAAAACTTAAATTTAAAAATGTTTCCTTTTAACTTAACCTCATTCTAAATAATAACAATATCTGTGAAATCGTGAATTTGAGGGACAAACTACTATTTCCCCAAAAACATACCAAATAAGCTTTGGTAAATGTAGGTCCTGGCACCCCCTCGAACCATATCAGGCACCATCAGCAATTTCTATACCACATTTCAGAAGCCACTGCTCATGTTTGGAGGCTGGGTGCACTTCTCCTGAGCTCCCAGCACAGAGACAGGAGTGGGCAAGATCCACGGGGAGATACTATGCATCTATACCACCATCTAGTGGCCAAAACGCCAGACACAGAAGGAAGGAGCAGAGAGAGGACGCCTGGGCCTGGGAAAGTTGCAGGTGAGGTAAAGGGACAGATGACTTGAGAAACAAAGCAATTTGATGGCTAATCAAGTTCTAAACGGGCAGTACAGAGACAACTTAAGTGTCCCTCCCTGGATGACTTTAAAAGAACTATAGTACATCATATGGTATAACACGCAGGCATTGCCAAGGATGCTATAAAGAAATATTATTGATATGGAAAAGATGCTCAGTTGAGAAAAAAAACACTAATCAAAGCAATTCCATGCAACTTATTTAAAGTGTGAGTATAAATCTACTTTGGGTGTCCATTTAGAGAGAATGTTACCTTCCCAACTTCCCCATGGCAGTAAATGAACCCCATTCACATAGCTGCTCAAGCCAGAAACCTAGAAATTATTCAACCCTCTCCCCTACCCCAATCCACCCACTTCTCTCCCTCTCCACAGCTACCACCCTGGGCAGAACCAGCATCATCTCTAGCCTGGGTGACCACATTGGCCTCCCAAGTACAAACTTGTCCCACTGCCTTCTCCATGCCATAGCCAAGAAAGCTCTCTCTGATTAACACCTGCCTCCCAGTCAAAATTCCCCAGCAGCTTCCCACCTCATGTAGAATAAAAGCCACCTCCTTGCCGTGGCCCCCATGTGCCAGTCCCCTCTCTAAACCTCTCCACTCCACTCCTGCTCGCCAAGCTGCTGTCGCTTCCTCAAACCTGGAGACTTTGCCTGGGCTGGCTCCCGACCCCGAAACAACCCTGGCTCTGTTCCATCCACGCCTGCCTCACTTCTACTCAAACCTCAGACCTGGGCACAGCGTCACCTCCCCTGAGAAGCCTCTGTGGGTAATGGGATTTCATCTCTGTATTTTGATTTGCCTGGGGAACAAGTATTCATATGATATAATCAGAAGAAAGCAATCGAGTTATATTTGCTTTAAAGTAAAATCAAACATATAGACCACTGGCACACAGGGAGTTCAAAGAAGGGGGAGATCTGTGTGGGCTGGAAGGCTGGGCAAGGTTTCCAGGGGAGGTGAGGATTGGAGGAAGGGACATTAAGCCGAGGAAGGAGGACAACATTCCAGAAAGGGAAATATGTGAACAAAGGCATGGATGTGGGCAGGGGCAGCTGGAGGAGGTGGTGCTGAGTGATTTTGCCTGCCTGGCACATTTAATTCTAGTTGAAAAACGTTTTTTCCTCTCAGGATCCACCCTTCCCCCATTCTCAGACCATGTGTTTCCAGTGGGGCTGATTCTCAATACGGGTGTGTGAATTAACCCCGGCCAATGAGAGCCCTTCCTGGTATTTTTGCCTCATCTACTGAAAAAGGGTGTTGTATTTCCACTGTAGTTACCAAGCTGGGAGGATGTATGCCGGATCTTCTTTGCCATTGTAAAGGAAGAGCTTGCCTGAGAATAAAGCCCGTGCAGCAGAAACCAGAGCCAAAAATGGAGACAGTCCCATTCCTCACAACGGTGTTTGAGCACCTGGATTTCCACCCTAGACTTTTCAGATCTGTGAAGCAATAAATTTCACCTCTTTTGAGGGTTAGGCTAGTTTGCCATCTGTTTCTGTCACTTGCAACCCAAAGAGTCCTAATTTCCACATGAGTTTGGCTGAAACAGAGACTTGGTATGGAAAGAAGGTACCTGAGCAAAGGCAGCAGAAGCAACAAATATGGTGATCATTCTTTGAAGGGAAGACCTTTATTCCCAGTGGACTGAGGCATTTAGTCTGAGAATTAGAGTTTGAATCGTTGAGCCAAGCCAGAAATCTGAAACGATAGGCCTTCCCTCCTGACTGCCCACAAGCCACAATCTCTCTCATCTATCCAGAAATCCTTTGAAAGGAGACCCAGGGACAGAAATGGCCTGGGGCAGCTCCCGTTCTTGGCCTCCTGGGGCTCTGGAAGGAAACTTTCTAAGTCTTCCCAGACCGCACTGGGAAGGCCAAATATCCACAAGACAACTAGGCAGGGGACGAAATGGGTGAGGGTGGGGATCATCTGATGCATTTTCCATTGCTCTTTCCCCGCTTGTACACAGTCCAGCTGCTCCCAAGAGCCTTTGGCGACTGGCAGGGAGATGCTGCGGAAGAAAGGAGAGAGACACAGGCCCCCTGGTTCTAGTCCAAATCTAGTTCCTCCTAAGAACTGCATGAAGACATGACATGTGGCAAAACCCGAAGGCCCTGGAGCACCTGGGTCATGTGTTCCCCCGTGAGGCCTCACATAGTGCCTGGCACAGGGTCCTATAAAAGGGTCTAGTTTCCATTCAGAAAAAGACCCCAAGTGCTTGCTGGGAACGAGCAGAGCAGGAGTCCATCAGGGCTGAGATGGGTGATCACACATGTCACTGACTTGTCTCTTCAGGGCACCTCACACTCCTGCCCTCCTGCAGCCATCTCATCCAGCCCCCACAGGGGCCCAGCTCCCCCAGAAACCCTCTGGCCTGACATCAGTCACAAACCACTTTCCAGCGTTTGAAAGCTGCATCTGTAGATGTGAGCTAAAATCAATACAGAAAAGTATTTATTAAAATTCAGTGCCTTTTCATGACAAAAACTCTCAGAAAAGAGTATCAGATAGAATTTCCTTAATCTGATAAAGGGAATCTGCCAAACATACAGATACACACAGAGACAGGCAGACAGACAGACACAGACACACACACACACACACCTAACATCATCATTAATGGTGAAATATTAAATGTTTTTCTCCTAAGTATAGGATCAAGAAAAGGATGTCCACCACTAACTTTTCTATCCAACATTGTATGGCAGGACCCAGTCATTTCAATAAGGCAAGAAAAATAAAAATAAACCATGATTGGAAAGGAAACTTACAAACTGTATTATTTCAGATGACAATGTTGTATATGGAAAAATCCAAATAATCTGCAAACTATTAGAATGAGTATATTTAGTAAGGTTGCTGAATATAATCAACATGTAAAAATTGATTGAATTTCTATATGCTAGCAATAACCAGAAAATGAAAAACTTTAAATATCATTTATAATAATATTAAAATCATCTAATATTTATGAGTAAATCTAATGAAAGAGGTATGAGATCTCTATGCTAAAAACTACAGAACTTTGCAGATAAACTGAAGAAGGTCTAAGTGGAGAATTACACGATAGTCACTGATTGGCCAACTTAATGTTAAGATATCAATTCTCCCCAAATAGATGTATACAGTCAATGTAAGCCCAATGTAGATCAATATCTCAGCAGGTATTTTTGAGGAAACGCATGTTGATTTTAAAATCTATATGGAGATTCAAAGGACCTAGAATAGGTAAGGACGATCTCAGAAAAAAAAAAAAAGTTGGGGGACTTAACACCACCAGATGTTAAGAGTTTTTATAAATCCACAGGCAGTAAGACAGTGTGGCACAGCATAATCCCGTCAAATGGGCCAGAATAAGGAGCCCAGAAAGAGACAAACACATATTCCTTCGGCTGATTTACAGTAAAGATGTACTACAATTCGGTGGGGGAAAGATGATCTTTTCATTGAGTAGCATTAGCCCAATTGGATTTCCATATGGGGGAAAAAAAGCCTAACTCATACCAAATACAAATATGAATTTGAGATGGATCATAGATCTAAAAATGATAAATCTTCTAGAAAAAGAAAAAGACAGGAATATCTTCATGACCCTATAGGATAGGAAAAGATTTCCTAAACAAAACAGATTGACAAAAGATGTTTGCAGTATATGTATGAAAAGTAACTCATATCCAGAACTTTTATAAATTAATAAGAAAAAACAAACATCTCAATTTTTTTTAATGGGCAAAAACTTGCATAGGCACTGTACGAAAGACGATATCCGAAAGGCCAACAAGTGCAACAGCAACATGAGTCATCATGGAAATGCTGATTAAAATCTCAGTAGGACACTATCACCACCCTCTCTCCCCCATGACTAGTGTGTATGTGCTGGACTCAGAGAGATCTCCCTTCGAGGGAGGGTTGGGGACCGGTCATAGGGAGTGCTGTCAGCTCCTTCAACACCTGCTTCTGCTCTGGAGAACTGCCTTGCCTGGGGCCATGGCCCTCCCGCAGCAGTCCACATCCAGGGACTGAGTGAGGCAGGGTTCTAGGTCTGCTGTTTCCACCAAAGTAGTCACTGGGGTGGGCAGTGCTCACCCCGGGGCTCCCTGCTGGGTTGACTGGGGCTCTGTTGGCCCGCACCGCAGATCAGCTTCTCTCCCTCTGTCCAATTCTGCTCCTCCCCTTTCTTTTCACAGGTGCTGAGCCCTAACAGATACCTTGCAACCCCGACTCCATCACAGCACCTGCCTCTGGAGAAGCCAACTGTGACAGTGAGGATGTAGATGGATATGAAGCAACTGGAACTCTCGATTATTGCTGTTTGGAGAGTAACCTAAAAGCACTTCAGAAAACTGTTTGGCAGCATCTATTAAAAGCAAAGATGCAGATACCCTATGACCTAGGAAATTCTCTTCTGGGTAGATACCCAACCAAAATCAGTGCTTATGTCCACGAAAGCCTTGCTTGCAGAAACTTTACTCATGACAGCCCAAACTGGAAACGGATGGGATGGTCACCAACAGGAGAAGGGATGAGTACATGCTAAGTCTGGACAATGCCGCACGACACTGGAAGTTAAAAGAAAAAAGCTCTGCTAAATATGGATGAATCTCATAGGCACTATGTTGAACTGAAGAAGCCAGACCTGAAGAGTGTATACTGTATGGCTCCATTTATGTGAAGTCTGAAACCATGGACAACCAATCTAAGATGATAGAAGTCAGGAGAGTGGACACTGGGGGTGCTGGGCAGCTCAGTCAGTTAAGCATCTGTCTTCGGCTCAGGTCATGATCTTGTGGTTTGTGAGTTCGAGCCCCGCGTTGGGCTCTGCGCTGACAGTAGGAGCCTGCTCTGGATTCTTTCTCTCCCTCTCTCTCTGCCCCTCCCCTGCACGAGCATGTGCTCGTGCGCTCTCTCTTTCTCTCTCGCTTTCTCAAAATAAATAAGGAAACTTTAAGTAAAGGAAAGTGGACACTGATGCTACAGGGAAGCTGCTGGGAGCTGGCAGTACCCCATTTTTTGATCTGGGTGGTGGCCACGTGGATGTATACACATGCAAAAATCCATCATGCTCTACAGCTAAGATTTGTGCGCTTTACCGAGTGTTATACCTTGATTAAAAAAAAAAAAATAGGGTTAAAAACAAAGGAAAACAGAAGTTCCAAGCTTTCATAACGACTCACATTTACTGAGAATATACTATGTTCTAGGACCCGGGCTTTACATGCAGTAGCTCACTGACTCCACCTACAGACACACATTGACACACACACACAAAACACAGCCACACCAATACACATGTGCCAAACACACACACCAACATACACACACAGAGCAAAACCATAAAAAAAAATAAGATACAGCATGTGATACTTGGGACAGGTTGGGGGCAGGTATTAGTGCAAATATTTGCATTGCTTATTTCAGTTTGCAAATCCTTTCAAGCTTCTTACTGTATTTCTTCCTCTCTACAGCCTGGGAGACCATCATGCTAATTCTGCCTGCTGAGAAACCATGCTCACCGTTGGGGAAGAAGGGATAACCAATTGCACATCGGCTCTTGTCCTTTGTTTTTGGAAAGTGAGGATAATTATGGTTTCTTTTCAGAGACTGGCAGGTTTAGAGCTCAGAGAAGCTTCGAATCACTAAGCTGGAAGCAGCACAGCCAGGTGAGGTATCTGAGGCACAGTAGGTGGCCCCAGGCCACACAATAAATGGGTGGTGGACCAGAAACCTGCTTAAAAATAAGATTTTAACTACCCCTAAGAGAGGCAATGCAATGGCATGAAACAAAAGTAGGGGTTGGAGTAGAAACAAAAACCAACTCTTCTTCCTCCCCAGTTCTTCAAAGACCCACCTCCCTGTCGACTAGAACCCCCAAAGCAGCTCCTGTTAGAATAGACACTGAGTCCTGGCCTCCTTTCCTGCCAAAGGATTTCCAAAGATGCAAACAAGAACCACACTCAAGCATTCCTCCACCCACACTCAGAACCACATCCCAGCCAGAGAGAACGGAAGGGAACTCAGAACTCATTAGTGTCACCCCTGGGACCTAGGCAAAACACATTCCTAAAGGTCTAGGGCCTCAGATGGGGCCATCTGGGAACAAAAAGATGGAAAATCCCAGATCTCAGGGCTGGACTGTCAGGCAAGTGTCAGTCCATAGAAGGGGCTGCGGGCACAGCCATCCTGACACCAAAGTGAGGCATGGCCGACATGTGGTTAGGGCCGTCCTCAAAGGAAGCTGTCTTGGCAGTGGATGAGAGAAGTTCTAGCAAAATCCAGACTTGGTGCCATCCCCTAAGTCTTAAGTTGGGCTTCTTATGTGATGATTTAGTAGTTAATCCACTCAGCTGAGACCCTGGGCTTTCTGGCTGCCTGGAAGGAAGGGGGAGGAAGGAGGATCTTGGTCTTGGTGCTCGGCCCAAGTTCAATGACCATTGGGAAATTATGTAACAGACACACACCATGTCCGCCCACGGGTCTTTCCAGCACACCAACCTCAAGAGACCCTCCTACACCTTTGCTTAATTCAGTCTTAGCCCTGCACCTCTTGCCCAAGCAAGCTCCGTTTTCTTTCTTCTTCTTTTAAATTTTTATTTATTTTGAGACAGAGAGAGAGCATGATCAAGGGAGGGACAGAAAGAGAGGGAGAGAGAGAATCCTGAGCAAGCTCCATGCTGTCAGCACAGAGTCCAACACAGAGCTCCACCTCACAACCGTGAGGTCATGACCTGAGCTGAAATCAAGAGTCAAACGCTTAACCAACTGAGCCACCCAGGTTCCCCTCAAGGTCCACTTTCTGAAATCTTCTGAGCCCACTGTGTGATTGATTTTCCCTTTTAGGACCATGTGTTCTGGCCAGCATTTCATTGCTTTCTGACCTGGGCTTCCTGATTTCACCACTCCTACTGTCCTGTATAACAGCACAATTCCCCAGGGGGCAGACAGTGCCCCTACCAGTTTCTGCCAGCCCTACAACCAGAACCTAATGGGGTTGGCTCAGGGGCTGGGGCCACTGTCCCAAACAAAACTGAAAGGTATAAGCATCTTGCAACACCCCTGAATGCTTCCTGGTAGGAAAAATGAACTGATGCATCAACGTGCCCAGTTGACTCATGCCTGTTGGGCACAAGTGTGGAAGACTGGAGGATGCTCATAATGACAGCAAGTCCCTGCCCTCTGGACACTCCCGTCCTTGGGGTAAGGCTGGTACACAAAGAAAGAATAGTCACACAGCTTTGGGGGGACTTTCAGGGCTGAACAAGGAAGTCAGCACAAAGGCAGCAGGTCTTCATTGTCAGCAGGCACAGCTGGAGGTTGCAGAGGTTCAAGGACAAGTGTGGCATTCAGTGGTCCCTATAGGGAGGAGGCAGTGAGTGGTGAAATCCAGCAAAAGGCAAAATGGCTACCTCACTGGGGCCACATATGGTAATCTACGTTCCTTTCCTTATCTCCCCCTGGGTCGGTGTCTCTCTCTCCCTCTCTCTCCCTCTCTCTCCCTCTCTCTTTCCCTCTCCTCTTCTCTCCTTCCTTCCCCCTTTCCCCCTTTCTGGGTCTCTGGCACTCCTTCTAGTCTCTCAGTCTCTCTCTTAGTCTCCTGCTGTCACTCTGTCTTTCTGTGACCCTCTCTCTGTCTCACTCTCTAGATCTCTGTCTCCTTGCCTTCTCTTTGCCTCCCTTTATCTGTCTCTCATTTCTCTTTTCCTCTCTCTCTCTCCGTTCTTTTTGTGCATCTGCTTCTTCTTCCTGCTACCCACTGGCTTCCTCTGCTTTTACTCAGTCTCTACCCCTACGACTCTGCCTGGCCAGTGCCCAGATCTCTGCACTCCTATGCTAGTGCCCTTCTAGCTACAGGACACCAAAGGAACTCAGAAACTGGGAACAATTACCCATACTCTATCCCAGAACCCTAAACACAAGAGAATTAGAAGGACCTCAGAGAGAATCTAAACCAATGCCTAAAAAAATTTAGGTATACTTTACATACAGTAAAATGCATGCATCTAAAATGCACAGCTTGATGGTTTTTACATATATGTACATGCATGGAACTACCAGCCAGATCAAGATATAAAATAGTTCCAGTTCCCCAGAAAGTTCCTTCACCTCGCTTTCCAGTCAATTCCCACTTCTCCAAAGGTGACTACTCATCTGAATCATTTCACTATAGTTTTGTTAAGCCATTCCCAAAATTCCTTTAAATAGAATCACACAGTATGTAGTCCTTTGAATCTGGCTTATCAGGTTCAGTATAATGTCTATGAGATTCACCTACATTGCTGTTTGCATCAGTAGTTCAATCCTCTTATTGCTGGGTTGCCAAATAGTATTCTGTTCTATGAATTACGGCTATCTCTCAATTGGTTTATTCATTCACCTGTTGATAGACATCTCGATTGTTTCTAGTTTTTAGCTGTTAAGAATACAGATGTTGTGAATGTTTATATAAAGTCTTTCTGTGGACATGGATTAGTCAACAAAGGGAATATTCTGGCACAAATGACTGAAAACTCCACTGATGGTCAAATCTTCGGGCATGGCTTGATTCAGGGACTCCCAGTCTCATCAGCCTCCACTCCATTTCTCCACTAGGCTTTTAACTTTACCTTTTTTTGTATACACGAACCCATTCTCAGACTGTTTGCCCTCTCTCCATCCCACTTGTAACTCAACCTTTCACCACTGCTTATCCAATCAGCAAACATTTATGGGGCCAGCTCTGTGCCAAGCATTGAGCAATGTATGGGTAGGAAAACAATGGGTGAATGAGATCTATCCTTGCCCTTTGCCCTCATAAAAGGTCTAGTAGGAGAAATGGAAAGATAGGGGCACATAAACCCACAAATAGCTGTATATAAGCCAGGAGCTCCAATTACAAAAAGGAATTCTTCAAAAGGAAGGGGAGAGATGTCAATGACTGTCCTATTTGGGGACACTGGGATATGGCCACAAAGGTTTTCATTGCTTTCAACTCTGTGGGCTTCTCTGTGAAGTCTCTCTGCTGCTGCCCAGATGAAATCTTCCAGACGTCAGATGTCCACACAGGGGCTGTTTGTTTGCCTCTGATCACAGACTTGTTTATGAAGCAAGGCTTGGGGAAACATTCCTTGTTCAAATAGATGATTAAAACCCTGCAGGAAAATTCTGTGTCCTTGAGGTTGGGGAACTCAATGTTCTACATCAGTGTTGGTCTTTCCTTAAGGACCTTCCGCTCAGCCATGAGGGCTGGTGGGATGGATTATTTATTGTCTGGATTAAATGTGTCCTCTGGCTATAAAACAGGAGCCAGAGTCCTGAGTGACACTTCCAGGGCAAGACCAATTTGTCCCCAAGAAGAGCCCTAAGGATTGTGGTCTCTCTCTCCTTTCTCTTTTGTCATTTCAGGACAGAGAGATTCTAAGTAAGCATGGATATTCTGCCCCAAGGGGTTTTCACTTAAGGGCATCCATTCATTTTATATTCATTTTGTTTATGCCTGATACACACCAGGCATTGGGCCAGGCTCTGGGCACAACAGTGAGCAAGACAGACCCAGCAGAGCTCACAGTCTGGTGGAGGAGACAGATACCCATTGAATCATGACTCCTATATTACACATGCAAGTATAAACCATGGCAACTGCCACAGAAGAAAAGCATAGCGTTTTTGGTGGGTACTTCAGGGTGACCTGGCTTAGATTAAGGATTCAGAGACATCTGAGTTACAGAAATTTGAAGGACGAGTACAAGTGACACAGGAAGGAAAGGAAGGCAACAGCATAGCATGCACAAAGGCACTGAGGGAAGATGAATTAGGGCATGTCCAAGGGACTAAGAGAAATTGGTGGGTGGAGCAGAGTGAGAACGGGGGAGAAAGATTCAAGTAGATAGAGGTCAATCGCACCTCAGACCCTGTGGAGTCTGAGGAGTCAGAGTTATTCTTTTTTTTTTTTTTTTTTTAATTTTTTTTCAACGTTTATTTATTTTTGGGACAGAGAGAGACAGAGCATGAACAGGGGAGGGGCAGAGAGAGAGGAAGACACAGAATCGGAAACAGGCTCCAGGCTCCGAGCCATCAGCCCAGAGCCTGACGCGGGGCTCGAACTCACGGACCGCGAGATCGTGACCTGGCTGAAGTCCGACGCTTAACCGACTGCGCCACCCAGGCGCCCCGGGTCAGAGTTATTCTAAGGGTCATGGGTGCTATAAAAGGCATAAGGAGGTGGCTGACATTGTCCTCCTCCCTCCCTCAGGCCGTCTCTCTCCCTGACCCTTTCTGACTACTGCACTATCTTTCTAAAATAGTCATTATCCCACACTCTCAGCCTAGAATCTGTCAGTGGATCTTCATAGTGGACATGAAGTCAAATCTCCTTAGCCAGGCTTAAGGTGTTTATAATTGGTCAAGACGTTGAAGAATAAATAAGTGAGTAGAAATCCACTGCAAGTCATTGTTGCCTTTTCTTCTTGTGAATAATATCATGCCACGAGCTGCTTTGGGAGTCATGAAGCCACCTTTTCTTCTATTCCCAACAGTGGCCTGAGCATGGATACTGCCCACCACCATGACCATCATCATCATCATCTCCATTAGTTAAACTGTGGTTACTGTGCTAAGCATTTTGCATGTTGTATTGGATAGCTGTTGCTTTATAATAAAACAGCTTAAAATCAGTGACTTATAACCACAATCATTTATTTAGCTCACAATTCTGTGGGCTGGTAGTACAGGCTGGGCTCAGTTAGGCAGTTCTTCTAGTATTGACTGGATCTGTGTGTGTCTGCTTCTAGGGATTGACTGACTGCCAGCTGGGCTGATAGGGATGGCCAATCCTACATCTCTCATTATTCTTGAGCTTCTTCAAGCTCAAGATCAATATCCCCAGATTCAAGGCAAAGGAGAAAGAGACTCCCCCACTTGACAGGACGAATGAACATAGGGGAGGGTCCAGATTAGAAATTTCATTAGGACAAGGACTATTGTCCTCATTTTGATATTCCCCACAATTGGTACAATGTATGGCACATAGTGCATACATTCTCACCAAATGTTTGCTGATTTAGAGGTCCAAGGGGAAAAATCATTGGCCCAAGGTCACACAAATTAGGACTAGACTCCCAGATTCCCCACCTTCCTTCCCATGGCAGTCTCATTATCTGGACCTCCTGCTGCCTGACTCCCCCAAAGTAGCCAAACCTCCCCCCGCCAAAAAAAAAAAAAAACCCCAACACGAGATTTGGGATGTGTTTTTCTGTCTTCTTGACGGTGTCCCAAACCAGACACAGTCTCCAAAATGTACATCTTAGAATATCTGGCATCTGTATAGCATGTGGAAAGAGCACTGAGTCCAGACAGAGGCCCAAGTGTCTCACCCGCCTGATGTACGATCCCGGGCAAGTCGCTTAGGCAAGACCTACCTTTCTTCATCTGAAATGCAGGTCTATAAATCCCTGCCTGCATTCCAAGGCTATGTCAAAGATTAGAGGGGCTAACAGACATAAAGTATCTCAAAAGATTGTACCCAACTCAACTTACAGATCTCTCCAGGTTTGCTCCACTGCATTGGCTGTGGCACCACTCCAGTGCTCAGTGCTGGCCCCACTGCCAGTTCATCTCCCAACTGCTGTGAGCTCAGCCTCCCACAGAGTCCTGTCTAGGCTTCAGCACAGCCTCCCCTTACCTTCACTGCAAGAAACACATGCCCTAGATGTCCTGGTCCAACCTAACTGGGCAACCAGAGGCTCTTGTTTCTAGACTCAGATGAAGAACCGTGCCCTGGGATGCCCACGCTATGCTCTGGGGTGTCAGATCTGGTTTCCCCAGCAGCTGCCCAAAGGGGCCACACAACACATTCAGGGGAGTTAAGGCTCCATGGGGGTAAATTTGAACCAAGAATGACAAGAGATGGAAAGCCATCAGTGGATAAATTCCTCTCCCTTCCTTAATCACATACCCTGCCACGATGTTCCAGTTCCATATGGCTTCTCCAGAGACATTCCATGGCTGAGTGGCCTCCTGTGTTTTCTTGTGCCCGTGACTAGCTTTGCAATGTACCACCTTGTGTTTGTTTTCTCTCCTTCCCTGCTTCCCTTCCAGTTTTTCCTCAATCTGTATTCCCCACCCCTACCCTGCAATGAAACATCAGTAGCTAAGTTATGTCTCCACCTCTTTTGTCTGGGCAACCCAAGCCTAAGATGAAGAGAAGAAATAGAGAAAATTGCCAAATCACAACCACTCGAAACTCATAATTGGTGTTGGTGAGGATACAGAGTCACTGGGACTCTTGGACAATGCTGGTGGAAATGTAAAGTGGAACAACCACTAGAGAATAGTTTGGCAGTTTCTTAAAAAGTTAAATACACACCTATGTGGCACCTGGGTGGCTCAGTCGGTTCAGAGTCTGACTCTTAATTTTGGCTCAGGTCACAATCTCATGGTTTGTGAGTTCAAGCCCTGCATTGGGCTTTGCGCTGATGGTGCAGAGCCTGCTTGGGATTCTCACTTTCTCCCTCTCTCTCTGCCCCTCCCCTGCTCATTCTCTCTCTCTCTCTCTCTCTCTCTCTCTCTCTCTCAAAATAAATAAATAGACTTACAAAAAAAAGAAAACAATTAAACAGAATTTCTAAAACAAAAAAAAGGTAAATATACACTTACGTGACCTAATATATTCCTAAGTTACATATGTCCACACAAAGACTTCTATATGAATGTTTAGAGCACCTGTATTTAAATAGTCCCCAACTGAAAACAACCCAAATGTCACTCAACTGGTAAATATATAGACAAATTGTGGTGTATTCATACAATGGAATTCTACTCGGCAATAAAAATGAATGAACTATTGACACACATAACATGGGTGTATTTCAAAACAAGTAGGCTGAGTGAAGGAAGCCAAACGGAGAAAGAGTACATACTGTTTGATTCCATTTACATAAATTCTAGAACATGCAAACTAATCTATAATAGGAGAAAGCAGGTCAGGGTTGCCTGGGGACAAGAGTGGAGGAGGGGTGGACTGCAAAGGGGCACAAGGAAATTTTGGGAGGGGGTGTCACCCACCTGATATATGATCCTGGACAAGTCTCTTGGGTAAGATCTAAGGTCATGTTGATTGGGGTGACAGTTTCATAGGTACATCTTAATAAAGATGTAAAAAGAAAAAAAAAAAAGAAATTACCAGCCCCATAAGTGAACTCAACCAAATCCTTAGAGAAACGATAACTTCAGTGCTATTTAAAGCATTTCAGTGCACAGAGAAAAAAGGAAAGCTTCCAAGTTCCTTTTATGAAACCAGCATAACTTTGATACCAAAAACCTGGCAAAAATAGCACATTAATGAAGAGTTTGCTGCTCTGTGCACACTTATGGAGTTATTATTAACTCTGTAAATCAGCTATACTGCATCTGACCTAGTTTCCAGATTTTTATCTTTGGTTTTCAGAAATTTAATTACAGTGAGTCTTTGTGTAGATTTCTTCAGGCTTATCCTGTTTGGGGAAATTATCAACTACATAAAATGGGAAAAAGAGGCACACTGGCCTCTAAGACAGATGATAATGAGAAGGTTTCTAACTAGGGGGTCCAGGACCAGGGGGAGAGCTCACACACCCCAGCGTGGTCTCCTTGATGACCCTCCCGGAACACCTACCCTCACCTTGACTCACCCCTGCTCTCCATGCCCATGGCTCCCACCTTAGCTTGTACTCTTCATCACCTCCTGCCTTTTTTCTACAAATCTCCAGCAGTCTCTGAGAGTCCTCTCCTTGCAATCCATCCTCCATAATGTGCAGAGAGCTACTTATGTCACATAGCTATGATCCTGTCACTGCCCTCCTCACTTCCTTTCACAGACTCTGCTCCTCCCGGGCCCATAGGACAAGGTGCAAACTTCGGTGCATAGCTTCATTCTCCACAACACTCTCACTCAGCATTATATATAATGTTCCAACCAATGTTCTGATCATGCCAAAGAATTCCGCTACATGCCTCTGCATCTTTGCAATGCTATTCCCTCTACCTGGGTGGTCTTCCCTCCCTCTCATCAGCCGGCAGCAGGTCTGCTCCCCATATCTGACCTGTGCCTCCATCGCCTAACTCAGCGTAAGACCTGGCACTGGGAAGATAACATCAAAGATTTGTAGGGAAGACGTGCTGCCGGATCTCACTCTGTGTGTCTCTTTGTTTGGTTGGTCCTGATCTACAGCCTTCCTAACACAACCATAATCATAAGGGTAGCACCTTCTGGAATTCTGGGAGTCATCCTAGCAAATGATCAAACCTCAGGGGGTCATGTGAACCTCCCAAATTTGCAGCTAGTTGGTCAAAATAATGGATGACTGGCGGGCCCATCTGAAGTGAGGACAGTCTCATTGGAGGCTGTGCCCTTAACCTGTGGAGTCTGTGATAAACTCTAGGTAGTTAGTACCAGAAGAGCATTGTGACATCGCAAAAGGCATTAAAATTTCTCAGTGAAAAAAAGGACGTAGAAAGAAACCACATCCTTATAATAGAATGCCAACTGATAGATGTAAAATACATTGTTGAAATGAGAAAATAACCTTTTTGCAAGCATCACAGTAGCAAGTGATTCAGGCAATGGATGCTAAAACTTATGGGTGAATATTTGATGAGGTAGAGGATATTTATATCGTCTGAAAGTATCACTCCAAAAATTATCTACTAATACAAAAGAGAAGATAGTAACTTTACAGAAGAGAAACCTGGAACACACCATTTTAACCAAGAAATAAAAGTTAACATTGCCGACAATAGAACAAACTATCATTAAGTGCCTCTTGATAAGATGCATAGAGAGGGACACAATATCACTTTGGTGATATTCCTGTTAAAAAGCATTATCTGAGTCTGATCAGGAGGAAAGATCAGACAAACTCAGATTGGGGGACATTTTGTAAAACACCTTGGCCTGTACTGTTTAACAATGTTAAAATCAGGAAAGACAAATAAAGGCTGAGGAATGGCTCCAGATTACAGAAAACTAAAGAGACATGAAAACTAAATACAATTTATGATTCCAGAATGAATACTGGACCAGAAAAACAAATATTATTGGGACAATTGGCAATATTTGCACAATGGTTTGTAGATTGGATAATATTATTGAAACAATGTTAATTGTACTGTGGTATGCAAAAGAATGCTCTTGTTCTTAGAAAATAGACACTGAAATATTTAGGAATACAGAGTAAAGAGACTGGGAGAACGAGAGAAAGGGATGAAAGAAAGAGGGCAACATGGAAACATTTGGTGAATCTGGGTGAAGGGAATATGGGAGTTCCTTGTTACTATTCTTGCAACTTTTTGTTAGTATGAAATTACTTTAAAATATAAAACTGAGGGTGCCTGGATGGCTCAGTTGGTTAAGCACCCAACTCTTGATTTCCGCTCAGGTCATGATCCCATGGTTCATGGGTTCTAGCTGGAGTCGGGCTCCCCACTGATAGCACAGAACCTGCTTGGGATTCTCTCTCTCCCTCTCTCTCTCTGCCCCTCTCCCTGCTTGTGCTCTCTCTCTCAAAATAAATAAATAAACATTTAAAAAATAAAATATAAAACTGAAAAAAATATGTTTAATGTTATTCTATTTTACTTTAAAATCAGATGCACATATATTTACACATGTGCATATAATATGTTCAAAATAAAAGACTACAAGATACAAACCAAAAAGTTAATAGTTCTTTTCTCTGGTGGTGAGATATAGGTTAGCTTCTTCTTTTTCCTCAACATTAGTTTCTCATTTTTCCTAGAATAGTTGTGAACTCTTCATAATGACAACAACAAAAGAAATAATAAAGGTTGGACACATGACGAAAAAAATCACTCTTCAAACACCAAAAACACTCCTGAAGAAAGAACAAATGACTCATTCCCTGCCTCCCTGCCTCCCTGCCCCCCATTATCCATGTTGTGTTCCTGTCTGTAAACCATGGTTGTCTCTGTCCATGTTCAGGAGGCCCCTTGGGGAAGACAGTACCCACGTGATCTTCCAGGGGACCTCACAGTGCTGTTACAACAGCCCCATGTGATGTGGGCACAGATGACCCAAGCTCAGACAGGAATCAAAATGTCCTAGAAAGAAACTTAGAGCAGAAGAAGCTGGTGACTAGGAAACACCAATGGGGACAAACAAAAAAGCCCCAACAACAAAGCCGACTCTCTCTAGACCAATGACCAGGGAAAGGGAAGCTTAGCAAGACAGAAAACTTTTAGACAATTACTGCTCTACCCTAGTTAAACATCACAGAAACCATACCAGAAAAGGGTAAAAGGGAGCTAGACTTTGACATTTGCAAGGCTGTAACAAGGCATCCCAACATCCCTGCTGGGGTGGTGTCAGAGAAGGGCAAGCAGGGATCTGGGACTTTCATCTCTGCTGGCCATTAATGCCTCCCTGCTGCCACTGCAGTAGGGAGCCTGGAATTCTACCTCTATCTTGGACTAATAAGGTATTCCTCCCACTCCCCACTGGGGTGGTGTCAAAGGACTTCTAGTGGGAGTCAAGGCTTTCACCATCTCCCAGCAGTAATGGAGAGTGTCAATAGAGACCCATGGGGGGCCAGGATTCTCAGCTCAACCCAGCAGTAATGAGGAACATCCCCCCTTGGGTTTCAACAGAGGCTGAGTGGGAAACCCAGACTTCTAGCTCCTATTGTCAGTAATGAGGATTTGCCACCCCCCCCCACCCTTCTCCTGTGGAAATGGTGTCAAAGAAACCCAGCTAAACAGGAGGTTTAAATAATACAAAAATATCCAGGTTTCAATAGGAAATCACTCATTATACCAAGAGACAGGATGATTTCAGATTGAATGAATAAAAAAAAAATCAGTAGATGCTAACACGAAGATGAGACAGATGTTAGAATTATCTGACAAAAGTCTGAAAACAGCCATCATTAAAAATGCTTCAACAAGCAATTATGAATAAACTTGAAATAACTGAAATAAATGGAAAGCCTCAACAAAGCAATAGAGGATATAAAGGAAACCCAATGGAAATTTTAGAAATTTAAGTCCTAAACACAATAAAATAACCTAAATAAAAGCTCAGAAGGTGGACTCAGCAGAGAATGGAGGGGACAGAGGAAAGAATCAGTGAACCGGAAGATAGAACCATAGAAATTACCCAATTTGAACAGCAGAGAGAAAACAAACAGGAAAAGAAAAGAGGACAGAGCATCAGGGGCTCTGTGGGACTATAACAAAAGATCCAACCTTTGTGTCATCAGAGTTCCAGAAGGGGCGGAGGAAGGGCATGGGGCTCAATAAGCACTAGAAGAAATGAGGGGACATTATGAACTTAAACATTTGTTAAGAGGGCAGGTCTCACGTTATGTGTTCTTACCACAAAACAAACAGGTAGACAAACAAATCAACACAAAGGGACATAGGGAAATTTTTAGAAGTGAGCAATATGTTTATTACCTTGATTATGGTGATGGTAATGTGAGTGTATACATATGTCCAAACTCACCAAATTATACACGTTAATTATGTGCAGGGTTTTTGTATATCAATCATGCCTAAATAAAGTGGAAAGAAAGAAAAGAAATAACAGCTGAAAACTTCACAAGTTTGTCAAGAGAAGTAAGCCTACAGATTTAAAAAGCTTAGGCTATGTCAAATAAGATAAATCCAAAGAAATCCACAATAAGATACATCACAATTAAACTTATGAAAACTAGAGAGAGAGGGAAGATGGCGGCGTAGGAGGACGCTGGGCTCACTGCGCGTCCTGCTGATCACTTAGATTCCACCTACACCTGCCTAAATAACCCAGAAAACCACCAGAGGATTAGCAGAACGGAGTCGCCGGAGCCAAGCGCAGACGAGAGGCCCACGGAAGAGGGTAGGAAGGGCGGCGAGGCGGTGCGCGCTCCACGGACTGGCGGGTGGGAGCCGGGGCGGAGGGGCGGCTTGCCGGCCAAGCAGAGCCCCCTAGTCTGGCTTGCAAAAAGCGGAAGGGCCTGACGGACTGTGTTCCGACAGCAAGCGCGACTTAGCGTCTGGGAGGTCATAAGTTAACAGCTCTGCTCAGAAAGCGGGAAGGCTGGAGGACAAAGGGAAGGAGAGCTGCTGAGCCCCCGGACGACAGAGCTCAGTTTGGTGGGGAACAAAGGCGCTCGCCAGCGCCATCTCCCCCGCCCATCCCCCAGCCAAAATCCCAAAGAGAACCAGTTCCTGCCAGGGAACTTGCTCGCTCCGAGCAAACACCCAACTCTGCGCTTCTGCGGAGCCAAACCTCCGGCAGCGGATCTGACTCCCTCCTGCTGCCACAGGGCCCCTCCTGAAGTGGATCACCTAAGGAGAAGCAAGCTAAGCCTGCCCCTCCTGCCCCTGTGCACCTTGCCTACCCACCCCAGCTAAGACGCCAGATCCCCAGCATCACAAGCCTGGCAGTGTGCTAGTAGCCCAGACAGGCCACCCCACCCCACAGTGAATCCCGCCCCTAGGAGAGGGGAAGAGAAGGCACGCACCAGTCTGACTGTGGCCCCAGCGGTGGGCTGGGGGCAGACATCAGGTCTGACTGCGGCTCCGCCCACCAACTCCAGTTACACACCACAGCACAGGGGAAGTGCCCTGCAAGTCCTCACCATGCCAGGGACTATCCAAAATGACCAAGCGGAAGAATTCCCCTCAGAAGAATCTCCAGGAAATAACAACAGCTAATGAGCTGATCAAAAAGGATTTAAATAATATAACAGAAAGTGAATTTAGAATAATAGTCATAAAATTAATCGCTGGGCTTGAAAACAGTATAGCTGACAGCAGAGAATCTCTTGCTACAGAGATCAAGGGACTAAGGAACAGTCACGAGGAGCTGAAAAACGCTTTAAACGAAATGCATAACAAAATGGAAACTACCACGGCTCTGATTGAAGAGGCAGAGGAGAGAATAGGTGAACTAGAAGATAAAGTTATGGAAAAAGAGGAAGCTGAGAAAAAGATAAAAAAATCCAGGAGTATGAGGAGAAAATTAGAGAACTAAGTGATACACTAAAAAGAAATAATATACGCATAATTGGTATCCCAGAGGAGGAAGAGAGAGGGAAAGGTGCTGAAGGGGTACTTGAAGAAATAATAGCTGAGAACTTCCCTGAACTGGGGAAGGAAAAAGGCATTGAAATCCAAGAGGCACAGAGAACTCCCTTCAGACTTGAATCGATCTTCTGCACGACATATCATAGTGAAACTGGCAAAATACAAGGATAAAGAGAAAATTCTGAAAGCAGCAAGGGGTAAACGTGCCCTCACATATAAAGGGAGACCTATAAGACTCGTGACTGATCTCTCTTTTGAAACTTGGCAGGCCAGAAAGAATTGGCATGAGATCTTCAGTGTGCTAGACAGAAAAAATATGCAGCCGAGAATCCTTTATCCAGCAAGTCTGTCATTTAGAATAGAAGGAGAGATAAAGGGCTTCCCAAACAAACAAAAACTGAAGGAATTTGTCACCACTAAACCAGCCCTACAAGAGATCCTAAGGGGGACCCTGTGAGACAAAGTACCAGAGACATCACTACAAGCATAAAACATACAGACATCACAATGACTCTAAACCCATATCTTTCTATAATAACACTGAATGTAAATGGATTAAATGTGCCAACCAAAAGACATAGGGTATCAGAATGGATAAAAAAACAAGACCCATCTATTTGCTGTCTACAAGAGACTCATTTTAGACCTGAGGACACCTTTAGATTGAGAGTGAGGGGATGGAGAACTATTTATCATGCTACTGGAAGCCAAAAGAAAGCTGGAGTAGCCATACTTATATCAGACAAACTAGACTTTAAATTAAAGGCTGTAACAAGAGATGAAGAAGGACATTATATAATAGTGACAGGGTCTATCCATCAGGAAGAGCTAACAATTATAAATGTCTATGTGCCGAATACCGGAGCGCCCAAATATATAAAACAATTACTCATAAACACAAGCAACCTTATTGAGAAGAATGTGGTAATTGCAGGGGACTTTAACACCCCACTTACAGAAATGGATAGATCATCTAGACACACGGTCAATAAAGAAACAAGGGCCCTGAATGAGACATTGGATCAGATGGACTGGACAGATATATTTAGAACTCTGCATCCCAAAGCAACAGAATATACTTTCTTCTCGAGTGCACATGGAACATTCTCCAAGATAGATCATATACTGGGTCACAAAACAGCCCTTCATAAGTTTACAAGAATTGAAATCATACCATGCATACTTTCAGACCACAATGCTATGAAGCTTGAAATCAACCACAGAAAAAAGTCTGGAAAACCTCCAAAAGCATGGAGGTTAAAGAACACCCTACTAACGAATGAGTGGGTCAACCAGGCAATTCGAGAAGAAATTAAAAAATATATGGAAACAAACGAAAATGAAAATACAACAATCCAAACGCTTTGGGACGCAGCGAAGGCAGTCCTGAGAGGAAAATACATTGCAATCCAGGCCTATCTCAAGAAACAAGAAAAATCCCAAATACAAAATCTAACAGCACACCTAAAGGAAATAGAAGCAGAACAGCAAAGGCAGCCTAAACCCAGCAGAAGAAGAGAAATAATAAAGATCAGAGCAGAAATAAACAACACAGAATCTAAAAAAATTGTAGAGCAGATAAACGAAACCAAGAGTTGGTTTTTTGAAAAAATAAACAAAATTGACAAACCTCTAGCCAGGCTTCTCAAAAGGAAAAGGGAGATGACCCAAATAGATAAAATCATGAATGAAAATGGAATTATTACAACCAATCCCTCAGCGATACAAACAATTATCAGGGAATACTATGAAAAATTATATGCCAACAAATTGGACAACCTGGAAGAAATGGACAAATTCCTGAACACCCACACTCTTCCAAAACTCAATCAGGAGGAAATAGACAGCTTGAACAGACCCATAACCAGCGAAGAAATTGAATCGGTTATCAAAAATCTCCCAACAAATAAGAGTCCAGGACCAGATGGCTTCCCAGGGGAGTTCTACCAGACGTTCAAAGCAGAGATAATACCTATCCTTCTCAAGCTATTCCAAGAAATAGAAAGGGAAGGAAAACTTCCAGACTCATTCTATGAAGCCAGTATTACTTTGATTCCTAAACCAGACAGAGACCCAGTAAAAAAAGAGAACTACAGGCCAATATCCCTGATGAATATGGATGCAAAAATTCTCAATAAGATACTAGCAAATCGAATTCAACGGCATATAAAAAGAATTATTCACCATGATCAAGTGGGATTCATTCCTGGGATGCAGGGCTGGTTCAACATTCGCAAATCAATCAACGTGATACATCACATTAACAAAAAAAAAAAAGAGAGAAAAACCATATGATCCTGTCAATCGATGCAGAAAAGGCCTTTGACAAAATCCAGCACCCTTTCTTAATAAAAACCCTTGAGAAAGTCGGGATAGAAGGAACATACTTAAAGATCATAAAAGCCATTTATGAAAAGCCCACAGCTAACATCATCCTCAACGGGGAAAAACTGAGAGCTTTTTCCCTGAGATCAGGAACACGACAGGGATGCCCACTCTCACCGCTGTTGTTTAACATAGTGCTGGAAGTTCTAGCATCAGCAATCAGACAACAAAAGGAAATCAAAGGCATCAAAATTGGCAAAGATGAAGTCAAGCTTTCGCTTTTTGCAGATGACATGATATTATACATGGAAAATCCGATAGACTCCACCAAAAGTCTGCTAGAACTGATACATGAATTCAGCAAAGTTGCAGGATACAAAATCAATGTCCAGAAATCAGTTGCATTCTTATACACTAACAATGAAGCAACAGAAAGACAAATAAAGAAACTGATCCCATTCACAATTGCACCAAGAAGCATAAAATACCTAGGAATAAATCTAACCAAAGATGTAAAGGATCTGTATGCTGAAAACTATAGAAAGCTTATGAAGGTAATTGAAGAAGATTTAAAGAAATGGAAAGACATTCCCTACTCATGGATTGGAAGAATAAATATTGTCAAAATGTCAATCCTACCCAAAGCTATCTACACATTCAATGCAATCCCAATCAAAATTGCACCAGCATTCTTCTCGAAACTAGAACAAGCAATCCTAAAATTCATATGGAACCACAAAAGGCCCCGAATAGCCAAAGTAATTTTGAAGAAGAAGACCAAAGCAGGAGGCATCACAATCCCAGACTTTAGCCTCTACTACAAAGCTGTCATCATCAAGACAGCATGGTATTGGCACAAAAACAGACACATAGACCAATGGAATAGAATAGAAACCCCAGAACTAGACCCACAAACGTATGGCCAACTCATCTTTGACAAAGCAGGAAAGAACATCCAATGGAAAAAAGACAGTCTCTTTAACAAATGGTGCTGGGAGAACTGGAGAGCAACATGCAGAAGGTTGAAACTAGACCACTTTCTCACACCATTCACAAAAATAAACTCAAAATGGATCAAGGACCTGAATGTGAGACAGGAAACCATCAAAACCTTAGAGGAGAAAGCAGGAAAAGACCTCTCTGACCTCAGCCGTAGCAATCTCTTACTCGACACATCCCCAAAGGCAAGGGAAGTAAAAGCAAAAGTGAATTACTGGGACCTTATGAAGACAAAAAGCTTCTGCACAGCAAAGGAAACAACCAACAAAACTAAAAGGCAACCAACGGAATGGGAAAAGGTATTTGCAAATGACATATCGGATAAAGGGCTAGTATCCAAAATCTATAAAGAGCTCACCAAACTCCACACCCGAAAAGCAAATAACCCAGTGAAGAAATGGGCAGAAAACATGAATAGACACTTCTCTAAAGAAGACATCCGGATGGCCAACAGGCACATGAAAAGATGTTCAGCGTCGCTCCTTATCAGGGAAATACAAATCAAAACCACACTCAGGTATCACCTCACGCCAGTCAGAGTGGCCAAAATGAAGAAATCAGGAGACTAGAGATGCTGGAGAGGATGTGGAGAAACGGGAACCCTCTTGCACTGTTGGTGGGAATGCAAATTGGTGCAGCCGCTCAGGAAAGCAGTGTGGAGGTTCCTCAGAAAATTAAAAATAGACCTACCCTATGACCCAGCAATAGCACTGCTAGGAATTTATCCAAGGGACACAGGAGTACTGATGCATAGGGGCACTTGTATCCCAATGTTCATAGCAGCACTCTCAACAATAGCCAAATTATGGAAAGAGCCTAAATGTCCATCAACTGATGAATGGATAAAGAAATTGTGGTTTATATACACTATGGAATACTACGTGGCAATGAGAAAAAATGAAATATGGCCTTTTGTAGCAACGTGGATGGAACTGGAGAGTGTGATGCTAAGTGAAATAAGCCATACAGAGAAAGACAGATACCATATGGTTTCACTCTTATGTGGATCCTGAGAAACTTAACAGGAACCCATGGGGGAGGGGAAGGAAAAAAAAAAAAAGAGGTTAGAGTGGGAGAGAGCCAAAGCATAAGAGACTGTTGAGAACTGAGAGCAAACTGAGGGTTGATGGGGGGTGGGAGGGAGGAGAGGGTGGGTGATGGGTATTGAGGAGGGCACCTTTTGGGATGAGCACTGGGTGTTGTATGGAAACCAATTTGACAATAAATTTCATATATAAATAAAAAATAATAATAATAATTCAAAAAAAAATAAACTTATGAAAACTAAAAACAAAGAAAAACATCTTAAAAACCATCAGAGAAAAACTATA
The DNA here is from genome assembly GCF_014898765.1 of Herpailurus yagouaroundi. Taxonomy (NCBI): domain Eukaryota; kingdom Metazoa; phylum Chordata; class Mammalia; order Carnivora; family Felidae; genus Herpailurus; species Herpailurus yagouaroundi. The sequence goes on along the minus strand of NW_024412414.1, from coordinate 854,977 downwards.
CCTATAAAGAAGAAGGAATTCGAAGACAGCAGTTTTCTCATCAGAAACAATGGAAGTCAGACAAACAGGGTAGTATTTTTCAAGAGGTGAAAGAAAACAACCATCAACCCAGAATCCTGTAACCAGTAAAAGTATTCTTTAGGAATAAAGAGGATATCGAGTAATTCTCAGATGAAGGGAAACTAAGAGATTTTTTTACCAGCATATTTACCTTAAGAGAATGTCTAAAAGAAGTCCTCTAAACAGAAAGGTAATAAGAATAGTAATAAAAATCACTTTGAAACATCAGGGAAAAAAAAGAAAGAACACAGTAAGCAGAAATATGAGTAAATAAAATAGGCTTTCCTTCTTCTCTGGAGTTTCCCAAATTATGTCTGGTGGGTGAAGCATAAATTATAACACTGGTTGCTATGGTTCTACATGTATACAGAAGAAACATCTTAGACAGTTATGTTATATATATTATATAATATTTATATTATAAATAAATGGGGCGAAGAGACATAAAGGGCACTAAGGTTTATATACTTCAACTAGTAAAATGATGACATCAATAGACTGATAAGTTTTGTGTGTACAATTCAACACTTACAACAACCAATAAAAAAATCTATACAGGGATATACTCAGAAACACTATTGATAAATCAATATGGAATTCTAAAAAAATGTTCAAGTAAGCCACCGGCAGGTAACAAAGAGCAAACAAGGGGCGCCTGTGTGGTTCAGTCAGTTAAGTGTCCGACTTCGGCTCAGGTCATGATCTCACGGTTCGTGAGTTCGAGCTCCGTGTCGGGCTCTGTGCTGACAGCTCAGAGCCTGGGGTCTGCCTCGGATTCTGTGTCTCCCTCTCTCTCTGCCCCTCCCCTGCTCATGCTCTGTCTTTCTCTGTCTCTCAATAATAAATAAATGTTAAAAAAATTTTTAAGAAACAGCAAACAAATAAATTGAAAACAGAAAATAAACAAAAAATAAAATGGCAGACCTAAGCCCTATAATATCATCATTTACATTAAATTTAAATGACCTAACTATACAAATTAACAGACAGAGACTAGCAGAGTAGATTAAAAAACAGAAACCAACTCTATGCTGTCTATAAGAAATTCACTTCAAATATAATGGTATAGTCAAGTTGAAAGCAAGAGTGGAAAAAGATACAACATGAAAACATTACTTAAACCAACGCAGGAGTGTCTATATTGATGTCTCGTAAAGTAGACTCCAGGAGAAAAGAAATTACCAGAAACAGAGTGGGACATTATATAATGATAAAAGAATCAATCCACCTAGAAGGCACAGCAACCCAAATGTGTACGTACCAAATGAGAGCTGCAAAATATGTAAAGCAAACAATGATAGAACTGAAAAGAGAAATAGACAAATTCATAATTATAGTTGGAGTTTTCAACAGCCCTCTTTCAATGATGGCTAGACAGCTAAACAGAAAATCAGCAAGGATGTAGAAGAATGCTACATCACACCAACCAACACTCTGCCACCACCAGCAGAATACACATTATTTTCAAGAACCCATGGAACATATATCAAGATAGATTATATCCTGGGCCATAAAAAACTCAACAAATTTAAAAGAATTGACATCATACAGAATATATTCCCTGACCGCAATGGAATCAACTACAAATCTGTAACAGAAAAATAACATGAACAGCTCCAGACACTTGGAAACTAAAAATCACATTCCCAGGCAATCCATGGGTTAAAGAGAAGTCTCTAGGGTAATAAAAGTACATTGACCTGAATGAAAAAAAAACACGACATATCAAAATTTATGGGAAAGAGTTAACACAGTGCTGAGAAGGAAATTCGTAGAATTAAGTGCATCACTTATAAAAGAGGAAAAATCTCCAATCAATAATCTAAGCTTCCATGTCAAGAACTTAGGAAAAAGAGCAAAGCAAAGCAAACCAGAAAGAATAAATTAGTAAGTAGCAGACATCAAAGAGATTAAAAATAGAGAAAATCGATATCACATTTCTTGATGTCAAACTATATTACAAAATTACGGTGTCAAAACAGTATGGTGTAAGCATAAAAACAGACACATATGTCAATGGAACAAAACAGAAAGCCAGGGAATAAACCCATGTATATATGGTCAATTAATTTATGACAAAAGAGCCAAGGATATACAATGAGGAAAGGACACTCTCTTCAATAAATGGGGTTGGGAAAACTGGACAGCCACATGCAAAAGAGTGAATCAGGACTGCCATTTTATATCATGGACAAAAATCAACACAAAATGAATGAAAGACTTGAGTGTAAGACTTAAAACTATAAAATTCATAGAAAAAAAACATAGGGGGTAAGATCCTTGGCATCAGTCTTGGCAATGACGTTTTATATTTGACACCAAAAGCAAAGATAAACTAGTGGAGCTACCTCACACTAAAAAGCTTCTGCACAGCACAGGAAACCATCAAAAAGTAGAAATGCAACCTATCAAATGGGAGAAAAAAATTTGCAAATCATATTATCCAATAAGGGGTTCATATCCAAAATAAACAAAGAACTCACACAAGTCAATAGCAAAAAAAGCAATCAGATTTCAAAACAGGAAGAAGACCTGAATAGACAGACATTTTTCCAAAGAAGACATACAAATGACCAACAGACACATGAAAAGGTGCTCAACATTACTAATGAACAAGGAAATGCAAATCAAAACTACAGTGAGATGTCACTTCCCACCCGTCAGAACAGTTAGAATCAAAAAGACAAGAAGTAACAAGTGTTGGCAAGGATGTGGAGAAAAGGGAACCCTCATGCACTGTAGGTGGGAATGTAAATTGGTGCAGCCACTGTGGAAAACAGTATGGAGGTTCTTCAAAAAATTAAAAATACAACTACCATGTGATCCAGCAATTCCACTTCTGAGTATATATCTGAAGGAAATGAAACCATTCTCAAAGAGATATATGCACGCCCATGTTCATTACGGTATTATATACAACAGCCAAGATATGAAGATAACCAAGTGTCTGTCAATGGATGAATGGACAAAGAACACGTGGTTTACACACACACACACACACACACACACACACACACACACAGACACACGCACAGTATATATGTATATATATGTATAAAATGTGATATACACCCACATACAATGGAATATTGTTTAGCTATAAAAAAGAAGGAAATACTGTCATTTGCAACAACATAGATGGACTTTGAGGGAATTATGCTATGTGAAATAAGTCAGACAGAGAGAAAAATATCATATGATTTCACTTGTATGTGGAATTTGGAACTTATAAAAAACCAAACCCATAGAAACAGAGAACACATTGGTAGTTGCCAGCATAGGGAGTAGGGAAATGGGTGAAGATGGTCAAAAAGTACAAACTTCCAGTTCTAAGATAAGTTCTGGGGATGTAATATACAGCATGGTGACTATAGTTAACATTACTGTATTGTTTGTTTGAAAATTGCTAAGAGAGTAGATCTTAAAGTTCTTATCACAAGAAAAAAATTAAAACTATGTGACATGATGGGCATTAACTAAACTTATCGTGGGGGTCATTTTACTATATATCCATACATCATATCATTATGTTGAACACCTCAAACTTACATAATGTTATATGTCAATTATATCTCAATAAAACTCCAGGTGGGGGGAAACATTTAAAAATAGAGAAAATCAGTGAAACAAGGACCTGGTTCTTTGAATAAGATAAATAAAATTGCCAAGTCTCCAGCAAGACTGACAGAGGAAAAATAGACACAAATTATCAACATTAGGAAACCGAGGATAATACGACATTCCCCACCCTCATCAAAAGAATAAGGGAATAGTACACTTTACATACATAAGTTAGACCATGGACCAATTTCTTGTAAAACACAAACTACTACAACTCATTCAATATGAAATAATTTCAATAGCCCTATAACTATTAAGGAAATCCAATATATAATTTTTTAAAGTCTCAAAAAAAAAGAAAACTCCAGGCTCAGATAATTTTATTGGAGAAACTACTAAACATTCAAAGAAGAATCAATACCAATTCTACACAATCTCCCTGAAAATAGAAGAGGTGTGTATCAGTCAGAATTCAGTCAGTGAAATAGAATCCAACAAATATATAGATTTATTGCAAGGAATTGGCCTATGCTGCTGTGGTGGCTGGCTAGGCACTCCAACACCCAGAGGGTGGCAGCCAGTAAGGGCAGGCTGGAACTCTTGGCCATGACATGATGCTGTAGTCCACAGGCAGAATTTCAGGGAAACCACTGGTTCTGCTTCTATAAACAGTTCAGTTGATTGAATTAGGCCTACCCAGATAATCTAAAATAATCTCCTTTGCTTAAAGTCAACTGAATGAATTATGAATGATAATCAATCTATAAAATACCTCCACAGCAACACTTAGATTGTGTTTAATGGAATAACTGGGGACTAAAGCCTAGCCAAGCTGACAGATAAGACTGACCATCACAGTCATGCCTTGTCAACTTGGCACCCATACATATTTCCTTAAACCATATACAATCTCCAAAAAAAGAAGAGCTACATCATAGCTTCACGTAACATGATATAACTATTCTTTTTAAAAAATGTTTATTTAATTTGGAATGCAGGCTGGTGCAGGCACTCTGGAAAACAGTATGGAAGTTCCTCAAGAAGCTAAAAATAGAACTACCCTACAACCCAGCAATTGCACTACTAGGCATTTATCCAAGTGATACAGCTATGCTGTTTCGAAGGGCCACATTCACCCCAATGTTTATAGCAACACTATCAACAATAGCCAAAATACGGAAAGAGCCCAAATGTCCATCAATGGATGAATGGATAAAGAAGATGTGGTATATATATACAATGGAGTATTACTCGGCAATCAAAAAGAATGAAATCTTGCTATTTGCAACTACGTGGATGGAACTGGAGGGTATTATGCTAACTGAAATTAGTCAGTCAGAGAAAGACAAAAATCATATGACTTCACTCATATGAGGACTTTAAGAGACAAAACAGATGAACATAAGGGAAGGGAAACAAAAATAATATAAAAACAGGGAAGGGGGACAAAACAGAAGAGACTCATAAATATGGAGAACAAACTAAGGCTTATGGGAGGGGTTGTGGGAGGGGGGATGGGCTAAATAGGTAAGGAGCACTAAGGAATCTTCTCCTGAAATCATTGTTAAACTATATGCTAATTTAGATGTAAATTTAAAAAAATAAAACAAGTTAAAAGAAAAAAATTAAAATGTTTATTTATTTATTTTGAGAGAGAGAGCATGCACATACAAACTGGGGAGGGGCAGAGAAAGAGAGAGGGAGAGAGAGAATCCTAAGCAGGCTCCATGCTGTCAGTGCAGAGCCCAACACAGGGCTCAATCTCACAACCATGAGATCATACTCTGAGCCGAAATCAAGAGTCAGACACTGGTGGACAGAGCCACAAGGTGCCCTGATATAACTGTTTCGTATACAACTGAAAATATACTGTTTCCCCCGAAGAAAATACAAAGTCATTGAATGATGTTTTCTCCCCCTTGATACCCTGTAACTTAAATACTGTAATATAAAGTTAACTATTATTAATACATCTTGTGTTAGATGATAAGTGGACAAAGGAGGTGGACCCATGCTGAAACAAAAATATTTGCTTAAGATCTACACAAACATATTCATAACAAAGTAATGAAGAAATACTCATAAGTATTATATCCCCCCTCTCCACAACTGGTCAGCTGATTGTAGTTGGTGTTTATAACTATGTACTTCTACTACCCATTCCATAGTCCATTTGCCCTCGGCTGGTCATGTTTCTTTATCAAGGTTTGGGTGACCCAAACCTTCATTCCTGAATGGTCTAGGCCACTGATAGTTCTGCCTGAATTGGATTGTTGTCATTTTCCATTTACTTTAATTACATGATATGGCAGTATTAGGAGACAGCCTAATGGATCTCTTGTATTCCAGACATACTTTTCCTTGTATTATGCAATGGCCATATTCTGTATACCTGTAGTGTCACATTATACCATGGTCTACCAGCATCCTCTACCACTGAAAATACTCATTAGTGTTCTTAACTGTAATCACATCAGAGAACCAACTTTGGAAAACCCAGAACCAATTCAAAAAACTCTTCCTTCAGATTGTATTTTCCCAGAACTACTTCTGGTACCAAAGTCTGTTTCGGTTAGGGTTCAACCAGAGAAACAGAACCATACATTTATGTCTTTCTGTATGAATGCATATGGATTTAGTGCAAGGAATTGGCTCACACATCTGTGGAGGCTGTCTAGTCAAATCTGGAATCTGTAGGTCAGGCTGTCAGGATTTGGGCACAAACTGAAGCTGCAGTCCCCGGCAGAATTTCCTCTCCTTCGAAGACACCTCAGCTTGGCTTTTAAGGCCTTTCAACTGATTGAAACAGGATGCCAAAGATGATCTAGGATCATCTCCTTTACTTAAAGTCATCGGATTATGAATGTTAATCAGATCCACAAAATTTCTTCACAGCATGAGGCACCTGGGTGGATCAGTCAGTTAAGCATCCAACTCTTGATGTCAGCTCAGATCAGAAGAGTTCATGAGTTCAAGGCCTGCATCAGGCTCTGAGCTGATGGCATGGAGCCTGCGTGGGATTGTCTTTCTCTCCCTCTTTCTGTACCCCCCCTCTCCCAAGCTCTTGAACTCTCTCTCTCTCAAAATAAATAAACTTAAAACAATATCTTCACAGGAACACCTAATGTTCAAATAACTAGGTACTGCAGCCTAACCAAGCTAACACATAAAACTGATCATCACAAAGAGGTAACTCTTCTCAATTCATTTTTTAAAGCTAGTATGACCCTGATGCCAAACCAGGCAAAGACAGTACAAAAATGTCCTGGGAAGAGCAGGAGCCCCATGGGGTTGGACTCCATCCACAAGCAACTTCAAGAGCAGAGTCATATTTTTCACCTGACCATTTGGCTGCCCAGTTTCCACTTCATGGAGGAAGATTCAGCACATTACATCAGTTTCAAATTACTTGTGACTAGTTTGGTAACTCCATGTTATGAATAAGAGGGTTCCCGTGTGTGTGTGTGTGTGTGTGTGTGTGTGTGCGCGCGCGCTCATTTGTTAATTCCAGTTAACATTTATTCTGCTGTTTGTCATGCACTGGATGAAGGAATTTTTTTTTTAATTTTTTTTTCAACGTTTATTTATTTTTGGGACAGACAGAGACAGAACATGAACGGGGGAGGGGCAGAGAGAGAGGGAGACACAGAATCGGAAACAGGCTCCAGGCTCCGAGCCATCAGCCCAGAGCCTGATGCGGGGGCTCGAACTCACGGACCGCAAGATCGTGACCTGGCTGAAGTCGGACGCTTAACCGACTGCGCCACCCAGGCGCCCCTGGATGAAGGAATTTAATGTCATAAGATTGTTTTATCCTCCCAGGAATTCCTATTTACAAGTGAGGAAACTGAGACTCAGCAAGGTTATATCAGCAGGCCTGAGGATGCTCACCTGGTGGGTTTTGATTTGACCCCAAAGCTCTCCTCTTCACCTCTACAATAGCACTTGATTCCAAGGCTGTAGACTGTCACCTGAACTTGGGCATCTAGGAGTTCTGCCAGGTCTAAGTTCCTTGAATCTCTGGGAAAGGTGCCCAGAGTTTTAAGTTGGCCAAGAAACACTGTCAATAATCTGTCCCAAGGTTCTCAGTCTTCCCCTAGGCCTTTGCTCATGACACTTCCTCCTACTTTCCAGGGGCTGGGCAGTGGTAACAGTGCAGGCTCCAGAATCAGTCAGAATTCTAGTTGTGTGGCCTGAGTCAGGTGGCTTCACCTCAATAAACAGACTACTTATTCGTAAAATGGGGAAAATAGTCTTTATCTCACTGGATGTGGTGGAAATTAAATGCTACGGTGCAGGATGCCTCAATATGAAATGTGCCTAAAAGTTACCTGACCAACTTGTTAAAATGCGGATTTGGATTCAGCAGGTCTCAAGAGGAGCTGGAGATTCTACATTTCTGATATGCTCCCAGGTGATGCCTTTGCAGCTGGTCCATGGACCACATTTTGAGTAGCAAGGGGATTGTTCATGTGATGCACTTTATGCAATTATGTATTAAATGCCCCACAATAAAGATAATAAAAATTCACCTGCTCTGGAAACCCAACCCAGGTATCTTGCCCTGTTCTCATAGGTTTCTCTGATTAAAGGAAACATACCAGTTCACCAGAAGGGACAAGTTTGTTTTCCTTGGCACTGACTTCTGAGAGAAATTTATCACCTAGATCCTCATATAAGGGACTCTGATAGAATGAAGGATCATGTCTTCTAGAAACAATCCTGCTGCAGGAGCCAGAAATGTATAAGCAAAGAAAACTTGTCAGCCCCTGGTTGTAGGCCCAGCTCTGTCTGCGCGACCCCTGGCGGAGAGCTCTGCCTCTCTGACGTTTGATTTTCCTACTGGCTGGCACAGAGTACAGGCTTCAGGATGGCGGCTATGCTGCTCTTCTGCTCTCTGGCCTGTAATGCAGGCCTGGCAGTACCCTCATCGTAAGATCGTTGGGAGGGCCGTGGATAGCGTATGTCAATGGTTAACACACACTCTGGGTCAAGAATTTCAGGTTGACCCATAAGAAATTGCTGACAGCAACATTTTTTTGACCTGTAAAAATGGCTTGAATTATTATGTGGGATCCTTACAACAAACCTTTGAGGCAGCTACGATTTTTATCATCGTCTCCCCTAAACTACAGATGAGAAAATTGAGGTCCTGCCCAGGATCACATGGCTTGCTATGGGCAGAGCCAGGATTCAGTGCAGGCAGACTGGCTGCAGTCTCATGCTTGCTCTGCCACACAGCCCCACCTTTCCTCTAAGGGGGCCACAAACAAGACCCTGAATGTGCATTTCCTCCCACTCCAGCTGTGTCTAATGCAGACCCCTATAAAAGCCAAAGGCCCATAGCTAATTGTCCTTTTCTGGCAGCATTTCTGTAAGGAGCTGAGCCAATTCATTCTGGGAATGCTGCTTTCTGGTGATCTGGCTGGAGCTTAAGAAGCCGAAGAGGGAAGAAAGCTTGGCTTGGCCTTTACAAACAGCCCTTGTCAGAGTGGCTTCTATTCCAGGAGCTCAATATGGAAACTCAGCATCTGTCATGCATTCAGATGTGGCCTAATGACTGTCCACTTGGCCAAATCACTGGCCATCCACCCATATATTACCCATCCCTGCATCCTGGTCCTGAGATTATCTTGTCCCAACCCACCCTGCCTCTTCTCACATAAGTCCCTCCCTGGGGTTGTTGGGCATCATTTCCTGGGCCAGGCACTGTGGTGAGCATGCCTTCAGCCAGCAAGGAAGATGTGATGAATACCCAGCTTATGGATGAGGCTCAGAGAGAGGATGGTATTTACTCAAAGTCACACAGTGAGTGATTAACCAAGCCTGTTGAACTACCATGACCTCCCATATGAAGGTCCCAAAGAGCCAGTGCCTTTGTATCATTGAGAGGAACTGCACTGGGGGACTTCAGAACATGGGGTTGGGGACTGTCCTCAGTCCATATGGTTGGATAAGTTTACTCAGTAAGACGCCTACATTCATGGCTATAGGGATTGGCTCAGAGATGGGCATGTGACTCAAGCCAGGCCAGAGTTAATCCTGGGACTTTTGCTGGAACTATTGGGAAAAACTGCCCTCTTTCTGTTGAGGCTTCTAAGCAGATAGAATGTTAGCCTGGAGCTGCTGGGGGCACCCTGGCCACTCCATGAGGAAGGACCCACTGGATATGGAAGCCAAACTAGGGGAAAGTGGAGTCAAAATGTGGAGAAAGACTAATTTCTGACAATATCCTTTGAGACTCTGGATCCAGCCATGCCTCCATATGCTTCTATTTACACACTGCTCTTCACACACAGCTCATCACCTTCCAAAGTAGCCCCTTTTGTTCCTAAACTGAAACCTACCTTTTCTGAACTTACACTGACTGGTCTAGTTCTACCAATCGGAGGGGCAGCAAAAGGCTCTAATGGCAGACAGATATGGTTTCCAATCCCAACTCCAACCTTTACCCTTCAAATCAATTTAAACTTGGGGCGCCTGGGCGGCTCAGTCAGTTGAATGTCCGACTTCGGCTCAGGTCATGATCTCACGGTTCGTGGGTTTGAGCCCCGCGATGGGCTCTGTACTGAAAGCTCAGAGCCTAGAGCCTGCTTCCGATTCTGTGTCTCCCTCTCTCTCTGCCCCTTGCCTGCTCACACACACACTCTCTCTCTCAAAAATAAATAATAAACATAAAAAATTTTTTTAATTGGAATGATGATATCCATGTGACAGGGATGTTGTAGGGATGAAAGAGCTATTACAAGTGCTTTGTTTTTGTTATCTTATCATATTGCTGCTGTTTTATTCGTTACCAGATTGTGAGGCCCCGGACAGCAGGAACCTCGTTTTATTTAACTCAGATTCCCCAGCACTTGACAGTGGTTGGCAAAGAGTAGGTGCTCAATAAACACTTGTTGAGGGGCACCTGGGTGGCTCAGTCGGTTGAGCAACAGACTAACAGCTTGGGTTGTGATCTCCAATCGTGGGATCAAGCCCTGAATCGTGCTCTGTGCTGACAGCGTGGAGCCTGCTTGGGATTCTCTCTCCCTCTTTCTCTGCCCCTTTCCCTCTCTCTCTCTCTTTCTGTCTCCCAAAGTAAGTAAATAAACTTAAAAAAAATAAAAATAAATAAATGTTTGTTGAAATAAATGTGAAGTACATTCTGACCTCCCACCCCACCTATAGTGAGCTACTTAGGGACTGCTGCTGTCACCCAGAATCTTCTCTTATCCCTGCCTTCATCTCCACCATTTCTTTATATAACACGGATGGTTTTCCTTCTAAAAAATGTACTAACTCAATTATCCTGTGAATATTTATCAGTTACAACCAAAGGAATGAAAATAAGCTCCCATGGTACAGAGAACCCAGATGTTTGGGGTTAGTTTTCTAACACAATGCTCAACTATTTTACTTATTTGATGTTTTTCTCAAGAAACAAAACAAAACCAATCTGCCCTAAAATTTGGAAACGAGATCCGTTTCTCACAGTGTCTCTTGCTCTCTGTTGGGAGTGGTGTGGGCATGCCTGGCAGTCACGACGGGCTGCTGAAATGGGACAAGCAGGTAATGGGAAACAGCTGCTTGGCCTGCGCTGTCTCTAAGCCCCAAATTGGTGACGAGGTGCCGCAGACAAAAGACAGGCGGTTACGGTTTGGGTGGAGGCCCCACAAACAGTGATTAACTTCTCTTGCCAAGTTCACCAGGCGAGGCAGAGTCTGCTTGGCTGGTCATAGTACGGCAGGCAGCATCCCCTGCACAGACATTGTCTCTGTATTCAGAGCAACGCGCGCCCCGAGAGATGAGTCCACCATCCTCCCTCTCTCCGATGGCGGAGAGAACATCAGCCAACAAGGACGGATGCTAAGAAAAGCCCCCACCTTCCTCTGTGTCCTGCAGCACGTCCTCATAACCTTACTCCATGGCACTACCTCAGAGGGCAGCCAGATTACCTTCTAAAATATCAATTAGATCAGGAGTCAGCGAACTACTCTGTTAAGGGCCAGAGAATAAGTATTTTACTATTTGTGGGCCAGGATTTTACCATCTGTCCCCAATACAGCTCTGCCTTTGTAGCATGAAAGCAGCCATGGACCATATGGAAATAAATCGGTGAGACTGGGTTCCAATAAAACTTTATTTACAAAAAAACAGGCAGCAGTCTGGATTTGGCCCATGGGCTGTAGTTTGTTGCTCTTTGGTGCCTCTGTTTGAAAGTCTATAATGGCTCCTCATCGCCACTGAATAAAGCTCAAACTCCTAACCACGGGTGTCAAGGAGCTGCCTGGGCTGGCTGGATCCTGCCTACCTCTCTACCCTTGTTTGGGCCCCAGTCCTCACTCACCACCCCCCAGTTGCACATGGGTCTTTGTACTCATGGTTTCCTCTGCCTAGAACACCCCACCCCCATCCCCACTTCACATTTTCACATGACTCACTCATTCCCCTTATTTAGGTGTTGGTGAGAATGGCACTTCCTCAGAAAGGCCATCCCTGCAACCCCCAACGTGACCACCACCTCCCCCCTTAGTCACTCTATCATAGCACGTGTTTTATTTTCTGCACAGCATTTATCCCGGTTTGAACTGATCTCTTTTGAGTGCTTACTTTTGTTTGTTTGTTTGTTTTCCTTCTGTCCCTTGAGCTCCAGGAGGATAGAGAGCCTTATTCCCACGGCCTTCCACCCATAAAGCTGGAGTGCAGCACAGACTTAGAGAATGAATGAATCGCCTCCTCACCAGGTTCCCTCATCCGCTCATTCCCTCCAGTCCCTTAGCCACTCAGCTGACAGAAACACCTTCTAAAAATGAGTACCCAGATCATGGCCTGTCACTGCTTTAAACTCCCTAATAACTTCCCATTGCTCAAAATCCACACTCCTCACTATTGCCCCGGAGACCCTGCAAAAACAGACTCCCGGCTGCCTTTGCTCACCCACCTCTCCCATTGTGAAGAGCAGGCTGCCTGGAGGGTCCACTGATGTGACCCCAAAAGACATCATTTGGCACTGAAGGTGTTTTTGCATTGATATCACAAAACGGGTTATGTTCCAGGAATTCACTTTGAACAAAAGAATGAGGCCATGAACACCTGACTCATGAGAGGCTGGGAAGTCATCCAGTTTCCTCAAATCACCCCACCCAGGTCAGCCTCCCTCCTGTGTCGCACTCCGGGTAGAAAGAGAGAACGTGATCTTTTCAGACTGATGCCAAAGCCCAATGGGCCTCGAGCTTTTGGGCGGGGTGGGGGAAGACTGGGGAACATAGAGCTTTTAGTGCTCTTTCTGGCCTGACTGAAAACTATATTCAAATCAAAGTAAAAAGATTAGGGGCGGAGCCATCAAGAGAATATGCAAGCTGAGTGGGCAGTATTGGAGTTGTGGACTCCTTACACAACCAGACAGTTTACAAGGCTTTCTTCACTGCTGCAATTCAACTACCTGAAATTCTACAGGAAAGACAGGATCACATGGATGGCCTACATGGGCCTGATATACCTTATTGCTTGGGCTATATTGAGATGAAGGATTGGAGAGCCAACACTTTATGGCTTCTTCTCAAATGGGCCTAAAGAGTAACACCAAAGTGGCTAAAAGTAGTTCTGATCCTCCAGTTGATGTTGTATGAAGTAGGTAAATGAGGTTAGAAGAATATTCATTTTTTTCCATGGATGTTAGCAGAGGTACTTTATTTTTCTGTATGTGTGGTGGTGGTGGTAGGGGGCATGACCCTTAAGCATCTCTGTTTTTATGAATTGGCCTTCCTGAACAGGTGCGCTCACTGGTGCTCCTACAGGGCAGTGTGAATAGCAAGACACAGTAAGCACTCCACTTCTGGGCATTTTTAAAGCCAGGCTAATGCACCAGGCATCACATCCTGTCAGGCTTATAAAAGTGACCAGTTAGTATCTCTGTCCTCCAATCTTACTTGATCTTGACTTGTTTTCACTGTATCTCATCTCTTCTATTGTGAATTCTTCTCTTTCTGATCATCTCTGGATTTGGCCGCTCCTCTGACACTTGGGGTCCTGGCTCTCCTTCTAAGGGTTAGCCTAGCTCCTTTTTGTTCCTCTGCCTCCTGTGGCCCTAACTGATGCCTGGTAGATAAGCCTTGGCCCCAAATCCCTGAGCAGGGAGGAGAGGTGCTGTGCTAGGTTATGGTGACATCATGGAGAACAAGACAGACACGGTCTCTCCACTCAGTGCATCTGTAACCTCTTCTACATCCCATCCACGGCCAGGAAGCTCTCAACTTCCTAGGACTGTCCTTTTCATTTTCTGACAACCTTATCAGAAAGCTTGAGCTGTCAACAAGCTTGAGAGCTGCCCTAAAGTCATCTGTTTCCTGCAGAGTGCTGACGGTGTGGTGTGAACTCCAAGGCAGCTGTCAACATACATTCTGCCTATCACTTGCTAAGACCAGCCCTGGAGCATGCGACATAAATTAATCACTTCCACTTCTCGACAGCTCCTTGTGCTTTTTATGCCTCTGGTCATTCATGCTCAGCAGATAACCGATAGCCACAGCACTCTGTGGAACATGGGCATGATTCCGGGCGAGCCAGATATAGCCCATTATCATTGCAGTTACAGTGTGTGGGCTCATTGAGAACTTTGGGGACACATTATCAATGAGGGAGGCTGTCCCAAAACTCTGGCATTGGGTTTTGTGTGACGGAATGGAGGTGAAGATGAAGGTTGCTGAGATAGCAGGGCCTCCTTATCTGACATATTTTCCCAGTGAGGTCAAATATCAGTGCCATGGCCATCTTCCCAGGCGGAAACCATAGAGCACCAGAGCTGGGAGACCTTGGAGGCTTTGCAGAGGGAGAAAACGAGACCCAGCAAGAGGACAGCACTTGCCCAGGATCCTATAGGGAGACAGTGTCAGAGACTCAGGTCTACAAGAAAAACAAGGGCCCCTTTGCTCTCTGCAAAAAAACAAAAACAAAAATAAAACAAAACAAAACAAAAAAAACAACGCCCCCCCAAAAAAACAGGCTTCGGGGAGGAGTAAAATCTTCAAGGATGTGAATGTTTTGCTTTCCTGCCTTTAAAACATATAAAAGGGGCAAGCAAGGAGCCAGAGATGAGCTATTTCTTTAGATCCCAGCTGAAACATGACTTGTTATTTACATCAAATGTCTGTATTTTTAAAAATAATTCACTAATTTTCAGCTCTAGCATTTTTTTTTGTATGTACGTACACATGAAAAAGAAAATGACAATGATTGCTATTGGTTCCATGAGAAAAAAAACATTGTGGGAAGCCTAGCTGGCTCAGTTGGTGGAGTGTGTAACTCTTGATCTCAGGGTTCTGAGTTTGAGTCCCACGTTGGATATAGAGATTACTTTCAAAAACTTCTTTAAAAAAAAAGAAACATTGTGAACTATCATATGATGATAGTTTTATATTAATGGCATTAATGATTCAAATAGAAAAGTCTTTGGTTCCAATAATGTTGGTTTTTTAAAATCCAACTCATTGAAGTTCATTCTGCCAAAGGTACGATGTCCGACATTTTTTTGAAGGCCATTGTAAATTTGGTTTAAAATTCAACTCTTAAAGAAAACATCATTTCTTTTTCAGGTGAAAATTTTAATTGGAGCACAGCACCATGATAAAACCATGTTCTTACTAAATAAAAATAAGTAAAATAAAAATCCTAAAGTGTACTTAGAATTAATTGTGGCACACACATACTTCATAGTTGTCTGCAAAACCACCTGCAATAGTAAATATACGAAAGTTTATACCTCCCCATAGTTAGAGTGATAAAACATTTTTTCTCTCTTTCTCTCTTTTCCTTCCTTCCTTCCTTCCTTCCTTCCTTCCTTCCTTCCTCTCTCTTTCTTTCTTTTACAAACCCTTGTGTTGAGGACTTTCTTTTTTTTTTTTTTAATTTTTTTTTCAACGTTTATCTATTTCTGGGACAGAGAGAGACAGAGCATGAACAGGCGAGAGGCAAAGAGAGAGGGAGACACAGAATCGGAAACAGGCTCCAGGCTCTGAGCCATCAGCCCAGAGCCTGATGCGGGGCTCGAACTCACGGACCGCGAGATCGTGACCTGGCTGAAGTCGGACGCTTAACCGACTGCGCCACCCAGGCGCCCCAAGGACTGACTTTCAATAGATCAGTGTGAGGGAGCTGCTGTGCTACATATGAAACACAAAATATTTTCATGACAAAACAAATGATAAAAAAAAAAAAAAGAATCCCAGTTCACAACTCTAATTACTAGATGAGTTCCTTAATACATTCCTGAGGTCCACATGGGAATGACGATAAGTCCACTTACTCGTTGACTTACTCTATAAATATTTGTGGCCTCATTCACTCCTTTAGCAGGCCCTGTTCCAGAGGGCCACAGAGGTGAACCAGACATCTAGCTTTCACTTTCATGGAAATCCTATTCTACTCAGCAAGGGGGATGGATAATAAAGAGGAATACAGAATGTAGAGAACCTAGAACTTAATTGAATATAGAGAAAATAGAATATTGAATATAGAAAATGTTAAATGGTGATAAGTGCTTTAAAAAATAAAGTAGATTAAAGGCATTGGAAGTTCTGAGGACATGGGGTTGCTGTTGAGATCAGGTTGTTGAGGAAGGTGTTGCAGAGAAGCTCGAATTTGGGCAGAAAATTGAAGAAATAAAGGAGCAAGCCTTGGGAGTATCTGTGGGGAGGACTACAGGCAGGAAAGAAACAGTGCAAAAACCCTGAGGCAGGAGTGAGCTTGCTATATATTAGGACCATCAGGGAAACCAGTGGGGCTGGAGCCAAGGGAGAGAGGTGAAGAGGGGTAGGAGATGAGGGAGAGAGATGGGGGCAGATCACGCAGGGCCTTGTACACTCTTGTTGGGACTTTGGATTTATTCTGAGTAGATGGGAGTAGCTGGAGTTTTTGAGCCAAGAACTGACATGACTGGACTCACCTTTTTAAAGGTCACTCAGGCTGCATGGTTGAGAATGGACTGTAGAAAGGCAAGAGCAGGAGCAACTCTTACAGTGCTGATGGACTGGATATACGGAGAAGTCAAGAGGGACCCCAAGAATTGGCCTGAGCTAGTGGACAGATGGGGTTGCCATTTGCTGAAGTGGAGAAAATACAGGTTGAGCAGGCTAGGGTAGAGAGAGAATTGGAAGTTTGGTTTGGGACATGTTGAAGTTGATACATTTACAATTATCCAGGTGGGATGGCAAGCAGGCAGCTGAACATGGAGTGTGGAGTCCAGGGAGGAGCCCCAAGGTAGTGATAGTGATAGTGATTTGGGAGTTGTCAGCCTACAAGAAGCATTTTATTTTATTTTATTTTATTTTATTCTATTTTTTATTTTATTTATTTATTTTGAGAGATAGAGAATGAACAGGGGAGGGGCAGAGAGACAGAAGGAGGGAGAGACTCCCAAGCAGGCTTGGTGCTGTCAGCACAGAGCCTGATGTGGGGCTTGAACTCGCGAACCATGAGATCATGACCTGAGCGAAAACCAAGAATTGGACACTTTAGTGACTGAGCCACCTGGGAACCTTACAAAAAGCATTTTAAATCTACAAGAGGCAGGAGGAGGTATTAAGCATGGTCAGAGAAGGAGGGGTGCTCTGTAAGAGGAAGAGAGTGCTTCAGGAAAGAGGGAGTTAACAACATTGTCCATTGCTGCTGATCAGCCAAGAAAGATTGAGTAGTGACCACTGGCCATGGGATTTAGCAACTTGGAAGTCATTGCTGGCCTTGATGGGCATTTTCAGTGAAGTAATGGGTACAAAAGCCTGATTTTGAGACTGAGAGGAGAGCAATTGGAGACAGGAGGTGAAGAAAATTACTTTGAAGGCTTTTTCCGTCAAGAGGAGCAAAGAAATGAGAGAAATGAGGCACAAGCTGGGGGGGGGGGGTTGTAGGGTCAAGACAGAAGATACCTCACAAAGTTTTTGGAAATTATGATCCTACCCTCACCCCAATGTCCCCATCACCGGGAGTAAAGGCCATGCCCCAGAGCTCTGTGTTCCCCTGGCAGATCCCCCTCCCTCCTCCTGAACACTCAGAGCCTCATCACTGCCACCCATCTGCTTTGGAGACTTTTAGGGCGGATCTCAACAGTTCTGTGTGCTTTGGTTAAAAGAAAGATATTAATCAGATAAATACACCAAAAATATACAAGACGATTTAATACAAGCAGAATATAGAAAGACAAAATGCCCTCTGAAAGAGAGTAATGGAGGGAAATGGCTTATTTTACGAGTTTGGAGAAAGCCTTTTTTAAAAAAGTGGCTTTAAAGATAAAATCTGAAGGATAAGTAATGATTCACCAAATGGCAAATGATGGAAAGATCATTGCAGGTAGAATAATACATGCAAAGAATCTGAGGTGGGACATGGCAGAGCATATTATAAAACTAGAAGAAGGCCTGTGGGGCTGGGTCCAGTGAGTGGGGGGACAGGGGCCTAAGAGGGACTAGAAGGAGGCTAAGGTCAGATTGTGGTGGGGTCCTGTGGACTATGTTAAAGAGGCTTTGGTTTTGGTTTTTTATTCCAAGTGCAATGGGCAGCCACTCAATGAACAAAACATTATGTCCATCTAAATGCCAACTATTTTTATGCTTGAAAGGGAAGGAAAGCAGTCAGAAGGAAGATACTAAGCTTCATTGAGGGAAGGACAGACATGGTGTGTCTTAGCCTGGGTTCCCCAAGAAGCAGATCTTGAGCCAAGGATTTGAGTGCAAGTAGTTTATTTCATGACAGGAAGCAGGAACTGAGATAGAGAGGGAAGCAGCCAATAAAGTAGGTACCACACAAGTTACCACTGTGGGAAACTGGAGGTTAATTCCACTAGGGAGTCTGGGAGCCAGCATAGAGTACAGTGATATCCTGATATCTTCTGTGATATCCTACCCAAGGAGGGGAATTGGCTGTGGGCTGATGTTAGGGGTAGGGTATTTATACTCTCATACTTTCTAGACTACCATGCTTGTGATTACAGCAGTCTCCAGCAGCCAGAGAAAGCCCCCAGGTAGAGATGCAGGAGCTGGCAGATGGAAGTCAAGGAAGCTTGCACTAAAATGGTAAGACCTGGAGAGGTATGTATGGGTGGAGCACTGATGCCCTACATTAAGTTCCACTCCTTGTTGATACTTATTCTTTGAGGTGGTTGCCAGTTACATTTTCTACAAAAAACACAAAAGGGTTTGTGGGACAAGCTACAGTCCCCACTCCTGCAATTGTTTCCAAGGTTACAATTGGTGTTCATCATTTCCTTGTGTCACTACTCATTGTACTTACTAAAAAAAAGTCTATAAACCAACTATTTAAAATATCCTCAAAGAGCTAAAGGAAATCATGAGAATGATGGGTCAACAAGAAGAGATCAATACCCAGATCAATACACAGATAGAGAAGTTGAAAAGTATAATTACTAAAATGAAAAATTCATGAAAAAATAAACAGGATATTTGAGCAGCCAGGAGAAAGAATCAGCAAACTTGAAAATAGGTCAATTGAGATTTCTCAGTCTAAGGAGCAGAAAGAAAAAACTAAACAACAATGAACAGAGCCTAAGAGACCTGTGGTATAGCATCAAATATACCAACATATGTATAATGGGAGTCCCAGAAAGAAAGCAGAGAGAAAAGAGCAGAAAAAAATATTTGAATAATGACCAAAAACTTTCCAAATTTGATGCAAAACATGAATATACATGTTCAAGAATCTTAATAAACCTCAGGATCCTCACTGAGAGACATTATAATCAACCTGCTGAAAGCCAAAGGTAGAATCCCACAAGTAGCAACAGAGAGATGACTTTTCACATACAAGCCATCCTCAATAAGATTAACTGATAATTTTCTCCTCAGAAACCATGTAGACTGGAAGGTAGTGACATGACATATTCTAAGAACTAAAAGAATAAAATGGTCAACCAAGAAGTCTATATCCAAGAAATCTATACTTCAAAAGTCAAAGAGAAATTAAGACCTTCTCATATAAACAAAAACAGAGAATCTATTGCTAGTAGACCCACTCTACAAGAAATGCTCACTGAGATACTTCAGGTTGAAATGAGAAAACACTAAATAGTTACTTGCATCAACATGAAGAAATAAAGGTAATTACACAGATAAATATAAAAGTCAGTATAAAAGTCGTGGTTTGTCACTCCTCTTTTTTCCTATATAATTTAAAGATCAAATATATAAAACAACAGTTATAAGTACTATATCAATGGGCACACAACGTAAAAAGATGTAATTTGTGACAATAACAACATCAGTGGGGGGGGGGGCAGAGCTATATAAGAGCAATGTTAAGTATACTATTGAAATTAGTATTAACTCAAAATAGATCATTATGAAATAGGCTGTCAGTTGTCATTCCCAGGCAACCACCAAGACAGTAACTAAAAAAATACAGATAGTAAGATAAATAAGAAAGGAATCAAAATGGTACAGTAGAAAATATCTACCATAAAAGAAGGCAGTAATGCAACGGAGGAATTTGAGGAATAAAAAAGATATGACATATAAAAAAATAGCAAACTGGCTCAACAACTGGCTAAGTAAGGCTGTCCTCAAGAGTTATTACAATAAACGTAAATGGTTTAAACTCTACAATTAAAAGACACACTTTGGCATAGTGGATTTTTAAAAATGATCTAACTATATGCTGTCTATGAAAGACCCACTTTAGATCCAAAGATATAAATAGGTTGAAAGTAAAAGGATGGAAAACTGTATTCTATGTAAACAGTAACCAAAAGAGAGTTGGAATGGCTATACTGATATTGGACAAAATAGACTTTAAGACATAAATTGTAACTAGAGAAAAAGAAGGAAATTATATGATGATAAAAGAGACAATATATTAAAAATATAAAACAATATAAACATATATGCACCTAACAACAGAATTCCAAAATATAGGAAGCAGAAACTGACAGAAGTAAAGGGAGAAGTAGACTGTTACACAATTGGAGAGTTCAATACTTCACTTTCTATAATGGATAGAACTACTAGAGAAAATATAAAAAAGAAATAGAAGACTTGAACAATACTATAAACCAGCTAGAAAAAGAAGAGAAACTGAACCAAAGCAAGAAGAAGGAAAAGAATAATGAAGGGCAGAGATGCATGAACTCAAGAATAGAAAAATAGAATCAATGAAATCAAAAGTAGCTTCCTTGAAAAAATTTAAAAATGGCAAAACTTTAGTAAGACTAAGCACAGAGAGAGAGAGACAGAAAGAGAGAGACAAATTTCCAAAAGCAGGTGGAGACAACAAACATAGCATGGTGGTTAAGAGTCTGGACTGTGGAGCCAGATTGCCAAAAGCAAAATGAAAGTAGGGACATTACTAACAACTTTACAGAAATTTAAAAAAAAAAGGATGATAAGGGAAAATTGTGAACATTTACATGCCAACAAAGTAGGTAATCTAAATTAAATGGACATACTCCTAACTATATGCTATATGTTATATATGTTATATGCTATATACCCCTAGAAACACATAAACTACCAAAACTGACTCAAGAAGAAACAGAAACTCTCAACAGAGCCATAGCAAATAAAAAATTAAATCCATAATTAAAAGCTTTCAACAAAGAAAAGCTCAGGACAAGATGGCTTCACTGGTGAATTCTACCAAGTGTTTAAAGAAGAATTAGCACCAATTCTTCTCAACTCTTCCAAACAACCAAAGAGGAAACACTTCTTAACTCATTTTATGAAGCCAGCCTTCTTCTGATAGCAAAGCCAGACACAGACATCAAGGAAAAGAAAACTATAGACCAGTATCACTATGAATATAGATGCAAAAAGTCATCAACAAAATACCAGTAAAAATATTTGAGCAGCATATACAGAGGATTGTATACGAAACCAAGTTGAATTTGTCCCAAGATCAGGAGAGTAGTTCCACATAGAATGAAAAAACAAAAAACTGCCATCATTTCAGTTGATGCAGAGAAGGAATATGACAAAACCCAACACACCTTCATAATAAAAAATGCTCAACAAACTAGGAATAGAAGGGAAATACCTCAACATTATAAAGAGATAATAAAGGGCATCTATGAAAAACCCATTAGCATCATACTTAATGGGGAAAGACTGGATGCTTTCTCCCTAAAATCATGAACAACACAAGGATGTCTACTCAGTACTTCTTTTCAACATTGTATTGGAAGTTCAATCTGGGGCAATTGTTCAAGAAAAAAAAGGTATCCAAACATGGCAATACTCCCCAAAGTGATCAACAGATTTAGTGCAATCTCTATCCAAATTCCATATGGCTGATTTAGAGAAATCATATATAATTGCAAGGGACTCTGAATAGCTAAGACAATCTTGAGAAAAGTAAAAAGTTGGTGAATTCACACTTCTCAATTTTAAAGCTTAATACAATGCTATATTAATCAAAATAGTATCCTACTGGCATAAGGATAGACCAATGGAATATAACTGAGAATCTAGAAATAAATCCATATATCCACAGTCAACTGATATTCAGCATGGGTTCCAAGACCCTAGTTCCAGAAAGAATAGTCTTTTGAACAAGTGGCAAAGGAGCAACTAGATAACCACATGCAAAGAATGAAGTTAGATAATATTTAAAATTAACTCAAAATGGATCCAAGACCTAAATATAAGAGCTAAAACTATAAAATTATTAGAAGGAAACACAGGGGTTAATCTTCATGACTTTGGATTTGGCAATAAGTTCTTAGACATGGCACCAAAGCATGAGCAACAAAAGAAAGACAGATAAATTGAACTTCATCAAAATAAAAACTTTTGTGTATCAAAGAGTACAAGAAATAAAGTGGATTCCAACATATGGAATGGAAGTACTTGCAAACCACGTATCTGATAAGACATTAATATCTAGCATATGTAAAGAACAACAATAACAAAACAATTCAATTTAAAAAATGGGCAAAATGGGGCGCCTGGGTGGCGCAGTCGGTTAAGCATCCGACTTCAGCCAGGTCACGATCTCGCGGTCCATGAGTTTGAGCCCCGCGTCAGGCTCTGGGCTGATGGCTCAGAGCCTGGAGCCTGTTTCCAATTCTGTGTCTCCCTTTCTCTCTGCCCCTCCCCTGTTCATGCTCTGTCTCTCTCTGTCCCAAAAATAAATAAACGTTTGAAAAAAAAAAAACCGAAAAAAAATTTTAAAAAAAATGGGCAAAAGGCTTGAATAGACATTTCTTCAAAGAAGATATAGAAATGGCCAATAAGCACATGAAAAGATGCTCATCATCATTAGTCATTAGAGAAATATTAATCCAAACCACAATAAGATACCACTTCACACCCACTAGGATTGCTATAATTTAAAAAAATGTAAAATAATAAATGTTGGAAAAGACATCAGGACATTGGAACTCTTATTATACATTGCTGGTGAGAATGTAAAACAGGGTAACTGCTGGGAAAGAGTTTGACTGTTCCTCTAAGAGTTAAATATAAAATTACCATGTGATCCAGCAATTCTAATCTCTTAGGTATATACCCAAAAGAACTGAAAACAGATGTTCAAACAAAAACTTCTACAAAGATTTCTTAGCAGCACTATTCACAATAGCTAAAAGGCAGTAACAATCCAATATTCATCAGAGGGTAAATGGATAAACAAAATGTTGTATATCCATACAATGGAATACTATTTGGCCATAAAAAGTAATGAAACACTGACCTCATTTCAACACGATGAATGTTGAAAACATTATGTTAAATGAAAGAAGCCAGATACACAAAAAAACATGTCTTATTGTTATTTCATTTATATGTAATATCCAGAATAGGTGAACACAGAGACAGATAGCAAATTAGATGTTAGGGGCTGGGGTAAGAGAAGAATGAGGACTGACTGTTGAATGGGTACATGGTTTCTTCTGGGGGTTACGAAAATGTTCTGGAATTAGATAGTGGTGATGGCTGCATAGTATTATGAATGTACTAAAAACCACTGAATTATAACTTTAAAAAGGCTAAAATGGTGAATTTTATGTTATGTGATATTTACCTCAATAAAAAAAATACAGCAACCAAATCCTACAGGATATCATTCTTAGGCTGGCATTTTAACTTTGCTTTTAAGACACCCTTCCAACATTCTAGCAGGCCAATAGTAGCTTCTGGTGATGCATTCCATGGGAAGATCAATGGGTCCTGTGATCATGTGCCCATTGTCATACATCTTTTTTTTAAGTTTATTCATTTATTTTTAGAGGTAGAGAGCATAAACAGGAGAAGGGCAGAGAGAGAGAGAGAGAGGGAGAGAGAGAATCCCAAGCAGGCTTTGTGCTCCACACTGAGCCTAATGCAGGGCTCAGTCTCACAGACCATGAGATCATGACCTGAGCTGAAATCAAGAGTCGGCTGCCTGACCAACTGAGCCACCCAGGTGCCCCTGTCATACGTCCTTTGCCATCAAGTGGGTCCCTTGGTATAAGACAATGTGGGATCTTAGGAAGATAAGTCAGACCCTTTGTAAGATCTCATATGGTGGTGCTGACTGAGGCATTGTTGGCAGGAAAGTCAATGAGAAGCAGATGCTGGCTGCTAGAAGTTGTGCCTGCATACAATGAATTATCAAGGCCTACTGAGATAAGGATGAGGAACCAAGAGTGCGTCTTTTGTCTTTCGTAAAAGAAGTTCAGACTCATGAAAATCTTCCTGAGATGCCCTAGGCAATGCTAGCACTTTATAGGGGTGATCCCTGGAAAAATGAGATGACTTTCTGCCTTTGTTAAAAACCAAAGCTTCCACTTGGGGTGCAACATGGTTAGCACCTTACGTACGCTGTCTCCATTGATTCTTTTGGAGGCTTTTCAAGATAAACATCCTCACTGTGCAAACGTGGGAATTATTGCCTAAAAGGCTAAGTCACTGCACTGTGATCACAGGACTAAGAGGTAAAGGTGACCATGAACAGGGCTGTTGCACTCTGTGATTCATGATGTTTCTTTAATGAGGCTTGGCAAATACATGACATGTCTACCACAATTACCTGTTTTAGTGCTCCTGGCAGACATTATTAATCAATCATGGCTTCCTTTCCCTCTGAGTCTGGATTCAGCTTTACCATCCTCTGCAAGACAGCCATTCTCAATCATAATTGGCAAATAAGATAAAAACTCCATTGTCATCCTAGCATCACACACCACACTGACTCCCTCTATCTGAACTGGCATCTCCTAAGCCAGTTTTGATGTCTACTTTGAGCCAGCATTGAGGTCCAAGTCAATCCAGAAGACTTTTCTAGACAACGTGGCCATTTCTTACCTGGTGGGGGGGGGGGGGGGCAGAATGAGATGTGAAGCTGGGAAGCTGGGCACCGATTGAAGACAGAGACAAGGGTCAAGAAACTGAAAGAAACTGGAGGAACTGAAGGCATATGTCCAAGGTCCCAGCCCCATATCTGCTTCATTTCCAGAATGAAGCAAATGACTCAGGCCTGGCCAGTCAGGCCCAGTAATTTTTTTTCCAAGATTTTCTTTAAATTCAAGTAAGTTAACATATAGTGTAGTATTGTTTCCAAGAGTAGAACCCAGCAATTCGTCACTTACATATAACACCCAGTGCTCATCCCAACAAGCGCCCTCCTTAGTGCCTGTCACTCATTTAGCCCATCTCCCTACCCACCCCCCCTCCAGAAATCCTCAGTTTGTTCTCTGCATTTAAGTCTCCTATGGCTTGCCTCCCTGTCTTTATCTTATTTTTTCTTTCCCTTCCCCTATGTTCCTCTATGTTCATCTGTTTTGTCTCTTAAATTCCACATGTGAGTGAAATCCATTTTTCTTTCTCTGACTGACTTATTTCACTTAGCAGAATACGCTTTAGCTCCATCCACATCATTGCAAATGGCAAGATTTCATTCTTTTTGATGAGTAAGTAATATTCCAGTGTGTGTGTGTGTGTGTGTGTGTGTGTGTGTGTGTGTGTGTGTGTGTACCACATCATCCTCATCCATTCATCAGTCAATGGACATTTGGGCTCTTTCCATAATTTGTCTATTGTTGATAGTGCTGCTTATAAATGTTGGGAAGTCCTAGCCTCGGCAGTCAGACAACAAAAAGAAATAAAGGCATCCAACTCGGTAAGGAAGAAGTCAAACTCACTTTTTGCAGATGACATGATATTCTATGTAGAAAACCTGAAAGACTCCACCAAAAAATTGCTAGCACTGACACATGAATTCAGCAAAATGGCAGGATATAAAATCAATGTACAGAAATCTGTTGCATTTCAATACATCAATAATAAAGCAGCAGAAAGAGAAACCAAGGAATCAATCCCATTTACAATTGCACCCAGAAACATAACTTGCCAAGGAATAAACCTAACCAAATAGGTAAAAGATCTGTATAGTGAAAACTATAGAACACTTATGAAAGAAATTGAAGAAGACACAAAGAAATAGAAAAACATTCCATTCCATGCTCATGCATTGGAAGAGCAATTATTGTTAAAACATCTATATTAACCAAAGCAATCTACACATTCCGTGCAGGCCCGGTAACTGAAAGGAGCACATGAGCTGGGCCAGGCCCAGGGAGTTGGGTTGAAGTTTTGGGAAAGAGGCAGGACAGCTAAACTGTAGAATGTCCACTTGGTGCTTCTGTGGCCATTTTGTTGCCATGAAAGGAGCACCTGGCTGAGAACAGAGTGAACAGTAAGTAAAGCAGAGCCAGGGATGGACAGGGCAGATTCTTGGTGCTATCACTTGAGCTCCTGGATGTAACCATATCTACAGTCATTTCCCTGCTCATTTTTTCCCCCTAAGCCAGTGGGAGTTGTGGCTTTTTTTTCTTTTGCTAGTTTCCAATGAAAAAATCCTGGTTAGCATAATCTATTTGTTTTCTATAACTGCTCTCTGCCTCAGTTATCATTTTAAAATATGTCCTTAATCTTCTATGAAGATTAAGCGTCTCTTCACTTATCTTTGCTCTAATTTATTTACCCCTCTCCCCACTATTAATGCTGCATGCCAACCTACAGGCACTTTCTGGGTCATCTGCTCAAACTCCTCCAGGGTTTATGAGAGATTGGCTGCCAGGCAAGCCTCTGTGCGTCTTTTGGAAAAACCTCTTTTTCTAAGACAGGAACTATTGTGTTTGTTACCTAATGTTCCCTGTGAAGAAATCATGACATAAAATCCTCTGAGTACAGTGCCAGGAAAATGTAGGTGCTATTATTATCTCCTTTTCACAGTGAGAAACAGGGACCCTGAAAGATTAAGTTTCTTGTCCAAGATCACACAGTTAATCCATGATGGATTCAAATCCAGGGCATGTGGCTCCTCAGCTCACTGTCTACACTGAAGTAGACTGTCTGCATCCAGTAAGTGGCTATGATTGCTGTTATTAGCAAGAATAATCAACTCCAACAAGGCTGATGACCTGATGGCTTTCTTATCCCTGATCACTGGCCCTTCCCCATCTTCCAATTGCCCCAAATTTGCTTTATAAAAAGTAATCTATAGCTGGAGGTGTGTGGGTGGCTTAGTCAGTTGGGTGTCACACTCTTGATTTTGGCTCAGGTCATGATCTCACTATTTGTGAGTTCAAGCCCTGCATCAGACTCTGCACTGACAGCACGGAGCCTGCTTGGGATTCTCCCTCTTCCTCACTCTCTGCCCCTCCCTGCTCTCTCCCTCTCTCAAAATACATAAACAAACAAACAAACAAACAAACTTTTAAAAAGTAATCTATAGCTGGATGAGAGGTAAAGTAGCCATGTTAGGACTTCCAGATGGAGACAGTCACTTAGGATGGACTCAAAGCTGTCTTGTTCCATAGTTATCTATTTCAATACATGAAGCTTCAGAACCAGTTTACTTGGTACAATAGAAGCTAGGTCCATCCCTACTTTATTACCTGGCTATTTCTGTTCCAGCCATTTGCCAGTCTAACCTGGGCACTGTGGCCGACAAGAATTGTGAGCCTAGGAGTGAAGAGATGGAGGGGCTCCAGGCCTAGCTGTGGATTAACTATGTACAACTTCAGGTCATTTTCAACCCCTCTCTTAACCTTACCTTCCACACCTACAAAATGGGTAAGTGTGTTAGGGGGTGTCTGACTAGAGTGATCTATCCCAAAGTGTTTTCTAGTAGTTATTTCTCAGAAGTTATAAAAAGGAGACACCACCTCCAACCCTTCCCTGGTCCAGGAATTTGGGGAACACTGGGTAGGACAAACTTAAACAAAAGCATATTTACCACAGGACTTCTCAGAAACTTCACTCTGCTCCTGTGCCTTGCAACTTCTCCCAAACAGGGAGATAGATAGAGCACCAGAACTCCCAAATTTACTTGACGAAGGAATTTTTTCTGGGTGCACTATTTTGTGGTGGAGTTGTTTTGTGAAACAGTATTTGAGGAAAGTTAGATTAGGGGATCTGAAGATTCTCTTTCAGCTCTGAGAAGTTGTAATTCAAAATTCATTATTTTGACTTAGGGCTCTGTGGGATGCTAAACTACACCCTGAATCATGGAAAGCAAAACAAACAAACAAACAAACAAACAAACAAACAATTATGGTCAGTCAAGCCTGGATGGAGTTCTGCTGTAATTTGTAGAATTCCAGTTGCTGAAAATGAGACTTTGTGAGTGGAATGGATGGTAATGATCCAATAAACAGAACATTCATGAACTTGGACCAGGCTGGGCAATAGAGGGAGCTATATTGAAAGCGGATCCTGCTATGAGTTTCCTTTTTAGAAATTCCAGGATGCACAGATCACCATTTCTGTACCACCAAATTCTGGGTTGGATATAAAGTCATAAACTTCATGGCTGGAGGACAGTGACCTAGAGACTCTGAGTTGTAAAACCAAAATGGCTTTGAACTTTTGGAGAGAGGAAAACCAAATGTGTGGTGGTGTGCATGTTGTCTGCAGGAAAGCAAATAAAAATGAGCAAACAAGCAACTCGCTGAACCTGCCTGGAGAAGAAATGGATTCCATGACAGCCCTTATTAGCAATTTTAAAACTGTGCACAATGCAATTGACATTCTCTTCAGGGAGCTTTCTTTATTTTCATATTTTGCTGAGTATAAAAAGTACCCATAGAAAAGGACTTCGTGGATTCTTTGTGTGTGTGTGTGTTTATTTATTTTGAGAGACAGAGCATGAGCAGGGGAGGGGCAGAGAGAAAGAGGGAGACACAGAATCTGAAACAGGCTCCAGGCTCTGAGCTGTCAGCACAGAGCCCGACGCGGGGCTCAAACCCACAAACCTTGAGATCATGACCTGAGCCGAAATCGGGCGCTCAACCGACTGAGCCACCCAGGTGCCCCTAAAAAATTTTTTTAATGTTTATTTATTTTTGAGGGACAGAGAGAGACATGGCACAGTGGGGGAGGGGTAGAGAGAGAGAGGGAGACACAGAATCTGAAGCAGGCTCCAGGCTCTAAGCTGTCAGCACAGAGCCAGATTTGGGGCTCGAACTTATGAGCTATGAGATCATGACCTGAGCTAAAGTCGAAGTCGGACGCTCAACCAACTGAGCCCCCAGGCGCCCCCTCAAGGATTCATTCTTGACTGAAATCCTCCAAGTCTATTTTCACTCATACTGAAGTTTCCCATCATGAGGGTTTTCAACAGGAAGTGAGGTATGTGACATTGGAGTCAGACATTTAGTCAATGAATATGTATTGGGTGGCCACTATGTGCCAAGCATTGGGAATACAGCAGCAAACAAAGGAGTCAGAAATCCCTATCCTAATAGTGCTGCCATCCTGTCTCTGTTACTTATCAGCTGTGTCCGCTTGGCCAAGTCTGGTAACCTCTCTGAGCCTCAGCTCATGACAAAATGATCACAGGATTGCACATAATTCCAGGCTTGCTGGAAAACTAAATGTCAGATTTTTCAGGGAGAGCATCAAGCCTAGGGTCTGGTGCTTAAGTGGCTTCTAGACACAGCAGTCAGTATTATGGCTCTTGCAGCCAGAAGGGGAGAAGGGAGTTCAGTTAGATTCAGGGAGGCTTCATTCTACAGGCAGAGGATTTAAAGAAGGTGCAGGATGGGCAGGAGCATCTGAGAATAGTGGCTCACCTTCCCAAATAAAGTCTTGCTTTTTTGCCTGCCCATCACCCGATTCCCCCAAGACTTCCCAGCTTCACCGGTGTGGGCAGCTGCTAGGCTGGTGACCTTGACCCGAGGGCCCTGCCTGCTGGTCTACATCCTCACACAGGGAGCCAGATTCCCTGTCAGACATTCAGCCCCCACTACTCTAGCCCCTTGGATATCCTCCGAGGTAACACGCGTGCCTCTATCCCAGCCTTGGGGCAGGGCAACCCTACCAGGCCCAAAGACATCCAGAGGGTGGTCAGCACAGATCTACCTGAAAGCAATTCACTCAGCACGTCCCAGGAGTCTGGAGACAGGGGTTCTTTGTCCTGCCTGCCTGTCTTCCCTCGTGCTCCTGAGCTGCTCATTTCCTACCTCTGGGTCAGGTTCTCCTTCACATACTGACGGGATGAGATCAGACAACCCTGGGCAGTCCCCCAGTTTTGGCATTCTACAAAGTACAACTATTCCTCTCATAGGACATCTGGCAGAGATTTGGAGCCAACCAAGCTTCAGATTGTCCAATATTACCTCCACTTTCTGAACTGTTTTTCTATCAGCAAAAATGGGGTTAATAATTCCTACCTTTAAATCAAGGCTGTGGACACAACAGAAAGAACATGAATCTTGAGTCAGACAGGCTTGAGTTTGAACACTGGCACTGCCATCTGCAAGGCAAGGCACTTCCTCTCTCTGTAGATGCCTCAGTTTCCTCATCTGTAAAACAGGCATATAGCATCTAGCTTGAAGAATTGTACAGGTGAGGCAAACCATGCATCATGCCTGCACATTGCAGATGATCAATAATTGACAGCTCTTATTGTTACTGTGGATGTTATTTACTCTACAAATAAGTGCCTGATTAAAAGCTGATACTGCCCCTAATTTCCACCCCTGTGCTCACCCTCTCTAGGTCTTTGATGCCAGGGTTCTTCCTATCTTTAATCAGTGATGGGGCCTCTATGGCTGAAAGCTACATCCAGAGGGAGCTCAGTGGCCACACCAAATTCCTCTTAGGCTGGAGTCCATGGTCCATGCAGTGTTCCCTATTGAAAGGTGTGTCCTCAAATACACAGTACCCTACTTACCCTCTTCTCCTGGGATCCTAATTCTGGTTCTTGCTTTTCAGCGAGTATAAAGCCACCCTTTCTTTGCGTGATTTGAGTCTGAAACTTACCCATTAGCTCACCTGTCACCACCTTCGTCCCCATGTGCTGCTGCACAGCTCTGACTGTCTATTCAGAAGAGCATGTGGCATGGACAAGAACCAGAATCCCTGAGTCTCAGAGTTGGAGGGGAATGAATGTTACTTAGTTGAAGTTCTCTTCTGGTGCTTGAAATTTCTCCACCCTACCCTTTGCTGAGAGTACATCCAGTCTATTCTTACTTGCCTCCAATGACGGGGAACTCACTAAATGCAAAAGTGGGTAATTTTATCATCCACCCACCGGTCAATTAGCCGCCTGGCTCACTAGAAAAAAAGGTCACTCAACAGCAACAAAAAAGCTTCTCATGGGTAAGCAATTTGTGAGTCGTAGTTCCAAAGAACAATACTGTTTTCTTGTCCACCCCTGTCCCCAACTCTGAACTTTGTGGCCACAAAAAAATGGAGATATGACATTTTCCTCTAGAATAACAAAAGTCTGTTAATGTGTCTCTTTTATTCACCCACCCGCTAGACATTCCCGTAAGGAATCTACTTTAGATGCCCACAGAGAATGTATTTTCAATTCTCAACATAATTAGCTAACTTCCAGAAGGAGAAGGAGAAGCATTTATGGGCATATCCTTGGCCAAATATCCTCTTCTACTTTCCAATAGGGAACCCAGAGCAATTTTAGGACACGACTCAGGGGGTAACATTGTTTTCCTTGTATAGCTTCAGAAACCAAGGCAGAGAAGCGAAGGTCACCCAACAAATCAAGGGCAAAGGCATGAACTAAATCCCAGGAATCTGAGACCTCCCAGCATAGTAATTGATCCCCTAAGATAAATGTTTGTCTTGCTAACCAGGGAAATTTACTGTGGTCTTAGAGAGGGATTCTTGAGGCTCAAAATCATAAACAGGGAAACAGGCCCCGGTAATAAGTTGAGTGATTAATTGGCAGAGAAAGCTTTCAAGGGGGAAAGGATCAATGAGCTGAGGAAAAATTAAACATCCTTTAGGAAGTTTTCCCAACTCCCTTACATTGTTTTAATTCTTCATGCTCAGTCTCTTCAATAAACATTTTTTGAAGTGGGTTTTCATTTTGATTCTCAGTTTTTGCTTTTTCAGTTATTTTTCTGGTAAGGTTATTTGATCACATCTCCGACTTAGATTATTTCTCAGGCTGAATTTAACTTGACTTTTGCCCGTTGAGGCAGAACCGGCTCTAGCTTATCGGAAGTAAATGGGACCAGGAGGCCATGGAATAATCAAAAACGTAATCAGAAATAGCTGAGATATAGCACACTCTGTTTCCATGCTGGTGAACGGGGGAACTAGTGTTGAGGTCACGGGACACAGGCGGTGTGACAGCTCGGAAGGAACCACTTGAGGAGTGGACGGACTCACAGCGGCTTCCCGCCCTTGAGGCAGCTCGTCAGCAGCGATGTGAGAGCTTGGGCTTTGCACCGAGACGTTGGTTCACCTTCCCAGCTGTCGGTGCTGGCTGTGTGACGGCAGCAGCTTGGGCAACCTCTCTGAACCTTGGTTTTTCTCAGTCAGCTCTTGCTAATGCAGCAAGCTCCTTTGGGAGTAGGGGCGGTAACTGACGTGTTAGTGTTTTCTCTGTGCCTTGTAGACACCTGGCACTCAGTCCGCATCCGCTAAATGAATGGATGGAACAAGGGTACTGTCACCAGTGCTGCCGGATTATTGTGGAGATTAAATGAGAGACTGTAAACAAAAGCTAGGACATTTTGGATGCTCCTTAAACAGTAG
Organism: Herpailurus yagouaroundi; assembly: GCF_014898765.1. NCBI lineage: Eukaryota > Metazoa > Chordata > Mammalia > Carnivora > Felidae > Herpailurus > Herpailurus yagouaroundi. Next base: position 822,383 of record NW_024412414.1, on the reverse strand, counting down.
CTCTGACATTGCCAGACCCTGAGTGTCAGGGCTGGAAAGGAGTCTGGGTGTTGAATTGTAGAGTCCCTTGCCCTACAGATGTGAAAACTGGGACTCATATATAGATCTGTTTACTTGTTCATGCGTGTAACACAAGCCCCCCCCAGGTGCCTGTAGATGTTAGGCACTGTACTGGGGGATGTATCAAGACCAAAAAAAAAAAAAAATCTCTACACTTACAAAGTTTACATTCTAGTGGGAGGAGACAGTAAAGTAGAGGACAAATCCATAAACTGGGATAATTATACAGCTAACAAAATACTATGAAAATAAGAAAGCAGGTACTGTGATAGACAGGGTCTGACAGTGGGGGGCAGGGGGCTATGTTAGATGAGGTGACCAGCTGGGGCCTCTCTGATGAGGTAATGGAGGAGCAGAGACCTGAATGACAGGAAGGACAGAGTCGTACTAAATTTGGAAGCAAGTGTTCTGGAACACTGCTTCTTCCTTGGTTTATTTTGGTGTCTGCCCCCCCCCCCCCCCCCCGGTTTTTTTTTAAGGGGGGGGGGGAAGGACTTTATTTTTGACATAATTTCAAACTTGCAGAAAAATTCCAAAATAGTGCAAGGAACTCTCATCTTCTAGATTCACCAATTATTTATATTTGTCCCACTCTCTCTCCTCTCTCTATATAAATATATAATATATACACATACTTTTACACATACACACATACTTTTTCAGAACTGTTTGAGAGTACATAATGCAAACATACTGCCCCATTACCCTATACTTCAGTGTGTATTTCCTAAAATAAGAACATTCTCTTACATAACCACCATCCGTATAAATCTTGTTGGTCACTCCAACCTTTTGAAATTACATACATTTTTCTGGGTCCAGGATCACATGCTGCATGTAGTTCTCATGTCTCTTTAGTCTCCTTTAATCTGGAACAATTCCTTAGCTGCTGTCTTTCTTGACTTTGACATTCCTTAAGAGTGCAGGCCAGCTATTTTGTAGAACGCTCCTCTTGGGGTTCCTAGTGATTCTCGAGGAGTTGACTGAGGTAATGCCTTTTTGGCAGGAATGCCACAGAAGTAATGTCATGTCCTCCTCCGTGCATTGTTGCAGGAAGCATGTGGGGTCAGACTGTCTCGATATGGGTGATGTTAACTTTGACTGTTGGGTGAAGGTGGTCTCTGCCAGGTTTCTCCATATAAAGTTACTATCTTCCCCTCTGTATGTCATTTGTGGGGAGGTTACTTTTAAGGCATAAACATTCTGCTCCTCAAACTTTCACCCATTAGTTTTAGCATTCATGCATGATTTTCTTACTCCATCTTTCCTTTTCTACTTATTAGCTAACATTCTATTGCAAGGAAGACTTTTCTTTCTCTCTCACTTATTTATATGATAACCTATTTATTTATAACACTACAAACTCATCAGTTATTATTTTATTCAACGGGTTATAATCCACTATTATCAGATTCTTCTCAGATTTGGCCCGTGGGAGGCCTTTTAAACTGACCCCTTTGTCTTTCTGACATGTCCCATCATCCTTCAAGAATACCCTTGCTTTCTGGCACTAGGTATTTCAGACCTATCTTGCACTTTCCTGGCACTAGCCCTGGAATCAGCCTTCTCTCCAGTGAGCCCAGTTCCCATCGATATTAAATGGTATTTGGAATCCAAGATGTAGGTGCCAGATGGGCTGCTGCTACCTGTGTTATTGCTTCTAGACTCTCTCAGGGGATAGAGCTAGAAGGCTTCTCAAATTTTAACATGCCTATGAGTCATTGGGGATAACATTAAAAGTACAGATTCTGATCCCGTTGGTCAGGTTATGAGCTGGGATGGTATCGGAAATTCGGCTTTTCTAACAAGCTTCCAGGTGATGCTGACACAGCTGGTCCAAAAGCCACCTCTTGAGCTCCAAGAATGTAGGGCAAAGGTTCTCAAACTGAGGCATGCATTGGAATCACCTGCAGGGCTTGTTAAAATAAGTATTCCTGGGCTCTACTCTCCAGGTTTCTTGTTCCTGAAGTGGGGATTGAGAATTTGCATTTCTAACAAGTTCCCAGCTGATGCTACTAGTTGTGACCTGGGACACTTTGAGAACCACTAATTTAGGACATTTGTTCCCAAAGGTGGCTACACATTGGAATTCCCAGGTTGTTTTGTTTTTGTTCTTTGTTTTTAAGTACTGATCCTTAAGCCCCCAAAGATTATGATTTAATTGGTATAGGATGTGGCCTGGACATTTAGAATGTTATGAGTTCTGTACGTGGTCTACTGCTCAGCACGAGTCGAGAAGATTGTTGGAGGAAGGAATACAAAACCTTTAAGAAGGAATGAGCTTGACATTTTTAAAAATGTTTATTATTTATTTTTAAGAGTTAGAGGGAGAGAGAGCATGTGGGGAAGGGGGTAGAGAAAGAGAGGGAGACAGAGGATCCAAAGCGGGCTCTGCACTGACAGCAGAGAGCCTGATGTAGGGGTAGAACTCATGAAACCTGGATCATGATCTAAGCCAAAGTCGGCCACTCAACCAACTAAGCCACCCAGGTGCCCCTTGACATTTCTGAGGGCCATCAAGGAGGCAGGCCAGTGTGGCTGGGCAGAAGGAAGTGAGGTCAGAGAGATAGGCAGGGATGGGGTTAGAAGGGGATGAGATGGGTCAGGCGTGTAGAGGTTTCTATGGTGGAAAGGGAAGCCGCTGGAGTCTTTGAGGAAGGATGATGTGACCTGAATGCCTTTATTATGACCCTCATCGAACAGTCTTGAGGCCAGATCTCCGGCCAGGCCGTTCTACCCAAAGGAGTTTGGATTGTGACAAAGTATGAAATGGCTTCACAGGTTTCTCTAAGGGTCCCCCCCCCCCCCCGCACATATTTTAAGTACTGTCCATGGATTTTGTTTAGAATTACTGTTCAAGGCTTTGAAATCCTTGAAAGGTAAGTTTAGGTACAGTAATAAAGTTTTATGTCATGGGAGAAGGACTTGGCTGATAGGGGACATCTCTAATTACTGAAAAGACATCTACGAGTGCTTTAAGAAAACTAATATATGTTGCAGAATAATGTGAATACACCTAACACTACTGCTTAAAAGTGAAGATGGTAAATTTTATATTAATGTTTTTTATCACAATTTTTTAAAAGGATAATATTCATCATACATGTGAAAGACAAATCTGCAAAGCACTGAATTCTTCAATTTATTAACTTGTTATTTGTTCTTCAGGAAAGTTACCGTGGGTATTTCACTACCATATGGAAAAACTATATAATACCATTAAGAATACTAAAGAGTTTAAGCCAAGAATGACAAAAAGATAAAAAAACAACGTATAAAACCATGAACTTGGGAGATGAACAAAGTTGGGAAAAACTACTCATTTTAACACAAAGATTCTTGACGTGAGGGTTTTGCATCAGGTTGACCTAAGTAATAGTGTCCCTCTAGGGCACTAAAAACGTGATTCACTTGACACGTAGCATTGTAGAAACAGAACTAGCCTCCAGAGAGAGGACGGCGAGAGGACTTCTGAGATGTCAATTCCAACAAAGTGATAATAACTTGGAGATTTTGCTTATCTGCTCTATCCCCTCAAGGCCATTGCACAATATGAGTGTGCTTGGATTGGACAAGATTCCTGTGACACGATTCACATTCTATTTTGATTCTGGCAGTTGGTAACCTTTCTTCTAGGAAATGGAAAAAAACCTGTTGGTGATATTCTGTTGTCCCGAGCATGTGAGGGCAACAAGTCTGCCCAGGGCAAACCGAGCAGAGGCCAGTGTGGCCCCTGGGTAATTTTTAGCAACACTTCCAGGCCTGATATTTGGTGGTGGCCTGCAACTAGCTCTGTCAGCCTGCCATGGAGATGACCTGCCCTTTCCCTCGGTTATTTGAGCCCTGGGTTTTTCCTGGGCAGGAGCTGACAGTGATGTCATCATCTCGTGATGTTGTTGGGTGACCTTGTTCACGGAGCTGGTTCCACTCTTTTCTCTTATACCCTAAAGTTGAACTGTGAAAAACAGTCTTGAGAACCAAGGACGAGGAGGGTCTAGACTCTGCTAAAGGGAAGCGCCCCCCGCCCCAGTCCTTCGCACCCAATTTCCAAACCCTTATCATGATTAGCTTTTATTTGACCCAGTTTCTAGCAATCCTCAGCCTGGAAAAGCCATAAAGGAAAAACAATGTGAGAAGAGATCAATGAGATTAGTTTTTAAATGTAATGGACTCAGCAAGGCAGAAACTATGGACTCGTAAAGAACGACTTTGATCCTTGTAATAAAGGCAGGTAAGTATTTACAAGGGGTCTTTTTGCACTGTGGACCAACCACAGAGGTCCGAAAGGCAGTTAGGAGAAAGGAAGCACATTATGTGGAGCCGCTGGTTTAATGAAATGAAACAATGATACGTGAACTCCTACTGCATGCCAGGCCCCGAGCGAGGACGCCTTGGAAGCCTCAGCCCTTCTGCAGCAGGTGGGCAGTGCCACCAACCCCATTTCACGGAAGAGGAAATAGGATCAGAGAGGCCGAGTCTGTTATTCAACTAGTAAGTAGTGGTACTGGAATATGAACACAAAGTTTCTTGACTCCAAATCTGTACTCTTTACCTAGCACACACAATTGTTGGCTCTCAGATACTGTCACCAAGAGTCTTCCAGAACTCCAAACTCAGGCTCTTTTCATGAGTAACAGAATTACCCCAGGCCTTGCCCCACCACAACAGGTCTGAACTGAAAGGACATTGCAAAGAGGCTTTGAGCAGGTAAGCGAATCTGCTCTATGGAGTGGCAGCATCCGTCCTCAAACCCTGACCAAAGCGCTCTCCAGCCACCAGTCAACTGCACGCGAAGGACAGAGTGCTGACAAAAGCCATCTAGTCTGGAATGTGGCCTTGTCGACAATCTCCTTTTAGCTCCACAGGATGTGGGCACAATTAGAAGGGCATTTTACCTTACAACTTGCTCCCTGGGGCCTAAACAGCATGTTGTTTTCTTTTCTTCTTTGCTCCTGGCAGCAACAGATACTGTTGGGCTGGAATTCCACTAACTGTTTAGATTTAAGAAAATAAATGATACAGACTTTTCTGGCCAATACTAATATACATGGCAAACCCAAGGAAAATTTCAAGTTGAAAAGCAAAGAGCACAGCGCCACCTGGTGTTGACAATGAAGACACATAAGTTTAGGTGCCCTCACTGAGCTAGCAGCTTTTACTAGCGCGAGCCTGGCAGGAGTAAAACTTCCCCCTGCATTTCCCTTCAGGTGAGGAATTGAGCCCCAAAGGGCTGAGAGGCTTGCCAAAATTCACCAAACATGAGATGAGAAAGCTGAGTCCTGACCATTTGGTTTCCAACTCTGTGTCATTTCCACCCAGCCCAAGTGAGGGGAAGAGAGCAGTTCTTTTGCCCTTGGTGAACATGGGATACTAGCTCGTGCTGGGTCTAAATGGCAGCTGGTACTCAGAAGGAAGAACTCTTCCTTTGCAAAGGGGATGACCTTTCTGGTAGGGATGACCTCCCACTAGAACTTGCCTCATGCAAAGATCCCCTTCATCCCTCTGCAGGAGAGAAGAAAAGCACAAGAGGCGCCCGATGCACAGCCCCTGTTCCTGCGCTCCGTGGATGTGGAGTGCCCGCCAGGCTATACAGTCAGCACCCTCTGTAGCCAGGCGCAAACAGCAGCTGCTCCACTGTCCTCTGCCAGCCCACAGGAGGAAAGGCAAAACTTGCATAAGGTGGCTCCTTCAGACAGAGGCAGCACTCTGAACCAAGATGAGTGGGAACCATCCCAAGAAACACTTTTTTTTTTTATAAGAAAAAAAGTAAAAGAAAAAGGAAGTGAAATAGCATGTGATCAGAAGTAAGGGGACCGTGTAGCTACACAAACTACACCTTGCATAACTCCAGGGACTGCAGCACAAAGTGCCTCCAATTTAGGTTTTAGAACTAGATTGGCTTGGCCTTTTCCTCCCCACGTGTACAATGAAGATGCTGACTTACACCTGGACCACTGAGGTCTCTGGGATCCAATGCCCCTCCGGCCTCCTCTCCTTGGCTCACTCTCCTCTAGCCCACTGGCCTCCTTGCTGACCCTTGACTGGGTGAAACTGCTCTTACTTCAGAGCCTCTGCACAGGTTCCAACTGCCTGGACAAATGCTATTTTGCCAATTCCCAACAGGACTGTCTCCCTCCAGCTCTTTAGATGTCTGCTCAAATGTTACTTCTTTGGACACACTTTCCCTGAGCCCTTCTGGTGTTCCTCCTTCTCTCCTGCCGCTGTCATGCCCCATCACCTTACCCTCCATGTCTATAGTACTTAGCATTGTGGATTCCCTTTGTTTTGTTCAGTCCTCTATTTACATGGCCTGGCACTCAGTAGATGTTTGATCACAATTTTTAATTGATTGAATTAAATTATTTCACATCTCCTGAAAAGTACTTAGGGAGAAAAAGAGCAGGGATACTTGGAATAAGATGAATGAGTGATGAACTGGCCTCCAATACTGCATCCACTTCTGTGACTTGTGCAACTGGTGCCCATGATGTGTCAGTAACATTCCAGACACTATCCGAGGCTGTTTATACAAATGCTTTCCAATCCTTACTGCTGACCTTAAGGCAGATGTAATTTGCCCAGCTGGTACATGGCACAGCTGGGATTTGAAGCCAGGTTCATGACTCCACACTTCCAGACTTTATGGTCAGTTTTCCAACTCACCAAGGGCAACACTGTGGAGGTCCTGTCAACACCCAGAGCCCAGATCCCCACAGTCCTGTAGGTGGGTGGGAGGGGAGGCAAGAAAAAAAAAATTCCTTTGGAGTAATCAGTATCAGGAACTACAGTGGGGTGTGTTGCTTCCACACCTAGCAAGCTTCTAGAAGCAGCCAAGAAAAGAAGAATCTACATGCTCTGGGTATTAAGAGTGAGCAATGGATCTAAAAGGAATTTAAAACACTTGGCTTTGGCTTCCTCATTTCTTGGTGCTAGTTTTCCATTAGGTATCTACAGCTAGTACATATCGCTATTCTCAGGTAAATGGTAATGGAGACAAGATGGCTAGAAGGGCAGAAAAGTGGGAAGCATTGTCCAGTTTATAGGGAAGACACCGCAAGTATCTGGAAAACAATGTGCGAAGTTCACCTTGGAAGTATCATTTGGATAAAGAAGTGTGTGTGTAAATACATGGGTGTGTATGCATGTGTGTATGGATATTGTTCAGCCATAAGAAGGAAATCTTGTCATTTGCAACATGGATGGACCTTGGGGGAGTTACGCTAAGTGAAATACACCAAAGACAAACACTCCATGGCTACCACTTATATGTGGAACCTGAAAGGAGAAAAGAAAAGAAAAGAAAAGAAAAGAAAAGAAAAGAAAAGAAAAG
>NW_024412414.1:733525-814983 GCF_014898765.1 Herpailurus yagouaroundi | reverse complement strand
AGAAAGAAAGAAAGAAAGAAAGAAAGAAAGAAAGAAAGAAAGAAAGAAAGAGAAAAGTCAAACCTTTAGATAATAGAAAGGTGGTTGGCAGGGGCCAGGGGTGGGGGAAACAGGGAGAGGTTGGTAAAAGTACAAACTTTCAGGTATAAGATGAGTAAGGCCTGAGGATCTAATGTAAAACATGGTGGCTATAGTTGATAACACGACATCGTATAACTGAAACTTGACTCAGAGAGTAGAACTTAAAAGTTCTTACAAAAAAAAAAAAAGATAAATATGTGAGGTCATGGATGTATTACTTATCTAGGTGGTGAGAATCCTTTCACAACTTATACATGAATCACCACAGTGCACGCTTTAAGTGTCTTGTAATTTTTTCAATTACATTTTCATAAAGCTGGAGGAAAAAGTACTACTTGCCCCTCCACTAACAGTGTTGTTACTGGTTTTCCTGTGGTTCAATTACTCACTCAGCATTTACTGAGGACAAACTCTTGGCCAGGCCCCATGCCAGAGGTGGTGAGTGCCCGATCCCTGCTCATAAGCAGGAACTTGTCTGGTGGGGCTCAGTGTTCTTCACTCACCTCAAGCAAGTAACCTGTCTGCCTCTGAGCTCCACAGACCCCAATACCCACTCTCAGCCTCATCCCTTCCTGTGTGGCAGGTCCCATACCTAACTCCCAGAGGAGACTCCCACTGCCATCAGGCCCCCTCAGGGAACAAGTCTAAGCTCCATCCACACTGACTCCTCCTCGGGATTCTCCAGGGCCTCCAACTAGATTCCAGAGTAATGATTTCAAATCATACAGTCTCCACTATAAGGTGTGTTTCAAGAAGTTTTACCAATAATCAAGTAAATCTAAGGAGTTTTCTATCAACCAGGAGGCTCCAAGTTCTATGTCAGGCACCTTTTGTCTGCAGTTCCCACTCACCCCTTCCTCTGGTTCCCTTTAGAGAACGACTGGGGGGGGGGGCCCCGCAACCCCAAGCTCAGACCATATGGCTCAGGTGGGGAAAATCTGGCTCAGTTTCAGGAGGGACATGTGGCTCAGGCCTGGCCAATCAGAGCCTTATGTTCTCATAGCCCTAATGACTGGCCAGGGACCAGCACACAAACCAGTCTCAAGGGAGAGCACTGCCATTGGCAGGTCGGTTGTTAAGCCTGGATCTGCTACAGGGGAGGGCTTGCCCACATAGTTGAGTGGAGCTGGGTGACAGAAACACCAACTGAGCCTCTTGATCCTGCCAGGATGAATCCTGGAATTTTTAGTTCCTTTCCCTGTCCAATACAGAGGAGTATTGCTCTACAGGTGACAATTGCTCACAGTGTAACATTCCTCTCATTCTGGCTACAGGCTAAGAAAGAACACTGTGGGCAATAGGTATTATTTATAATAAAAGGGTGTATGGAACCAGTTTCTCTCTTGGTGTACAGAAAGATAATACCTTGAGTTTATGTAGATCTTTAAAAGTCACTATTGGAGATGTGTGAAAACTTGTAGCTGATGATTTTAGTCTAAATTGAGATACTCAAGTTACTTGGGTTTCAGTTTGGGCACATTTTGTCTGAAAGAGAAATGCGTAATCCTAAATTTTGTCAGTCCACCCTCCTTTGTATGAGGCAATAATTCATAACAATCTCTTTCAGGAAAACACCAAGACAGGGATCTAGGTATGGCATCTGCTTGAGAGGCTTCCAAAGGAGATGGTCAAGAGGCTCGGCTTGAGCTATGTGACACCACATTGCAGAAGCCTCATCACCAGCTCCAGTGACCACGGCCGTCCAGCTGGCTGGAGCTCCAAGTGCTGTGCAGCCTAGGAGTCCAAGGCATGGCTCCAAGGTGCCCTCTGACTGCATAAGCCCTCAGAGGGCAGCCCTGTGCAGCCCTGTAGAGGAAGCCTTGACGTGGAGGGCTGTGGCAGGATGCTGCCTGAGCTGCCCGGGTGCAGACTGAGTCCCAGCTCCAACCCTCCAGGCAGGTAGCCTAAACCACAGAAGGGCTCACAAAACCCACCCTGCTTCCTCCTCCTCTGTCTGCTAACGTGCAAATGGTTATCCTGCAGCTGATCTTTTATTGCCCTTCTTCCTGTATCTTAACAGCTAGGAGCTAAGTGGACATTTGCATGTCACATCAGTTTTATGGGCACACGAAATCAACTGTGTCAGATTTTAAGGGCCACGGTTTTTAGAAACCTACGTGTGTACACAACAGCCCTCACACCAAAAGTTCTAGTGTAAAAAAAGTTCTATCACTTCTGGGAGAAAGAAGAGAAAGATGGCCAAGAATAAAGTAGTATCCAGGAACTAACCATGGATACTGGAAGCCACTAAAAATAAAACACAAGCTCAGGAAGAACTGGAGGGTGTGGCAGAGCAAGAGGGCCAGATGCTCCAGTCACCCTGTGGCTGTGGGAGACATCAGGAGCAGTGCACTACCCTGAGCCAGATGCTCCACAGCACGCCCGTCTCCGCACACACACACACACAGGTAGGAGTCCAGCAGATTCACATCCCACCGTCTAGTGCTAGCTGTGGGGCCACAGGCAAGCAATGCAAGCTCTCGGAGCTTCGGTTTGAAGAGCTAGTGTAGGGATTGAAGAGGGATATACATACAAGCTGCTTCTGCCTGATGCCCCTTTATGGCAATCATTACTGTGCAGTATCACCAGCAGCAGCATCTAGGCCAAGAGTTTTACTTGGAAACGGTGATCCAAAGTATCTGCCATTCGCCACCACAGAACCACAGGTCCTATTTTTCCAATATTGAATGGGTTGATGTAAACAGGTTACCCTCTGGGACTACTGAGGCCTAAGGACAAAGTGTGGGGGTGAGCAAAAGCGAAGGAAGGTTCTCTCCTGTCTCCTCACATAAGATAAAACCTGGCAGCTTGCTCACACTCGTCTTCCTCTTCTCCATTAACTTGCAGGGACAGGTACAATAAATAATGAAAACGAAACCTTCTTACAGTGTTTACCGGAAACTTCTTTCTTGCACATGGCTGAAAATACTGTGCATATGTTAGCATATTGTGCTTGATGATGGACTAACACACACATTCAGCATATTCACAGGCAAGCTATCCACACATCAGACTTTCTACATTTCAAAATGGTACAACCTACTTGGTAGAGAACGTCAGGTTCTAAGTCCTGTCTAAATAAAGTCTGAGAAACTGCCACACATACATGTACTTTCCTCTCTCTTTCAAGCATTAAGTGCTGACTGACTGAAGCTAGAAATAAAAAGAGCTTTGCTTTTTAGCCACTGTGTTTTATTGTGCTACTGAGATATGTTGCTGAAGACCTCTCGTCACGAATGGCCCGTGATCCAAGAGCGGAAATATGTTGAGTCATTAAATATGTGTGGCATTGGTAGATATGACGAGGCTGAACCACACAGGTATATAACCTCTGAAGCCTGACCTTAGAGATAAATCGGACCAAGCAGAAGTAACAGAAATCATGCTTCATATTCATGGCAGTGTTAACATCTACAATGTCACAGTCCCACCACCACCACCCACCCACCCTGTTCTTTGGGCACTCCTTTTTGTGCTCTTATGGCATCCTGTACATGCATTATTCTATCTACCTCCCTGGCCTGCAACTGTTGGTTTAAAGAACTGCCTTCCCAGAGGATTTGAAGGAAGTATGCATATTGGCAAAACTAATTTTCAGTGGTCCACCTGGTGCCTCAAACCTAGGAGATGCACAGATGAGTGTATACAAGTAAAGTCAACGTAAGATGTGTGTTTACTTTAAAGAGTTCGCATTAAAAAAAATTAAAAAAGGAAACATCAAATTCAATTTAAAGGAAAAAAAACCCAGAAATTGTCTGAGAAAACAACAGCAAATCAACTCCTGAAAAAGAGTTCTGCATCTTGGTGATCACATTTATTGAAAGGGTTGGAAAAAATAAAAATACTCTTTAGCTTAAGAATTTTTGAGTTATCTGCAAATCAACTCATTTCAGGAGTGCAAGAATCCTTGGTCATTTCTTAATGTTGAAATTAACGCAGGTTTCTCTTTTGAATGTCTTCTACATTTAAAGAGGCAATCATACAAAGTCTCCTATATTCCATAACACGATAAATTCTTTGTTTCAGCCAACTCTTAATGGAGGGGCAACTAGAACAACACCATCTCCCCGGACAAAGAGCATCGGAATATTCCGTTTTGTTGACTGGAAGAGGAAAAAAAAAAAACAAAACACAACACATTTATACAAATATGTAGTAGTATTATTTATTTTTTGAGAAATTGACAACAACAAAACCCACACAGACGCATCATAACACAACTGATTTAAAAACCTCATCACTCACTTACCTTTGTAGCACAAAGAACCACTTTATTAACTGTTTACTTTTCCAGGATGTCAATAATTGGGGCAAAGATTAGAGCATTCACCAAAACCCACGTTCCTCCTCTTCCTAGCACAGAGCTAGACTACATTACTCACACTTCCTTACAACCTGGTGCAGCCCTGAGACTGGGTTTTGACCAATGGGAAGTAAAAAGAAGTGACTGACTGACCCATAAGCCTCCCACGAATGCCCCTCTATGGTCTTCCTCCCATGACTAGCCGGACTCAGATAATGAACTCTGGAGATGGCAGAGCCGTAAGACAGAGGAAGCCTGGGCCCTTGATTAAGTACCTGGAAGAAAGCTATCATGCTGAACTAAAACTCCACTCAGGACTGTTATGTGGGTGAGAAATAAAATTCCGGCTGCTGTACTGAGCCGTTACATGTTGCTCCTGTGTCCTACTACTGCGCTCACATATGTGGAACGAATACTTGGGGCACTAGCCTATAGGTGGAGCCTTAGGCAGTGAGGAAACAGATATGGAATACAAATATTTGAAATCCTCTTATGCCTGGAGAAAACATTAGGTAAAAATGTTGCCTGCAAAGGCTTGGAAGGTAGCCCAAGGGCCTCCCTAACCTACAGGTTCTAGGGGAAGAGGTTGGAACAAGCCAAATGTTAGTTGCTATTAACCTGATACATTCAGCAAGGCAGTAAGAGATGAGCCCAGGTAAGAACTAACGGGTTTTCAAGCAGAGATCACAAGAAATAGGACTCACAGGGTTTGAAAAGCCAACAGTTTTTAGATCCCAAACTATAGACAATGAACAGGCACAAAAGCTTTGCGGACTGAAGCCCAGCAAACCTTCTCAGTTAAACAAACTCAGCCCTGAAGCAAGAATTAGTTTAAGTGTGCTGCTTTCCCACCCAAATTTACTTTAGCAAATGGCCTAAGGGTGGGAAGAACAGTGGGAAGGAACTAAAATAAATAAAGGCATCTATAGGCTATGTGTAGGCAAGAATGTTGAGGTTACTGGCCCATAGAATTGATTGGAAATGAACAGATCAGATGCACACAAAGTCCTAAGCTCTTAAAGAAATTGCATGCAAAGAAACAGCCCGGCTAAAAAAGCTTTTGACTATTTTTTAGTCTTCCAGCATAAGCAAGTACTTGGCTGTGAAAGCTGAAGCCCCCATTTAGGGTCGCCAGATTTAGCAAATAAAAATATAGAGTGCTCAATTACATTTGAATTCTAGATAAATAGAAGAGAATTTATTTTTTTTTTTTTTTATTTTTTTTTTTTTGGTCTAAGTATGTCCCAAATATTACATGGGGCACACTTAACCTAAAAGCCATTACTTCAAATCCTAGGACAGGGAACATTCACACCTCCCCAGGGGATTCTGCTGTATGTTTCCATTCTTCCCTTTTCCGAAGGCAGGCTTTTTTTGTTTGTTTGTTTTTGGTGAAAATTCTGTCCCTGTTCCGCTCTAATGGCTGTGGGAGGGGCAATAGTAATTAATTCCTCCTTTTCAGGTTCTAGGAATCTATACCACAAGTGACCACATGTGGATCTGACAGAGAGAACAAAAATATTAGTAACAGTTGTCACAGAGAGCAAGATGCAGTAATGACACACTGGAATCAACATGAAGAATCAACTGAATTAGTTACTCATCGGTGTGACTGAAAGAGAGAAGTCCAAGAAAATTCTGTGATTTATGGTCTAAACAACAGAAAATCATGCACTGAGGATAGGGAACTGAGAATGATCTCATTTTGAAGGTGAAGAACACCTTCAAAGGAATTTACCTTCAGATGTACTGAGTTCAAGATAATATCCAATGTGAAAATAGTTTCAATTAGAATACTGGGTATGAAAGAGTGAAGCTCAGAAAAGGAAACAAACTGGAGACACAGACTGATCCACAATCATGACAGCTACCAGTCACCACATGCCATGGCTTTACACATACCAAGTTCAGTGCCTCCTGTTATAATCCTGGGAGGCAGGCACAGTTACTGTCATCTTACAAAAGAGGTCCCCTAAGGCTTAGGAAGTTTCTATAACTTGCTCAAGGTCATGAAACTAACCACTAGCAGCAAAAATGTGAGCCCAGATCTGTGAAGAGCTCAAGCTTTGGTGCTGTACTGATTACTGTTACAGACTCCTACTTACTAAATGACATCACACCTCTGAGGGGAAAAAGAGACACATAGGTTAAAAAATTCAAAACCCATGTTCAGAAGGAGAAAGAAAATTTACAAAGGAGTCAGCAGTCGTTGAAGACAGAAGGAAAGCCAGGATAAAGTAGAAATACAAAAACCATAAAAGGCTAAAAGATGAACACTTACTATGTGCCTGTCACTAACCTGAAGGCTTTTCATGTAACCTCTCAGTGAATCCTAAATAGCTGTATAAAGTGGGTCCTACTACCATCCCCATTTTACCGACAAGGAGACTTAGTCACAGACAGATTGCGTAGTTTGATACAATTAAATAGCTGGCAAGCAAGGGAGTCAAGATTTAATTCCAGTCCTGCAATCTGAGTCTATATTTTAAACCACTATACTCTAGAAGGGTCAAAGACTGGCTTTTCAAATACTTAGAAGACATAGGTGATTTCCTTTTTTTTTTTTTTCCACATTGAACAATGAAATGTGCCAACATTCAGAAGATCTGCATAGCTCCACGAACTAATATTTTCCAAATGACCAGTGCTTGATGTCTCAGAATCACACAATGTAAAAGATCCATTAAAAGGACAAGGTAGTGGGGCACCTGGGTGGCTCAGTCGGTTAAGCATCCAACTTTGGCTCAGGTCATGATCTCACAGTTTGTGAGTTTAAGCCCCATGTCGGGCTCTGTGCTGACAGCTCAGAGCCTGGAGCCTGCTTTGGATTCTGTGTCTCCCTCTCTCTCTGACCCTTCCCCACTTGCAATGTCTCTCTCACTAAAAAATAAATCAACATTAAAAAAAAAAAAAGGACAAGGCAGACCAATGAATTTGCATATAGTAAGAGTATGAAAAGTTCAATGATGTGGTCTCAGATTCCACACTGCAATTAACCTTTAAGAAACTACCACTTGTTGAGTTTTAATGTAGCATCAAACGCGAATACCCACAAAAAATATTCCTCCCTTTTGTAACTACCCGTGAGGAAGGATTTTCAACTACGACATATCATAACAGATTACATGCAGAAAAAGATGTGAGAATCTAGATTTCAATTAGGCCAGGCATTAAAGAAATCTGCAAAAAGGTAAAACAAGGACGCTTCTAAGTATTTTGTCCTGTAGTTGATGTTACTTAAATCAACATGTAATAGGCTCACTATTACGGAGTTAGTGTTTTTAAAATTTCTCCGTTTTAGTTTTTATTAATTATTGATAGCTTAAATTCACATCAAACAAGGAACACTGTCCAGCATTACTCTTACAGACTAACACACATGAGCATCTTAAACTGACATGTATCAGTGAATCCTGGCAACCGGATGAGGTAAGTGCTAGTATTCTTGCCTAACAATGAGGAACTTAAATCTGCCAAGTTAATTCACTGGCCCAACATAACCCAGGTGGGACATGGCCACAACAGCACTATAAATTAGGTCTGTCTGACCCTAAAGTCTTTGCTTTTGATTGCTATACTTTACTTGGGTCCACAAGTAGGTGTCAAATCATGACGGGCTTTTTATAAATAAGTGTTACGCTGTTGGATGTTGAGAACATTTGACATTTTAAAAGTGAAGAACAGAATTCCATGACTTACTTTATATATCTCCTCATAGGTTTCCTCATCAATTTCTATGGTAGTCACAGTCTCTTCCACATCTCCCAATATCATATTTAAATGCTGATCATAAGCCTGCAGTGGAAAGGTGAGCGATCAAGAAACTTAATCATCAAATAAAGGAACAATGAACAGAGCTTACACACACTTTTATACACAAATAAAAAATAATTCTGCTGTGCCAATAAGCTGTTTCTTCACAAATTATTTCCAGTGACAAGTTAACTGACCTGATAAAAATACAAAGCTGTTTATATGGCCTAAAATGAATTTACTCAAAATAATTTGAAATTATTATTTTTTTAAAGTGTCTACCCTATTGGTCATCCAAGACAGTCACATCATTTATAATATTTATGAGAAAAAGCAAATTCGTCACTTTTCAGTAGACTTCTTTCAATTCTCTCTGTAACAGCATGACAAGAGAGATACAGTGAAAGAAATACGATTCTGTAACTGTGAAGAAGATGGCACTCCAGTCTCCCAAAGGTACAAGACAAGACCTCCCTGTGCTAAACTGAACACCACCGCGCGAAACCAGTAGAGCAATACCCGGCCCACGTAAAACCTAGCCAAAATAAACTGTGTTTGGCACCTGTAGGCTCAATCAATAAATGTTGCCATCCTGATAGGGATAGCCTTAATCCAAACTCTAAAGCTCATGTATTTTACTAAAAGGTGAAACTCCAGGGGCCTTGTTCAGAACCCACTTACGCTTACTTCTTTTTTAAAAATTTCTTTTATTTTGGGGCATCTGGGTTGTTCAGTTCGTTGAGTGTCTGACTTTGGCTCAGGTCATGATCTCACAGCTTGTGAGTTCGAGCCCCACATCTGGGCTCTGTGCTGACAGCTCAGAGCCTGGAGCCTGCTTCAGATTCTGTGTCTCCCTCTCTCTCTGCCCCTAACCCACTCGCATTCTGTCTCTGTCTCTCTCAAAAATAAATAAACATTAAAAAAAATTTTTTTTTAATAAAAAAAATTTATTTTTTATTTGAGGCAGGGAGGGTGGGGGAGGGGGGGAGGGAGGGAGAAGGGAGGGAGAGAGAAGGAGGGAGAGAGAGAGAGAGACAGAATCTTAAGGAGGCTCCAAGCTCAGTGTAGAGCCTGACATGGGGCTCAATCCCACCACCCTGGGATCATGACCTGAGCTGAAATCAAGAGTTGGATGCTCAACCGACTGAGCTGCCCAGGTGCCTCTCACTCATGCTCACTTCTAACAAAGGGTTAAATGGTTTACCAGCTCACATCAAAATAAAAGTAACACATCAGCCACATAGCAGCCACTTCTAGCAAAGCATACCAACAAGAGCAAAAATCTATAGATGAGGGCCAGAAAACAAACAAAATATTGGGGGCCATTTAGTATAGAGGCAATGAAGTCTAGAAGGGAACTAAAGAATCCTCCAAGAGGTAAGGCGACATTATCTGTCCCGGGGTGTGTCTCCACATGTCACTGGCCCATGTGTTTAAGCGCAATTCTCTTTTTCTTGGTAAAGTTGCCACTCTTCCATTTCCCAGGGTTCCTCTTCTCATAAAGCCAGCTGTATATCAAGATCACTGTCTTCCTAGGTCCCTGCTTTCTAAGTACAGGACACTCTTTACCTTTAGGTCTTATGGAAGGTGAAATCAAAGTACTTAAGAATGGGGCTGCAGTCAGATTGCCTAGGGTCATATTCTGGACCTTCCTTTAACTTAAGCAAGTAACTTCACCTTTCTAGGCCTGAGCTTCTTCAACTGCATAACCAGGCTAATTAGCGTCTACCTTGATAGGGCTGTTATAAAGGTTAAATGAGACATTACATACAAAACACTTATAATAAAAGCACCTGGAATATAATTAATGCACAAATATGAGCCGTTTTAAATCCCTTTAAGGTAGAATGATGGTAGTAAAAACATATATACAGGAGAGTGACAAGTTGTCAAGAAAAGACAAAACCTTCAGTATACTCTCTTTATGAATAAATAGGACCACTTCAAGGGACCAATCCTATAGAAATATGTACAGATATACACAAAGAAATATGCATAAAAATACATACTGCAGACTTATTTATGGCAGCAAGAAATGGAAAACAATCTAAAAACCACTTTTATAATACACAGAATTCTATGCAGTCCTTAAAAAGAATAAAGGAGGGGCGTCGGGGTGGCTCAGTTGAGCCTTCAACTCTTGATTTCAGCTCAGGTCATGATCCCAGGGTTGGGGGATCAGGCTCTGTGCTGAGCGTGGAGCCTGCTTAAGATTCTCTTTTCCTTTGCCCCTCTCCCCAGCTCACGCTCATTCGCTCTCTAAAAAAAATAAAGCTGAATGGAGATTTATATGCATTTATGATGAATAATTTCCAAGAAAGATTAAGTGAAAAAGAAAGCTGCCCAAAAATATATACAGCAAGATCCCAGTTTTATTTACAGGTGGTGTATATAGTGCAAATGCATGTGTGGGATCACATGTATATGTATTTATGTGTAAATATACAGAAAAGACCTAAAAGATCACAGACCCAATTTCTAAGTGGCTAGCAAAAGAAAAAAATGGGATTTCACCTTTTGCTCTATGTACTTCTGTGCTATTTAATTTTTCTCACAAGAAAACACAAACTTATGTACATATCAGTAATTGATAGAACGTTTAAATAAGAATGGAGAATAAATTCTATTTACAAATAAATAGAAAAAATGAAAGAAATGAAAATGTTCTTTAAAATCACATCATTTCTGTTAGAAAAAATATTAAAGAGGTGGATTAAATGCAGTTGTACTTGACTTGTAGAAATATGGGTGACCTTCCACCTTCTTATCTACATTCAAAATACTCTTCTACATCAGACAGTGTTTATATTTCAAGGGGGTAGTGGTAGGGAGGCATGACAGAGAAATAATCTGATTTCAAGGTAATTTAATAAATTTACTTACATGTAATCTGCCTCGAAGCTCTCTGTCATTCCTCATTTTCACATAAATTCGCTCATCCAGGCTGAGCCTGATGAGATCCAGGGGCTCCTCTACGGTGTTGGTGGTTTGTTGCTGATGAAAGAAACACGCTTAGTAATACAGTACTAGCGAGGGCAGTGTTCAAGTCATTGCTATCCTGTATGACGGTGGGCAAGTTACTTAAACCTCAATGCCTCAGTCTCAGACTCTGTAAAGTGTGGATGACGATAGCGCCTACCTAATACTGTTGTTGTGAGGCTCAAAGGGCATATTATGAAAGCTTAAAACAGTGCCTGGATCATAGTGAGTGCTATGTAAGTGAAGGCTGAAACACACGTACACAGGAAAGAGTTATACAGCAAAATAAGCATGTACTTTGTTCTCTCAAAATCCAAAGCGCCTGACCCAATTTCAGGGTACAGGAAGTCACTGTCTGGGACTTCAACCTTACCTCAAATTTCATTTAGTGATTTGAAAAAATTTCATTTAATGATTACCACACACTAATCAGAATGCCAAGGAGAGATTCAATCTGGGGCAGGTTGAGTTTAGGGTGCCAACTGGCCACTAAGATGAATATATTTAGCAGGGAGTATTGAATACTGGTTGAAAGCACTAGTTTTGAAGTCAGGCAGTGTGTGTTCAACTCCTGAATCTGAAACTTGTGAATTCGGATTAAAAAAAAAAAAAAATCATGCCATCTCTGAGCATCAGCTTCCTTGTTCGTAAAATGAGGACGCCATAATCTTCCCTTCATGATACTTGCAAGGACTGGATGAGCTAATGTATTAAGTTAACGTATTAAGTGTATTCACAATAGTAAATGGCACACTGAAAGTACTTAAAAATGGTTCTTGTTATT
Organism: Herpailurus yagouaroundi; assembly: GCF_014898765.1. Classification (NCBI taxonomy): domain Eukaryota; kingdom Metazoa; phylum Chordata; class Mammalia; order Carnivora; family Felidae; genus Herpailurus; species Herpailurus yagouaroundi. The sequence continues at coordinate 803,083 of NW_024412414.1, read as the reverse complement.
TCCAATTGAAGAACTGCTGGAAATATAGGTCCCAGAGAGATCAGGGCTAGGATGACTTGGGAGTCATCCAAATGCAAGGGATGGGTAGGCAGGAAAGTAGGTAAGATTATTCAAGGAGTTTCTCTGGTGAGTACATCAGGCCAGTGGCAGAATGCGACTGAAAGTTACAGGCTCTACAGTCTTAAAAAAGCTAGAATCTAGAAAAAAAAAAAATTCCTAACCTCAACTGGTCCTCAATCCCAATTAAACAGGTGCTTGTCAAAGACCAGCTAACCAACTACTACATTACGGTAGAGCGGTCAGTCTCTGCCCTCAAGGAGTTCATTCTAGTGGGGAGAGGGGTATGAATAAATATATAGTAATACTACAAGAACAGACACACCACAGAGCCCTACTGCTCCTTTGGCTATAGTCTACAATACCCACTGTCCATACTTTTCATCCTGTAGCTTTAAATTTGCCTTTTCAAAGAAGCCTCCCTGATTAACCAATTCATTCGTTCAATAAATATTTGTTCAGGGTTTCCAGCACTGTTCTCAACCTGGAGGACAGAATGGTGAACAAAACCCTGCTCTTAAGGATCTCACATTCGAGTGGGGAAAGACAGACGTTGAACATCGAAGGGTCTACTTACTATGAACAAATAACATGCTACGAAAAAAAATAAAGCAGACTGGGAAAGAGTACTATTTTATGCAAGCGGCCAGATAAATCCTCGTTGATGAGGTGAAGTTTCAGGAGAAAGCTAGGTTGTGGCCTGATCCACAAATATATCTTAGGAAGAGCATTTTCGGTTAAAGGAGAGAAGATGAGAAAGCCTGGAGGACCATCATATTATTTTATATACCAGGTCCTTGCTTGTTTTCTTCATGCCACATCACAGTTCCTACATATTGCAAGTTTGTTTACTTATCTGCCCTTCCAGAGAACATAAGCTCCAAGTGGGGACAGGGCTCACGTTTGTCAATGCCGGTGTCCCTGGTGCTTAGAGCGGAGTCTAACCATACAAGTTGATGTTTACTACTCATTTGCTGAACGAGTAACAACCGTTGCGCTCATAATAGTAACTATTTAGCTTTATTATCACCTTTTCTACCAGAATGCCGACATCTCCGTGAGGCAGGCAGGGATAATCATTCCCATACCACTGATGAAGATGAGATACAAGGGAAAGGAAGTGACGAGTGTGAAGAATAATTAGTTTTCAGGCGGGCTTCCAAGGGGAAACCATCTCAGGGCTTGAGACAAAATTCGGAGGGGGCGCGGTTACCAAAGGGAAGATTAAAAGTCGTGATAACCTAGAAACAGGGCGGCATGAAGGCCACCTTTCGGTGAGCTTGGAGAAAGTAGCCTGGGACGCAAAGCCGAACAGGGTGAGGGCTAGCAGTGGAAAAGCCGCTCTGGAGTGAGCCCCTCAAAATACACTCACCTGGTCCACGTCGTCCGCCATGCTTCAAACCCTGCGCTCTTTCCGGCCTCTCGCGAGAGTACGCGAGCCGCTCGCGCGCTCCCCTCCCCCCGCCGCTGTCTCCGGAAACGCGAAAAATACAATGAGCCGGAAGTAGAGAGAAATTCCCTCTGCGCCGTCTTGCTTTGTACAGTTTGTATTGGTCATTTGAGGCTGAGGCTGGGGCGGAGCTTCATCGGCGTAGACTTGGCCTATAAGGAAAGGGCTGGCGATGCCTCGCCCCGCTGGAGGCGGAGCTTGCGCTCCCATTCCCGCGGCTTAGTGCGTCAATCTCCGGGAGTCTTGCCTGGGCAACATGGTTCGGAAGCGTGCGGCCGGTAGGGAGCCGCAGGGACGTGAACCGTGCGGCCGGAAGGCCAAGGGCAAGAGCACGGCCCGGCGTGAGGAGAAGGAGGCGGGTGAGAGCGAGACCGAGCCGGGCTTAGGGGTAGATGCTCATGCTCAAGGAGGGCAGGAAACAAGATGCGGGGGTGGGGGGAGCTGACTTCTGGAGGTGAGGGGGCGGAGAATACCCTGTTTGCCTTGAGCGGAGCCGGCGTTAACGGCGGCCCGGGGAGGCGGGCGGTTGTGCCACTGCTTGGGTCCTCACCGACGTCGCGGTGCTTTAGTCCTCGGGAGGACTGATGCGCCGTGGGGGTTCCCCTGGAGCTCAACCTGACCATTGGCTCTCCGGCGTTGCCTCTTTCCTGCTCCCTGTTGCCCACAGGATGCTGTCCAGCCTCCTGCAGATGCAAAGGGCTGAATAGGGCAAAAGGCATTACAGTTGTTTTGTGGCCCCCAGAAGACGGATGGACCAGAGTGCTGTAATGTGCGGACTCCCAGAATAATATCTTCAGTTAAATCTCACCCCAGAGTTCCAGATTCGGATCCAACCTGACTTCTCCACCTGGATGTCGAATAGGTTTCTTATTTTCGTCAAGGGCAAAGCAAAACTCTTGCTTTTCCCCTTTAAGCCTGTTTCTTCCCCACCTTTTCCCATTCAATAAATGATCCCTTCACCCACTTGTTAAAGCAAGCCTCTCCTTTTCATTACACATACACATCTAATCCGTCAGCAGGTTCTACCAATCCAACCTCAGAGCTGTATCTCAGATCCCTCCACTTCTCTTTATTTCCGTGGTTACAGCCCCTGCCTAAGCCACCATCACTTTTCATTTGAAGGACCACAGTTGCTTTACTGGTCTCCCTACTTCCCCACTTCTCTGCAATGGTTTTCTACCTGGCAGCCCAAATGATTAAAAACAATAATAATAATAATCAGATCGTGCCATGTTCCTACCTCAAACCTGTGGCTTCCCATTGCTCTTGGCCTAAAATCCAAATTCCTTACCATGGCTTGCAAGACCTTACATGATTTGGCTGCTGCTACTTCTGTTGTCTTTTAGGACTCTTTGCCAGATACCCTCCTTATTGGCTTCCTGTCTGTTCCTCAAATATGCCATGTTATTTCTCACCTTGAGCCTTTGCCTTTGATATTCCTTCTGCCTACAATGTTCTCCCATGGCTCTAGGGTGGCTGATTTCTTCTGTTCCTTCACATCTGAACTTACACTGCTTTGAGTGTCTGATCTAAGGTGATCCTTACCAGGTACTCCTTCACAGGCCCTCACAGCCTCTGTTGCATAATGTAATGATCTTGTTAATTTATTTGCTTCCTTTTAGGGTAGCCCGTCTTACTACCATTTAAGTTTATGCAAATGTGTTTTATTTTTTGCTGTGTCCTGTATTGTCCTCTCCCTCTTCCCTGCATATGCCAAGTGCTCAATAAATGTTTTCAATAATTGCATAGTGCATGCTGTAGAAGGGATTTCTGGCATTTCTAAAATAATCTGAATAGAAGTTTCGGTAACCAACAAGGATTCCTATGACACTAGGTTCAATACTATGATTATATAAGTTCAACATTCATTAGTAAATAGGCAAATGGAAGTCATTTCCAAACTTAGAAGGTAATTTACCCCACAGTTAATGCTGTGGGTTCCATTTTATTGATTTACTCATTCAGGTAATTTACCTTTACACAAAGGTAAATTGCCCTTTACACAAAGTATTCAAGACAATGATATTTTGGAAGAAGGTAGCAGGCTTTGTGGCTTTTGAAGGAACAATCAAGTTTGGAGAGATTGGGAAATGCTCTCTGAAGGAGATACATTTGATCTGTGACTTTAAGGATGGGTAACATTTCAGCATATGGCTGTGAAAAGGGGTTGTTATTGCAGTCAGAGGGAATGTATTCTGAATATGTGGCACTTCAGGAGTTCGAAGTTTTAACCTGATGGAAATGCCACCTGCCTGGGTACCATTTCTTCCAGCTTAATACTTGATCTGGACTCCAGGTTGGTGCAACTTAGTAGTTATATGCACTGGTGCAAATTATTTTAGACAAATAGTTTACCTCTCTGAACCTCATCTCTGAAACACAATACTACCTTTCAGGGTAGTTGTGTTTGCGAGTGAGCTAGAAGCATCTGCCACGGTCCACGTCAGGTAATCAGATGGGCTACCTTCTATCGGTTCCACCTAGGTATAGGTGAGGAAGCACCCGGGCATGAGTCAGACCCTGCTAGCTAGAGGAGCTTGGCAGTAAGTTCTCTTCAAGGAAGAGTTACAATTTTTGCTGTGGTTGGGTCGAAGAACAGTCTGGTTGTGGATTGGGCTACAGTTCACACTGATTTGATGACTTTACAGTATAGTTTCTGAGCACCTCATTGCATGCCAAAGAAGGTGACACTTGGCTGCTTTCAACGCCTAGGGACAAAGAAAACAGTCTTCCACATTATTTCCTTGTTTCTATTAGGGCATGTCTAATTTCTTTATGTTTCTTCCCTCTGTTAATGCTTTCGTCACTGTGAATCATTAATTCCTTCAATAAATATTTACTGAGAACCTGCTATGTCCAGGCACTGTTCTCAGTCCTGGAATTAATAGTAGTGAACAGGACAGTCACGATCCCTGTTCTCATGATGCTTACAATCTGTGGGGGAGGTGGGGGGGGCAGACAATAACAACTTAAATAAATTCATGCAGCGATACAAGTTACGAAAAGAAGTAGAACAGGCAATAGAACTGCCATGGGGGTGAGGAGGAAGCAGCTAAGTCAGAATTGGTAGTCAAGGAAGGCCTCTTTGAGGAGGTGATTGATAGTTTGAACGAATTACTGAATGTCCTGAAGGAGCCATTCATAGGAAGTTCTGAGGGAAGGCAGAGGAAGCTGTAAGTTTTAACAACTTAGGAGGAAATGAAATGAAATGAGCTTGGCCGGTTGGCTGGACACAGTGAGTGGGGGGCGAGTGGTAGAAATTGAGGTGGGAGAAGTGGACAGGACTCTTAGTTTGGAGACCAAACTAAGTTTGTATTTTATTCTAAGCACTATGGGATGCCGCTGGCAGTTTTAAGCAGGTATTATTAAATCTCACTGGAAGGTCAAGTAGACCATGTGGTAATTCCTGCCTTTCTGAAATAACCACATTGGCCTCAAGGAGGCTGGTTAGGTAACTCTAGATCTTGGAGAGTGCTAGAAAATAGCTCTCTGGATTCTCTGGGACCCAAAAAACCATAAAGAATAAAGAAAAAAAATAACCTATGTTTCTACCATCCAGAAAGAAGCACCACTGAATAGTGGTATATTTTGTTCAAGTTTGTTTTTCTAAGTAGTGGAAACCACACAGTAAAAACATATTTGCATGCTTAACATTTTATTAGATGTCATTTTCCTTTGTCTTAAAAGGTGACTGAATTACCTTCCATTGTGTGACTGTACATAATTATTATGTCATGGTTGGGCATTCAGATTTTTAAAATTTGGGGTATTACAGTAGCCACCCCCCCCCCGCCCCGCATCTGCAGGGATATGTTTCAAAGTCCCCCCCTCCCCTCACAACAGTGGATGTCTGAAACACAGTACTGAACCCTGTATATGCTGTTTTTTTCCTAGACTCCATACCTATGATAAAGTTTAATTGATAAAACTAGGCACAGTAAGAGATTGGCAACACTAATAATGAATAGAAGTTCAAACAATATATTGTAATAAAAGTTAATGTTTGTTTATTTTTGATAGAGGGAGAGTGCGAGCAGGGGAGGGCAGAGAGAGGGAGACAGAATCCGAATCCAAAGCAGGCTCCAGAGCCTGACGTGGGGCTTGATCTCACAAACCTTGAGATCTTGACTTGAGCCAAAGTTAGATGCTTACTTAACCTACTGAGCCACCTAAGTGCCCCAGCCTTCTAATTCTTATGTGAGATGATAAAATGCCTAACTGATGAGGTAAATAACAGGCATTGTGAAGTAGCCTTAGGCCACTGTTGACCTTTAGGAGTTTGTCAGGAGGTTCGGTTGTTCCTCACTGCAGTTGAGCAGTGGGTTGAGTGGGAAACTAAAACCGTGGGTAAGGGGGGATTACTGTATGAATGATGATACTATGGGCATCTTTTTGATTCACAGTTTCTTTGTTTCCTTTCTTGCCCCCTTTTAACTCCTCTACCTCTCTCTTCAAAGCACAGAAACACAATTGTGTTTTTTAAGCAACCAAAAAAGTTTGGTGAGGAGGAAACAGTGCTTTTGAAGTATCCTCTCGCGTGCATTTTTAGATTAGTAAAAATGAAAGAGTTTCACATCTGTTTGTTTTACATCTATTCATAGAGGGCTAAGAAGTGTTAAAGATCCAGGAATTCTGACACCCTACTCAAACTGTGAAGTCATAAACCCTCAAGCAGCTAAATGTCTCCAGATTCTAAATATTTTTGAAATTGTTTGTTTCCATTAAAATGTTCAAAACACAAGAATGCATAGAGTCCTTTTATAAAACATTCTAAAGAAACTGATCAGTGATTTTATCTAGCATTAGAACATATGTTCCACTATAAGAGAAATTTATGAAAATTATGACCATCATAGGGTTTTTCCCCCATGCAAAAGTATATTCTTGGGGAATATAAGTATGTATCCATAGAGTCAGTAAGACAAACCATAAATGGAACGAATCAATCTGATACTAGGTTAATATTGCCGCACCTCAATAAAGGCTAAAGTATTTTTGTTTTCCAAAATTAATTGAAGCAGAGTCATGCAAAGGCAAAGGAGGATTCTTTATTTCAGATTCAGGATCAATTATTTTTATGAACATGTTTGCAAAATAGAAGCCATCTTCCCCTGCCGTGTTACTATTTATTAAAAGTTGATTTACTGATACCTGTTAAGAAACAGACTGTATTTCTAGATACCCTGATTTAACGAAAGCCAGCAGCTTGTGCCTTTTTTAAATTTCCCTTTAACAAAAACCAACAATGATTATTTTAAGGAAGCAAAGGTATTTCTGAATTACTACTGTTATTCCAACCCTAAGTTTGCTGAGGTGGTTGGTAAATGAGTGCCTTTGGGTTAGATTGGAAAGGTTTCATAACTGTTTTGAGCAGGGTTTGGTTGTGAAAGGTGGCGGAAACATGGATTAGTAGCAGTAGGGTTGTGGTAAAACTTGGACATGCTTCTGAACTCCAAACATTTCACTTAGAAGTGAGTTACCCCTAAAATAAATAACTAGTCTTGGCAGGTAGTCAATAAGCAAGGTGCTCATAGCAGATTGATGTACTTTCCTTCCTGGATACTAGCTGCAGTTTGAGATTTGAAAGCTACATTTTTGAGTCATGTGGCAGTGTCTGTCGTCCCAGGAGGAGTAGAATAAAATGCTGGTAAAAGGAGTGAGTTTTTACTGTGAGTGCGGGTGTAAGTTGGAGTAGAGACAGAAGGCTGCAGGCTGATTGCTGAACAGATGGGACGGTGACCCGGTGACGGAGATGTGGCCTGGAGAGAGGTGACAGAAAGGGGCTTTTCATCATGTGCCTGTGAAAACACACTGCCTCCGCCTTTCCTGTGTCCCTTACCTCATGTTCCATGTGGTCATCTAGATGTCTTGCAAGATGAGAAACCTCTAAAGAGGAGCCTTCTCTCCAAAGTCTCACGAGAAACCAGGAAGAGAGGTTGCAGTGATCCCGGGGGCCCCGCACACAGTCCAGCCAAAAGGAAGGCGGCCAAGGTGACTGTTAAATCTGAAAATGCCGAGGTGAAGGATGAAGCTCTCAGCGATGGGGAGGACCTCAGGTGAGATGGCTGAGAAGCTTCCTGCCAGGTCTTGATTGCTGCCATCAGGGAGGTGTGAGTAATAAAACCTCCCCTTTTTTGCTCGTCACTAGGATCCGTGCAAAAGACGGGATCTTTAAACTCTTCCAGCTAGAGCTCAGACCACTAGTAAGATTCTTCTTAGCGGTTACAGTTGGCCGTTGAACAGCCAGGCTTGAACTGCAGGGGTCCACTTATACGTGGGTTTTGTGTGTGTGTGTGTTTTATGATAAATACAGTAAGCTATGTAAATGTAGTTTTTCTTCCTTGTGATATTTCAAATAACATTTTCTTTTCTCCAGCTGACCTTATGGTAAGAATACAGCAGACAAGACATATAACATGCAAAATATGTGTTAAACACTGTGTGTGTTCTCTATCGGTAAGACTCCCAGTCAACAGAAGCCTAGTAGTAGTTAGTAGTATTTCGGGGAGTTAAAAGTTCTGTGCGTATTTTCAGTTTTTCAAGGGTATATAGTTTACCTCTCAAACTTTTCAGATAACAGTGACAGTGTGCAGAAAGTGATTTATTTATGGTTACGCAGCTAGATGGTGGCAAAAACCAGGTGAGACCCGGGTCTTCTGACTCGCGGTCCAGTGCTCTTTCTCCTGCATAAAGGTACTCCATCCCAAAAATACTGGCCTGCCATTCCAGCTCTCTCTTGTACTGTCCTCGAGCACACTCTCCTCCCACCCAGCTGGACTTCTTGTCCCTCCTGCTTTGCCACCTGAGTTGTGCTCATTCTTCCCTGTGCCTGGAATGTCTTCTTCCACCTAGAAGATGTGGATCAGAATCCATTTTCTTGACAGTTTCATTGATTCTTCCCTCCTTTCCTCTGGTTTCTTGCAGCGTCTCTTACGAGTGTAGCTTGTCTGCCTCGTGTTGTGCTTATTTGTGCCCATGTCACGTACTGCACCTGCTCCCCTGGAAGCTCTCTGAGGCCTGGAACCACTCCTGGTTCGTTTTCGTGTGCCCTGTGGCATCTAGGAAAGGACCTTTTGTTTGGCAGAAACTGAGCAAGATTTTTGCAGTGAATGCACATTCTTAGTAATATGTGGTGGACAGGGATTACAAGCCCAGTGATCTTCCACCTCCCAGGAAAGTTGTGGGGAAGAGAGGAAGAGGAAAACCAGAGGCAGTAGTCCCTTCAAAAACAAATCTTCAATCTTAGTGTTGGCTTTTCCAGCAACCTCCAGTCCTGGCAGAGAACAGTCGCCCAGGTGAGGGCAACAGTAGACAAGAGCATGAGGAAGCAGGTCAATTTTGCACTCAGTTCATCTCCCTTTCCCTTAGGCTTTCCCTCAATCTGTCTCTGAGCTTACTGTTTCCTGGCTGCCCGTCCGCACTAGTTGGATTCTTTCTCCAGAGAAATCCACATACAGATAGACCAGGATACAGTCAGTTGAAGCTCTGGGACCTCCTTTCCCTTTCTGTTGAGAGTCCACTGCAGTCAAACCCATAGCACACGGACATTTCCATTACATTCACTCAGGAGAAATGTTTTTGTTTCTGTGGCATTGAGAGGGAGAAGCAGGCTAAAAAGGCAAAATGTGGAGTTTTAGAGCTGAAGACTGAGGATCGGTTATTTTAAATGTCTGTGCTGAAATCCGAGATGATGATGTCACCACTGTCAAACATTACAAAAGCTGAAAAGTAACTCAGAGCTCTAAACACATTTTAGAATGTATATGAAGTTGCAAAGAGTAGGTTACATATTAACAACCATTTCATCTTGGGCCAGTTAGTCAGCTGTGGCCACTTCCCCGTGTCCTTATCTACTGAACCAGCTAGCTGCCAAACTTTTGTTGTTGTGTATGACAGAGCTGCATACAGTCACATCCCTGCATACCCTGAAGTTAGAATTCCACCAGCTTCTGTCTCCTTACATCATAATTCTTAAAGTGGGGGGAAACAAACATCTGAGTTGGCTCCTGGTAGGACCAGCAAATGGGAATCCCCTCTTCTCCGTTGTGGTGCCCACCTGCACGTGTAGACACCCAGACACCACAGCTTTTACATCTGGAACTCCCATTATTACTGTAGTTCCTTCTGACGTTCCCTGTACTCCCTGCAGGCTCAGCTGCGTTTTCCCTCACACAGCTCTAGGTTGTAGGGTCATTGTGTTCTTTCTGACAGCACATCCAGCGTCAGACTGATGATCAGAGCACATCTTGAGGAGCACTTGGGACCCACGCCGATGGAGGGTATGAAGCTCAGAGCTCACACGTCATCTTTACGTAATTGCGACAGGTTCTCAGCAAATAGAAGGAGTCCTTCTAGGGTATGGGAATCTTCTTCACCTTCCCTCCTGTGATCTTTACACAGGGACTTTGCAAGTGCCCCCAAGAAGGCACACCATCCAAAGAGAGAGGCTGCTGTGGACAAAGGCAGCTGTGAAGGAGACGAGGAGGAAGAAAGTGACGATGATTGGGAAGAGGTAGAAGGTAAAAACATCAGAGCTGTGTGATTGTGTTTTTCTGGTTGAATCGGCTTAGAGGCATGTCACTTAGCTACCCGTTGTTCCCTTTCGAAACTAAGATCTAATAAGGTTGCAGTAGGGACTTGCTTTTGATGCAAGGAAAAATTCATGACCAGGTTACCGAAAAGGTATGGTCTTCCTCTGGTGGCTGTCAGGAGTAGATTGTGAAAGAGAGAGGCAACGTCATCTCGTAGAAAGCACGCAGGCTTTGAGTCCTGGGTTCAGAGCCCAGCTTTGTCACTTATAGTGGAGTGAGCAAATCCACCTGTCAGAGCTGAGTTTTTTCACCGATGACATTCAGTAAGCATTGAATGCTCCCTGTGAGCTGTGCACAGGCTGGGATCCAGAACTGTGTTGGCGGAGGAAAGGTTTGCAAATGTAATGGGCCTAAAGCCTCATATATTCACAGTAAGTGGCAGCTAATATTATCATCCCTGATTCCTTCTGTGTAGCTTGACTCTATCTCAGCTCTTGATTTGGAAAATGATTTTTGAAAACCAACAAAAATTTTTTAATGTAGTACATAGACCCCACCTAGATTCCTAACTGTAACATTTGCCATATTGAATGTGTCTTTCTCTCTGCATATATACATTGTAGAACCATTTGAAAGTAAGTTGCAAGGGCGCCGGGGTGGCTCAGTTTCAGGATATGATCTCACAGTTCACCGGGTTAAGCCCCAAATCTGGCTCTGAGCTGACAGTGGGGAGCCTGCTTGGGATTCTCTCCCCCTCTCTCTGCCCCTCTCCTGCTTGTATGCATGCACTGCTCTCTCTGTCTCGGAAAAATAAACATTTAAAAAGAAAATAAGTTGCAGACACCCTGGCACTTTACTTGTAAATACTTCATGCATTTCAAGAATAAGACATTCTCCTACATGATAAAATATTTTCATACCTAAGAAAATGAAAAGTCCCCATTTGTTACAAAAATATCCTTCCTAGGTATGTTTTTCTTTGTTGCTAATCCAGGATCTAAGCTGTGAGCCTTGTATTTGGTTATACCACTTTATTCTCCTTTAGTCTAGAACAGTATGTGTTACCCAGCCCTGTTTTTTCACTTGTGGAACACTGCTGTTTTTGAAGAGTCGTGGCCTCTTCTTTTGTGGGATGTCTCATAGTCTAGTTTTGTCTGACAGACAGTCACACATCTCAGGGTGGTGGTAACGGGTTTCAGTGTCTCTTGGTTTCTTACACATGTAAGGTTTACCTGAATTTAGGTTCAGCTCTTAATACTGCATCCGTTAAGAGGCACCTAATATCAGGTTGTCCTACTAGTGACGCAAAGTTCGATCGTGTAAGGTGGTCCTGCCAGGTTGCAACAATATAAAGGTACATTTTTTCCTCTTTAATTAGCCATCTTGGTGGTACTAAAGAATTTCTTTTTAATGTTTCTTTTTGAGAGAGAGCACACACCTGTGTGTGAGGAAGGGGTGGAGAGAGAGGGAGACAGAGGATCTGAAGCAGACTCTGCATTGTCAACAGAGAGCCTGATGCGGGGCTCAAACTCACAAACAGTGAGATTGTGACCTGTGCTGAAGTCAGACACTTAACCCATTGAGCCCCCCAGGTGCCCCTACTTAATGGTTTTAGTATGTTTTGATCTTTACCAAGTCAGAGCATTTACACTGAGCATTGCAAAATGGAATATTCTGAATCTGTCATTTCATATTCATTGATCAGGTGACTTTGATCTGTAAAGAAGAACTTTCTCTTTTAAGAATTTATTTTGAGTATCGCTGCGGACTCAGATATTTTAAAAACTGAAACATGTTATCAGTTATTGTCGTTATACTTTTTGATCTTCAGACTGTCCCCGATTTGGCTCGTGGGAGCCCCTTTAAGCCAGTTACCCTGCTGTGTCCTGTTGCTCTGGCCTTACTCATTTTTGAGAACATTTTTGTTTTCTGGCACGAGAAGATGTGCCAGGCCCACCCTATACTTTTCTTGCTCCATACCTATAATCAGCTTTTGTTTCTGCAGGAAGTCCTGGCTCTTTTCAGTAGGGACCCGTGTATACAAACCAGGTTTTGACATTAGGTGTGTTCATTACCAACGGGGTGTCAGTGCGTCTGGACCCACAGCTGCTTTAAAAGGGCCTTTGCTGATGACATTCACAGTTAGATCCAGTTCAGTGAATTCAGTTTATGTCAGCTAGCGTTTACAAGTGATGCAGGGGATAAAGAGAGAAAAAAAGATGCATTCCTCGTCATTACAAGTTTGCGATTGGGGCTGTGAAGACCCCTCAGTCATTCCTCTATACAGAGCAAATTGTGGTATGTGTTACTGTAGTAAAATGGAGAATAGAAAATTGTTCTTGTTTGGCGCTTTTTTTTCCCTTGGATAAAGGCTAAGTCTCTACTAAAACACATACTTGAGCATCAGCTCCTTGATACCAGAGATCTGTATTTAATTCAACTCAGTGTTTCTGTGCCCTAGTTTCCTGTGTCTCTGGGTTGCTGTTCAATCAAGTTCAATGAGCAATAAAGTAAAACAGCACAGTGTGTGGCATTTTTGAGGTACTCAAAAACATGATAGGAGTAGGGGACTCCTGCCTCGCATCTGTCCTGTTCTGTTCCTTACTCCCTCCATCTCAGCAGAACTCAATTTTGTTCGTGTGATCGCTGTTATAATAATTATTATCACTGATTTTTGAATATTTTTGTTGATAGAACTTAGTGAGCCTGTGCCGAGTGATGCAGGAGAAAATGCAGCCTTCTCTAAATCTGTCCTGCCTGTGAAGCCAGTGGAGATAGAAATTGAAACACCCCAGCAGGCAAAAGCCAGAGAAAGAAGGTAAGATTAGGCATTTGCTTCTAGATTCCCGTCGCATATAATCAGCAAGAGCTGCTATGTGACGAGAGCTTTTGAGAAACACGTAGGAGACCAGGGCTGAGTACCAAAGTGGTCAGGAGCCTTAGGTGGGAGAGCCCTGGGGTCACCTTTAGGACTTGAAAAAGAATCTTGGTTTGTTCTCTGGCTGGGGCAGGGCGTGGAGAGAGAGGAAACTCTTAGGTATTGAACATCTGTTGTGTCCAAGGGCTCTGCGGGTTGTCTGTTAACTTAAACTTTAAGGTAGTTTGTGAGTGAGGACCTGGACGCTCCGAGAAATTCAGTAACGTTTTAGGAGTCACTCAGACAGGAAGTGGATGAGCCAAGATCTAAATCCCTCTCCATCCAACTTGACCCTCATCTTGTCGCACCACATCACACTGCACGATTTGAGGCAGTGCCCCACTGTGGTAGGGAGCCCCCATTCCATCCCTAGGTCCCTGGGACCGCTGTAGCCCCTGGTGGCTTGGGAATGTGTAACACCACACCTGGTAGTTAATGGCCAATGACTCCCGCTGTGTGACGGGCACATCATCAGGCACAAAGAAAGGAGATAATAGAAGTCATTCAAGAAGTATTAAGTTGGCTTATGGATGCAGGGGACACCAGCATGAGAGACCTCTTACAGCAGAGCAGCACCAACAAATGAGTGTGCACCAGTGTAGCACAAAAGTACCCATGCTAAGGGGGGGAATCTGTAATCGGGAGGTCAGACAGAGAGGACTGCTTGGAGAATGTGCACTTCAAAGCACGTCCGTGTGGCGTGTCGGGTAGAGAAAGTCGAGGCATTTAGGCGAGAAGGACCAGAAAATCTGCAGAAGGTAGCCAGCTTGCAGATTTGCCTGCACAACCTCGTGCAGGAAAACAAGGGGCGCCATTCATGAGACATCACAAGGGAAAGGAAGTGACTGGGGGCTGGGGTCAGGCGTCGCCCGTCTCCCACTTCATCCTCGGATTTTTCCATATGCATGGCAGTGAAAGGATAAAAATGGAGTTTGAGACATATCTTCGGAGGATGATGAACCGTTTCAGTAAAGAAGTCCGTGAGGACACACACAAGGTAAGGGCAGGGGTGAAAGGACAGTGTCCTCTCTGTCAAGGCAAGGTGGTGTGGTGCCAGAACTTTGGTCTCAGTGAAGCCTGGGAATAAGGAAAGGGATCGGCGTTGAGTGGTGGAGGAAGGCTTTATTGAAGAGAAAGGGCAGAGGACAGAGGCTGGGGGGACTGCCCAGGCCGAGCTGAGAGCACATGGCGGGACGACCAGTGTGTCTGCATCTTGGGGGTTGCGTGCATCGGAGGCCCGTGGAGAGCTAGGGAAGGGCACTTTGATGTCCCTCGGGTCGGCAGCAGCAGCCAGAGGAGGTAGAGACGGCAGAGGTGGAGGAGACCCATGTGTCTGCAGCAGCCGCAGAAATATGGAGGTGAGGTGAATGCAGAGCAAGGACAGTGAAGAGATGAGACCCCCCCCCCCCCCGCCCCAAAGCCTTGAGGAGTATATGAGATAGCTGTGCTGCTTGTACCTTTTGGTAGAGGTGAAAGCAGGGGAAGAGTTAATACGGCTCCCAGATTGTAAGCTTCAGTGAGGGGAGAAGGGTGAGCCACTGACTCAAACGGGGTGGTCATAAGTGGGTTTGAAGATGGTTTTGCAGAGAAAATGATGTAAAGCTGTGGGGCGGTGGGGAGCAGTCCTGTGATCATCTCATTAGGTTGGGGAGCAGTTGGAACTCAGGTGAAGGGCACACGTGGGGTCTGCAGTGGGAGGGGCTGGGTTCTTCCAGGGCTGGGAGGCTAGCAGCGTGGTGAACCCATGCCGACCCCCAGCTTGGACAGTTGCTGGCGCTTGTGCCGCCTCGACCTTCTCTCCCCCAACTCACTTTTCCTCCCAATCTTTTTGGAGCAAACCCCAGACGTTGTAGAACGTCATCCGTAAATCCTACAGCATATATCTAAAAGACAATGCCTCTAAAAGAAAAAAAAAAAAAGTTTTTATTTTGCAATTTTGAGATTTGATTATTTCTGTGAGGGAATAAGTTGGGAGGGGACAGGGTGACAAAGTCTTGGGAAATGGCTGACATGGAATTTTTCTTTCTCGTTTGTAGAAATAACAAAGAACTCCTGCCCACAAAATGTCACTCAGTCTGGCAGCAGAAACCCCTCCGGTTTTCAGCCTACCATCTTCCCCTTTTTCCCAGGTTCACCTGTTGTGCCTGCTGGCAAATGGTTTCTATCGCAGTAACATCTGCAACCAGCCAGATCTGCTTGCCATCGGCCTGTCCATCATCCCAGCTCGCTTTACCAAAGTGCCACCTCAGAACGTGGATGCCTGCTACCTGTCGAACCTGGTGAAATGGTACGGCCTTCCAGCCCGTCCTGCAGAGCCCCAGTGTAGGACTTATGTCTCTCAGAGTCTGGGGGCAGGTCAGTTCCACACACCTTCCCCGAAAGGATCCTATATGCCAGGCCTTGGGCACAGTACTGAAGACAGAGAAGCGTCAGGCATGATCTCTGCCCTCGAAGAGCTCCCAGGCTGGCCGGGAAGACCGGTGCACTCAGTTCATCAGGGTAGCTTGCTGGTAGGAGTGCTCAGGAGGGGATGTGCTGGGGCCTGTGGGTGCACGGAACAGCTGGGGGTCTGGGAAGGCAACCAGGGATGTGAAGTGTGACGGGGTCCTCAGTGGTGAGCAGGGGTCAAGCCGCTCAGACTGGGAAAAGCAGGGCATAGGCAGCCGAGGCTCATGTTCCCTTCTGACACCGTCCCTTCTGATTTTCTTGGCTATAAAAGAATAGCGAGCATTCCTCTTTGCCATGACCTGTGACACAGGGAACGCCTGTCTTCTCTCCAGGTTCATTGGAACATTTACAGTTAATGCAGACCTTTCAACCAACGAGCAAGATGGCCTACAGACCACATTGGAAAGGAGATTTGCTATTTACTCTGCGCGGGATGATGAAGAGTTGGTCCACGTAAGTGGTCTTCCTGGCAGCACTGTTCTTTAGGACTGTTAGCAAATGACCATGGCAGTCATGTGCCAGATACCGTTCCAGTGTTTTCCATGTTCTTACTCAGTCCTTGTAAGATAAAAAAAAAATAGGTTCTGAAGCTCAGAGAGGCCAAAAAACTTTCTCAGGGTCATTCCGTTGGGAAGCCCTGGAGTCCAGATCGAGACCAGTGACTATTGCTTGCCGTCCTAGAGTACAGAGCACTTCAGTTTTGGTCAGGCGCCCTCGACTTGTTTCCATTAAATATCCAGAAATTACGTCCAGACGTCCCAGGGAAATGGTTTTTCAAACATTGGCTGCCGAAATCCTTCAGGAACTGTTTTCCTCCCTTCCAGTTTGAGCAGCGACACTGGCCGGCTGCTGTGCGGCGAGGAGAGTTCTGTCCACCAAGATGTTGTTGTGTCTGAAAAACAGAGGTAGAAATGCAGTTTTACCCCTGAAAGATTCCTGTTAATCACGTATGCTTGTATCTGAGCTCCAGCTTTTCTCTTTGTTCAGGGCAAGAGACCAGACTTCTTGGATCTTAAGAGCCCAAATGACAGGCATCTTTTTACCCGTCTTCTGATCTGGCTTGAAAAAGTCTCAGATATCTGACACGGCCAGGAATCATGCCAAAATGCCACCTCCCAGGGACAAGCATTAATATTTGAGTTCTGTCCTCCCTGTCTTTGTTCCTGTGTGTATTTGCAAAGTATTTTCCCACTCCCTCAAGCACCTGGCAGCCACCGGTCTGCCTTCCGTCTCCACGGATTTACGTGTTCTGGATGTTTCATGTGGAAGCAATACAACCTGTGACCTTCTGTGACTGGATAGACCACATGTTGTTTATTCGTCAGTTGGTGGGCATTTCGGCTGTTTCCATCTCTTGGCTGTTGTAAGGAGCGCTGCCGTAAACGTGTGCGTATGTGTACTTACTCGAGCTCTTGTTTTCACTTCTTCTGAGGAGTGGAGTTGCTGGGTCATTCCGCGTTTAACTTTTTGAGGAATCGTCAGACTTTTCCACAGCGGCTGCACCGTTGCACATTCCCACCAGCAGGGTGCAAGGACTCCACTTTCTCCACATCTTCGCCAACGCTTGTTGTTTTCCTTTAAAAAAAAATTTTTTTTATTGTAGTCATCCGAAGGGGTGTGAAGTGGTATCTCGTTGTGGTTTTGACTTACGTTTCCCTGGTGACTCATGATGGTTAGCGTCTCCATGTGGTTATTGGCCATTTGTATACCTTCTTCAGAGAAATACCCAAGTAAATCCGATGCCTGTTTTTTAATTGGGTTCTCCGTCTTTTTTTTGTTCAATCATGAGAGTTCTGCACCTGTCACATATGCAGATATTCTCTCCTATTCTGTAGGTTGTCTTTTCCCTTTCTTGATAAAGTCTGTTGATGTGCAAAAGTTTTCATTTTGTGAAAGTTCAGTTTTCCTGTTTTTCCTTTGTTCCTTATACTTTTGGTGTCATATCTAAAAATCCATTGCCAAATCCAAGCTCACGTAGGTTTCTTCCTCTATTTTCTGCTAGGAGTTTTATACTTGTAGACCTCTTACATATAGGTCTTTCATCCATTTTGAGTTACTGTTTATATATGATGTGAGGTGAGCGTTCACCTTCATTCTTTTGCATGTGGAGACACAGTCGTCCCAGCACCCTTGGTTGAGGAGACCACTCTCCCAGCTATCTGTTGTGTTATCTTCACTGTTGGCCGAAGAGACAAGATTTTCAGTGGGGATTGCATGGTCTTGGCACCCTCATCAAAAATCAATTGCCCGAGGATGTATGGGTTAATTCTAATTCCATTTATCCACCTCTATTCTGACAGTTTCTCAGTCTTCTCTTGTCCTTGCTATCTTGATACTTTTGAAGAGTACTGCTTAGGAATTTTGTAGAGGGTCCCTCAATTTGGGTTTCTTTGATGTTTTCTCCCCCCCTCTGCTTTTAACCTCAGAAGAAACGTGCAAAAGTAATTTTTTTTTTTTTTTGTCACAACATGGCTTTTCACGGAAAACTCACCCTCTTATTTCTGGCTTTCTCAGCTGGGCGTTACAGTAATTCAGGAGAAGCAGGTCCCTGAGGTCCGCGTGGGAAGATCTTGCTCAGATACTTTGTCACTGTCGCTTTTTGGAGGTTTATTCCCCCAACCAGGCTCCCATCCTTACAGGGTAACAGATTTTTAGAGTCGCAGCCTCCAGTTGAAAGACTCCTTGTGGGAAAAATGGAAAATGGAGTAGACTTTGGGGATCTGGTGATAATGATGTTTTCTGTTTTTTCTTCTTAGAGTGATGTCATTTAATTATTTTCTTATAATCACATGCACGACATATGTTGAATACAGAACAATCAGAAGATAGATAAACTGGAAAAAAAAATCACCTGTAACAGACACCCATATCCCCAAAATGGGTCCTTTTCTAAACACACTTATATGTTTATATTTCTATACTTTCTTTTTTTTACAAAAATTAACATCACACATAAAAAACAAACCATTTTTCTACGAAGATAAATCTCTCCAGCATTATTATTATTATTATTATTATTATTATTATTATTATTTTACATTATTTTTCAGAGAGAGAGAGAGAGACAGAGCACAAGTGGGAGAAGGGGCAGAGAGAGAGGGAGACACAGAATCCAAAGCAAGCTCCAGGCTCCTAGTTGTCAGCACAGAGCCCGACACAGGGCTTGAACTCACAAACCATGAGATCATGACCTGAGCCGAAGTCGGACACCTAACCCACCGAGCCACCCAGGTGCCCCTCTCCAGGATTATTTTTAATAGTGTGGAGGTTTCCAGACTCTCTTGCTTGGTTGTTTCTGACTTTTCCCTGTTATAAAAATCTACCCACAAGAAACGACATGGAATTAGTTAAATCCTCATTTTTTTTTTCTTAGAATAAATGTGTCATTGCTTTTCATTGTAGATATTTTTACTGATTCTCCGGGCCCTGCAGCTCCCCACCCGACTGGTATTGTCTCTGCAGCCGGTTCCTCTGAAGTTACCTACAGCAAAGGTGGGGTTCTCCCAGAGGGTAGTTGTGTCAATAAGGAGGGAGAAATTCTCGCACTTCACAAAAAAATTGGTCATTGGACTTTTTTCAAGGGTTGTTATTCACAGGGCATGGCCTCTTGGAGCCTGCCTTGCATGTCCCCTGTGTTGGGGACACTGGACACCAGTGGGCCTCCGGCAGCCTGAGCTTGATGGAGCTTGGGGTGTAGAGAGGGGCCTGAGAGAGATCTTGGCTCCTTGGTTGGGTTAGTTTCTGCCGTGAGGTGCAGTAGAAAGGCCCCATCCTCCTCCCCCTCCCGCCTCCTCGTCAGTGTGGAGTGATAGCGGGTGAAGGACTCTGCATTCCGCCATCATCTAAGGAGGAGGCTCGGCGCTGTACTCACTGCACTGTTAGCACGGTCTGAAACGTAGTGTCAGAGGTGGATTTTTTTGTTTTTAAGTTTACTTATCTATTTATTTATTTTGAGAGAGGGAGAATGAGTGGGAGAGGGGCAGAGAAGGAGGGGGACAGAGGATCCGTAGTGGGCTCTGTGCTGACAGCACAGCTGCAGGGTTCGAACTCGCAAACCATGAGATCATGACCTGAGCCAAAGTCGGCCGCTCAACCGACTGAGCCGCCCAGGCGGCCCTGAAATTCTGTTTTCTTTTTTTTTTTTTAATTTTTTTTTTCAACGTTTATTTATTTTTGGGACAGAGAGAGACAGAGCATGAACGGGGGAGGGGCAGAGAGAGAGGGAGACACAGAATTGGAAACAGGCTCCAGGCTCTGAGCCATCAGCCCAGAGCCCGACGCGGGGCTCGAACTCACGGACCGCGAGATCGTGACCTGGCTGAAGTCGGATGCTTAACCGACTGCGCCACCCAGGCGCCCCATGAAATTCTGTATTCTTAATGCAACAACTTTATTAAGTCTGTCAGTATTTTGTTTGCAAGATACGTTATGTGCCAAAAAAAAAAAAAAAAAGGTACATTGTGTGCAAGGTGGGTATTATTGCCAAGGACACTGAGATTCAGAGGTTCATACGTACCTAATGATATGTTTATGGGTACATACGGAGACGTTTATAGGTGTTTACGTATAATAAGCCTATATGTAAAAAATATTTGAAAGCAAGTGAATAAACGTCTGCATACTTTACTGGCACCATAGAAGAAAGGAGAAGCAGAGCTGGGATTGGAGCCCAGGTTCGTCTGTTTCCAGTGTTCTTTTCCCCGGGCCACACTCCAGAGTGGAAAGAGTCACACTGTGGCCTGTCTAAGGTGCCTTGGATTTCAGTGAATGCTGTCTTACAGTCCTAAAGTCGAGCCAGCCTGTCACTGTCTGAGCTGGAGACATCCTGTGTACATGGGTTCTGTAGCCAGTGACTTGGGCCTGGTAGATTATAGGATCTCCTATCGTTAGCAAAAAAAAAAAAAAGGAAAAAACAAAAATTCCTCTTCTGTTTAAGGGAAAGAAAGCTTCCAAGGAGAGATCTACAGAGGGTCCCGGAGGCTCCTTGGAAACTTCCAGCCCAGTTCCGGAAAACCAAGCTAAACCCAAGAGCGGCAAGGGGACCGGACAAGAGAGCACTCCTGCGGGCACTGGCAGTCCGAGCGCCAGAGGGAAGAGGAGCAAGGCAGCCGTGGTTGGGAAGAAACGGCGTGGGCCCTCCTCCAGTGAGGAAGAGGAGCGCAAGGCGGGGGGGCAGGAGGAGGGCCCCCGGAGGCGTCGGCAGGGCCGGGAGCGGCAGGTGGCCTCCAGGGTGTCGTACAAAGAGGAGAGTGGGAGTGAGAGGGGCAGCAGTGGCTCTGACTTCGAGCCGTCCAGTGGGGAAGCCCGTCATTCATCCGAGGAGGATTCTGAGCCTGGCCTTCCCAGGCAGAGGAGGGCCCCGGGCCCCCAGAGGACAAAGGCAGGGTCTAAGAGTGACTCCAGGAGCCACCGTGGAAGGCACCCTAGGCGCTCTGGCTTTCCGGCAGCGTCCACGAGCTCTTCGAGCAGTAAGAGCAAGCGAGGCAAGAAAATCTCCAGTGATGGTGAGGGGGCACAGAGAGGGGCAGCGGCCGGCAGAGACCAGTGGCTGGAGGTGTTCTGTGAGCAGGAGGAAAAGTGGGTGTGTGTGGACTGTGTGCACGGTGTGGTGGGCCAGGCCGTGGCCTGTTACAAGTACGCCACCAAGCCCATGACCTACGTGGTGGGCATCGACGGTGACGGCTGGGTCCGGGATGTCACCCAGAGGTACGACCCAGCCTGGATGACCACAACCCGCAAGTGCCGAGTTGATGCCAAGTGGTGGGCTGAAACCTTGAGACCGTATCAGAGCCCGTTGGTGGAGAGGGAGAAGAAGGAGGACTCAGAGGTAAGGCTGGCGGGGAGGGAGGAGGAGGGGACTCAGAGGGAAGGCGGGCAGAGAGGGAGGAGGAGGAGGACTGAGGGAAGACTGGCAGGGAGGGAGGAGGAGGGGGACTCAGAGGGAAGGCCTCAGCTGCCACAGGTTCGAGGCCCATCTTGGTGTACCTTATATGTGCCCAGCCCCATGTGGGGTTATCTTTGAGTGTGAGCTCCTATAATTATCACAACAGTACTATAGAGCTGGGATGATTATTGCCTTAATTTTACCATTTAAAAATGTAGGACCTGAGAGATAAACTGCCTTCGTATTTGAACCCGTGTCTATCTGGGTTTGAAGGCATATACTGTGCGTGTTTAGTTATTGCCTAGTTGTAAATTTGGAGCTTGAAAATAATTTATGCAAGTCCTATAAATTGCACTCCGTGAAGAAAAACTCATGAATGTGATGGTCCTCTGTGTCCCCGCCTGTGCACCCCCATGCACACTCAAAGGAGCACACACACACAAATGTCCCTCCTCGGATCTAGAACACTCCTCTCCTGGGAAGGGAGGGACTCCAGAAGGCACTCTGGGAAGCAGACTGCTAAGACATAGTACACTGTGTGTGTCCTAGGACTCCCCATTGACCCGAGCCCCTTACGCATGAGTTATGTTGGGTAGAGCTCAGCCTTTGCCCAGATTTGCCAACGAATTAGTCCCACCTTGTCAGGACTGGTGAAGCGTGGGTTTATGTGCCACTCCCCGTAGCCGTGCAGTTCACTCTGCTGAGAGTTCAGTCCGGCGGCGTTCGGGCTCATTTTACTCAGAAGTGATGGGGAGGTGGGAATTGTGCAGGTGGCGTCCTGACTAAAGTGTTTGCGGTGGAGGCTGACCGCGCTCCTACTCCCGACCACTCCGCCTTGCCAGTCCTTGTCAGTCTACAGGGGCCGTCCAGAAAGATGCCAGGGAAGGTGCAGGGCCTTTGGGGAATAGGATGTGAACTACAGCAGGGGAATCGCCCACTGAGAAATCCAGAGCCTTGAAGAAGGGCTTGGAGAACAAGTACTAGTTATAGCAGACTAAGCCGAGTCACACAGCGTGAATGGCCCCTTTGAGTGTCCCGGGAGAGCAGGGTCAAGTACACGCGCACTGCAGGCTAGTGGTGTCACTTCCGCGTGAGGCCACCTGAAGAAAGCCCGTGTGTCTTCCCCGAGGAACAGAGTAGGCGTTGCTCTGTGAGGGCTGCCAGGGGTCTGAGCGCTGAGAGTGAATAGGTTAGGTGACCCTTCTGAGCTGCCACGAGCCACAGAATTACATGCTTCTGCAGCTTTTGATTTATCTAAAATCTATCTGGGGACGTTACTGTTACTGGTGCTTGTTAAACCTCTGCTCCACTGTTTCCGAACAAGGGGGTCTAAGGATCGCCCACCTCAGACCTCCCCTCCTCTTCCAGACATGCTCAGTGTTGTCTCTCTGGCCTTTGCAGTTTCAGGCAAAGCACCTGGGCCAGCCTTTGCCAACGGTCATTGGCACGTATAAGAACCACCCTCTGTACGCCCTGAAGAGGCATCTCCTGAAATACGAGGCCATCTACCCCGAGACAGCCGCCATTCTGGGGTATTGTCGAGGAGAGGCTGTCTACTCCAGGTGCGTGAGGCGGCCCGGTGGCTTTGTCTTCCCGATGGCCCCGGACTAGCGGCCTTCTGGGGCAGGGGGCTGCTAATGTCAGCCCTTTAGTCAGAAGGGTTGAGCTTTCTGGTGTGTGTGCATGCCGTCCCACGTGGGACGTGGGTAGAGGGATTGTAGCTTAAAGATGAGAACAAGGATTAAAAGACCAGCAGGTGAAGAAAGGTTATGGGAAAAAATAAAAAGTACAACAAGGTCTGTATAAGAATAAAAAAACATACCCATAAAATAGAAGGAAGAAAAGATTTGATCATGACAAAGTGAGTGGATATTTTAATGGGGACAAAGCTTCTCTCCGGGAAGATGAAAACGTTCTGGAGATGGATGGTGGGGACGGTTACTCGACAGTGTGAATGCAGTTGATGCCACTGAACTGCAACTTAGTCACGGTGAAGATGATACATTTTATGTATATTTTCTCCACACCCAAAAAAAAAAAAAAAAATTGCCAGAGAATGGGGGAAGGGAATAAGAGAAAATGAATGTAAAATATACACAAAATGAAAACAAATCACTTTAATGTCAATTTAATGTGTGGAACAGAGAAATGTAGAAGCAGCACTTTTAAGAAATAGCAGATGAGAGAAATAATAACTAACAAGTGATTTTTTTAAAACATGGTAATGCAAGACCAAAGGTAGAGTAGAGGAAAGAGAAAACCAGGAAACCGGGAAATCACACGGGTGGGTGGAGTGAGTCCTGTGCGCAGGAGTCAGCCCTGCAGGGAGACGGCCACAGCCCCTGTTCAGGGTCTGTGGTGGGACTTCGTCTTCCAGCCTGCTCAGGGCCTCAGCTACGACGAGAGGCCCCCCGGGGCCCGGCCGCCCTAACCGAGGCGGTGAGGCACAGGCTTCCTGACGCGGTTGCGGGAGAGGAGGTCTGGTAGGAAGAAAGTACCAGCATGATCCGCAGGAACCACCATGTCCGCCATAGGAAGAAAGCATTAGAGGTGGACGGTTTTTCTGGTAGTAAAAGACACCAAGCAAAGTGTGCCATTTAACCCTTTGAGAGCATGCAGTCCGCTGCTGTTAAGTACATTGACATATAATGCACACATAATGTATGTAATGTACATGTATGTACGTATAATGTACATTTAAATGTACAACCATCCCCCCCCCCCCCCTGCATCTCCAAAACTTTTTCATCTTCCCAAACTGAGACTCTGTCCCCGTTGAACACTAACTCCCCGCCCCCCTTCCCACAGCCGCTGGCACCCACCCGCCTACTCTCTGTCTCTGTGCATTTGCCTCCTTTCAGGACCTCGCATGAGTGGGACCATGCAGTATTTGTCCTTGTGTGCCTGACGTCCGGGGGGTGGACACTTGTTGCTTTCCTTCCTGGCTTTTGTGAACCGTGCTGCTGTGGACAGGGGTTGTGCAGCTGTCTCTTTGAGACGCTGCTTCCGGCTCTTTGGGGTGGGACTTGGGTGTTTCACTTAGTGAAGAACCGACACGCTGTTTTCCACAAAGCCTGCATTGTTTTACAGTCTCCCCAGCAGAGGACAAGATCCCAATATTTCCACACTCTTGCCGACACTTGTGTTCTGGTTTTTTGTAGTCACAGCTGCCCTCATGGGTGTGAAATAGGAGCCGAGATTTATTCTGACAGGGCTGTGTCCACTTCCCCGCTGTGCTCCTTGGGAATGTCCAGATAGTGCCCGCCTGCCCCGCCTAAGACCGTGACCACGACATAATTACTCCTTTGGGCAATCGGAGATGGGCTGCCTTCAGCAGGAGTGTGGGTAGCGCTCCCAGCTCAGACAGGGATTCTGTGAACAGAGGAGCGCTGCCCCCGCGCTGTGGGCCTGGAACGTGTCTGGTCCTCCAGCAACCTGGCAAAGCAGAGAGGACAGAGCTCATTACCCCTGATCGACAGAGGAGGACGCTGAGGATCAGGAAGGGAAAGTGGCTTGTCGGGTCACTCCGTTAGGCAGTGGCACAGAGGAGGCAGTGCGCCCCTTGTGCCCCGTCCTGTGCTGAAGTTCATCCTCAGGGCGTTCGGTGAAGGGCCTGATTTCTGCACTGGAAGGGCACTCAGTGCCCTTGCTCACTGGAGCCGCGCTCTGGACAGAGCTCAGGGCTGCCAGCTGAGGAAGAGACAGCCGTGCCCTGTCAAAGAAGGCGCAGTGAGGACGGCAGTTGAAACTTGTTGGAAAGTCGCCTTGCAAGTCTCGGCTATAGCTCTTAGCTCTGGAAGGAGAGTGAAACCAGAGGCTCTCTCTAATCAGGCTGCTGGGAATTAATGACTCTCTCATGTGCATGGATCTTGCTTCCGTGGTAATTCATTAGCTTAGTATAGTTTCCGTGTAGTCTTCCTTGGGGTTCACTGCCCCTTCTTTGGACACTCGTCCCTGCCCCCATCTCTGTGTTTAGCAGCAGACCAGGCCTTCAGCAACCATGCACTTGTTCAGGTATCTTGTCCTCTACAAGCTGCAAAGGGACTCTCACTGTGGGAGAAGGGGGGAGGCCTTGGCATGAAGCCTAACACAGACAGATAACTCCATCAGGCCAGGACTTGTAAGTGGATGCATTCCCCCAGAAGATAGGAAGTCCAGGTTAGCTGTTTGCCTAACGCAGGTCCCCCAGTTCCCTCAGGAGCAGGGCCTTAGGAGAGAACTGAGGGCTGAGAGCATCCTTCTGAGAGGCTGTGTGAGGCCTTGCCTCTGTGCACACAGCGTTTCTTCGGTGCGTGTGAACTGAGTTTGTCCTGTGTCTCCCCCTGTTGGTTCCTGCAGGGATTGCGTGCATACCCTGCACTCCCGGGACACGTGGCTGAAACAAGCGAGAGTGGTGAGGCTGGGAGAAGTGCCCTACAAGGTAACCACTGGGGGGCGCGCGGAGGGCAGAGGCGTGGGCCTCTGAGGTTAGAGCAGCACTCTAAGGGCTGCTGAGTGCGCGCCCAGGAGAGGGACCCAAGTCTGACTTTTCTGGCTTGAGAAAGATTGGAGGAAGGGAAAAGCATTCAAATATGGCTTACTTGAATGAGGAATTTGCCAGGTATGGATCATTCAGAGCATGCAAGAAGTTTCATGTTTTTGAAGGGTTGGAAAACAGAGGCTGCAGGTGACCCTTTACAGAAAACCCTTCCCTGGAGCAGCTCATGTGCCCAGGCGCCAGTCCTTAGCCCCTTACGCTGCGCCCATACCACTCCTCCTTGTAGAAGTTATGCAGCCTTGTAGCCAGTCCTCCCGAGTGAAAAATTTGGCCACTAGACCTCCTTGGGGAGTGTGCTGGGGGTCCCAAACTCCGCGCCTTGCACGGTGCGTGACATAGGCAATTTCCGGGTGTGAATCCTGGTACTGTCACTCACCTGGCCGTGGGGCCTTAGTGACTTCATTTCTGAGTCCAGTTACCCCATGAGTGGTGAAAGCGCAGAGCATGGCATGGCCGGGAAAGGCCGGGTCTGGCCCTCGGGAGCTGCAGCTGCAGGTGGACGCTCTATACCTCCTGGGCTGCTCCTCTGTAAAACGCAGTGACAGAGCCTACCTGCTGGCTTTGTTGGCAGAGCTGAATAAGCTAACACAGAAGCACTGGGCCGAGTGCCTGGGACGGGGAGCGCTCTGCAGGCGTTGGCTAGTGGTAGCGGCCTGAGGGGTCCTGGTGGTACTAGGACCTGTAAAGGGGGTAAAAAAACACACCCGTCTCAGGTTTGTTGGGGCGGTTAAATGAGGCTGCGGCTGTAAAGCACTCAGCACAGTGGCCCGTATACAGTCAGTGCTTAGGAAGTGGGTGTCTGTGTCGTAAACTGGCTGTTCCCTCTGGCGTAGATGGTGAAGGGCTATTCCAACCGGGCCCGGAAAGCCCGCCTCGCCGAGCCCCAGCTGCAGGACCAAAATGACCTGGGTCTGTTTGGCAGGTGGCAGACGGAGGAGTACCAGCCCCCTGTGGCTGTGGACGGCAAGGTAAGGGCGGTGCTCACTGGGGTCAGGACCCAGGCCACTCCATTCTGCAGCTGGCTCGACCTGGTGTCCCTCCCCCCTCTGCAGGTCCCCCGGAATGAATTTGGGAACGTGTACCTCTTCCTGCCCAGCATGATGCCTGTCGGCTGTGTCCAGCTGAACCTGCCCAACCTGCACCGCATAGCCCGCAAGCTGGACATTGACTGTGTCCAGGCCATCACTGGCTTCGACTTCCATAAAGGCTACTCCCATCCCATGTGCGTGCGGGGCCTTCCATGGAGGCCAGGAGGGGCGGGGCGTCCTGGAGAAGGGGCAGGAAGTCCGTGTGAGGGTGGAGGCCATTTTCCAGGTTTTACTCTGGATTTGCAAAGTCAGTCTTAGCACTTTACCTTTTACTTTCACACTTCTACTCTGGCTTCCAACCAGAGGCAGCAAAACTACTGAAACCAGCATGCCGATGATGCTGGATGAAAACAGTTTCCTGGGGGTGGTGACAGCATGCTTCCTGCTTGGTGGCCTCTGTCCTCCCATGGGGTGGGGGTGGGAGCCCTCTTCCCAGGTGTCTCAGGCAGGCCTGGGGAAGAAGATGCGGTGTTAGGGTCCACAGGCCTTCCTTTGCACGGACGGTGCTGCGGCTGGGATTGTGGGCGGCTGATGCAGGGAATCCTTCAGGGCTCTGAGTGCCTAGGAGCCACCTGCTGGCCTCCACGAGGGGGGAGGAGGAGAGGCCAGAGCAGGCGGCAGGCTCGTAAGACGATCCGCGTTGCATCCCCACAGAACTGACGGCTACATTGTCTGTGAGGAATACAAAGATGTGCTCCTGGCTGCCTGGGAAAATGAGCAGGCACTCATCGAAAAGAAGGAGAAGGAGGTGAGCAGCCTGGCCAGGGTGGGCCTGGGTGGGGGGCCTGAGGTGCGAAAGCAGAATCGCAGGGGGACGCAAGCCCCCAGGTGGGGCAGGGGCCTCACTTGCACTGTGAATGAAAGGAGACTATGTGCGCTTGAAAGCTCTTTCCAGCTCTTGCACTTTGTGGAAGGCACCCTAGGGAGCCAGTTCCGGTGAACAGGGTCCTGTCTGCACCTCACAATCCACCATCCTTGTCCACAGTCTGCCTGGATCCCAGCTCTGGGGACCCTGCACCTGCTGGCCACACTTGCCTCTGTTGAAAGGAATCGCCCGTGGTCCGGGTCTGCATGGCCTCCTCCTTGAGGATGTTAGGGTCTCTAACTAACAAGAGGCTTCTGTTTTGCTGCCTTTTATGTGCCTCATTTTATAAATCACACTGATTTTTTTTTTTAAATGTTTATTTTTAAGAGTGCACGTGCGTGTCGGGGAGGGTCAGAGGGGGAGACAGAGGATCCGAAGCTGGCTCTGCACTGGCAGCACAGAGCCCGATGTGGGGGTTGAACTCACGCACCATGAGATCATGACCTGAGCTGAAGTTGGATGCTTAACTGAGCCACCCAGGTGCCCCAGTCACATCGATTTTGAAACAGACTTGCACAACTGAGAAACTCACTTAAGCTCAAAATCTTATTTCAGATCTTCATATGTTCACAGGTTCCATCTTGACATTTTTCCTGAAAATGGCAGTACTTAACGTTTTGTGCCCTCCGTTTTATTCTGCCTGCAGAAAAGGGAGAAGCGGGCCCTCGGGAACTGGAAGCTGCTGGTCAAAGGACTGCTCATCAGGGAGAGGCTGAAGATTCGCTACGGGGACAAGGTCAGTGTGGCTCCTTTGGAAAGAAGACAAGCCCAAGTGGGACTCTGAACCATGGGCCCAGATTCTGCCCAGAGATGGCTTATGTTTTGACACCATGGTCCTGTGTCTCTGAGGCCCCGTGTCCTTATTTTGTTGGGAAAGGTGTCCCTAAAATGAGCCTCAGCCGGCTCTTCGAGACCCCAGCCCTACCCCGACACCACCTGTTCTGTTTCTGCACGAGCCAGTGCCCGCCCTGGGTCTGATCTCATGCTAAACCCATCCAGGGAGGGACAGGCACCCTGCATTTCTGGGTTTGACATGTCACCCTTAGCCTTGCAGTGTGCCCTGTGCCTGTGACCATCCTCCAGGCCCCGGGGTTGCTCATTTAATTCACATCCCCGAGCACCTGCCCCGGCTGGGCCGGCCTCTGGGCGCAGGTGCAAAGTTGACACACAGCCCTCAAGGGCCTCCCCAGGGAGGCCCCTCCCCACAGTTATGTGGTGTGTTCAGTTTGGGTCAGACACAGAAATGTGCTCTGGGAACAGCTGTAACCACACCTAGTTTCTTCCCCGTCTCCAACCCCACATGCTGCCAATTTGCCTTCAAAAAATATTTTGTTGTCACGCTTCTCCCTCACATCCCTTCGGTGACCTTTCACCAGGCTTTATGTTGACCCCGTCCACCTGTGTGCTTTCGCCTTCTGCCTCCCAGCCCTCCCTGCCCAGCTCCCCGGCCCGGCGGTCAGGGGGTGCCACCTCGGAGCATTTGGCACTGAGAGTTGGTCCTTTGCAGTTGAAGACATTAATGCGCTTTTTCCCAGGTGAGGTAGAGTAGTAAGTGCAAAGCACCAGTCCGGTGATCTAGACTCGGCCGTACGCTCCTGGAGAGCAGTTTCCTGCATAAACATCTTTGCGATTCCCAGCACTGAGCCCAGAGCGAGTTCTCCAGTACTTGCATGGAGGAGTCCCCAGTCTGAGGAAGGCTCTTCCCCAGCCCCATGTGGTGGGTGCCTTTGTCATCCCAGAGCCACTGGCCCTGCATAGGCTGCTGCTGGGGGCTCTACTGCCCCTGACGGGGCTCCCTGCCACCCGACCACTGACCTGGGCCTGCCCTTCCCCTCCACTGTCCCTCCCTCTCCAGAGTGAGGCCGTCGCTGCCCAGGCACATGCGGGAGGTGGACTCTCTTCTGATGAAGAGGAGGGGACCAGCTCTCAAGCAGAAGCATCCAGGATCCTGGCTGCCTCCTGGCCCCAAAACCGAGAGGCTGAAGAGGAGCAGAAGCCACAGTGCCCTAAGAAGACCAAAAGGGAAAAGAAAGCGGCAGCCTCCCACCTGTTCCCATTTGAGAAGCTGTGATGGGGGTGGCCACCTGTCGTACCCTGTGCCCCACAGGCCCCACACCTGCCCTGGGAGCTGCCCGGGCCCAGGGGTGGTGCTGTCTCCTCTGAGAAGGCACAGAAGCAGATGGGGGCAGGGGATAGACGGTCAAGCTCAGGTGGTCTGGTCTGGCCCCCGTCCTCGTCAGATTCACCCCGGGTAGGGCTTCCCACGCTTTCTGCTCCCCCGCCCTATGCTTTGAGCTCCGGAGCACTTCCCTGGAGACTCGCCCACCTGGACGTTGCTCATCGCATCTTTGGAAACGCGAGTCAGTTCTTTTATAGAAACCACTGGGCAATTTAGGAAGACACCGGTCCTTTCTTCCAGGTGGATCCTTCATCTGTCAGACCCTTGTGCGTGCTTTTCCCTCTCTTGCAGACCTGGGGCCCTCTCTCTGCGGGCCACTCACTTTCCTTCAGGGTTACTACCACTGCCTAATGCCGCCCCTCCGTGGTGTGGGAGAGAGCAGAAGCAAACGCCCTCATCTCAGATTATGGGATTGTCGGGATATGCTTTTCAAAGTAACAGTTCAGGGTGGCAGACGACTGGAACAAAGAGCTGAAATCAGGAAAGAAAAGGAAAACACTGAGAGTTAAATGTTAGTGAACGTGGATCAGTGTTAAACTAGATTTTATTCATTACGGGATAAATTTATAAAAGCTCTATGCATTGTAGATATTCAAGAGAAGTAACTTTTGTAACATTTTGAGGAAAAAATAAAGCATTTATCTAAAAATACCGAGCTCTGCGTTTTCTTCCAGATTTCACGTCAGCTAAGAACACCTGCATGGCAGAGTGGTTTTTCCACATGTTGATACTCAAGGTCGGGTTTTGTTCTCAGGTTGACTGGGAACTAACTCGTCGTTACACAAACTGACCTTTTTCTTTCTACTCTTAAGCCAGGAGAGATGTTACTTAACCTTTGATAGGAGCAAACTTCCAGCCAGTTCTATCCAAGGGAAACAAACAAAACACTTGGGGTGTGACTCATGCGGCAAGAGCCTGGCTGGAGGGCTGGTGTTGAGAAACAAACTGGAGTTGCCGTGGAAACCACAGAGCCTCACAGTTCCCGCACGCTCTCCTAGAGGTAAGCGACTTGTTTTGTGGGAGTTGAATGGCAGTGGTCCCGCGGATGAGGAGAGTAGGTTTTGGGAAGTAACTCAGCTGCTTCACATCTTATAACAAAAAGGACACACACTGCCGGCCCCAGCGTGGACAGTCAGCAGCTGTCCATGGATCCAGAACAGGAGGCAGTGGGGCCCCCGGGGGGACTCAGTCAGTTAAGCGTCCTACTCGTGATGTCAGCTCGAGTCATGATCTAACAGTCAGGAGGTCGAGCCCCGCGTCAGGCTCTGCACGGAGCTGCAACCCCTGCTTGGGGTTCTCCCCCCTTCTCTCTCTCTGCCCATCCGTGCGTGCACTCTCAAAATAAATAACATTAAAAAAAAAAAAAAAAAGAACAGGCAAAAAGTGAAAAACTAACATGCCACACGTCAGGCATTTCGTGGGCTTTATCTCATGTAGTCCTTTCCACGGTAAGGGAGAAAGGCATCGGGGCCATTTTATAGATGAGGAAGCTGAGACTCATATCGTGGACTTGGCCCAGCGTCACACAGCCACAGCCAGGCAGTGGCACACTTGGGGCTGGAACCCGGGTCTGTGCCAACCTAACGTCCAGGGTGCCTGCTGCACTGTGCCACACCGTGGCTCCATCCACCTCTTCTGATGCATTCTGAAGCTGTGTGAAGTCTGAGTCATTTACTTTGAGTCAATCCAAAACAAAGCATGTGTTAAAAATGACGAGTTGCCCTTTTCAGAAAAATTGAAACCCATTTTAACCACTAAAAGCTACTTAGAACGGAGTTCTAAAAACTCACAGTCCTTCATCAGTTCTACAGCTGAACTAAGATAGAAATTGAAAAAAAAAAAAGTAACAGCAAGGTCCTATAAAAGCTCTTTTGAGGGGCGCCTGGGTGGCGCAGTCGGTTAAGCGTCCAACTTCAGCCAGGTCACGATCTCGCGGTCCGTGAGTTCGAGCCCCGCGTCGGGCTCTGGGCTGATGGCTCAGAGCCTGGAGCCTGTTTCCGATTCTGTGTCTCCCTCTCTCTCTGCCCCTCCCCCGTTCATGCTCTGTCTCTCTCTGTCCCAAAAATAAATAAAAACGTTGAGAAAAAAAATTTAAAAAAAAAAAAGCTCTTTTGAAATTTATTTTGAATTTTTATCAAAAATACAAATACGATACAAATTTCATGATTTCCCAAAGACTTCAAAATTTCTTAACATTTTGCTCTTTAAGAACACTACCGAAATTCGCAGTAATTTAAAATCTGTAGTAGAAAAAATTACACAAACCAAATCCCACAGAGTTTGTATTCAGCCACCATCTAGTTGTATTGTTTTCCAAAAGCATCCTTCACGAGGAGACACTCAATGACAACTGCTCACGTGATAAGCAGTGGTGAATACCGTTTCGATTCTTAAATCCAGCTAAGTCCTCTTTGGGGCCAGCTGTTCTCTGCACGAAGAACCTGAAGTTACACCACAGATCTCCCAGGCCGATGAGAGATTGTTAGGTCTCCCATCACTCACTCAACTACCAACTAATTTGCTAAAGCGACCGCTCCCAGCAAGGCAGAACAGTTTCCAAGTAATAAACAGATAAAGGATATACGAAGGACCTTTTGAGACATCAAGGTGACAACACACTTTATGCTTCAGAGGGCGTGAGAGTAGCTGGGAAACAGCAGGAGCGCAATGAAGTGTGGGTACATTTTACTTAGAGAAGCTGTGGACGTGGGCACAACAGGAGTTACCCGGGGGCCAGCTGCTAGTGTGAACGCCTCCCACGGTGAAAGGCATGAGGCCCGGGCGCTGCACAAGCGTCAGGTCTCAGATTTCTGGTTTGGGGTGATGGGGGCACGAGGGAGCCCACTCAGGATGAGAAAGCATCCAGCCTTTTCCTTGAACGGTTGACTGAAAACTCTAAACCATCTTCAAGTAAATCGGTAGTTTCTGATGCCAGAGGATAAACGGAAATGCCTCTCTCCACCTTCTCCAAATTCCCCTCTCCTCCCAGAGTGGGATCCCTTCGCCAACGCTGGCTTCAAAAGCACCTTGGAGCCTCCCAGTGACCAGAGTTCTGATGGAGGTGACTCTTTTTTAAGCAGTAAGTCACACCCCCATTTACACCTCTCTGTGCCCTGAATTAACTTCAACTGACAGATTAAGAGGAGTTTTTCTCTAACAGTCTGAAGTGCTCATCATTCAAGCAGTGTTTTGTGTTTTTAAATCTTATCTGAAACAACACCCTCTTAGAGTAGGAAAATACACATGAAGTGTAGCAAAGAGAAACGTAACAAATGAGAACTTTGGAAATCCTACACACTAAGAAGTTTCTGCCAAACTATCAACTACGTGTAAATAAAGCCCAACAAATATCCCACGCTTCTTCACCGTGACCTCGGTGGCTTTTCTAAGTACCAAGTCAGGTGCCGTGCCCGAACTGGGCTTGTGGTGCCTCGCGTGGGGGCCCGTGCCCGGTCTGTCCGGCACCGCAGCACATTCAGAGGCCGCTGGTGACGGTGGCCACACGGGATCACGGGGCAGGGGTGGCTGGGCAGAGCCCTGGCACTTGTCTCCAAGGGTGAGGGTGAGGGTCCGGTGAGTGTTAAGGCAGCAGGTCCGTGTGGAGTGTCACCAGCTCACTGTTGGCAGACATCAGCCAAGCGAGACGTGTGAAGCAGCCACACGGTCCCGAGGGAAGCAAGCAGAATGGATGCCTGTCGCCTGTCACACGGCCAGCCGGGAGCTGCCAACTCCGCTCACCAGAGCTGCCTGCTGGCGAGAAAGGGTGGGAAGACGCGAGCTGGTGGGCACCAAACCTGACGTCCACGCGCACCGCAAGGCGTGGCCCCTTGAGGAGCGGAGCAGGCGCAGAATCCAAAACCGATGCGGGCTCGTGCTGGGGCGAGGAGCGGGGTCACGGGGGCGGGGGGTGAGCTGGATCCTGAGGAGCACGCGGGTGTCGGGTGGGGGCCAGGGCCTGCCTCACTCCAGCTTTTTGGCCGGCACCCGGGTCCGAGCAATGACGATGGGCACCAGGGCCAGGCAGCCAAGGAAGAGGGCCCACAGGGGCCGGTAGAAGAGCCAGCCGGCAGCCACGGTCAGCAAGGTGAGCGAGGTGGCCACGCAGAAGGCGAAGGCTTTCAGGCCAATGTTGACCAGGTCTCGGAAGACGGGGAACCAGTCCACTGTGGGGAAGAGAAAGGTGGTGAGGCTTCCGGGGCCACGGTGCTCTGCGTCGCACGAGGTCAGCGGATCGTTCCCGTGTCTGCGGACCAGGAGGGGCCCGTGTCGCCAGGTGAGGAGGAGGGAGGGAGGGGCCACGGTGGCGCGAACAGGTTCCCGTGAGAGCTGGAGGACCCAGAGGAGGAAGGCACACCACACACCATGCGCCGCCCCAGGAGAGCAGGCGGGTGGGAGTGCCTTGGTGCCATCGGTCTGGGAAGACATCTGCCTGTAATGGTGGCAAGTTACGCCTGCTTCACACCTCGACGAAAACTGTGGGCGGGACCTTCTGTGGGTGCCCAGGTGGGTTTCTCGGCCATTCGGGTCATTACCTGTGTGCACAGCTCTGCGCTGAGGGAAATAAATCAGCTTAAGCTGGCTCCCACCTCAAGGATCTCACGGGCCACTGGCCCCATATGGTAAAGTCTAGGGTCCGGCTAATCCATCTGGAATTACCCTGTCCTTGGCCTGTCTGCCCCTCCAGGTAAGCATTCTATAGCTGATGGCAGTCCACAGGGGGAATCTTCACTCAGTTCCAGGAAGCCCCAGTGGTCTGGCGCTGTGAACAGAGGACCCTGGCTCAGCTTGGTCTGTTCCCACACATACCCCGCCTTGGCCCTCACAGTAAGCAGGGTTCGTGTTTTTGTGCATCGACCACGTGTCAGGCACTATGTGGACCGTCTCCTCAAACCCTCGTGCCTGCCCTGGGAGGCTGTACTGTTTTACCCTCATTCTATCCACAAGGGTACCAAGGCCCAGGGAGTTCAACTTGCCTAATGTCTTACAGCTAGAAAGTGCCAGAGCCAGGAACCTTGTCTGTGCTGCCCACGGCATAGTCTCCAGGGCCTAGAGCGGTATCCTGCGTACAGCAGGCACTTAGTAAGTGCTTACTGACTGAATGCCGGAGTGAACGAATGCTGGCTCGTCGCTTCCCCGATCGGTCCCTGCTCTGACGTCTGTCCTCGGTCTGGAGCATCAGCATCCCAGATGAAGAGCAAAGAGGAGGATCGCAGGCAGTCAGAGAATCAAAGGGCCCTCTGAGACAGATTCCCACCTCCTCATCTGGCAGTGGGGGACTGAGGCTCCGAGAGGGGAAAATGGCCTAACCCAAGGTCGCGTTCAATGCAAAGGAAAGGTGGAGGATTTTGATCAAATTCTAATCTCTCCCAAATGGCGCGCAAGATGGCATCTGGCTGGTTTGAGCACAACTCAGCTGTCCGGAGAAAGCCTTGGAAGTGAGGAAGTGTCCTTTTCCCTCCTAGCCTGGGTTGTACCCACCCCACCCCCCCCCCCCCCCCCCCCCCCACTGGAAAGGGTAAATGGGGGAGAGGGTTCTGTTGGGGCCTGGCGAGGGCTGGATGGAATTATCGGACTGGACACAGACACACTGGGGTAAAGGCTTGGACACAAGTCCCCTGAGAAGCCCCATCCGCCCAGATCAACAGTGTGGGGCTAGTGCTTACTCAGTCAACTGGGGCCTCAGTCCTGTGCCAGGTTGGGTCACTTGGCAACTGCTGGGCTCACGGGTGCCGAGTGAGCGGCCCAGCACTCTGCCTCGCACTCCAACTTGCTGGCTGCCCCGAATCTAGCCCAGGTCTTAGAGTGAGGAAGCATAAAAGTTTTGGGGTGTTTCCTATTTGCCAAACGTTTCACAAAACTGCACATTAGGTGTGAGGTGACTGACGCTGAGGCAGGAAGGGGAATGGCCTGAGTACCCAGAGCTCTGACATGACAGACCTGGCTCACTGCAAAGCCTGGCCGCTCTCCCCGTCGGGGCTGCTCACTTGTGGAATGAAGGGCTGAAGGAATGAGCAGGTCAGCTGGGGACAGATGGGCCGGACCCTCAGATCACAGGAGCCACACCGAACCCTCCCACACACTCCCTCCCAGGAGTTGGCACCCCACCCCGCCCCCACCCCCAAAAGCACCTGTCCATCGTCTCTGTCTTCCCCCGCCCATTCATCCCAGGGCTGTGCACTGGGACCCAGACATGGGCCAAATGCCCAGCCTCTGCCCCAAAGAGCACCGCAGCAGGCCGGAAAGGGTTAGAGATGGTGTGAGAAGTGCAAGGGAGGCATGTGGGCTGCATGAGGGTGAGCAAGATGCCCCCGCCTGTCCCTGCACACGTACCCAGCGTATACAGGATCCGAGTCATGAGGTTGAGACCCATAAACATGGCCATCCAGCCGGCGGCCCGCAGGCCCCATGTCTTCAGGGAGTTGCTCTTTTGTTCTCTACGAAACACCTCCTGCAGGGCAAGGCGGGGGAAGGGGCGTCACGTCTCATGTCTCTGAGGGGCCACCAGCCTCCCTAGCTGGCAGGGCAGGTGCCAGAGGGTCCATCCCAACCCAGGAGCCGTTTGGCCATTTCTGAGAAGACCAGGGGAGGTAAGGGCACGTCTCCTGCCCGGGCCTAGGTGTCTGCCCATCTCGCACAGCACAGGATGGGACAGGAGACCTCTGTGGAAGGGAGGAGTCCTTAGCCCACCACCTCATCCGGAATGAACCCCAACCTCCTTCGTCCAGGGGTTCCTTTCTGGGGTCATTTACCACCATCCCCACTAGTGCATCCTGTGTGACGCTTCACCTTGGCCGCTCCTCACGTGGTTCTGGGCACCTCGCTCCGTTTCCCCCCTGCTTCGCAGTCTCCACAGCTGCCCCCCTCCCTCTACCTGCCCTCTGCATGCTGGGGTTTCCCAGCGCGCCCTCCCCGCGGGTCCCAACCATTTTCTCGGCGCCTCCGTACCAGAACGCCACCCTGCCCACCCCCGCCCCGTGGTTTCTAGCTGCAGCCCGGGGCCTCCTGCTGTTCACATGCCATCCGACACCCACACTGCAGCCTCCCCCCAGCCCCCGACCTGTTCCTCCTGTCTCCACCTCAGCAAATGCTACCACTGCCCACCGCCTGCACAAGCCCAAACCGGGCTGTCAGACTCGGCTTGCTGCTCCCCACAAGGACCACCTCCCATCCGGCCTGTCAGCAAGTCCTGTCAATGCTGCGTCCACATTTCCCCAGACCTCTCACCACAGTCACCCTCACCAGGACCGCTGCAATAGCCTCCTCCTCTCTGCCACCTCCTCCCCATGGCAACCTGCCGAGACCCTGGTGCCTGTCAGGGGTCCAGGTCAAGTGTCCTTCTGTCCCAGGGCCTTTGCACATGTGCTTGCTCTGCCTGGAGCATGCCCAGCCAGCTCCTACACATTCTGCCAGTGCCAGCCTTAATGTCATTTCTATAGAGAGCACCCCCATTGTCTATGACAATAACGATAAGGACAGCTAACATCTAGTGCTATCCATTTATCAGTTGCTGTCCTCGGTGCTTTACAAGTACTGCCTTACTTAAACCTCAAAAAAACTTCACAAAGTAGACACACTTATCTCCATTTTACAGATAAGGAAACCAAGGCTCTGAATAAATGAATAATCTTTCCAATAACCAAATAAGATAAGGATCATCATTGTTATCATCCAAGAGGATAAACAACTGGTTCAAGGTCCTGTAGCCAGTGGAAGACAGAGCAGGGCTTGAGTTAGGGCCAGCTCGTGTCCACACTTGTCCACACTGAGCCCTCCTGCCGCCAGGGCTGGAATCTGGGCATCCTGACTCACGGGGTCTGGGTTTCTCCTCAGGGCCCTGGCCACCTCGTTGGCTCCGGGCCTTCTCTCCCTGCTTCGCGGAGACCCCAGGTCCTGTGCTGGAGGCCCGGGGTGGTCAGCACTGCCTGAGCCTGCCTTCCTGGGAGTTAGCAGGCCATGAGCCCCACCCACTCCTCTCTGGGGGCAATGGCTCTGAGACCTGGGCCTCCACCTGCAGGAGACTGAAGTGCGGGATCGGGCTGGGTTGCAGGAGAGAGAGAAGCCTGGGCAGGGCCTCCTAATTTTAGAGACTCCCTGAGAGCTGCCATGGAAAGGGTGACTCACGCCTGCCCAACTGGGAGGTGGCAGCCCCACCCTGAGGCTGGTCACCGGGCTCCTGGGTGGCAGCCTGCCCACACCCTGGTCCTGGCTGGACAGAGGACAAGGTGAGGCCCATCATCACCTGGGGCCAGGGGCCGAAGTGAGAAGGACGATAACAGTCAAATGGGCCACAGCTATGCCTGGACCCCTACCCACTGCCTTTCCTTCTCAAAGCTTTATGGACTGAAAAGCCCTGCAATCCTGCTCCAGGCACATACAGAATTTCCCACCAGTAATACACTGTGTTCATCAACAATGTAAAAACAATTTTTCTGTTAAAGAGAAGGGCTTCTGCCTGGAAAAGAGGGGCTAACTTTTAAGGCATGCAATCGAACTAATCAAAAGTTAGGGACTTAGGTGAGACATGACCCTCCCCATTGTACAGATGGGGACTCTGCAGCTCTATCATCCTGTCCATTTTTCAGAGCATCTGCCTCCCCTACGCAGCTCTCAGCACACGGTGTCCTCACTCGCTCTTTCTTCTGATGGGTCCCTCCCCCCAGGAGGTGGGAAGCCTGAGGAGGAGAGGTCTGCTGTGCCCCCGTTCTATCCTCGGTCGGCATCCTTTGGGCCTATGCCCAAAGTACGATCCTACACACAGTCCGCTGCCCATATGGGGAGATTCCTGCTCCTTCCAATTCTTTTTCTTGCCTCATTGCACTGGCTACGCCCTCTAGTGTGGGAGCTTATTAAATAACCACGGGAGGGGAGAGGGAAGGAGAGAGATGCCTGCCCCTCCATCCCACAGACAGGCAGCAGCAACTCACCTCTGCCGAGAAGTCCCCATGGTGCAGGAGAAGCAAGGTGTCCCCAGACTTGGTGGAGTATGGGAGTAGCTGGTCACCCCGCTGCCGGGCAATCACAGTGACCTGATGGGAGAACTCAGTGTTAGAGCTGAGGGGACTGGCGGGCCGGGTCCCAGCACCCCTCCGCACTGAACGCCAACTGGGGGAGACAGTGAGGAGACCCGTGCCAGCCCGGAGCCCCTCTCTCCACCTATCGGCCTGGGGCACACCTGCCCCCCAGAGGTCGGTGGAGCTGCTTCATTTCAACCTCCCGGGAAGACCCTGGCAAAAAGAAGCATGTGTCAGTGTGGGGCAGGGGCTGGGGCCAGGGGTGGGACTGCATGTGACAGGGTCAGGAACCGGAGACCAAGTATTTACAGAGCAAAAACTGGGGGCTGGGGGCTGGGAGGCGGGGGTGGGGGAAAGAGCTGCATGTGATTGGAAGAACTTGGGCAGGCATGATTAGGAGGTCCCCCTACAACAGCAGTTCTTAGCCTGGGGCCCATGGATGTCCCCGGATGGC
The DNA here is from genome assembly GCF_014898765.1 of Herpailurus yagouaroundi. Taxonomy (NCBI): domain Eukaryota; kingdom Metazoa; phylum Chordata; class Mammalia; order Carnivora; family Felidae; genus Herpailurus; species Herpailurus yagouaroundi. The sequence goes on along the minus strand of NW_024412414.1, from coordinate 763,662 downwards.
CGTGGAGCACACGGAGCTCTGAAACTGCTCCAAGGCACAGCCGTCTGTGTGCGGGTGTGAGCACATGCACACACTTCCTGCAGAAAGGGTCCAAAGTGTTCACGGCATTGTACGTGGTGCCTGTGCCCTGGAAGGCCAGGACGCCCTGCTTGGGTCTGCCCTGGGGAAGCCACTTACCACGTGAGCCGGGCCCAGGTCGGGGTCATCGCCGCTCAGCCCCGCGTAGGAAAAGGACACGCGCAGGTCTCCGACCTGGGGGTGGGAGAGATGTGGCCTGACTGAGACCGGGAGCAGTCAGCCTGGGCCTGTGTCCCCCGCACCCAGAGCCGAAGCTCTTTTCCCACCTCCACACCTCGGCCCAGGGGCTCCCATCTCAAGGCTTCTCCCCTCCAATCTCATTTGGCCAAGTGGATGCAACTGAACCGAATCAGAGTCCCAAGCAGGAATGTGGCTCCTGTGTGTTGTCTGGGGGCTGGCACTGTAAGGGCCTCCACCTCTGCTGTGTGAACAGCTCAAGCCCCTGTGTACCTCCGGATACTTGGGGTTTTCGCTGTGGTAGAAATAGTCTCCCCGGCGAATGATGTCCACGTGCGGGTCCTCCAGCTTGGACAGGCTCAGTGGCTTGAAGTTGTCAACTTTGTCGATGAGGCCTGAGGAGAGTGCGGGAGTCACAAACGATGCTGTGCCAACAACGCCCCCGCGCGGTACACCCTTCAGCCCGACCGCCTTCGGGGAGCACCCTCCCCAATCCCTCCTTCCGTACCGCAGGCCCCTTTCAGTCTCCATCTCCTCCAGGAAAGCCTCCCCGTCCCCCTTCCAGCCAGTGGGAGTGGCTGAAGCTCTGGAAACAGCCCGAGCCCTGCACCTGTTCTGCCTCAGATCCCCCTACCTGTCCAAGCCTGGCTCGCCTGCTGAATGCATTGCACCAGAGGCACAGCGGCCACTGACTGGGCAACAGGGCAGATGGCAGACAAGCCAGGCCCCAGGGCATGGCCCATCCTCCCTCTCCCTGGCTATTTGGGGCCTATGTGTCTTCTCTCCCACTCTATTGGGGCAGGCCCAAGGACAGACCCAGGTGGCTGGTGGTGCCTCCTTGTCCCTGGAAAGCCTCTCCTTGGTGTCACCTGGGGGGCCTACAGTGAACCACCCTCTCCCTCACATAGGGCAGGATGCTGGCTGGGGCTCACAGACGGAGGCCTTGGGGGCAGCCTTATCTCTGCGGCTGGCTCTGGGGCTGCTTGAGGAAGGGCTCTCAGCTCTGTCTGGTCAGATCAGGCACCAGGGGTGCCTGGTACTTATTCTCTGGAAGAGACCGTGTTTCAAAGGAACCTGGCTCAGGTGGGGCCGCTCTGCACAAGTCCCCCACCTCCTGGGGGTCTGCCTTCCCTCTGGCCCCCAGCCCAAAGTACGATGCCGGGAAAGTGCAGGCTGATCCCACATCCAGGGCAGTGGGGACCCCAGCTCCTGGGAGGTGGCCAAGTAGAAGCACAAGGCCTCTGGGTGCTGTTGGCTCATCTGAAGGGGCCAGAAACTTACCCGCCGAGAGGAAGAATCTGCCAATTTGGACAAAGGGGGCTGTAGCCGTGAACGACTCCACTGCCATTGCGCTGTGAAGAGAAGGAGCTGTCGGCGGAGCGGGGCACTGGCTGGGGGCTGTGCCGTCTCTTTGGGTTGCGCTGGGCAGGTTTTCCACCCCGGGGCTCCTGCAAGTCCCGACTAGCCCAAGCACTGCGGAGGTCTTGTCTTTACCACTTGATCTACCCCTCGGACGCTCCTGTCCCCTCGCCTGGTGGAGCACCCTCCTCCTGTCTCCTGTCCCCCAGAGCTTCACATCTAGACCCCTACCAGCCTGGCCCACCCCAGCCACCAGTCATCACATGGACCCTCTGTGGTTCTCTACATCATCCCTGACCCTTCCCAGCCTTCCCAGCCCCAGGTAGCTCCCAAGCTCAACTGTGCATATTCAAGACCCTTCCGGGCACAGGCCTGCCCGAGGCTCCAGCCACGCTCCAGCGCCAAGCCCATCTCACCACCCCCGTGTCTCTGAGCTAACTGCCTTCTGCCCAAATCCTACAAAGGCCCAGATCAAATGCCACTGCCTCCTGAAAGCCCTTCCTGATTGCCCTCCCATCCCCATGGCTGTTAACAAATGCTTCCCGGATACTGTATGTGCAAGTGCCTCTCAGCACTCAGTCCAGGCCTTACATTCGTGACCTGTTGGACCTGTGGGTCAGGAATCGGGATTTCCCTCCGCGTTCCCGGTGCCCAGCGCAGGAACTGGCCTCAGAACTGTGTCCCAGACTTTCATCAACTCATGAGGCAGAAGCAACTCAACCCCATCACTCTGCTGAGGAAGCTGAGGCTGGGGACCCGCCAGTGGCCGGCAAGGCTGTGCTCAGGGCCACCTCTCACCTGGGGTTTTTGTGGCCAATCTCTCGGTCGAAGTTTCTGCTGTTGACGATTTCTGACCTCCACTCGGTGTCTGTCACAGGGAGAGGGAACTCAGGAATCATGGTAAGAGTGGCCACATGTCTGAGGCTCTGTGTCCTTTTATGCAAGCCCTTGGCCACTCCAGGGCCAGAGGGACAGCTCCTGGAGCCTCAGTGGACACATGACAGAGCCAGACTCTGAGGACTGACACCCAGCGATCCCAACATCTGGTTCCACGCCTTCCCCACTGCTGTCAGCCTTGGCCAGGGGCAGAGACCACATGTGTGCAGGGATGATGGGGGCCCGGTACTCACTGTAGGAGTACCTTGTCTCTGTCTTCACCTGCCCGTCCTCGGTGTACTCCCTGTGGGGAAAGCACAGGGCACTCCAGAGTTAGCCTGTCACCCCCAGGGCAGTCCCATGTCTAAGCTTCTCCAGCTGGACACAACTTGGGCCCATGAGGTCAAAATCTCCAAATGGAGCCGGTCTTGTCTATACCAGCCAGAGACAGGTGTTTACTCCTGGGCAGACAGCCAGCTCCATCCCTCAAAGGCCCACCCTGGAGAAAAGAGCTTTATCCTCCTGAGCTGAAATATGGCTCCACTTGGCTCATGCCAAGGGCTGCAGCCCTGCCCTCTGGGCTCAGACACCTCGCTGCACCCTCTGCCCCAGGCCAGCCCCACGGAGGGCCCCTTGCAGCTGCCCTGGCTCCCCTAACCACCTCCCCATCCTCACTCACAGTCCATATTGCTTGGCTCCAAGTGACTCCAGCCTAATGACAGATGCCCTCAGACTTCTGTCAGAAGGGACAGGATGTAACCCAGTGCCACCTCTGCCCCGTCATGGGAGACAGCACGGAACCCACACGCAGGAAAGCACTGTTTGTGCCTGGATCCAGTCATGCCTCAAACCTGGGCAGCCCTGCGTAACTCCCTAGACACGGGAGCTAACCCATCCTCCCACTCGCATTAGGTTTTCTGCCACCTCCAAACAGAAGATCATTGGCTGATAACTTGGGGATGATTCAACACTTCTGATAGGAAGATTTAAAAAAAATTGTTTTAATGTTTACTTATTTTTGAGAGCAAGAGGGACACAGCATGAGCCGGGGAGGGTCAGAGAGAGAGGGAGACACAGAATCTGAAACAGGCTCCAGGCTCTGAGCTGTCAGCACAGAGCCCGACGCGGGGCTCGAACCCACAAACCACGAGATCATGACCTGAGCTGAAGTCAGACGCTTAACCGACTGAGCCACCCAGGCGCCCCCTCTGAGAGGAAGATACCATACTTTAAATTCCAGAAGTGTCCAAATAAAGAGCCACCTGCATCTGATCCTGACATCTGACGTCTGCACCTCTTATCCTGGAGTTTTCACTCCCTGCCAGCTCACCGGGACTCCTCCGTTTCCACCCACTGGTACATCTCCACGTGTCGCCGCAGCTTCACAGCCGGAAGGTTGACCCCATAGTTTGGATCCGACAAGAGCTTCAAAAAGAATCAAACAAATCAAACACACAAGCAACACAAAACTCAGGACAAGGCTCACACCAGCCCAGGATGCCAGAGGAAGCCGGACTGGACGAAAAACAGGCAGGGAGGACAGGGCCCGGAGGCAGGTACCACAGCTGCTTCGGGCGGGAGGACCGGGTGACGCTGCCTGTCCCGAGTCCACAATGCCCAGCGCCTGGGGCCGGGAGCCTCACAGCACCGGCTCAGGCTGCAAGACCGATGCCCTGGCGCCAACCACAGGGTATTTAGGGTTCAAACAGGAGAGGGAGGTCTGATCACCAGAGCACCTTTGGGCCTTGTGCTAGACACACGTGTTATCGTAACTGCTAAAGCACCTTTTCGTGAAGCTCCTGCCACGTGCTGAGCACCGGGCCAAGGGGTTGGCCATCTGATCCCACCAAATCCTTGAAGCCGGCCCCCCAGTTTGTTACAGTTATTGTCTGCATTTTGCAGAGAAAGATGCTGAGACTCAGGACTGACAGGTCCGCACAGCTGCTGAGTGGGGCAGCCGGGAATCACACTTGCGTGTCCCTCTCCAAAGCCCACGTGCTTAAAAGCCCCAACCAGACAACAACCAGCGATGCGCCCCGAGCCTCCGGCGGGTCAGAAAGCTTCACCAAACCTACCTTGGACGTGCGCAGGGCCCCGATGATGTGCACCAGCCTTCCCTCATTCTCTGGGGCCACACTGTGGATGCTCTCAGGGGTCACCACAAGGGAGAGCCCCTCGGCCAGGGAGGTGGCTGTCTTCAGTGCGCGGCCCTGGGAGCAAAGGCGAGTGGGGATTTCACCTCAGATGCGGCTCAGCACAGTCGTGCTTACTGCAGTGTATCATGTCAGGATGGGGCCTCGGGAAGCATGGGGCTTATCTCCCCATTTCACAGCTGGAAAACCAAGACCTGGCAAGTGGCACAGGTGAACTGGAACCCAAGACTCCTGCTTTCCCAGGCAGTTCTCTTCCTGCCACACTCTCACCAGTCTCATTGTTACCCTGTGCTGGTGCTTCTGTCTGCTGTGTGCCCTTATGCCATCTCTCTCTGCCTTCTCCCTCTCCCTCACCTCCCAGTCTATGTGGTTTAGATGGGCCTGTCTGTAGTGCTGTCCAAATCACGGGACCCAGGCTTAGCCAATCGGAACACGGGTTCATCGTCCTCAGGGATTAGTTCAGAGAGACGACTGAGATGAGCCAGGACACTGAAACATCTCTCTGCAACTTTTGCTATGTTGGTCTTGGAAGAGACGGGGCTGCTAAGCTGGTTGGATGTGACCCTGCAGTTGTTGCCCATCTTTACCACCACAAAGGAAAAGTCCGCCAAAGAAGAATCCATAAAGAGAAAAACAGGCAAGAGTGGAAAAATGGAGATTCCTGGTGACCCAACATGAACACCTGGATCCAACCATGCCTGAAGCTGAGGCTACCCCAGGATTTCAGGCCTGTGCACCAATGCACTTGTCTTCCTACTTATGACAGTTGTGACATGAGTCCTAAGAGAAAACATTCTGACTAATTTAGCACTGCCACCCCCACCCCCGGCCCCGCCTGTGGTAAAATCTAGGCCCTTGTCACCACATCCAGCCTCTGGACTCATAGCCTTTGCTCTCTAATACTGCACAGGGGAGTCACAAACATTTTACCTCATTGGTGAAAATTAAGTAGAAGGAGAGCAGGAAGGTCATGAGCCCCACAAACATCCCACCCGAGGTCTCGCTGAGCCGCTCCAAGAAGCCTGGCTGGGGGCTGCTTGTAGTTTTGACATGTTCTCTCCTGTTACTTGTACTGGAATACTGAGGAAAAAAAAATATTAAAAAAAATCAAAACGGAAATTAGTTTTTTAAAAATAAGTTGAATTCTGCTATTTGTTTATATTCAGTTTTCACTGAAATTATATACAGTAAAAATGCACAGGTATTAAAGGTATAGTTTGATGGGCATACCCCATCTGACCAACATCCAGATCAAGATAAGAATGTTTCTACCACCTCAGAAAGTTACCTTGTGCCTCTTTCCTGCCAATACTCCCCTCTCCCCACCCTCTAGTGGTAACAAGTATTTGAATTTGTATCATTATAGATTAGTCTTGCCTCTTATAGAGCCTGACATAAATGGGACCATCATACAGCACAAATTTCTTTTCTGTCCGGATTCTGCCTTGGCATAAAGCTTTTGAGGTTCAACTACATTGTGGTGTGTGTATCAGTAGCTCATTCCTTTACGTGGCTGAACAGTATTCCACTTAAGAATATACCACATTTGTTGACTCAGTCGCCAGTGGGTGGGTGTGTCGGTTGTTTCCAGTTTTCAGCTGTAATGAACAATGCCTCTAGGAACATTCACACAGAAATCTGTATGCAGATACGGTGCTTTCCTTTTCCTTGGGGAAAGTGGGTAACGAATACCCACAAAGGAGTGAACTTGCTGATCACAGAAAAGATGTATGCTTTTAAGAAACTTGCCAAAAGGTTTTCCAAAGGGGTTATCAGAGATATATTATTAATTCAATTCAACAAAGGTGGCTCAGCTTCCCGAGGGCCACGGCTGGGGCTCATAGCAGCGAGGGAAGGGGAAGACGGGCTGCAGGGCCATCGAGTTACAGGCACAAACAGTACTAAGCCATGCTGAGTGTCTGGTGAGGAGCAGATCCAGCACCAAAGGAGCGACCCCTTCCAGCTGGGAGATCACGGCAGGCTCCCCAGAAGAGGGGGGCATTCGATTGGGATCAGAGAGGCAAATCCTGGAGTAAGGGCATCCCCAGCAGGGGGAGCCATTGAGCGATGGTGAGGAAGCAGGAGGTGGTCCTGGGAGCACGGCTGCCCATCTGCTCTGGCTGGGTTTGGGGAGGCATGGCTGGAGGGGAGATGAGGATGGCTAGACACATCCAGGAGGGTTCATGGTAGGCTTCAAACTCCAGAGTCAGTGGGTCAGGTTTTGTCCAGCCAAGAAGAGAAGCATGGTTTGAAGTGTCCCCTGCTGACCAGCATCGTTAAGAGCAGAACACTGGAACCAGAAGAACTGGGTTTGAATCTAGGCCCTGCCCTGTACCAGTGATGGTGCCTTGGGTGAGCAATTAACCCCTTTATGTTCTCCATTCGCTCATCTGCAAAATGGGGATAATAATCCAATCCATAGCGCTGCTGAGACCAAAGGACTGAATTATCAGACAGCTCAACGAGCAGGGCACAGGAAGGAATGCACAGGTACCCACGGCTGGGGTACACTGACCAAAGTCACAAAGGTGTAAAGTGGTTCTGAGATGAGTGATCAGAGTGCGCCAGGCCCCTGGCACAGGGGGCCAGAAGAGAGACTCGGGTCAGTTTCTGCTTGAACAAGGCTGAGGCCACATTCTCTGATTGTTCCTGAACGTCCCCAGCCCACGCCTCCCAGAAACCAGATGTCCATTGCATTCAGAAATGGTCTTAACTTTCCACACCACTGGGGAACATGAGTGGAGCTGTTCGATGCAGGCAGGGAGGTGACCATCATCCATCATAATGATGACAACGGCCAAATGCCAGTCTATTACAGGCCAGGCATGGGAAAGCTATCGCTATGCCATGTCACAGATGAGAAAATCGAGGCTCAGCAGTTAAGCCCAGATCACTCAGCCTCTAAGGGGCAGAATTAGGCTTCATATATGGACAGACCAGAGGCCACTCTCCTACCACTTTGCTCCAAAGCTGCATTCCTCACTTCCTGGGCTGTAAGAAGAGTTGAACACTGGGAACCTGCTGCAGAGAGGGTCAGGGAAGGGAGCCAGTCCTGCTGTTCGCAGTGCAGCCCAAAACTTGGAAGCCAGAAGGCATGACTTCCTTCTGGGCCTCCCCTCAATATACCTCTACGAGCCATCACCAAGGAGAGGAGCTCATGGAAGGCCTTGGAGGGAAGAAAGAAAGGCACAGGAGGATATACCTCAACCCACAGGAGGGGTAGGGTGGGCAGTGACATGACACACCCAGCCCACATTCCAAACCAAAATCCCGGTAAACATGGAGGGTCTGGAGTGGAGGATGATGGCGATTTCCTGCAGCCACACTTCGCTACCCACTCTGCCATCTCCCTAGCCTGCGGGGCACCCTCGGGTGCCTCTCTTCCTCCCCTTCAAGGCCACCTTTGAGCCCCTTACCTTGATGCTGGCTCCTTGATATGTGTTGAACACATACGTGTATCCTCCGTGAGCACTCCAGGCTCAGAAGCAAAGAGCAGTGAGTGATGGCACAGTGGTTGACACGTGGGCCCTAAAAACTACTTGTTGCGTCAGTCGCTCTACCTCTCTGATCCTGTTTAGTCACTTATAAAAAGGAGATGGTTACCAGTCCCTCTGTCCCAGGGCAGTTTTGTTGTTATACTGATTAAGAAGTTGTGGCACCTCCCCGCTCCACCCCACCATCATCAGATTTTTCTTCCTCACTGGGCCTGGTGGCTCCCGTAAATGTGCACCCAGCTACTGGATGACTCAACACAGGTTTGGCAGCAGAAGATGCCCAAACTCATCCACATTCCTTGGACCAGGTCAGGTGCCACTGTACCCAAGATAGTTTCTGCCCACCAGGGCCACCCGAGCCAGACTGTGAAGACAGATTTTTCTCATGCATTAGGCATGTACCAGGCACCGTGCTAACCACAGACTGACTCCCTTAAACTTCACAGGAACAGATCCCACGAAGAGACACAAAGCCTGAGCGATTAAGGCCGCACCGCTTCTGAGAGGAAGAAACTGGATTTGCCCCCCAGGTCTGCCTGACTCCCAAGCCTGCTGTCTTTGGACAGCATCTTCTCACGAAGTATCTGGCCAAGCTGGCTGTCAGACCCTGGGCAAGTGCCTTACCCTGCTGGGGAAATTCTCCATCTGTAAAATATGGTGGTGGTGGCGGTGTGGGGGTGGACAGAATCTACCTCTGGTTTCCTGACTGCCGGCTCCCCTGGCAGACCCTGGGTCTCAGACTACCCCTGAGGCGTTTCTAGGTGCAGCATTCACGGTTTCCATATCTCCCAGACAACTCTGAGGCGGAGTACACTAGGGCTGTGGGTGAAACAAACCCGCCTCTTCAGGGGTGTGGGGCACAGAGAGGACCCAGGGGTCTGGCAAGAGGGTGTAACAGGTCAGGGGAAAGTGGCTAGGACGCTCCAGCAAAGCAGGAGGGAGGGAGCGTCTGGGGCTGGCAGGGCACCAGGGCTGGCTCCAGAAGCACTTTCACAGAGGAGGGGAGTGGTGAGTCACCAGGCTTCTCCCACACCCAGCGCTCCGTCGGGAGGCGCTGCTCCTCCCACGGCTCGGTTTGTTGAATGAATGTTGGGCTTCATTCGAAAGGTTTCCGAGAGACAGGCTGGCTGCAGGGAGAAAGGGCCAGCAGCCTTTTGAAGGGAACCACCTTCAGCCAGGACCTCTCTAACCAAACACACCCTAGGAGGCCAAGGGGCCCGGCAGTGGGGAAATGCTCCCTCCCACAGTCATCCTAACTCCTCTACTCTCAGTCTCGCCCGCATCCCTTTGCAGCATCTCTAGCCTCGGTTTACACGCTTCCCTAGGGCGCGGAGCTCACGGCCCGCCCGCACAGCCCCGTCTGTCCGCTGATGGACAGCCCCACCTGAGCCGTGTAGGCTTCCCCACCCTTCCCGCGGACCGGCTCCCTCGGAGGTCCCGTCCAGCTCCCAAAACCCGTGTGTAAACGGGAAGCCCAAGGGCCCAGGTGGGCACTGGGAATGAAAGGAGGGGCTGCGGGCAGGCGCCGCGCACAAGGCGATCCCAGTGCTGGGAGCAACGGCTCCCGAGTCTCTCTCCCCGCAAACGCACAGCCCGACGTCGAGGTCCGGGCAGACTGAGAGATGAACAGACGGGTTAGCTAGCGGAAGGCCGAGACAAGGGCATGCAGAGGGAGATGGACCGGCCGCACGGAGGAGGGCCAGGCAGGCAAGATGGACTTGACGGCCCCTTCGGGGAAGAGGCCCCGGGAGATGGGGAAGTCTGGGTGGGGTCCGGCAGACCAGGAGACACTCACGTTCGCGGCCATGGTGAGACCCGGCTCGCCGCTCACCCTCGTTCTGCTCAGCTGCGGAAGGGGTTGATGGCCTGAGTACAGAACTCAGCGGCCTACCACCTACCGGACAGCTGCGAAAACCCGCGTGAACCCCAGAATCTGGGAGGACGTGCCCCGTGAGCCACAACTTTTCTGCTCCTGCGCGCCGCAAGCCTTCCTGGTAAATGTAGTCTGGGATCAGGTGCTTTAGCCACTGAGTTGCAGCACGCACTGTACCTCATTGATGCGCCTGCGCACTGCAAGCCATTCTGGGATATGTAGTTTCTATCGCCTGAAAAGTCGCCGAGCCACGCGCGGCTTCCTGGGAAATGTAGTTTCCGGCTGAAGGGGAACAGGGTTTGGGACTGGGAGGGCGCGCAGGCAGGCGCGCGGCGGGCAGGCCTGGAGGGGGCGGGTCCGCGTGGGCCTCGGAGCCTCCCGCCCAGCCCGAGGAGAGGTCACAGCGGGAGCCTGCCGCCGCCTGGCCGCTGCCGCTATCGCCGCGAGGTCTGAGTGCCGGGGCTGCAGCCATGGCCTACTGCCGGCAGGAAGGTAGGGAGAGCGGGCTGCCATGGAGACGGGCCTACGAGGGCCTGCAGGGGACACGCTGTTTCGCCACCCCCGCAGCCCCACAGGCCCCGGCGCCCCGCGACCCCACTGCAGGGGCTAGCGACGCGAGGGGCGGCCCGGGATACCCTCCTCAGGACCCTTGGGAGGGCTGGGCGCTGGGGTCGCCACGTCCGTTTTGCAGATGAGAAAACCGAGACTGGGAGGAAGGAGGCTGGCCCAAGGTCACGGTGAGACTCGAACCCTGACCTCAGAAGGACCAGCACGTGGCGGATTTCATAAACCAGGCTGAGGGGGCGCGGGAAGTGCTGAGCACGCTTCCTCTGCCTCGTAATTGGGGATTTATTGTTACCGTCGCTCTTAACCGCACACCACGCCTTTCCATTTGTACCCGCCATTTAACTGTCCCGAAAGAAAGTTGCCACTCGGGTTAGGTCTGTGCTGGAGTGGTAAAAATGCCACCAACGGGGACATTTATCGAGCCCCTACGATGTACCAGGCACTGTTCAAGGGGCTTTATATGGCTTTTCTCGTTGATCTCGCAGCGGTTTTTATAATTCTAGGCGAGGCTGTATTATCCGCGTTTTACCCAAGAGTAGACCTTAATACACAGAGGTGACTTAAGTCCTGGAGCTGGGGTTTGAGCTTCAGCAGTCTGGTCACAGAGCTGCACTATCCAGTTTGGTGGCCACCGGATTCTAGGGAGCTCTCTGCTGGGAACCTCCACCCCTCCACCCCACCTCTTCAAGAAAGTGCCCGTCTCTTCACCTAGCTCCTCTTTGCTCCATCTGTTCTTATCTCTACTGAAGAACCCAGGGGTCTTTCGGCTGGAGTCCCAGGGCCTCCTCACACACTGCCACTAACTGGCTTTTTGTCCCTGAGCTGTCACCTGACCTCTGCAGGCCCCAGCTTCCAGTCTTCTAAAATGACAAGTTGGTCTTCATTCATTCATTCATTCATTCATTCAGCAGATACTCATGGGCATCTTCTCTGTGCCTGGCGACAGGGATGGTGGACACACGAGAAGGTAAAGCCACAGAGAGAGTTAGAACTCACCCAGAAATCCTTTGGTGAATAGTCTGGTTCCCTCAGTTTAATTCAGGGATCTGAAGACCAGAGAAGGAGATGACCTACCCAGGGTCACACATCCAGTTAGGAGAACATTTCAATCTAAAATGTCAAGCCTTGGGGCACCTGGGTGGCTCAGTCGGTTGAGCGTCTGACTTCGGCTCAGGTCATGATCTCACAGTTTGTGGGTTCGAGCCCATCATTAGGCTCTGTGCTGACCACTTGCTCAGAGCCTGGAGCCTGCTTCAGATTCTGTGTCTCCTTCTCTCTCTGCCCCTCCCCCACTCACGCTTTGTCACACTCTGTTTCTCAAAAATAAATAAATGTAAAAAAAAAAAAAAAAAATTTAAACGTCAAGCCTTTTCCCCAGTACCTCGTTCTGCTTCTAGACCTCCTCTTTTCCTGGGTCATAGAGCTATAATCCTCACTGATGTGTCTACTATTTTTATTGATTTATAACTGTGCCATGAACAAAAGTCCTCAGCCCTCACCACTTTGTTCGACAGTAGGCCTCTTGTTTTTAATTTTCTTTCTCTGGGTTTCTAATTTACTTCGTTTAGTGAATAATTTTGAGCTGTTTAGGTAGAATGAGGCTGTGCAGATGAGTAAGACTTCTTGCCCATGAGGATATCTAGGAGTCACAGGTTCTTTGGGAAGGAAAGGCTGTTTCCATCTGTCACCAAAGCATGGATCCTTATCTTTTCTTGGGTCAAAGATCTCTCTCTTAGTTTGGGGATGAGAATTGAAAGCCCCTGCCCGATCGGGCTCCAGACTGATTTCTAACTACCTGGTTACTGCTGAGCCACACTGGCCTCTTCGTTGTTCCTCTGCCTGGTACATCTGTCTCCAGCTCTTCCCATGGCTGGCTCCTCGTTCTGTGCTCTGAGTGAGTCACTTGCCGGTGCAAATTTACCTCGGGGGGGTCCGCCCACAACCCAGTTTTGGCATTCAAGGTGTTCCAGAGCCTGGACTCAGCCTTGCTCCCAAGCCTCAGACCACCCACCCTTTTCTGTATCAGTGCCACACTGTTCCTTTCTTTAGTTGCCTCCTTTTCTATTGCCATCTGCCCTCTCCTGTTCCTCAAACAAGCATTTATTAGGCACCTGCAGTGTGCCAGCCTCGGCACATGGTGGTGAGCACAGGTGACGTAATCTACTCTGTGGTTTGGTGGAAAAGATGGCCGCTCTTTCTGGGATGGATCTGCTGAAGATTCTGCTGTGTACAGATCCTGTGTTTGTGTGTGCCCATTCTGGGGGGAATGAGAACACCCATCCCGGGTTTTTTGGTTTTGTTTTTGTAATCTGCTTAATGGTAATAACCATTCTGTCTTCCTGTCCTCTGCTGGGGCTGGGGTTTTCCGAGTTTGGTTTCTCCATTCACTTGTTTCGCAAATATTGATAACCCACCACATTCTGGATACTGTTCTAGGCTCTGGGGATACTGCGGTGAAAGGGATAGACAAATCCTTGCCCCAGAAGAGCTGATATTTCAGCAGGGGAGACAGGTGGTAAACAAATATAATATGGTAGGTGAGGAAAAGCACTTTGGAGAAAAAGAAGGCAGAGTAAGGGAGATGGGGAATGATCAGGGAAGGTGGTATCAGGAGGTATAAAGACAGGGAGAGGGTGGCTGTGAGGGTATCTGGAGAGTGCTCCCGGAAGTGAGAGCAGCCTGTGCACAGGCCAGACGTAGGTATGCACCCAGCATGTCCAGTAAAGGCAAGGAGGTGGGAGTGGAGGGAGCCAGTGGTGGGAGATGGGGTCTTGGCAGCAACAGATGCAGATCTTTTTGGATGTATCTGAAGGTAGAGCCAACCAGATTTTTTTATTTTTTTAATGTTTTATTTATTACTTTGAGAGAGAGAGAGTGTGTGTGTGTGTGAGTGGGGCAGACAGAGGGAGAGACACAGAATCTGAAGCAGGCTCCAGGCTCTCAGCTGTCAGCACAGAACCCGACACGGGGCTTGAACTCACAAACCACGAGATCATGACCTGAGCCGAAGTGGGATGCCCAACCAACTGAGCCACCCAGGCGCCCCTAGTCAACCAGATTTGATGATGGAGGTTAAGAGAAAAGAGTTGAGAATGGCTGTGCAGAGAGTAAAACTACCGAATTGGGGGTATCTTGGTATCCAGCTGCTCAGTTAGGCTTTCTGTTCTCAACCTCACCCTTAAGTCCTGTTTTCCAGAGTGGGCCCTGGGACCCCCAATTCCTGGCCCCTACCAGGGTCCTGGGGTGGGGATAGATTTTCTTCGAGCTGACTTCTCTTCTTGTGACTTTGGGTTTCTGTTATGTCAGAGAGCACTTCTCTCTCAGCTTTCCCACTTCCAGAACTGTACTGATCTCTCTGGCCTGTGATGGTCTCTTTTCTTGGCCATTTTATCCTTGTCTTTTGCCGCTATTTAAAAAATTACTGTCTTTTGAGTGGGATTTAACGTGAGAGCAGAAACTCATTTCACCCCTTTTGCTTAAGTAAAGTCTTGTGATTCTTGCCCTGACCACGGGAGGAAGATAGGCTGAGCTTCTGGGGGACCTGTTTCCTGAGGCCCTAAGAATGTGCTTGAGATCACAGCTGTTATGTGCTTAAGCCCAGATTTGAACTGCAGTGCTAAACTCTGTGATATTGATGCCACTGGGCCAGACCTTCTGAAGCTGGGTTTCTATCTCAGGCTCATCTGTGCTTCTGTTCTTTGTACACATGGTTTCTAGCCCTTACTGTTATTTGTCCATGCAACAAAAGGAGCATCATCTGGATACCAGGATTGGGGATACAAAGATACGTCCCTGCCCAGAAACCACAGTCCGATCGCCCAGGGGATAGTCTCTCCTCAGTTTTATGGTATGAATGTGTCCCCTCCCCTCCCAGTTTCATACATTGAAATCCTAACCTCCAAAGGCGATAATATTAGTAGATGGGGCCTTTGGGAGGTGCTTAAGAAATGAGGGTGGAACTTTCACTTATGGGATTAACGCCCTTATAAAAGAGGCTCCAGAGAGATCTCTAGCGCCTTCCACCATGTGAGGGCACAGCAAGAAGGCAGCTGCTATGGGCCCCTCACCAGAAGGTTATCATACTGGTGCCTTGATCCTAGACTTGCAGCCTCCAGAACTGTGAGCAATAACTTTCTAATATTTATGAACTATGTCGGTGGTGGTATTTTGTTAGAGCAGCCTGAACAGACCAAGACACCCATCCAGGGTAGGAAAAGTGCCACTCAGGGAGGCTCAGAATCCTTACATTCTATGCCAGACACAGCTCAGCAGGACCATTTCCCCTGCACTTCATTTCTGTCCATGAAGCCTCTAAGACTTAGCTTCAGCCACCAAATTCAACTAAAGGTATCGTTAAGCTTCAGCCTAATTTAAAACGTGTAACTAAACATCCGCTAAGTAAAAAGACTAGTGGAAGAGGCAAGGAGCAGCAAGATCCAGGACTTTTGTCTCAAGGCACTTGGAATCTGAAAGATGGTCCAGATTAAGCTAATTTTGCTTGTGTAATTACAGAACTAAGATGCCGATGAGGGGACCAAACCTCAGTCCAGGACCCAGAGAAGCTCTGTTGTGCTCTGGTGAGAACAGCAGTCAGAGTCTGTGCAAAGGATCTCCACCGCGTGGTGTTTAGAGATGCCCAGAACTGGGTGCAAATTCCAGGCCCGTGTGAGCTCAGGCACATCAATTCCCAGAGCCTTAGGCTCCCACTGTACAATGGGGCTCCTGCCCCAGGGCGGTGATGGGATGGCAGCAGGGAGCTGACACACAGGACCCAGAGAGCAGCTAGCCCCAGTCTGCCCTCCAGGGACTGCAGGGGAAACTGATGAGCATGCAGTGTATGGAGTGCTGAAGACAAGGTGCTCCCACCCACACCAGGACTATCGGGTGGACACCTGCTGTGTGGTTGGCTGATGGCTAGGGATTTTTAGGAAGGCGAGGTAGTGTTGACAGCTGTTAAGGTATAGGGGAGAGCCGGAGGGAGTCGGGTAGCTGAGGGGACTGCCTTGCCATTCCAGCTGGGTGATTCTGAATAACCATTCTGGGCCTGGTTTTCTGTTGTATGAAAAGCCACGGGTCACGCCCATCCTGGTTCAATCAGTGCTGATTCCCTTTTCTGTGCTTACGCAGCCTCCCTTGAGGAGAAGCTCCTCACAGAGCATGCATTTGGCTCCCATCAGTCTGAAAGTTCAGGACCCTCTGGCAAGCCAGGCACGTAGGGCCAGGGGCTATAGCCTGACCAAGGCAGTGTTCACAAGAAGCGCTGGCTTCCTGATGCTGGTCCTTGCAGGGCCTCAGGACTGACCCTTCCGCTCAGCCTGTTATGTTTAGGTTGGGTGATTGTTCTAAAAAAAAATAACACACTGCAGATTGTCACAGAAGTTGCTAACATCAGCACTTCGGGAATGGTCTCTCCTCCCCCTAGTCATTCCACTTGTTGGGAAGTTGCCCCAGGCGTCGTGGGCTGTGGGGAACTGCCACAGTGTTCCCTACCATCATGAGCCCTTCTTTCCTGGCCATGATTAGGAGCCAAGAGGCTAGAGAGAGTCTTGACTGTGGGCACTCAACGGTAGGTGACCAGGATATTTTCCCACAGGGAATCTTCTCGGACACACTTAAGTGGCTATATCAGCCAGTGGGCTGCTGGCCAGGCACCCACATCACTGCCCTCTTCTCTTGTCAAAGTTCTCAGTCCCCTTAGACTTTGTCTGCGTTCTGAACACTGTAGGTAAACCCCTAGGGGGCTAGAAGCAAGTCCTTCCCTGTCCCTTCCACCCCTTCCCTACTCACAGGCATTCGAGCCCTAGTGAGATTAGGTGGGGTCGCCCTAGTGAATCACCTTCATTGCACTAGAGTTGTCTGGAGGATGACAGCTTGTGGCTCCCCGCCGGGCCTGGGGAGGAGGGGAGACCTGGCAGGCTGATGAGGCCTTCCTAGGTTGGTGGGACATAATGGGGACAGTCAGAGCACCATGGGAGTTCTGAGAAGGGACTGCTCCTTTCTTGATGGGAAGAAGAAAGGAGTTGTTGCACCACTGAATTATCAGCAAATCTGGGGACTAAAAGCAGCATGCATTTGGTTGGATCGGGCATTTCATCTCCTGCCTAGAGGGTGCATATGGCATCTTCTTCCTCACTCGTGACCTTGGTGGACTTTTTGTTTCAGTTGTAGGCACTCAGTAGAAGTGGCTGCTAGACTGTCACACAGACTCAGTGATGCAGCCCAGGGAGGGCATTTTGATGGACACTCTTCCCTTTCGGGTTTTGCACGGGAAGTCTTAAAACTTGGTTTGTGTGGCTTCTTTGCGTTTGGGGCTGTTTGGCTGCTCTTGAGTGAAACCTTTCTTCCTCTGTTCTCCAAATGCTAGGGAAGGATCGAATCATATTTGTGACCAAAGAAGACCATGAAACCCCAAGCAATGCAGAGCTGGTGGCTGATGACCCCAACGACCCATATGAGGAGCACGGTGGGTATGACACACAGATCCTTCCTGAAGGAAATGTTCAAAATTCCTTTCCCATTTTGTCCCGGCCAAGGCTGGGTGTTCAGGGGCCCCTCTCAGCCAAGGACCGTCTCCAGGGACTGTGAGCCCACCTCCCTTGGAGGTGCAAGAGGCTGTGCTGAGTGCCGTGCAGCTCTCATGCTGCTGCTCTTCCCTGGCTGTTAGGCCAGAGCCTGAGTTTCTGCTGAACTGAAGTCCTCTGCCTCTTTTTCTTTTGAGGTTTTACACCGACTAAAGCTGGCTGGATGTTTCCGGATGACGAAGTTTTAGGCAGGGGGTGCGGGGCGGAAATGGATTCCAGTGCTGCGGGCAGGTTACGGCGACGGATCCTCCTGCTCGGTCCAGCTGCAGCCTGAACGCTGCCACATCTGCAGACTATAAGCAAGCAGGCGTGTGAGAGTCCTAACACCTTGTTCTGTGAGGTGGTGAAGCTCTGCTCTCTCCTTGTACGTGCTCCAGGAAGCACCTTCCACGACATGCTCACTCGAGATAGAGGGACAGCTTTCCGGCAGCAGGACCAGCTCGCCTAGTCAGAACTGGTGCACACAGTTTAGTGAATGGTCACTTGGTCATATGGGCCGAGGGCACCACTCCAAAGGCTTTAGACTGCTGGGCTCACTGGAACTTCCGCAGCGTGCGTAAGGCTGACATGTGGGTGTGCGGGGTTTATAAACAGTCCATATCGTCAACGGTCCTCAGCTTGCCAGTCTAAAGCCATTTCTGACACCTGTGATGCGAACTAACAAAGCTTCCAGTGCTGGCTGGTGAGAAATACGGTTGAAAGAGCTTGCAGCAGCAGCCTGCGGAGTATGAGCTCCTGATGGGAATTTCTCAGATGCTAGCTAAGTGTGTGCTCTTAGGTGGGACACCTGACGTGTTACCCTTACTGCCTCTGGGGGTTAGAGCAGAGTAGAGCTGAGGTGTCTAGCACCCTGCCAGGGACGCTGGGAGGTACAGATGTTCTCTGGTGTTCGCATTCTGAGAATGGCAGCCATGGGAGTAATCTTGAACCAGCACTCTTACAAAGAAAAATAAGCCACGTGTCAGTTCCAATACTCTGCCTCTCTTTAGGTGCATATTAGTTAAGCATGTTCTGCAGAGCCTACGGGACAAATCAGGCCTTGTTTTGCCTCGTGGTGTTTTTCAACACTGAAATGTGTCTGTGCTGAGACTGTGCGTCCCCTCCAGTTCCTGCCAGGCCTCATCGCTCCTCTTGTTTTCTCTCCTACCCACTTCTGTCATTTATGATAGATCTGCGTGGGCCGTGAAGGCATTTGCCTTTGCAGCCCCTTCCAGTGAATGATTGTACCAAGAAGCACATTCAGCAGCGAGCCCTGGGACCCAGGTTCTGAGCTCTCAATTGCAAAATGACTCAGCAGAGTAGTCAGGCCCCCAGTTTATGCCCGCTGCCTGTATCGAGGCACCCAGTTCCGTGACTGAGACAGCACTTGGAATGGCTAAGAGTGTCATGACCAAGATGGCAGAAGTCATTTTCATAGACTCAGAAAGACTGGAGGAGGGTCTTAAAGATCCCCTGGTCTGGAGGGGAAACTGGAGGAGGAGGTAGGGACTGGCCAGGGAAGTTAGTGGCCGGCCTTTGATTGCATGTTTGGAACCTGCTGCATCTGGGCTTGATTTAACATGTTGACGTCTGTGTGTTTCTACGTGTTGTCCTTGAAATGCAGATTGGCACCCTCAGTGCCCTCTGTGAGGAGCTACCTCAGTCTAGCATGCCTTCCCCTGAGAAAGAATCAAACGAAGACTCCTGCAGAGCTGGGCTCTTTTTTAAAAATGTTCTTATCATAACGTCTCGCTTGGAAACTGATTGTGCAGGTTTCCTAGTTTTGAGCCTTTGGAGGGAGCGTTTGTATATAGGCCCCCTCATTTTATCGCGCTTTGCAGATGTTGCGTTTTTCACAAATTGAAGGTTTGTGGTGACCCTGCTTCAAGAAGCAAGTCTTTTGGCGCCATTTCTTCAACAGCGTTTGCTCACTTTGTGTCTCTGTGTCACATTTCGGTAGTTTTTGCAACAGTTCAAACTTCTTCATTATTGTATTTGTTAGGGTGATTCTGTGATCACTGATCTTTGATGTTACTACTGTAATTTTTCTGGGGTGGCCATGAACCATTTCCATGTAAGAAAGGGGGTTTAATCGAGAAATGTTGTGTGTGTTCTGACTGTTCCACCAACTGGCTCTTCCTCATCTCTGTCTCTCTCTCTCCTTGGGTCTCCCCATTCCCGGACATGACAGTATTGAAAACAGGCCGGTTAATAATCCGACAGTGGCCTCTAGTTGTGCGGTCTCTCGTGTCACACCAGAAATTAGAAATGACTGAGTTAGCGAGGAAGGCATCTCAAGAGCCATGATAGGCTAAAAACTAGGCCTCGTAAACCAAACAGTCAAGTTGTGAATGCAGAGGAGAAGCTCTTAAAGGAAATGAAAAGTGCTACTCCAGTAGCACTTACAAATGGTAAGCGAGCAACTGAAAATCAGTCTGTAGTTGCACCCCTCTCTGACACACGAGTGCAGCTGAGCAGTTTGGTTAGTATGGTTAACATCCCTGGAGGTTTTTCCCTGTTACAAGACCAGAACCACACCATCTGGTATGCCACTAGCTTTTTCCCTTGTACACCATGTCTTGGACATCTTCCTGCCTGTGCAGAAGGATCAGCCTCCTCTCACCGGGCCTCACACCGAGCTGAGCTTCTGCGGGCAGTGGCAGAGCCAGAGGGGCCGGAGGGAGCTAAGTGCCTATTTTGGGGGAGGGGACTAATCTTACCTATTTGAATGGGAGGGGAGCAGAGATCGAAAGAAAGAGATCAATACCTCAGCTTCTTAAGGTGTCGGGGCTTTGAAAAAGCTTCTCGCTAAGCAACCCAACGATGGCTGCTTCTTTGGATTAAACGGTTTCCAGTTTGTAGCTCTCGGGGCACAGCCACAGGCATCGCACTGGGAGGCAGCCTAGAATATAGATCAGTGTCGTGCATGGACAAAGCTGCCATGGTGGCCTCTCTCCAGCTGAGCCAAGGAATGCTGCATTTGAACCCAATCCAAATCCAAAGATAAGGGCCTACGAGGCGACAGTTCCTAGCTGGACAGTGTCCAGCACCTCCTGAGTAGCTTTCAAAGACTGCACTCGGTTTTGCTTTTTCAGAAACCGTAGAGAGCCTGTCTCACATTTTCCTTGCCCATCTTCTTGTTGTAGGATTGATCCTGCCAAATGGAGACATTAACTGGAACTGCCCGTGCCTTGGGGGAATGGCCAGTGGCCCCTGTGGGGAACAGTTCAAGTCGGCCTTTTCCTGCTTCCACTATAGCACAGAGGATGTCAAGGGGTCAGACTGTGTAGACCAGTTCCGGGCCATGCAGGAATGCATGCAGAAATACCCCGACCTCTATCCTCAGGAGGACGAGGAGGAGGAGGAGGAGGAGAAGAAGCCAGCAGAACGTTTAGAAGAGACAGCTCCCACTGAGGCCACTGCAACCAAAGAAGAGGAGGGGTCAAGCTAATGAAGGCCATAAGGCACTGGGCTCCAGTCCTTCTCCTTCAGAGTGATATGAACCTTTTGTAAGATGCCTTTTGGTCATTCTCCGAGAACGTGTCTTTCCCTCTGTTGTTCTGTGCACTATAATGTACAAAATAACTTATTTTGGTGATCGGGGGTCTTGGTCCTTTGACATATACACTGGAAAAAATGTATGTGTGTCTCCCATAAACCTATCGGCAAATGTAGCTGTCACTTTCGAATTCTCAGATTATCCTGAATTTTGCCTCTTTGAAATAATGTGCTGACTATGCTCAGCAACTAGAAATCATTATCTGGGAGTATCTTGTGAGTGAGCTGATTTATTCTGATTGATTATATGCTCTTGTAGATTTTATACCCCTGTGGGAAATGAAATAGAAACAAAACCATCTTCCTTTAAAAATGCTGGAGTGGGGCCATTCCCAGTACAAGGCCAGATGATCAGATACGTATTTCTCATGAACCGTCTTGACCTTGAGTATGTGAGGAGGTACTATAGTTCATTTCTGATGCATTTTGGTTTCCATTTTCACTTTGAGCTCCAGGTTTTCCGTGTTTAGAAATTGGAACTGTGGACACTGATTCACAGTCCCTTTCTAAGTGAAGAGAAAGGCTGGTTTTGCTGTTGTTTTTCTTCCACAAGCCCTGGTTTGGGGCCTCTGTTCACGCTGGCTTTGTGTCAGCCTGTTCAAGGCAATGTTCTTGAGAGGTGGGGACCTAATTGTTACCAAAGTAGCAGCCAGGAGAAGAAACGGTGTGTATTTAGTCACTTAAAAGGAAAATATGACTTTTACCTGGTGTTGAATGTGTCCTTTGTTTTTACTAACTAAAAATGTTTTTGCTATAAGGAAATATAAATATGAAAAGTTCACTGAAATTCCTCCTTGAAGATACTGGTAAGCCAGTTTGAGTCCATTAAAATTTTCGGTGTTGAATTCATAGCAAGCCGGTTGTTTATCAGTGAGCAGATCCTTCACACAGACACTGCAGTTAACTTGTGAGGTGGGGAAGGTTGTTCTCTTGTTGAAGGTAGGGAGCTGCAGCCCTCACAGGTTAAGTAACTCGTCCAAGACAACTGTAGGACAAATTTCAGGCCGTGATGTAGTAATGCCTTGTTTGGCCCAGGTGTATTACTCATCTATTGCCATGGAAAAAGTTACCTTAAAACTCAGCAGCTTAAAACGCATTTAGTAACTCACAGTTTCTGTTGGTCAGGGGTCTGGGCACAGCTTACCTGGGGTCTGGGGCTCAGAGTCTGACGAGGCTGTGATCGAGGGGTCAGCCAGGGCTGTGACCATCTCAGGGCTTGACAGGCCTTCCAGGATCACTCAGGTAGTTTTGGGCGGAATTCAGTTCTTTGTGAGTTGTTGGGCTGAGGGCCTCAGTTCCTCACTGCCTGTTGACCAGAGCAGAGTCCTCCCTCAGTTCCCGGTCACGTGGGCCTCTGCTTAGGTCAGCTCATAACATGGCAGGTGGCTTCCATCAGAGCAAGCAAGATAGGAGGCGCAACTTATGATCACAGTGATTTGTGCCAGCTACCTACACACACAGTGTTTTCTGTCTGTGCTTTGTTAACTTTGTGATGCAGGCCTGTGCAGTGTATTAGCCAGCCTTCGAGCAGAACATTGTTCTGCCCCTACTGTTTTTGTTCTCAGTAAGTTCTGTGATGGTATTGACTTTAACAGAATAATAACATTTTAGTAGCCCAAACTACTAGAAAGTAGCTCTTACATAAATAAAAGGCTTCTCATTCACCTGGATGAACCAAAGAAAAGTCACATGCATTAGATAATTTTACACATAACTTTCAAGATCTGCTGTAGGCCCAGAATGTTAGTGTGATATAAATAGATAGACCTTTTCCTCTAATCAACCAAAGGGGGGAAATAAAGAGCACACAGTTCATCAAAATTGGGCACTAAGACAAGAGTAGGGTTGTTTGGTGCTGGGCACAGCTTGTCAATAACCAGTGTTGTGGCTGGACCAGCCCTTGTGGGTCTTACTATGGTTGCAAGATGCCCTATGGCAGTAACCATCAGGAAACTTTGAAAAAAATAAATAAATAAAAGTTTTGTTACAGCACCTGGAAATTACATGTACCACATAGCGAAGTTGAGGGGAAGCTGGAGGAGAAGACAGACAGTGAGTTAGCAGGCCTGGGGTTATGCTTTTATTGGGGTTGAGGAGGGCAGGGCCTAGGGTTTCATGGGCTCAAGTTTTACTGGTGAATTTAAAACACAAAAGTTGGAATTTAAAGCTCGGGAAGAAAAAAAGCAAATGGCCAAAGTGGTCAGTTATAGAAACCAACTAGGATCCCTAAAACTAAGGAGCCTGAGACAGAAGGGAGGGCAACCTGGCTCTTTACGGTGTGGTGTGGCTGGCAATGTGTTTATTTGAGATCGCCATCTTTTAAGTGGCTCCCTAGGCAATGAAAACTCCAACCAGGCACTTAACCTTAGAAAAAACAAACATTGTCAGGGCTTCCATTTCTAGGAGTTTCTATGGGCTATTAATTGAATCACTCTAATTTCATATATGTTTGAAATATCGCATAATAAAAAATGAAAAAGCATATGCTAAGCAAGAATAAGTTTAAGCACGTCTCGTTACCTCAAGTCATAGCCAAAGGATTGCTGTCCCACATAAATGGCCCTATAGAGATTTCTCTAAAGAAGATATGCAAATGGCCAACATGAAAGGTGTTAACAGCACTGGACGTTAGGGAAATGCAAATCAAAACCACTATGAGGTATCACCTCACACTCATTAGGATGGCTATGATTTAAAAAGAAAAGTAGGCATGTGGAAACATGCGAACCTTGGAGTTTCCTCAAAAAGTTAAACATAGGGGCACCTGGGTGGCTCAGTCCGTTGATCATGGACCTGACTTCAGCTCGGGTCATGATCTCGTGGTTGGTGAGTTCCAGGCCCTCTCAGGGCTCTGTGCTGACACCTCAGAGCCTGGAGCCTGCTTCGGATTCTGTGTCTCCCTCTCTCTGCCCTTCCTCTGCTCATGTGCTATCTGTCTCTCAAAAACAAATGTTAAAAAAAAAATTTTTTTTTTAAAGTTATCTATAGAATGAGCATATTACTCTTAACTATGGAGAACACACTGATGGTTACCAGAAGGGAGGTGGGTGGAGGTGGGGTGAAACAGGGGAAGGGATTACGAATACACATATCATGATGAGCACGGAGTAATGTATAAAATTGTTGAATCACTATATTATACACCTGAAACTGATATTACACTGTGTGTTAACTAAAAGGAATTTAAATTAAAACTTTAAAAAAAAACAATAAATACATGCAGATATGAAAAAAATGGAAAACTTAGAAATATAAAAGATCATCGAAAGGAAAAATTCTTCAAAAGCTGAGATCAAGTTTAAACTAGTTTCATCACCAGTAGCCGGTGATTTAATCAATCATGGCCACATAATGAACCTTTGCAAAATCCCACAAATTACGGGGTTTGGAAAGCTTCTTTACCAGAATAGAGCACAGTTATATACAGAGATTTTTTATGAACAACTATTAAATATTGAAAATAAATTGCACAATTCCAAAATAAGTCTAACACAGATCTAAATGAGAATAAAAATAATTGAGAGAAATAACCAGAGACAGTTACTAAGAATTGCCCAGAAAAGCAGAAAGACTTTGTCCTCAGGTAGGTTTTGCACACACGTAGAGAAGCTACTGGTAAATCAAGGATAGAGAAAAAATCTTAAATATCTACAAGGGAAAGAGACAATTTTTTAAAAAATCAGTAAGTGAAAATGAAGCAAAAATGAACTATTGGGACTTCATCAAGAATTATCTACATATATATGCTGTGAAGGGAACTAAATATCTTAATGGTATATTCATATATACATATATGGCAATAAGTTTAAAATGAAAAGCAAGGGAATAATGATAATAATCAAGATAGCAATCCATTTGGGAGACGTTTTTTGGTTTTTTTTTTTTTTTTTTTTTGGTTGCATGCATTTAGAGAAAGATACACAGGGGCTTCAAATATATAAATAGACTCCCCCCTTTTTTTTATAACCTGAGAGGTGGTTTTAATAGGGTTAATTCTATTTAATATGATAATAATTATTCTTTAACATACTGATTCCCAAATTAAGAGGTAAAAATGGAAACAGAGATCCCTTGGAATTTATTTTGGAACATTTGTAAGGACATCACAAAATTGGTATTTCTCATGAGATACTATGGTCTAACAAAGTATTATATAGTTAGTCTAAAAAGTTTTTCTTTCATATGCAAGTAGTGGTTTTTCTGGTAATTTAACAGATTAGAAATACAGAAGAACTTTCCACTACTAATATTTTATAAGCCATGTATAAAGGAACCTTTTTAAAAATGCAGAACAGTTTACAAAATAGTATGGGAAATCCTCAGGGGGCTAAAATGAAGAGGGATCTGAAACTGAGAAGGTGGGATTCCTCTTGAGTCATTTACTGAACCTGGAAATGAGGTTCTCATTTCAACAGCTATGCAGAGCTGTTGGATCTCAACAGCTATGCAGAGACAAGAGACAGTATCATTAATCCATACAAGGTAGAAAGGAGGAAGAAGGACTCCTACATAAAGCCTGTCTTCAGAACGATTGATGTCTTTAGCAAATATTTGAGTTAGGAGAATCCGATAAAGGAATTTAACAATGATATTACTCTGCCACTTTGTTGGCTTCTTTTTGGGAACAGAATTTTGCATTCACATTGGCTTGGGGTTCAAGTTCATCGCGATGTGTAGAGTCCAGAAAAATCTAAACAATAGATGAATCTGAAAATTCCCCAGACTTCTGCATATATTGGAGGACGAAAATTTAAATGCCCTCTGGATAAGTACATCTCAACTAGGATATTCAGTTTCCCTCTGAATTAAAAGTTGCCAATTATGAGGGCACCTGGGTGGCTCAGTCGGTTAAGTGCCCGACTTTGGCTCAGGTTGTGATCTCACGGTCCGTGAGTTCGAGCCCCGCGTCAGGCTCTGGGCTGATGGCTCAGAGCCTGGAGCCTGTTTCCGATTCTGTGTCTCCCTCTCTCTCTGCCCCTCCCCCACTCATGCTTTCCTGTCTCACTCTCAAAAATGAATAAATGTTAAAAAAAGATTAAAAAGTTGCCAAATATGAAACTAAACTTAAAATTTAAAAATGCTAAGAATAGCCCTCAAGAACTAAAGTAGAATTATATTTGTGTGGATATCAGGTATTGTTTATTAGGTAGAGTCAAACATTCTTTAAATGCTTAAGGACATACAAAAATTAATAAAATATGAACAAAATATGTAATTATAAACTACTATAAGGCAGATTAAAAAACAAAACTCTTAGGAACAAAAAATAAATTAATTAAATATAATACACTGTCAATGGATGTGTGAAACAGCAGTTTAAACACAGTTGAAGAGAGAATTAGTGGGCTAGAATATTGGACTGAAGAGATTGTTCAGGGTGTAGTTCATAGAATGTGGAGATGGAAAATATGAAAAACCTTAGGGGATATAGGAAATAAAACAATAAGGCTTAACACACACTGAATTGGAACTTCACAAATCACGAGTAGGGAAAAGGACAAGTATTTGAAGCAATAAAGACATAGAATTTCCCAGATAGGATAATCACATACATGGATTGAGGCTTAATATGACACATACAGCAATAGCATATTAAGACACAATAGAATGTAGAAAAGGAATGTAGGTACATTTTAGTGAAAATATAGAATATTTTAATACAAGAAATTAAGACTACCAAGAGTGGAGGGGATTTTCCTAAAAAGAATTTTCATGAAGACAACATAATTCTCAAAAAAGTGCCAAAATTATCTATCATGTGCTTTATAGCCATATATTTACATATATTAGGATTTCCATGCTGTGACAGAAAATGTATAATTCCATATTTAATCATTTTTTTCAGCGAGAAAATTCTGTGAAATATAAGCTTGTTCTAATGAGAGTGGAAATATTTTTTCTTAAGATATTTCTATTGCTGTTTTGTTCAACACTGACCTTTCCTCCCCCATATGGTATGCATAATCTTTGTTTGTTTCAGCAGGGATTAACACCGAAGGACTGTGCCATAGCCATTGGCTGTGAGCATCTGGATACACACCAAGATTGGGTCATTTGTCCATGTCATGACCATGGAAAATGAAATGATGAAGTCCACACAGTATATGATCACAAAACAACTCACTAGCAGCAGAATCATCTGAGTAGCCCTTTTTTTCTGGAGAGCTTCTTGGAGAGAAACCCTTGCTGTGAAGACATTGTGACTGCTGCTTATGTCTGAATAAGAGAATGATCACGTATCGACTTGATGGGACCATAAGACCCATGAAGAAGGTCTCTCTGAATGCCATCAGCGTGAAAAACATCCCCTGTGGAGGCGGCTCATGGGCCAAAAGGACCAGCACTCAGTGAGGAACAGAAGACTAGCCTGGGTCTCACTGGGCATGTCTACAGCATGGAGGAACAGGTTGCTACATTGTTCAGGATCCATAAGAAGAGAAAGAAACAGGATGGGATTTGGAGATTTAAGTGTGAATTTAGCGAAGCAGGAGCTGCTGGGGATGTTGGTGATGGCCTGAAGCACACTCAAAAGGCAGGTGGCCCAAATGGGGAGTCCCCTCAGCACCTTGTAAAGGAAGACAATCACTTTACATTTGAAGTCACTCTGGATATCCCATGTCCCCAAAATGTCTGTAGACACAAAGAACCCTATGGTGAGGCGTACCATTATATATATTATAGCTAAGTAGGTAATGGTCAGGTCAGTGAACTTGGGCTTGGATCCCACAAGGAAAACTCAAATGTGGAGGAAAAGAAGTAAGGTGTTTCCTGAGACCCCTGTACCAGCTTGAGGATAAAAGGCACTTTTTTTATGGCAACATAACTAGAACGTTTGTTCATCGTCGTGTGAATATTAAAGCAAATATTATTATTTCTGGAAAGAAAAACAAGAGATTTTGCAACAGTACTGCTTTCATTGACATTCTCTGACTCATCACATCACACATTTTCAATCTGTAGAATCATCATTTTAACCCAAATAATTCTACATAAATATGACTTGCTCTTAATCAGCATCGGAGTGTCACCTCAAACACTGATTCCTCCCATGCAATCATTTCCGTGTACCTCCCTTTCGCCTCACGGTGGCACTAACATCACACCCTTCTCTGTGAGCCCCCAGTACCTAGCCTCTCCTTTATGGTACACATTATTACCCTATTTAATGGGGACCTTTCGTTTACTTTCCTCTCTCTCCTGCAAATTCCCCAAGGGCAGAGATGCTGTCTTGTCTTTGGATCCACAGCATCTGGAACACTGATGCTTATATAAATTGTTCACTAAAGCTTATTGATGTAAATTTTGGACAAGAGAAAGTAAGAATCTTCCAAGTAAGCAATCCCAACAGGACCAGTCTCCCTGTTTATTTATAGAAATGGAGAATCATAAAGGATTTAGTCGGTTGTACCCTAGATCCACATGGCCTTTGTTTAAACCCAGATTCCACCCCTGACTAGCTGGGTGAACATTATCTGCTCACGTAACTTCTTTTGTCTCAGTTAACATCACAAGTAAAAGGGAGATAATACTAGTTCTTTCATCATAGCACTGTTGGAGGAATGTATAAGTCAATATATAAAAAGCATTTAAAATCTTAAAAAAATTTTTTTAAAATGTTTATTTATACTTTTGAGAGAGAGAGAGCATGAGCAGGGGAGGGGCAGAGAGAAAGGAAGACACAGAATCCAAAGCAGGCTCCAGGCTCTGAGCTGTTAGCACAGAGCTGGACGCAGGGCTCAAACTCACGAGCTGTGAGATCACGACCTGAGCTGAAGTTGGATGCTTAACCGACTGAGTCACCCAGGTGCCCCCATATGAAAAGCATTTAGAAAATGTGTGACATACATGAAGCACTATAGAACTGTTAACTATTGATTTATTATTTATCACTACCTAACTTTGGCTTGAGAGAGTTTATATATGTACATATAATGTGTGTATGTGTGTATATGTACATTATATATAATATGTATGTTATACATACAGTCATATTTCCCCTCAGAATCTCCATGTGAATAGTAAGAATGGTAGAATAAATGATTCTAAAGATCTACCATAGCCATATAATTTTACCAATATAAATTTTTTTTAATGTTTATTAATTTTTGAAAGAGAGAGCATAAGCGGGTGAGCGGCAGAGAAAGAGGGGGACAGAGGATCCGAAGTGGGCTCCACGCTGACCGCAGAGAGCCCGATGCAGGTCTCGAACTCACAAATCGTGAGATCATGACCTGAGCCAAATTCGGACGCTCAACCGACTGACCAGGCGCCCCTATGGATATGCATTTCTAATGGAAGCCAGAGGCACTGGGAGTCCATGCCCTTGACATAATGCTCATGAAGTCAATGCCAAAACCATTGAGAGAAATACAGAGAAACAACCGGCACAGTGAAGGGAGGCCGGATATCCCGTCTGTGGAATATACAAATGCCGTGTGCCTAGAAGAGGAACACTTAGGTCTTTAGGAAGTGTGATGCTCTTCTTTGACTGTCAAACTCTTCTATGGAATAGATCTTTATATGAAAAAAGAGCAAGAGCACCTTTGGGATGAACAAAGGAAGCTGATCCTGATGAGAGGTGGAGCGAATAGTCTTCCTTGCTACTGGAATTTACTGCCCCAAGGCATTGCTATGTGTTCTGTGAAGAAGTAGCAAGACAGAAAATGGTGCTGCAGAGTGAGGAGATGGGAAAACAGGAGGAGCTGTGCCACAAACGCAGTGCTAAGTTTAGCTGGAAGCCGAAACATCAAGTCTGGAGGTGTCTTTGTAGCAAAGAACGAAGTGGGACTTTCATACAACCTGCCAATTCTTTTGTATCTCAGCAGATAGCAGAAGGGTCTCATAACAGGTGAATGAAGCAGTCAATTTCTAGAAAACCAAGTATTTAAAATCTATATCCCAGGCATTGGTAACAGGACCAGTCGAATTCAACCCATCACACTCTTCAGAACCACAGCTGGCACACACATCACCAGTGAGGGAGAGGATACTCCAACATGAAGTTTAAGAACAACTGGGAGTCTTCTCAGTTACTTGGCTGCTATTTGAATGACACAGGACGTTCTGATATTCTTTACCTAAGCTGTGTCTTACACTGTACTCGCTTATGCCGTGAGAGTCGCTTTTCTTCTCAAGAGTAGGAGCCTTCTTCGAGTCTCGAGTCTCGAGTCTTTGAGTCTCCTCCCATGTTTCCCAAGATTACATTGTTAGATATTTGGGACTCAGGAAGGGAAGAGCCTCCATTATCATTTTCTTCTCCTTCGAAATCAATTACTGGAGAATATGCTTGACTTAATTTACATATACACCCCAAATTTGAAATCTGTGATAATTCAATGACTGGATTAAAATTCTGCTTGGCAAATATTTGAGGAAGAAAGTTCTCAATGAGATCATCACTTGAAATTTGGGAGGAAGGAGAAGTGAAAACTTCTTTGGAAGA
>NW_024412414.1:639275-733425 GCF_014898765.1 Herpailurus yagouaroundi | reverse complement strand
GGGGCTCGAACTCACGAACTGTGAGATCATGACCTGAGCCAAAGTCAGAGCACATCTGAGCTCATTATCTTATCTGTAAGACACATATCATCACATTAGTACTTCCTAGAGGTATTATGTGGGTAAATGCACCAAAAATGGGAGAGCATCTGGAACATAATGATCTCTATAGATGTCAGCTATTATTTTTATTATGCCGTCCTTCATACATTTGACTTGAGAGTATTGAGTTATTTTAATACTTTTTTTTAGCTCTCTCCTTGCTTAAAAGAGCAAAAGGAAATGAGTACCAAAATAATAACTCTCAATAATCTCTATTCATAGGACACTGATGGAATATATAGTCTTTTCTCTGAATCCACCAAAACAACTATACATCTTCTGTATTGTAGAAATGAATGCCAAGAAAACCTTGTCCAAGTGAGCGGAGTCCAGGTATCAATTATTGGCAGGGCCACATTTCCAATTTCTTCTCTCTCCTTTCATTAAGACTGTGGAATCAGAGTGGTAACACTTGAAAACAAAAATAAATAGATTGTGTTAATTCCTTTCTAAAGATTTACGTAGAGGTTGGTTCTCCACTCCCATCCTGATGGGATGTAGGAGCTCAAGTTTTCACTTGAAAACTTCCTCAAGTAAGCAAGAACATTTCTCCAGAGTTAAGGAGCCCAATTATAAAACTTATACTAGGTAATTTGGTGATTACCTACACGTGGAGATTTTTATTGTGCAATGCATACATTTTCTTTAATTCACCTCTTTATAAGGCTAAATATAATGTGAGATACATAATATTGTAAAATAGGTCCAGACACATACTCTCGGATTTGTTATCTGAAAATCAAGAGTGTAAGGCTAAATTGTTTTCACAGCTACTCAGGGTAGTTGTCCTATATAAGTTACTAAGGCATAACTAAAATGGTTATGAGTCATGAACATGGGATGTAAAACTTCAGAGCCTGGGTGGGTATATGGTCTAAAACCTTTGGAAAACTATGGAATTCCATAGTAAGAAATAGAAAAACTTAACCTTTTCCCTAAATATTGAACTAGTAAAGTGATACAATTTTCTCTGTTCATAAATTCAGCAAATTAAAGTTTGCTTCTATTATATGTCAAGAAGAAAAAACAAAAATATTAATCTATTTGTGCAGCTGTCTCTGAGTTTTATTGGTCACACACTATCATTAAGCACATGACCCTAAATGGTCTCCTCTGTTTTTCAGGTACTTATGAGTGACATACACATATTTCCTGTACATCTATTTCATGGAAGTATGTAAAAACAAATTTTTTAAAGTATATAACAAATACACTGATCATGGTTTAAATAATAACACTAAATAAATATATAACGTTTAAAATATATATTTAAAAGAATGAAATAAGGGGCACCTGGGTGGCTCAGTTGGTTAAGTGTCTACCTGTTGATTTCGGCTCAGGTCATGATCTCACAGTTCGTGAGTTCAGGCCCCACATTGCAGACAGGGTGGAGCCTGCTTTGGATCCTCTTTCTTTGCCCCTCCCCTCCCCTGCTTGTTCTCTCTCTCTCTCTCTCTTTCTCTCTCAAAATAAAGAAATAAAACTTAAAAAAAGAGAAATAAACTAAAACGTTCTAAACTTGTATTTTCTCATGTATTTCTGTGAAACACAGGCTTTGCTTTAATTCGGCTTTTAAAAATTGAGCCTTACAATTTTGTAAAGCTGGCCAAGTAGCATGTCCTAATGGTTTATAAATTGAGGATATAGGACTATATTACTTTTTTCAGCATTATTTAGGGGGCAACAATAGCCAAATTATGGAAAGAGCCCAAATGTCCATTGACTGATGAATGGATAAAGAAGATGTGACATAATTATACAATGGAATATTACTCAGCCATCAGAAAGAATGAAATCTTGCCAACTGCAACAACATTGTTGGAGCTAGAGAGTATTATGCTAAGTGAAATTCTGTCAGAGAAAGACAAATACCATATGATTTCATTCACATGTGGAATTTAAGAAAGGAAACCACATGAACGTAGGGGGAAAAAAGAGGCAGACCATAAAACAGACTCTTAACTGTAGAGAACACACTGAGGGTTGCTGGAAGGGAGGTGGGTGGACGGATTGGTTAAATGGGTAATGGGGATTAAGCAGGGCAGTTGTGATGAGCACTGGGTGTTGTATGTCATGAATCACTAAATTCTATATCTGAAACTAATATTACACTGTATTTAACTGCAATTTAAATAAAAAAAACAAGAAAAATCAATAAATGTTTAAGGAAAGGCAGGAGTGTGCGTGCATATGCCATGAATTTACCTCGACATTTAGGATATCATGGTATATGTGGGTCATTACCTAAAACCACTGGTAAATATTCTGTTTCTTTTTTTTAAATTTTTTTTTAAAACCCACTGGTAAATATGGTTTCTTTTTTTTTTTTAAAGTTTTTTAATGTTTATTTTTGAGAGAGAGACACAAAGCATAAGTGGGAGGGGGGCACAGAGAGAGACACACACAGAATCTGAAGCTCGCTCCAGGCTCTGAGCTGTCGGCACAGAGCCCAAAGTGGGGCTTGAACTCACAAACCATGAGATCATGACCCGAGCCAAAGTCAGACACTTAACTGACTGAGCCACCCAGGTGACCTAATATTCTTTTTCACAGGAGAAAAAAAGTGGATCTCTTTTCTCCAGAGTATTGATCAGGAAAAGTGATACAATTGAATGCATTCACAAACACCCACTTACATTAGCTCACATGAAGTGCCAGAAAACAAGAAATAAAATTCTAATCATCCAAGTGTATCCAAACTTCTTGGATCATACACAACTGTATTAGTGAAACACACACTCCAAATATCTATGTTCTTTATTTGTATGTCGATTATAATTATAAAGAAAAGTATATACTTACTTCTGTGCTTTATTAGAAAATATTCTGGAGAATATGAACATTTCATAAAAACAAGCTAAAAGAAATTCTCTTTGTGCGTCCTCTTACAAGTACCCTTGATCACGCTCACCACCTGACTCGCACATCACTGTTTAGGTGAGCAGGGAGCAGAATATCAGCTGAGCGATCAGCAGGCTGATCTAGGAGACCCTCCTCAAATAAGGCTCTTAGGAGTGGGTGATGCCCAGATAGTGCCTGCCTTGCCTAATGTACCAAGGACAAAAATCTCATTTTACAAATTGGAGAAAAACAGATGTCCTCAAGGGGACTCGAGGTTCTGATCAAAATGACATAAATCACAGGAAACATAATATGAAAGAAAAATCTGAAACAGATCATACTCTAAGAGCCACACTGTGAAAGAGGAAAAGAAGGGCTAAGTGAGCAAATCAAAACAAAAGAGAGAAGGAGGCAAAACAAAACAAAACAAAATACAGTGGGAGTAAGAAATGTCAAGGCAAAACATGAACATTCATATGGGAAAATTACCACCAAGAGCCATTAGAACTGATCATGAAGGCTGAGGTTTCTTCAGGAGAAAGGGAGCACAACCCTTTAAAAACTTGATCAGGGAAGCAGTCACCTTAGACACTGTGTCATTCTGCAATTACCTGAATCACGAATAATCATGTGACACAGTGTCTTCCAATTGGCTGCAAAGTAGTGAAGAATGCTAAGCTCACTGCACTGGAGTCGGTGGTCAGAGAAGTGGAGAATGTGGTGAAGGAGGAAACTCTTCCCCAGACCCCAGTGCAAATTTGGGCAGTATGACCTTGTGAGTGGGACAGATTACAGGGGGGAAGGAAGAACGGGAGAGCACATCTGCTTTCACTGTACAACATGAGCATAAAAATGCAGACATTTCTTAGGATGGAGATAATGTCTAAATAATATGATTTATCTTCAGCACTTACATACAGCAAAGAGCATATCATCATATGGGTCAATTTCACCTTCATTGTCATCATTATAATCCTCTTCCAGAAATTGAAGTGAAAATGAACAAAAACGATCTGGGACGCTAGACTAACAATATACTACCCATGTGGATTTACTGGACACAATGCTCTCCTCTGCGGCACAGGGACCAGGGAGGGAACTGTGGGCAACAGCTGGCACAGTCAGGGAAGGCAAAACCACCACCACCCGGATGTCAGTGTACAGAGCGTTGGTGAAATACACCAACTGTAAGGGAATGAAAACAGGAAACCTGAGGAACATTTGAATACATGAATAGCAGCAATTTCCAAAAAAAACATGGGTGAGAATTACTCACTGCTTTCGTAAATTTCAAGGATTGTGAGGTTCAGCTCAGGGTGGTCTCTTACACATGGGTATTTATAGTATCAATATTTTTACATCTATTTTGAGAAAAATCAAGAGAAGAGTAATTATTATTCCAAAGTAAAGAAACAGGAAAACCCCAGAGGTGCTTTATCACGAATACGAAGCAGTCATTACTGGGAAACCCAAACAGTCCTACTTGAGAATTGGTTTCCACGATCCGCTCATTAATGACACAAGAGTAGTCTTTCTTGCTGAACAGTTTTCCCTTTAATTTAACATCATCTTCTTTTGGATTTTAGTAATAAAAAGGGGGATTAGTTCTCATTTATCTCATAATAAACTCATGATAAGATATAGTTTGGAGAAAGAATCTAAAACCCAAGCATAGAGATCAGGGCAGATGAAAATATTCTGTTCCAAATTTTCCTCTTAATGAAATGGGTTCTGGCACATGCTCAACGAAAAGTAAGGGGGTATTTTTAAAATGAATAATACACGGAGAAGAGATAAATAGACAAAACAGTCTTTCTCCTCACCAAATATTGTAAGATTATATGCTTAGGTCTTCTGCAGATAGGCAGGGGATGTTTCTATCATCATCACTGTGTTTTCTTTATTTTTTGTCTAATTGCAGCCTCATTTTCACTGTCCTCTGATGTGAAGTCTCCTAACTGCTAGAGCACATGGTTAAGTACTGTCAACATTAATTTGAAATTTGTGAAATTAAAACTGGGACAAGAAAGATCTTCATGAGAAAATACTGGTAAATATTTTGTAGGAATGTAAGGTCAAACTCTCTTGATAAAATGATGTTTTAAACAAAGAACCTCATTTTCTTCTGAAGACTTACATTATTTTTTAATAATCCAAATTAGAGGGCACTTATTAAAGAACACTTGATTGATTTATGAAGATGAGAGAAGCAAAACTGTATTTTTAATGAAAACTCAGAGCTAAAATGTATCCCTTTATGAAGAATACAAATATGCATTACTAATGTTCTGCTCTAAAATGAGAAAATGGGGCACCTGGGTGGCTCAGTCAGTTGAGTGTCTGACTTCGGCTCAGGTCATGATCTCGCAGTTCATGAGCTCGAGCCCTGCTTTGGGTGAGCCCTGCTTCTCTCTCTCTCTGCCCTTGTTCACTTGTGTGCACATACGCTCTCTCTCTCTCAATTAAAAATGAATAGAATAAAATAAAATAAAATAAAATAAAATAAAATAAAATAAAATAAAATGACAAAATGTAATATCTTCCTTGAGAACTGAAATGGCAAGGAAATAAAAGTAACTCTATTCAGAAAAATATATGCATAACTGAAATTAATTCAGTATTTCAAATGGAAAGGTTGACTATTTTTAGGAGTCACTAAATTAAAGGACTAAATATACTTATAAGAACATGTCCCTATTCTATTATACAGAACATAATCTTCTAAGCTGTGGGAGATGATTAGAGTTGGATGGCTTTTTGGAGGCTACCAAAAATCTTACTGTAGAGACCCTATTTGCCTCTTTCCCCAGCCTGCCTGGGATCCTGTCCATGTACTGATTCCAAGTCTGTGGAATAAAGAGGCACTTATCCGGATGGACGTGTGGGATGATCTTTGTATGTGAGAAGAACCTGCATGGTCAAAAGGAAAGAATATCCTTACTTCATCTCTGTAGGCCCATAATTTTAGTGTCTGTATAAAGGTGAAAAGATCTGGCTGGGGAGGACAGAACCGTGGAGTTCCTAGTAGAACATTTTACCTGTCTCTTAATCATACTTTATTCTCTCCTGGAAAATAATCTGGGAAGACCTGTGCTCAAAACTTTTCTATAAAGTTCCTTGCCATATCTGTGTGGAAAGATCAGAAGAGTCACAATCATAGTAGAAAGTACCAGTTCTTTCATTTTGACCCTAAGATCAAATTAGTACAATCCCATTTCATTCCTTGTAATGCCACTCACTGGGGTGAGGGATTCCTGCCACCTGCTAGGAGTTCACAGCGGCTCTGAGTGTCCTCTTCCTGCAGGGTGTGATGGGCATCCTCACGCCTAGGTCAGTTCTGAGATGGAGCATGTAGCTTCTGAGTGTTAGTGGTCATGTACTTCATGATTTCCAAAATCATAGTTTCAGTTTTCAAGCTATGAGTCAATTTAATAAATTAATTTTTAAAAAGAAAATACAAAAGAGAAAAATAGAGGCAGAGATGGAGGCTTAGAATTGAGGTAATCACAGGTATACTGAATGTAATTAAAGCTGAAGCATAGCCCATCTCAATTAAACTGTCTGAGGAATCTGAATAATCCAACCTTCATTCTAACTAATGGAAGTAGGAGTGCTTTCTCTGAAATAAACAAGATAATATAATGCTTCAGTATCAAATGCAGTTTACACAAAATTATATAAAAAATTGTAAGACCTTGTGACTTATAATTGAAAGAAAATATAATCACTAGAAGCAGACCCATGGATGTTTTGGTATTGGAATTAGGAGATATACTTTAAAATAAATATTATCAATATTTTAAGGGTTAAAACAGATATAATGGATGAAAAGACAAATTGTTACTAGAGAGAAATGGAAACCTAAAAGGAACTAAATAGAAATACAAGAACTAAAATATATGATACCTACAATCTAAAATTTCAGATGCACAAGTCTGATGGAGGATTAGATACTGCAGAAAAAAAGCTTCAAGGAACTGCAAAACAAATTAACAGACATCCAAATTCATGCAAAGAGGGTAAAAAAGTTTTAAAAAATGAAACAAGCATAAGTAAGGAAAGAAGTATTCTAAAATATGTGTCATTAGAGTCTCAGAATAAGAGGGGGAAAATATTAGAAGAAAACAATGGTCAAAGTTTTCCCAAACTTGATAAAACATGTAGACCAAGAATCTGAACAAACTCTAAGAAAAACACAAATAAAATGAGGCCTCAGGGGTGCCTGGGTGGCTCAGTCGGTTAAGCGTCTGACTTTAGCTCAAGTCATGATCTCACAATCCGTGGGTTTGAGCCCTGCCTCAGGCTCTGCGCTGACAGCATGGTGCCTGCTTTGGATCCTCTGTCTCCCCATCTCTCTGTCCCTCACCCACTCATGCTCTGTCTCTCAAAAATGAATAAATGTTAAAAAAAATTAACAAACAAGCAAACAAATAAAAAGAAATGAAAATGAGACCTCAGCACATTACAGTGAAACTGCTTAAAAACAAAGAAAAAAATCTTAAAAGCGGCCAGAAAGTAGACACATTACAATAGATAAAAAATTGTAAGAATGAAAGACAATTTACTATCAGAAATAATGCAGCAGAAGACAATAACCAATATCTGAAAAGCTAAAGAAATTTTTTCTACAGATTTCTATGCCCACTGAAAATAATGGTTAATGATGATAACATTAGTGATATTTTTCCAGCTATAGTAAAACTGAGAGCATTAATCACCAGTAGAAATAAATAAAATATATAATAAAAGATTCTTCACAGAATAAGTGATTGAAATATGGATCAAATGAATAATAAAAAATGGTAGATATGTGAAAAAAACCAAAATTATGTTTTTTCTCCTTTCTTAATTTCTTAAGTAACTAAAGAAAAAATAATAATACAGTAATACATTGTGGGATTTATAACATTTGTACAACTAAAATATAGGACAAAGGACATAAATGGGATAAAAGGAAGTATAATGCAAAGTTTTACATTTTATATATATACATATACACATACACTTACATTAAATATTAACTTAGAATGTGGGATAGATTAAGGATACATATTATAATCCCTAGAGTGGTAGTTTCTGAACTTTTTGGTCATAAGAACTCTTTCCACACTTACAACTTATTAATGATACCAAAGAGCTTTTGTTCGCACAGGTTATGTTAAAAACTTAATTTTTTAGAAATTAAACTGAGTGATTCTAAAAATATTTTATATTAATTCACTAAACAATAAAAGATTTTAGAAAACATTATGTTAATTAGAAGGTATTTTAATAAAGATAGATATATTTTTCTAAACAGAAACAAATCTACTGAGAAGATGGCCTTATTTTACATATTTACCAATCTCCTTAATGTCTGACTTAAGAGAAAAGAGCTGGATTCCTTTGTATATTACTCTCTGCAATCTTTTACGGAATAGTATCATGGCTAAAGTATAAGGAGAAAATTTGTTGTATAGATATGTCATGGGAAATGGAGGAGTATTTTTATGGCCTTTTCCGTGTACATTGTTTTTGAAACTGCATCAAAACTCACAGTGGTAGTTTGGCTCAGGTCATGATCTCACCGCTCTGGTGATGGATTCCCGGGTCGGGCTCTGTGCTGACACCTCAGAGCCTGGAGCTTCTTTCGGATTCTATGTCTCCCTCTCTGCTGCTCC
The DNA here is from genome assembly GCF_014898765.1 of Herpailurus yagouaroundi. Taxonomy (NCBI): domain Eukaryota; kingdom Metazoa; phylum Chordata; class Mammalia; order Carnivora; family Felidae; genus Herpailurus; species Herpailurus yagouaroundi. The sequence continues at coordinate 724,822 of NW_024412414.1, read as the reverse complement.
CTTGCGCGCGCGCGCGCTCTCTCTCTCTCTCTCTCCCTCTCAAAAATAAGCATTAAAAAAACTAAAAAACAAACAAACAAACAAACAACTGGCTGCTACATGGGAAAGAGACACCTTACAAATAGCAAGCATGATGTCTGAGATGTTATTCCGTTTGCAGATAAAATGGAGTATTTCATAATGATAAAAGGGTTAAAACAATTCAAGAAGACACAGTAATACTATGTGTACAACTATTTACAGAACTCTAAAATACATAAAGAAATAATGACAACACAAAAGGAAGATGTTGACAAATCCACAATTACAGATTTTTTAACTTTCCAGTTATTCATAGAATTATTTAAGACCAAAAAAATTAGTAAGAAAAGCAAAGTTTTGAATGACACATTAGTCACCTTCACTTGACTGATTTTTATAAAATACTCCAAGAAGACATAATGATCCTTAATGTATGTGTGGCTAACAACAGGGCATCAATGTATATGATCCATAATTGGTAGAACTGAGAAGAGAAACAGATGAATCCATTATTATAACTGGAGACTTTGATGCCCTTCAATCAGAAATGGGCAAATCCAGCAAGCAGAAAATAAGAAGGACACAGTTAAACTCAGCAACATCAACAATCAACTACACATAATTGATGTTCACATGGAACATTCACAAAGACAGAGCACATCCTGGCCCATTAAACACATCTTAATCAATCTTAACAAGAGATGTCATACAATACATGCTCCAGAGCTCTGATGTAATTAAACTAGAAGCCAATAGCAGAAAGATAGTGGGAAACTCCCAATTATTTGGAGATTAAACAACTACTTGTAAATAACACATGGTTCAAAGTAGAAATCTCAAAAAGTTAAATAGGACTAAACAAAAATGAAAATACAACTCATCAAAATTTGTGGTCTGCAGTGAAATAAGTGCCAACAGGGGAATTCAAAACACTGAAGGCATATATTGGAAAAGAAGAAAGATGTAAAAACCAATAATCTAAGGTTCCATCTTAAGGAATTTGAAAATAATGAGCCAATTAAACTCAAAGCAAGCAGAAGTACAGAAATAATAAGTTAGAGCATAAATCAAATGAAATTGAAATAGAAAAATCAATACAGAAAATCAATGTAACCAAAATCTGGTTCTTTGAAATGATCGATAAAATTGATAAATCTCTTACCATAAATGAAAGAGAAGTCATCGCTACTGATCTAGGTATATAAAAGAATATTATGAACAACTCTAAACTTGTAAATTTGATAACCGAAATGAAATGGACTAATTCCTTCAAAGACAGGAACCACCAAAACCCACACGAAGAGAAACATAATCTGAATGGGTCCCCATCTATTAAATAAATTGAATCAATAACTAAAATGCTCCACAAAGAAGAAAGCGACAGGTCTGGATCATTTCACTGGTGAATTTTACCAAACACTTAAGGAAGAAATTATACGAGTATATACCAATTCTTCACAATATCTTCCAGAAAATAAAAGCAGAGGGAAGAGTTTCTAACTCATTCTATGAGACAGAATTACCCTAATACCAAAACCAGATAAAGATATTATAAGAAAGGAAGCTACAGAACAATACGTCTTATAGATGCGAAAATCTTCAAGAAAAGATGAGCAAATCAAATCCAACAATGTGTAAAACGATTTATACACCATGACCAAATGGGATTCATTCCAGGTGTGCAAAGTTGGTTCACATTTGAAAATCGAGAAACAGGGGGGATGGGCTAAATGGGTGACAGGCACTAAGGATGGCACTTGTTGGGATGAGCGCTGGGTGTCACACGTAAGTGATGAGTCACTAAATTCTACTCCTGAAACCATTAATACACTATATGTTAACTAACTTGGATTTAAATAAAATTTTTAAAAGAAAAGAAAATCAATAAACACAAACCATCATATCAACAGGCCGGAGGAAAAAAACATGTAATTGTATCAATGGATGCAGGAAAAGCATTTGACAAATTCCAACACCCATTCATGATAAAAGCTCTCAACAAAGTAGCAATAGAGGGATACTTCTTCCTTCTGATAAACAGCAGCTACAAAACACATACAGTTACCATCGTAGTAATGGTGAGAAATTAGATGTCTTCCCTGTGCAATCAGGAATAAGGTAAGATGTTCCTTTCACAACTTCTATTCAGCATCATGCTAGAAATCCTAACTAATGCAATAACACGAAATAACAAATACATGGAAAGGCAATAAAAGGTATACAGATTGGGAAGGAAGAAACTAAATTGTCTTTGCAGATGACAGAATTGTTTGAGTAGAATGTGCCACAGAATCAACAAAAAAACCTCCCACAACTAACAACTGATTCAAGCATGATTGCAGAATACAGGGCTAACAGACAAAAGTCAATGGTTTCCCTATATATCACCAATGAACAATGAAATTTGAAATTAAAGCCACATTACCTTGGCACACAAGAAAGAGATACTTAAGTATAAATCTAGAAAATATATGTACAGGATCTATTTGAGAAATTCTACAATACACTGATAAAAACAAATCAGAGAAGATCTCAATAAATGAAGAGTCCGGGTGGATGGATACAAAGACTCAATATCGCCAAGATGCCAATTGTTCCCAACTTGATGTTTCCATTCAAAATAAACCCAGTCAAAATCCTAGCTACGTACTTAGTGGATATTGACAAATTGATTCTAAAGCCTATATGGAAATTTTTAAAAGATCCAGAATAAACATAAAAATACTGTAGAGGAACTAAGGCTGACACTATCCAATTTCAAGTCTTACTATAAATCTAAACAATCATGATGGCATGGTGAAAGAATTGACAAATAGTTTCATGGGAAAGAATTGGGAGCCCAGAACGAGACCAACAAAAATACAGCCGACTGATTTTTTTGACAAAGGAACAAGGCAATCCAATGAAGAAAGAACAGTGTTTTCAAAATTTGATACAGGAACAAGTGGACATTCATATGCCAACAATTAATTTAGACACAGACCTTACACCTTCACAAAAATTAACTGAAAATGGATCACAGACCTAAATACATAAGTAAAAAATACAGAGCTTTGGGAATACAACACAGGGGAAAATGTGATGACCTTGGGTTTGGTGATGAGGTTTCAGACTCAACACCAAAAGTGTAATCCATAAAAGAAAAAAAAAAATTAAGTTAGACTTTACCAAACTTAAACACTTATGATCTCTGAATGATACTGTTAAGTGAATGAAAAATAAGCCACACCATTTTCAAATAACATAAAAAGGGACTTGGAACCGAAACGTACGAGAATCCTTAATACTCAACAAGAAGATAGCACAGGATTGTATATAGTTGACTTCACAGGATTATATATATTTGCATACTTTAAAAGCTGCTGTCTGAGAGTCTGGCTCCCAGTAAGCCTTAAACTAGGTGCTAAATGAGATTCCTCCCCCTGGGACACTCAACATCACTCATCATCAGAGAAATGCCAATCAAAAGCACAATAAAATATCCCCTCGCACCTGTTAGAATGGCTATCATCAAGAAGATGAGAAGTAAGTGTTGTCAGGATGTGTAGGAAAGGGAACCTTTGTACACTCTTAGTGGGGATGTAAACTGATTCAGCCACTATGAAAATCAATAAACTTCCTTTAAAGTGTTCTTTATTTTTTTTTAAGTAATCTCTGCACCTAACATGGGGCTTGAACTCAAGACCCTGAGATCAAGAGTTGTGTGCTCTTCTGACTGAGCCAGCCAGGTGCCCCAATAAACTTGTTTTAAAAAACTAATTTAGAGACTAGCTGGAAAAATTTTATTGTGACAGATTTGACAACTTTAAAACAAATGGACAAATGTTTAAAAAAATTTTTTTTTTCAACATTTATTTATTTTTGGGACAGAGAGAGACAGAGCATGAACGGGGGAGGGGCAGAGAGAGGGAGACACAGAATCGGAAGCAGGCTCCAGGCTCCGAGCCATCAGCCCAGAGCCTGACGCGGGGCTCGAACTCACAGACCGCGAGATCGTGACCTGGCTGAAGTCGGACGCTTAACTGACTGCGCCACCCAGGCGCCCCGACAAATGTTTTTAAAGACACAAATTACCACAGGTCACTCAAGAAGAAATGTATAAGTTGACTAGCCCATGGCTATCAAAGGAATTGAATTAACAATGAAAACATTCCCACGAAGGAAAATTCTTCTAAGATGCAGTTAGTGGTTAACCATACCAAATATTTAAGGAAGAAATAATGCAAATGTAATAAAATATCTTCCAGAATATAGAAGACTAGGGCACATTCTCAACTTGTTTTATTTAAGGCAAGCATTACCTTGATACAAAACCAAGAACATTCCAAACAAACAAACAAAAAAAACAGAAACAAAATTCCTCATGACTATAGGCAAAAAAATCGTAAAAATAATTTAGAACACAGAATCCAGCAATACATATAAAAAATCATAACCTTTGAAAGTGCCATTAAAGAAAGATGACATACTTAGGAATTATTTTAACAAAACCTGTAAAATCTATACACTGAAATCTATAAAACTTGTTTAGAGATATTTTTAAAGACCAAAATAAATGGTGAGATACACCATAGTCATAGATCAGAAGACACAAAATTGCCTAAATTTTTGTTCTCAAATTAGTTTAGAGATTCGATGCAATCATAATCTTAGCAGTCTTTTCCACATACATTAATAAGCTTCATCTAAAATCTACATGGAGGGGCACCTGGGTGGCTCAGTCGGTTAAGCGTCTGACTTCGGCTCAGGTCATGATCTCACGGTTCGTGGGTTCGAGCCCCACGTTGGGCTCTGGGCTGACAGCTCAGAGCCTGGAGCCTGCTTCAGATTCTGTGTCTCCCTCTCTCTCTGCTCCTCCCCCACTTGTGTTCTCTCTCTCCCCCCCCTCTCTCTCTCTCTCTCTCAAAAGTAAATAAACATTAAACAAAAAATTTTTTTTGAAAAAAAGAAAAATGAACGTTGACCAGAACCTTACACTACAGATGAAAATTAACTCAGGATAGTCACAGTCTTCAAAACTAAATCAGCTGAACTAAAAAGTCTTTTGGAGAAAACATCAGACCATATTTGCAATGTTGTGTAGGCAAAGATTTCTCAGGACACAGAAGGCAATTACCATAACAGAAAAAAATGATAATTAGACTTTGCAAAGACTACTCTTATTTATCATAAGTCAAAATTTCAAATATTAATAGGAAAGCCATATACTGAAAGAAAATATGTGAACAATATTTATCAGCCAAATACTTGTATCCAGATTCTTTAACAACTACAGCTCGATAACAAAAAGATAAACAAACCATTAACACTGGCAAAAGACATAAGCAGACATTTCACAAAGCAAGATGTCTGGACAATAAACACTAGACAGCACAAAATAAACACAGGAAGAATTGCTCACTTCGTCTTTAGAGACTGCAGTAAGTACTCCAGTGATATTCCACTACACATTCGCTGGGATATTTAAAGTTAAGAACCAAACAACAAAAATGTGGCAAGGATATTAATCAACTAGAAGTCTCACATATTTCTGGGAAGAACACAAAATGGTACAATGAGTGACACTTGGAAAGTTTTTGCAGTTTCTTGCTGAGTCAAACGAATACCCTTTTACTCAGCAATTCTACGTGCGCATTTATCCGAGAAAATTGAAAGCATGTCCACAAAAAAGCCAAACTTAGTTGGCGGATGTATTTGCTAGCTGATGCTCACCTGACACTACTGGAGGAGAGACCTCGGCCGTTGGCATCTGTGATCACCACCCACCCCCCCCCCCACACACACACAGCTTTCCACTCTTGCTTGGAATGTCTGCTTAGCAGTCACAGAGAACACTTCCCTATTTCATTAACAAATTTTTTTTTGAGAGAGAGAGCGAGAGAGTGCATGAGATGGGGAGAGGGGTAGAGGGAGAGAGAGAGAGGGAAAAAAATCTTAAGCAGGCTCTACACTCAGTGCATAGCCTGCTGTGGGGCTCAATCCCACGAACCTGGGATCATGATCTGAACTGACATCAAGAGTTGGCCATTCAACTGACAGCCACCCAGGCGCCCCAAGTTTCCATATTTCTGATCAGGGCACAAATGCAGACCTGAGGATGGATCCTACATGGTCTGGATTAGTCCACATCCATGAAAGACCTGTTAACGTTTAGGGCACTTTTTAAATGAAACCTTGATTTACTAAATAGCAATGGTCTACATTTAGTCTGGGTAGGAATGTATCCCCCAGCCCAGAGCATCTTATTTTCCTTTCTTTAAACTTCTTTGAATGTACAGAAACTTTTGTCTTCTTTCTGATTCCCTTTCTAATGAATTTAATTGGGGAAAAAATGTGAGAATCACTCAAGATCATATCGTGGAAGGATTCTACTTTTACAGGGATGTCCTTATGAAAGTCTGCGATGGCTTTACTGCCAGAAAACCCTCTGGTCAGCACCACACTGTTCCATCATGATGTGTTTCTCACCGGTGGTCTCAGAGGGATCAGAACCTGGATTTCTCAGTACCTCAGTCACAGAATGCAGAAGGTTCCCAGCTCTTTGCAGGCACCTGTTCCATCCCCCCAAAAATCTGGGGTCACCAATGTGCAGGGGATGCATGTTTATAACCCAATGTGGGGCCACTGCAGGCATTCCTGGAAAATGAAAACCAATCGGCTCCAAATGGGTTTTGCTGCCTTCACCTGTTGCCATGAGGGATATTTTTATACCTAATTTAAGTTGAGGACTTGTATGAAGCATGGAAATCATGGGATGCATGAGCGATGCTACCTAGAAACCATGAGTTTCATCTGAGAATTGACCTAGGGACGAGGGTGTCCATCACACTGGAGAGACAGGATGCTCACAGCCACTCTGAACTCACGGGAGGTGCAAGGAATCTCTTACCAAAGTAGTGGTATTGCAAAGTCTGACGTGAGACTGTACTAACTTGATTTTAAGACTGAAATGAGAAAACTTAGTAAGTTCTACCATGATTGTGTTCTCTTCTGACCTCTCCACGCAGATGTGGCAAGGGAAGTGATTGGGAAAGTTTTGAGCTCAGCTCTTCCCAGGAGAGAATCAAGTAGAGTTAAGAGACAGGGAAAATGTTTCCACTGGGGACCCCATGGTTCTGCCCTCCCCCATCCTGTCCCTGTCACCTTTCTATAGACACTGAGATGACAGGCCTGTAGAAAGATGAGCTAATGACATCCTTGCCTTTAAACTGTGCAGATTCTTGGGGCGCCTGGGTGGCTCAGTCGGTTGAGTGTCCAACTTTGGCTCAAGTCATGATCTCACGGATTGTGAGTTCGAGCCCCACATTGGGCTCTGCGCTGACAGCTCAGAGGCTGGAGCTTGTTTCAGATTCTGTCTCCCTCTCTCTCTGCCCTGACCCCGCTTGTGCTCTGTCTCTCTGTCTCTAAAATAAATAAACAGTAAAAAAATATTACAAAAATATTTAAACTGTGCAGATTCTTCCAGTGTGCACAGGTCACCCTACATGTCCACCCAGATAAGTGTGAAAAACTTCCCCAGACTTAGAATCAGTGCCCGGGTAGGGTCCTAGGCAGGTGGTGGAAGTGGGCAAATTGGGTGTAATAGGGAAGTTTCTGGTAGCCTCTGATGAGCCATCCAGCTCTAACCATCTCCCACAGCTCAGAGGACTATTTTCTCTGCTGTGCACTGCGACCATTCATTTCTCGGAATAAAATGGCTTTCATTTATTTCCTATATCAGTTCAGAAGGTACATATTATTATATTATCGACTCATTTTAAACTAAAACCTTACTAATTCATATTCATACTCATCTTGAAAGGGCACATTTCAGGTCTGGTCTTTTATTTATTTATTTTTTTGGAATGTCAGAAATGTCTTTATTATTACTTGTTCTTATTAAGCACCAATTCAATACTGCAGAAAATTTCCAATTACCCTTCGACAATCCATTCTTCCCTCCCCCACCCAAATTCTTGATAAAGAGCTCTTCAAGCGAAGACACACTCTCTTCTCTCTTCTGTAAAAAACTTTATCAAATAAAGGCAAAGAAATGTGTTCATCTTGCTGTAAAATGCTGCCCATGGCTGTGGAAAAGTGTCTGCCCAGGCTCCTTTTATTGTCCAGGTCCTGAAAGACTCTCGTTCATGAACTGTCTCTTCACAAGCAAATCCACCACGTGCTGAGGGTCCAAAACTTTCTCACAAAGTCTCAGTCAAGTCTCTTGTTTCAGCTGCCGTAACAGGCCCTCATCACCTCATAATCCTGTTTGTTTGCAGGTTTGGCATAAATTGCATTAAGTGGAAAACCAGGCTCTCCAGGAGTGGGAAAATTAGTGAATCCCAGCATATATATTTCTTTCTCACTTTGGATTTTGGAATTGCACTTTTGGAGTTTCTTTAGACACTCAGAAATGCAGACAGTTATATATATCAAGGTTCTATCAGCTTCATTCTTAATCTCATAGTTTTGGAAGAAGAAGTAATAAATGGTTTCATCTACAGTATCTGTATCTTTTGTCTCTCTAGGGGCAGGTCATTTGAACTGACTTCTGATAGGCAACAGTGCCATGTTTCCAATGAGTTTGGTGTCAGGGTCCACAGGAGAAGAGTGGTAAGCGGGCATCTGGGCACCGCCTGGGTTTCAACCTACAGGAGGAGGTTGGGCATCAGGTCTGGTTCTTAATTACTCAGTTGACGTCTCTCCATGAGTCAACTAGAACTATTATTTAATAAGTGTCTTCTATAATTTGTGTAATTAAGAAAACTTAGATTCTTTATTGGGAAATAAGGTTCTTTGTTCAAAAAATTGTTTTACAAAGCAAGTTTAACTTCATAGTACTATACGATATCCACCAGTATTTTCTCACGAAACCTTTCTTGCCCCAGTTTTAATTTCACAGATTTCAAATTAATGGCATCAGCACTTAAGCTTGTGCCCTAACAGTTAGGAAATTTCAAATCACAGGACACTGGAAGTAAGGTTGCAACTAATTAAAAATAAAGAAAACAAAGTGATGATGATAGATGTCTCTTCTGCTTGTTTAAGAACACTATCTCCCAAAAATTTGTGAGGAGAAAGACTATTTGGGTCCATTTATCTTTTCTCTACAAATTAGTTCATATTCATTTAACAAATTCCTCTACCCCATCCATTTATGGATATGCCAGAACACATTTCATTAGGAAGAAAATTTATGACTCTGATCGCTATGTTTGGGCTTTAAGTTATTTTTTCAAACTTTACCTTATGCATTTATTATGAAGAGGTAAACATGAACTGATCTCCTTTCTTGTTACTGAAATACAAAGATTTTGGTGATAAATAAAAGTGAAATCAGTTTAGCAAAAAAGACATACTGCTCTTATTTCACCACTGTTTGGTTGATCAGGGAAACCAATTCTCATGTAGGACCATTTGAGTTCCTGAGGTTTGACAACTCTGTATTTGTGATGTAGTGCCTCTGGGATTTTAATGTTTCTTTAATTTGGAGAAATAATTACTCTTCTCATGATTCTTCTTCTTCTTTTCCTTTTTTTTTTTTTTTGAGAAAGAGCAAGAGAGCACACACATGAGTGGAGGAGGAGCAGAGGGAGAGGGAGAGAGAGAATCTCGAGCAGGCTCCATGCTGCACATAGAGCTCTGAGTTGGGGCTTGATCTCACAATTGTAAGATCATGACCTAAGCGGAGATCAAGAGTTGGCCATTTAACCGAGTCACCCAGGTGCCCCCAGGATCCAGTGGTTTTAAAGCAATGACCACCTCAACCATGATTTCTTGAATATTAGTGCAAGTTCATGGCAACTACACACTCCTGCCTTTCCTTCCTTAATCATTTCTATTTGTAGGACTGTAGTCCCCTTAATAACACTGAAAATAATGGGAGTCCTTCACCCTAATGCATATGATTGAAACTTGCTACTTGATCACTTTTATAATGTTACCTATTTATAAAATTCTATATTTTCTTTTTTAAAAGTCTATTTATTTATTTTTGAGAGAGAGAGTGTACACGAGTGGGGGAGGGGCAGAGAAAGAGGGAGAGAAAGAATCCCAAGCAGGCTCCACACTCAGCACTGTGCCTGACAAGTAGCTCACGATGATGCTGAGATCATGACCTGAGCCAAAATCAAGAGTTGGAGGTTGAAATACAAAGATAAAGAGAGAATTCTGAAAGCAGCTAGGGACAAACAGGCCATAACCTACAAAGGTAAACACATAAAGGTAGTAGCAGACCTGTCCACTGAAACTTGGCAGGCCAGAAGAGAGTGGCAGGAAATATTCAATGCGCTGAATAGGAAAAATATGCAGCCAAGAATCCTTTTATCCAGCAAGACTGTCATTCAAAATAGAAGGACAGATTAAAAGTTTCCCAGACAAAAAAAAACCCTAAAGGAATGCATGACTACTGAACGAGCCCTGTGGGAGATCCCAAGGGGGATTCTGGGAGTGGAAAGCAGCAAAGACTACAAAGGACCAGAGACATCACCACAAGCATGAGACCTACAGATAACACAATGACACTAAATCCGTATCTTTCAATAATCACTCTGAACGCGAATGGACTAAATGCCCCAATCAAAAGCAATCTGTATGTTGCCTACAAAAGACTAATTTTAGACCTGAGGACACCTGCAGATTGAAAGTGAAGGGACAGAGAGCCATCTATCATGCTACTGGAAGTCAAAAGAAAGCTGGAATAGCCATACTTATATCAGACAAACTAGATTTTAAAACAAAGACTGTAACAAGAGATGAAAAAGGGCATTATATCATAATTAAAGTGTCTATCCATCAAGAAGAGATAACAATTGTAAATGTTTATGCTCCTAACATGAAGGAACACAAATATATGAATCAATTAATCACAAACATAAATAAATCTATACATAACAATACTGTAATTGTAGGAGACTTTAACGCTCCTCTTACAACAATGGATAGATCATCTCGTCAGAAAATCAGTAAGGAAATAACGGCTCTGAATGACACATTGGATCAGATGGACTTAACAGATATATTCAGGTCTTTTCATCCAAAAGCAGAATACACGTTCTTCTCAAATGCACATGGAATATTATTCAAAACAGATCCCATACTGGGTCACAAAACAGCCTTCAACAAATATAAAAGGACTGAGATCATACCATGTATATTTTCAGATCACAACCCTATGAAACTTGAAATCAACCACAAGAAAAAATTTGGAAAGCCTGCAAATACATGGAAATTAACATCCTACTGAAGAATTAATGGGTCAACCAGGAAATTTTAAAATATATGGAAGTAAATGAAAACGAAAACATGACAGTCCAAACCATTTGGAATGCAGCAAAGGCAGTCCTAAGAGGAAAACACATTGCAATCCAGGAATCTCTCAAGAAGCAAGAAAAATACCAAATACAGGATCTAACCTCACACCTAAAGGAACTAGAAACAGAGCAGCAAAGAAACCCCAAAGCCAGCGGAAGAAGAGAAATAATAAAAATTAGAGCAGAAATAAACAATATAGAATCCCCCCCCCAAAAAAACCCCAAAACCCAGTAAAACAGATCAATGAATCTAAGAGCTGGTTCTTGGAAAGAATTAACAAAATGGATAAACCCCTAGCAAGTCTGATCAAAAAGAAAAAGGAAAGGACCCAAATAAATAAAATCAAGAATGAAAGAGGAGAGATTACAACCACCACTGCAGAAATACAAACAATAATAAGAGAATATTATGAGCAATTATAAGCCAATAAATTGGGCAATCTGGAAGAAATGGACAAATTCCTAGAACCATATAAACTACCAAAACTGAAACAGGAAGAAATAGAAAATCTGAATAGACTCACAATGAGTAAAGAAATTGATTCAGTTATTAAAAATCTCCCAACAAACAAGAGTCCAGGGACGGATGGCTTTCCAGGGGAATTCTACCAAACATTTAATGAAGAGTTAACACCTATTCTTCTGAAGCTGTTCCAAAAAATAGAAACAGAAGGAAAACTTCCAAACTCATTCTATGAGGCCAGCATTGTCTTGATTCCAAAACCAGACAAAGGCCCCACTAAAGAGGAGAACTACAGACCAATTTCTGTAATGAACATGGATGCAAAAATTCTCAATAAGGTACTAGCCAACCAGATCCAACAATACATTAAAAGAATTATTCACCACGATCAAGTGGGATTTATATCTGGGATGCAGGACTGGTTCAATATCCGCAAATCAATCAATGTGATACATCACATTAATAAAACAAAGAATAAGAACCACACAATCCTTTCCATAGATGCAGAGAAAGCATTTGACAAAATACAGTGCCCTTTATTGATAAAAACCCTCAATAAAGTAGGGATAGAAGGATCATGCCTCCAGATCGTAAAAGCCATATGCGAAAGACCCAACTTTAATATCATCCTCAATGGGGAAAACCTGAGAGCTTTCCCCCCAATGTCAGGAACAGAACAGGGATGTCCACTCTCACCGCTGTTACTCAACACAGTATTAGAAGTCTTAGCCTCAGCCATCAGACAATACAAAGGAATAAAAGTCATCCAAACTGGCAAGGAGGAAGTCAAACTTTCACTCTTCACAGACAACAGGATACTCTATATGGAAAACCCAAAAGATTGCACCAAAAAACTGCTAGAACTGATCCATAAATTCAGCAGAGTCACAGGATATAAAATCAATGCACAGAAATTGGTTGCATTTCCATACACTAATAATGAAGCAGCAGAAAGAGAAATCAAGGAATCGATCCCATTTACAATTGCACCAAACCCCATAAAATACCTAGGAATAAACCAAACCAAAGAGGTGAAATATCTATACATTGAAAACTATGGAAAACTTATGAAAGAAATTGAAGAAGACACGCACAAACAAAGGAAAAATATTCCATGCTCACGGATTGGAAGAATACTGTTAACATGTCAATACTACCCAAGGCAGTCTACGTGTTCAACACAATCTCTAATAAAATAACACCGGCACTCTTCACAGAGCTAGAACAAACAACCCTAAAATGTGTATGGAACCAGAAAAGACGCCAAATACCCAAAGCAATCCTGAAAAAGAAAACCAAAGCAGGTGGCATCACAATCCTGGACTTCAAGCTATATTACAAAGCTCTAATCATCAAGACAGTATGGTACTGGCACAAAAACAGACATACAGGTCAACGGAACATGCGCTAGCGACTGAGCCTATCAGACGCCCCAGTAAGAAAGTCTCTTGAAAACAGTAAGAGATAAAAGATACATTCCATACTGGGAAACAATGATTTGGATGACCATGGATTTCTCATCAGAAATAACAAATGTCAAAAAACAGTGGAAAAATATCTTTAAGTGGTGCCAACCCCCCCCTCAAAAAACCCTCCCAAACCTGTTCCATATCCAAAAAAAATTTTCCTTCAGGAATAAGAGTAAAATGAATTAATTCTCAATTGAAGTAAAACTCAAAGAAGTATGTGCCGGCCAATCTGCTCAATGAGAAAGGCTAACGTAGTTCATCCTGAAGGGAAATGATCCAGAGGGAAATCCAGTACTTCAGGAATTAAAGTAAAGCCCAGAAATGGTAAATAGCAAGATAAGTAGAAAATATGACCTCTTATTTCTTCCTAGATTTTCATTAAAATACACAAGGGCTGTTTAAAGCAAAATTTATAACACAGGTTAGTGGCTGTTTCACTCCGCGTATGTGTACCACATAAGACAGCAGTGGGGTCATAATGAACCCACACGGCGTCCCAGTTCTGAGAATTTACATAAAGTAGTACTTTATTAATTCTAAGTAGATTCTAAAAAGTCAGATACGTATATTATAATTCTCAGGGCAGCAAGAAATAAAAATGTTCGAAGACATATTGCCAAAATGCCGTGTGATAAGTTAGAATAGTGACATTATTAAACTGATTCAAAAGAAAGCAGGAGAAGAGAAGAATAAAAAACAGGAGAGACAAACAGACAATACATAAGAAAATGACAGCTCTCAATCTGACTGTATCCATAATTATATGAAATGTTACTAATATAAACAATCCAAAGGCAAAGATGGAGAGTGATTTAAAAAAAGAAGTCCATGGCAATAAATTATATTCAGAAAAGAAAAAAAGAAAAAAGACAAGACCATATTATATGTATTCCAAAATAGGAATACTTTAAAACAGGAAGTGAGAGACATACCATGTAAAGAGTAAGGAGAGGAAGTCCCGGGCGGTTATTCTAATATCAGGTGAAACAGACATAAAGGCAAAGCAATTTTTTACCTCTTCAAAAGTGGGATAAAATACATAAAACATAAAATTTAACATCTTAACCGTGTTGAAGAGGCACTAAGCCCACGCACACTGCTGTGCAGCCATCACCACTGTCCACCTCTAGAACTTTTCTCATCTTGCATAGTTGAACTCTGTCCCCATGGAACACAACTCGCCGTTACCCCTCCCCCAGCCCCTGGCGGCCACCATCCTATTTTCCATCTCTGAATTTCACTCTAGGGACCTCATGTAAGTGGAATTGTTCAGGATTCGTCCTTTTGTGATAGGCTCGTTTCACTGGGCACAACGTCCTCAAGGTTCATCCATATCGTAGCCTGTGTCAGTTTCCTTCTGACCCTCAGAAGTCCCCTTCCTCTGTTTCCTCTGGCCAGAACAACATGGTTTCTACTATTCACGAGAGAAAAGAAATGGGAAACTCATTCTCATGTAGGATGCATCTTCTGGTTTTGGCTCGCGCCACAATTGGCCTGCTTTTGTTGACTTTTCAGAGGCCTCGGACAGTTGCCTCTTACGGTTCCCCCAAAGATTTAGCTGTCGTTAGCAAAAACAACAGGTTTCAATAGCAGAATTGGAACTCTTCCATCAAATTTCAATTTAAATTTCTTCCACATTATTTTTATAATTTTCATATGGATATGATGTAATGAAAGTTTTCCTTCATATTAGTTTGGACTTCAAATTCTACGAATGTGAGTGATTTGGAATCTATACATTCTCTAGTTATTTCTCAAGAACAAGAAGGAAGCAAATAATAAGTCATTCATAAAATAGTCCCAAGAATAAGATAAGCTATATATGAGTGAAAAATCTAAATTTTCAGAATATTCAGAAACCTAATTTCTGGTGAAATTAAGTGTCCAGATACTGTAATAACCAACAGTCCAGATATTGTAATAACCACATATGTAATATAAGTATGAAAATATTAAAGGCATAAATATAAGACTTAAAACATGAACAAAGATCCAAAATACTCTAAAAATGAACCAGATTTTATGCAGGGGAGCAAGTTTCCCATTTCTTGGCTCCCATGCATTTTTTTTCTCCTGAATTGGCCCGGCAGTAGTAACAGAAACCACATCCATCTGGCCCATGGATACAGAAAAAGGACCTTCGAGGACCAGAGGGTGTGGGAGGGAACTCCAGAGGAGAGAACCAGAAAAGGGGTCCTAGTTCCGTGTAGGCCCGGCAGTGTCCCAGCCAAACCCCTGACCACGTATGGCACACATACAGAATAACAGAGCAATGTGATCTAGTACACAGAATCTGAACTAGACATATAGGTTGATGGACCCAAACCAGGTTGATTGCCTTCTTCAGCAAAACAACATCTCAAAAGGCATCTACCAGGCCTGAGAACACAGCATAATACTCACAATGTCTAAATATAATTCAAAAGGACTCAATATACAAACAGGAAAATGTGACCAATTGGAAGGGATACACACAATCAACAGATGCCAGACTTATATAGATGTTGAAAATATATTACTATTTAAGTCACTCTGTTTGTGGTCATTTGTTAGAGCAACTCTAGAAATCTACCAGGGGTTTTCTTCTGATGTGGAATAGAGTGTGACTTCTTGAAGAATGCTTTACCAAATTCATTGCTTTTATAAGGATTATCATCTCTGCAGAACTTTGGTGGCTAAGGAGTTTTAACTCCTGGATCTATAGCTTCTCACTTTCATTAAAATCAGAGGGATTCTTTATAGTATGACTTGTTTGCTCTTTTCCCTAGTGAAGGCCTTCCTACTTTTATCACACTTACGGGAATCTCTCCACTTTATTAATCCCTTGAGATCTTATGAGGTTTGTTATGACTGAAGGTTTTCCCATACTGATTACATTTTAGAAGTTTTACTCCTGCATGGCTTGTGCAATAGCACAGAATAATTTCCCACATTCGCTGTGTCCGTAAGAATTCACTCATGCCAGCAGTTTCTCTCATCTTCGCCTAAACTACGTTTGAAATGCCCTCAATTACGGGATATTTTTCTTAGAGGAATAAGCTCAGAGCTCAGATGCAATTGGGTTTCCACACTGACCATATTCATGTCCTTCCTGCGCAGTCCAGTGCTTTCTTGAAAATGAATACAACTGGCTTGAAATCTCCTTTTCCATAAATGGTACAAATAACTCTTCTTTGTGAATACTCTTGTAATCTACCTCGGCATATGCTTGGTCAGAAGAGCCCTGTTGTCTGTTTGATACTCTGATTTCAGGTCTACTTTTCCAGTACTAAAACTCTCAAGTGCAAACAGTCCCTTCCCTGTCTGAAAAAGTACCCATCCTAAGCCAACTGGTACAAAAATGGACAAAGCGGGGAAGAGAACATTTGAATTATTTCAGATATGATCTCCTATGATGCAGCAAACCCATAAAGCACACGCAAGAAGTTAGCAGAAAACTGGAGAGCTACTAGAAACTAAGGAGCTTAGAGAGATGTCAGGGAGAATGGCAGAGTTAAGCACCTCCAATCCCTGCTTCATAAAAGCAACGAGGACATCAGCAAAAAATAGTCCAAATCAACCCTTTCAGACTCTTGAAATTAACCAAAAGCTTGTAATAAGAGAGCATTTATTCAAGAAAGGCGACTGGATGTGGGTTAAGCACAGCACACTCTGGGGCATTTAAATTGCTCTATTCAGACCCTCTTCTCCTTGTCTGTGGGTATTTTTGAAAGTCAAGAGCCAGCAGTCATGGTGAAAATCCACAGCCCAGCAGCCAATGGAGGGGAAAGAACTGGATGGAACACATTCAAAGCCCCATTCCAAGAGAATTATCTTTATTTCATCTGTCTGGAAGTTCCTGAGATAACCCCACTCGAAAGCTTTCTCTTTATTTTATCTTCCTCAGGATTACCCACAGTGAGAAGCCTTTGTAACAGGGCCCTGGGTCAAAAACAATCAGCAGCAGTTCAGCCACGTGAGGTGGTGATAACAGGAGGAGGTAAAAATCAAGCTAACCAAAACCTTCTAAAAAGTATAATCTGGAGAAAATCTGGAGAACAAGGGTCAATGGGGGGCTCCAAATTCCAGGGGAATCTAAAAATCACGAGCACATACAGGGTATTGTTCACACTCAGGGCTACAGGTACGCCAGGAAAGGCATGATGAGGCCGAGTTCTCTCGCCTGTGGCCGGTCATGATGCTTTGTGCAAGCAGGGAGCAAAGACTAAGACAGGATTATAAAGTGACTTGCAGTGTTGAAGCCAATGCCCCAACACACACAGTGCCGCTCAGTCAACTCCGAGACATATTAGCTCCATGCTTTTAAAAAAATCTCTCTCCAACCAATTACCAGCTGACCGATGTGGTCAAATAGCCAGTATTTCAGTGGCCACAATGAGAAAAAAAATATTACGGACTTTACAAATTCAGCCGAATCCCACGGCCCCAATATTAGCAATGTTAACATCCTGGGCAGGTATCCTTTTATCCTGTTTTCCTTAGAGAAATACTACCTATAGTTGCTGCCTCTAAACTTAAAAAAAAATTTTTTTTAACGTTTATTTATTTTTGAGACAGAGAGAGACAGAGCACAAATGGGGGAGGGGCAGAGAGAGAGGGAGACACAGAATCGGAAGCAGGCTCCAGGCTCTGAGCCATCAGCCCAGAGCCCGACGCGGGGCTCGAACTCACGGACCGCGAGATCGCGACCTGAGCTGAAGTCGGACGCTTAACCAACTGAGCCACCCAGGCGCCCCTGCCTCTAAACTTTTTAAATAATGTTTATTAATGTTTGAGGCTGGGAGGGGCAAAGGGAGAGGGAGGGAGACACAGAATCCAAAAGAGGCTCCAGGCTTGAGCTGTCAGCACAGAACCTGACACAGGGCTCGAACCCATGAGCCAGGAGATCATGACCTGAGACAAAGTGGGACGCTTAACCACCTGAGCCACCCAGACACCCCTGATTGTTGCCTCCAATTCCTTCACTCCCATTCTCCCAAATCCATCGTCCCCCTTGGTGTCTCTGTTCACTGCCTCAGTGAACAGTGTCTCATTTTGAGCACAAGGTGGTATCATCCTTCTTGAAATCACCTCTTCTCTGAAATCCCTGTCATTACATTTACCTGGTTTGCCATCTGCCAGACTGAATGCCCTTTCTGTCTCCTTCATGCACTTCCCTCTCTCTCTAAAGTCGGTGTGCCCAGGACTCAGGGTGAGGTCTCTATGCTTCCGTCTGCACCTGCAGTCTCATGGCATTAAATATTATCCAACTCCCATGACCTCCTGTCTTCTTCCTACCTGGAGGGCTCTCCCCATGGATATCTAAGAGTATCTCACGCTAACAATGCAAACATGGAAGTCCTCCTGCCCTGGGGAAAAAAACTGTCTCTGTTTTTCCTGCCCCAAGTCTCTTTTCCTCTTTGTCCAGGAGCAGGTGACATGAGCCTTCTGTGTTGTTGTCACGAGCATGCTATGAAGGCGTGCGCTCAGAAGACACGCAAGTCGTGTCTTTCCACGAGGCCAGTTTAAGTCAGTCATCAAGCAGGGTTAACATAATTCTAAAGCAGGTTCAGGATTCCCAACCCAGTGACATTGCACCACGTGATTCACTTGGCTCCTTACATGGCACACAAAGGAGAACACTAGACAAGTCACACAACAAACGAGCTAACATACGGGGGGTAGGAAGCTAAGGAACCAAACGCGAAGTCAGTGTGTGGGCTCACAGCCGAGATGAGGCCTCAGTCCGGTCCGGGTCAGCTCTCGGCACTTACTGCTTATTATGTTCAAGCAGCGAGGGATCCCAGTTCTGTTTGGAGATCAGTCAGGCGGAGCCTTCGGCATCAGCTACCTTTCTGAAGTGGTCAGGCAGGGGTCAGTGTCTGAGGAGTCCGACAGCTTGCTGCCAAAATCCTACCCCTTTAAAGGGATTTCATCAGCGTTGGGCCCCTGCAGGCCTCCGCTGCTTCTGCCTGCTCTCAGTTCTGGGGTGTCATCAGCTGGCGCTGGTCTCAGGGATATCTGGTAGCTGCAGTACGCTTGGCTGCTTGTGTCATTGCTTGACTCAGGGACCTGCTTGCTCTCTACAATTATCAGCAAGGGACCTGCTTGCTCTCCACAATCTTGCTCTCTACAGTTATCTAAGCCAAAAGCTCAGGAATCATCTTTAGATGCTTTTCTCCTGTATCTGTCATACCTATCCATCAGCAAACCCTGCCTTCTTTAGAGCCAAAATAATATACGGTAAAACCCTGGTCTGCGAGCATAATTCGTTCTGAAACGGGCTTGTAATCCAAAGCACTTGTATATCAAAGTGAATTTCCCTGTAAGAAATAACGGAAACTCAGATGACTTGTCCCACAACCCAAAAATATTCATATAAAAATGACTACAGGGGCGCCTAGGTGGCTGAGTTGGTTGAGCATCCAACTCTTGGTTTCGGCTCAGGTCATGATCTTGTGGTTTGTGAGATCAAGCCCTGTGGTGGGCACTGCGCTGACGGTACGGAGGCTGCTTGGGATTCTCTCTCTCTCCCTCTCTCTCTGCCCTTCCCCCACTCATGCTTGCTCTCTCTCAAAATAAACTTAAAAATTTTTAAATGATGATAATACTGTAATATAATACAAAATAATAAAGAAACTATAAAATATAAAGAAAAATAAATTAACCTGCACTTACCTTTGAAAAACTTCATGAGTGGTGTGAGGGAGACAAGAGAGAGGAGGGCTATTGTGTAGGACAACTTTCATTATCACTAATGGAGTCACTGCAATCTATTGACTCAATGGAATCTTTTTTTCTGCATGGGGGCCATTGTATACGCTTGCATGAATGTTGACTACAGTACCGTATTAATAAACTCCTGTCAGATGCTGTATTTAATGTAACTGGCAACAAGGCAGCAGAGGAAAGGGTCTATGTCTGCAGGCAGCCTGACCTAGAACGAAGCAAAGCATTCCTAAGCTTACTCTTGTATGGAAAAGCAAAGGACTGTCCATAGGTGCTTTGAAGTGACAAAAAATACAGGAGTGCCAGTTGTGGGCACCTTCCAGTGTTCTGAAAAATCACGGATTTCTACCAAACATCATGGTGTGAGACTAAGCATCTGAGCATGGGAGATGATCACCCACAATCCTGCAGGGAGAGGGAGAGAGAGAGAGAGAGAGAGAGAGAGAAGAACCACTGGCTCAGTTGTGATCACATGACATTCAGCATCACGTACTACTACTCACATTACAAGACATTACTCGTTTACCAATTTAAAAATTTGGGGTGCCTGGGTGGCTCAGTCGGTTGAGCGTCCGACTTCGGCTCAGGTCATGATCTCACAGTCTGTGAGTTCGAGCCCCGCGTTGGGCTCTGTGCTGACAGCTCAGAGCCTGGAGCCCGCTTGGGATTCTGTGTCTCCCTCTCTCTCTCTGCCCCTCCCCTGCTCATGCTCTGTCTCTCTCTGTCTCAAAAATAAATAAAAACATTAAAAAAATAAAAATAAAGATAAAAAAATAAAATTTGTTAGAAATGTTTGCTCGTCTTACAGAACACTCCCAGAACAAGTTACTCGCAATCCAAGGTTTTACCGTCTACCCCAGATCCAAGCGCTTTTAGTCTATCATCTAGTCACGTGCCATGACACAATATACATTCTACTGATACCCATGTCTATTGTGGCAAGATCTGCCAGGTGCTCACAAATCCTCACTTCCCAGTCTCCCTGAACTTACTTCAGACCACATGACTGGGTTCATGCTGCTGGAAGAAGGAAACAGGTAGCATATGCTGCCCCCAGCTTCAAATGGCCCCCTCAGTCTTCCTCTCACAGGCCGGAAGCAGGGGTCGAGGAGTTGGCAGAGCGACAAGCTGTTCCAGCCCAGACCCCAAACCACCTTCCGGGGTTGCTGCCCAGAGTTGCCTCCCGAGCACATCACACCATGCAGTGTGAGGAATAAACTTTTTTATGTTAAGCAACTGACATTTGGGAGCTTTCTGGGCACTGCAGCCGGCATGTACCCTAATGGATGGACACGTATAAAAAGCACATGTAGAGACTGATCCACGTGGACCAGTAGCTACCTCTGGGACGGCGCTTGAACTGGGTGCATCAGACAAGGTGAACCTCAGCCTAATCTACAATGTTTTTATTTTCACAATGCATACATTTTAGGTGTTGATAACAAATTTACAAGACAATCCCTGGGGGCACCTGGGTGGCTCAGTTGGTTGAGCATCTCACTCTTGATTTTGGCTCAGGTCATGACCCCAGGGTTGTGGGATTGAGCCCTGTGTTGGGCTCTATGCTGAGTGTAGAGCCTGCTTAGGATTCTCTCTTCCTCTCTCTCTCTCCCCCTGCCCCATCTCTTAGCCCCTCTCCCCCACTTGCATGTTCTCTCTCTCTCTCTAAAAATAAAAAAAAATAAAAATTTAATTTTTTTTTTCAACGTTTATTTATTTTTGGGACAGAGAGAGACAGAGCATGAACGGGGGAGGGGCAGAGAGAGAGGGAGACACAAAATCAGAAACAGGCTCCAGGCTCTGAGCCATCAGCCCAGAGCCCGACACGGGGCTCGAACTCACGGACCGCGAGATCGTGACCTGGCTGAAGTCGGACGCTTAACCGACTGCGCCACCCAGGCGCCCCTAAAAAAAAAAAATAAAAATTTAAAAAGACAATCCCTGAATTCCCCTCCTCTTGCTCCTGGAAAACTCTATTCCCGAACTGCCTTTCCCTTACTCAGCTCCATGGTTCCCTGGGCTCCATGCCTTGGCTCAGGGCTAGGGCAGGAAAGGATGAGATACAGTCAACGAATCAGTCAACAGACACCAGCACCAATCCCTTGGGCCCTGGACTGTCACAAACTGGACAGGATGAGGTAAATGAGTCATGTTCCCTGGCCCTGGGCAGCTTTCTCATCAGAGTGGCCACTCTGTGCAAAGAACTGTGCTGTATTACAAGCTCACATGCTGAAGATGGGACTTGTCTGGGACACAAGGGAGCCGACTCTCTGGGTCTGTCTCTTCATCAGTGTCCAAAGCTAGCAGGGAGGCAGAACAGAAAGGATAATTGCATCAGGGCGAGGACAGAATGTGTGCTCAGATCAAGGAGAAAGGCCACAAAAGTAGAAGTGATCACATCAGGAGCACCTAAAGAAGACACGCCTAAGGTGGGTCTTCATGGCTGAGCACAAGCTCAATGAGACAGCAAGAGTAAGGGAAGGAGCATGCAACTCGGCAGGACCCACATGTGCAAAGCATAACAGGTGAAATGATCCTTTACTGTCAAGACACCGATGGCCTCACTCTGTTATAAACTCAGGGTGTGTGCATGGGAGAGGCACTCTGGGCAGGCACCCCTGTGTGAATTTGGACTTGATCCACAGGGCTGCCACCACCACTGTGTAGATTGCATCCTTGGGTGTCTGGCCACAAGGGCAAATGGGGCTGAAGTCCAATCAACTCAATCCACCAAGCAATGCACCCTGGCACTGGTTTGAGTCTACCCGTAGAAAGGGATGGCTTTTTCTCACTTCCCAAATATGCTGTGGAGTCTAACAGCAGCCTTCATTATCCTGCTCCCAACACCACAGCTTTCAAAGCCTTTTCACTTGTCGGATCTCACTGAATGAATTCTCACAACTCCGTGAAATAGGGATTATGAGCACGATTTCACAGATGAAGAAATAAGGCTGAGAGGTGGAGGAGGACAAAACTCTCCAAAGAGGCACTACTCAATTCCAGGGAGTCTACTCAGGTCAAAAGATCTTGGGAAATGGGGTGCCTGGGTGGCTCAGTTGGTTGAGCGTCCGAGTTTCGCTCAGGTCATGATCTTACAGTTTGTGGGTTCGAGCCCCTCGTCAGGCTCTGTGCTGACAGCTCAGAGCCTGGAGCCTGCTTCCAATTCTGTCTCTCCCTCTCTCTCTCTGCCCCTCCCCCACTTGCAGTCTTCCTCTCTCTCTCTCTCTCTCTCTCTCAAAAAAAATAAATAAAAATTTTAAAAAATTAAAAAAAAAAGATCTTGGGACAAATTAGTGAGACTGTTGGCCATTTGCCCTGTGCAAAACACAGGCTTGACGAATACAACTAAAGTTCATTATATGCATTGTGCAACATGACCAGAAATAGAAATCTGAACAAGGCAAAATAATAGCTCTTTTAATAATTCTAATATTTCCTTTCATTCTATTAGACTGTCTTTGGTGGAAACTCATCTATAAAAGGATGGACTATCCCCTCACTATCTGGCAGCAGAGACCAGGTCGTGACTGCTTCATGACATCAAGCAAAAATCCATTTTGTGGCCCCTCCTACGATGGGGAGGGGCCTACAATTTCACACATCTGAAATGTTAGATATTTCACCAAGAAACCAAGGCAAGTAACACTATCTGATATTTACCTAATATTACTTGGGTGGAAGATAAATGGGACTTTGCGGGGAAAAAAATCCTTCTGATGGAATTCTTTTTCCTGGTTTATGAAAAAACAGCCTGACAAAGGGAAAGGCATGTTCCCAACCTTGGCCAAGGTCCCTGAAGCATCCAGGCACCAAAGGTTGTACGAAGAAGCTATGAGTGAATTCGGACCCCGAACTAGCTTCTGAGTCCACTATGGGGCCTGTTGTCCAAGGATAGATGAAGGTACCAAAACACTGGGTAGGTAAGCGTCCTTGTTTCTATCTGGAACATTAATGAGATACATAAAATTCATCGAGAGTTGTACTAGAAACACCTAACCTAAGTTTATAAAACAAGTTGTCTACGGTCTTTCTAAAAGTTCCAACAACCAAGCCAGTTTACAGGTAGCCAGTACTCAGGGGCTACTGGAGAAAGCTTTGAATACGGTTTCGGCGCCATCTTGTGTCAGTATCGAGATCAGCATTTCTAAACAAGAAAAAGAAAAAAAAACATACAGCAGAGGTATGAGGGAGTTGATAGACTCTGGGAGGGGTGAGTAGCCAGGTGTTCCTGAAAATTTAGGGACGGAAGGGAGATGCCAATGGAGAAACAGGCTGGGGCCAGCTCCTGAAGGAAGCCTGTGTTTCACAGGCACTGAAGGGCTGTTAGCACCTCAGTGAGGTGATCAGATGTGTGTTTTAGAACACTTCAGGTGCAGGCATACAGTCATGGGCTTCAAGAAGGCATCAGGTGCTTATGGGGTCAGCATGTCCAAGCCTATGCTTACTATCAGAATTCTTGGGCCAGATCATAGGAATAGCTGCCTTCTAACGGAACACGAGCAGGGATTATTGGCTGACGTGCTCACATCTCTATCCACACTGCCTAGAACCTTAAGAGTTCTTCTTAAAAAATGAAAGGGGCACATGTCACAATAGAAAGACGCCATGATAATACTGTCAAAGTGCAGATCCCCTACCCCATCCATCCCCCCAAGCACCTTTGTGAGAATAAGGCATCTCACAAGCCTGACCAGCAGGCATCAGTCTCCTAACCTTACAGGTGAAAACAAGGAGGCTGAGCGAGGTTGCCCTGCTAAGAGCAAAGACCCTCTCCCCATCTGTGACTCCTTCACTGCTCAGGCCCCAGAGAGCTCCTGTTTCATGTAAATATGTTGGACTTTGGGACCAGGCAAGGCTTAACCGTGTGTCAGCGGTGTCACACATGTACCCTCTGGACCTCCAGGTTATGGCATCTACCGCACGCCCGGAAAATGAGGCTTAATTATGGTTCCAGAAAAACGGTCTTTCAAGTGACGTTCCCCAGGACGAACCCCAACGAGAGAGGGAACATTCAATCCCCCTAGAAAATATAAAAACTCCGCATCATCCCCTGAGGGGGAGGGCTTAAGAAAGGCTGAGTCTTCTGCCTCCCTCCATTACCCTAATTGTACAAGGGGGGAAACTGAGGCCACCAAAGAAGAGAGTCTCTCTGAAGCTACTTCGCAGGCTCGGGAAACCGGAGTGCACGGCTTTCCCATTGGTCCTGGAAAGGAGGGGTCCAGGGACGATGTGCTACAGGATTTCCGGGGCAGCCTCACCTCTGCACGCTCCCATCGCCTCCGCTAGCCGCGACCCACTCGGCTTGGTTCCTGTCACCCGCTGGGCTCCACGTGACTCTGCGCTGACGCTCGCCTCCTCCTGGCACCACTCGGCTCCACCCGACTCGCTCCGGGCACCAGTCGGCTCCACTCGGCCTCTCTCGGCTCCGCTCGGCCCCCGTTCGGCCCCTTTCGGCCCCGCTCGAGGCTTCGCTCGGCTCACACGTGCTTAGCCTCTGAGCCAGTGGAATCTCGTAATTTCTCACCTTCGCCGGGCTAGTCACGCGGCCGCCTGCTGGGTCGGGCCAGGCCCACCTCGGGTTGTGTCGCGCGCAGCTCGGCTCCACCGGGCACACCTCGTTCCCTTCTTCAGTCGCCTACGAAGCTCCCCCGCACGCCCGTGCACCTGCCAAGTCCTCACTTACCGGTGGTCCGCTCTGGGGGAATTGGTCCCAGGTGACCCCGAAAGGGTCTCCCAGGGTTTACGTCATCGCGGTCGCCTCGCGGACTGAGGGACGGTTCTGAGTTTGGCGGACTTGGCGTCGCGTCCAGGGCCTCCCATGTCACAACTGGATGAACTTGGGGCACCTCCCCTCTCTGAGTCTCCGTCTCTCCATCTGCACCAGGAAGCTGTTGAAAATTCCGCTCTCCTGAGGCTACTTGGAGGATTTGGGAGCCAGTGAGCACGTGTGAAAAGCCATCTATGTGCTGAGTGAGTGTGGACGCAGGATGATCTCCGGCCCAGCATCCTCTGGGAGCACTCAAGACCAAACTGGGCATGTTTTAGAAGACCTGGCTCTCTGCTTTGCCCCAGTGGTTTGAGCACATCGCTTAGACGCGCTGAATCCGTTTCCTCTCCTTAAGGTAGGCATAGCTCCTTAGCGAGCAGGAACCGTCTGCGCTCGCCCTGCCCTCCAGCCCAAGACGGCTCAGAAAGAGGCTGCACAGGTGTCAGTCCCGTTTCCCATCCTTTAGAAAGTTGGCCTGGGGCAAGGATAGCCTCTTATAACAACTCTGTGTGTGACTGAGATAGATTCATTCCAGAAACATTTAGTAGCTTTGAACTCGGTGCCGGGAAAACGGCAAACAGTTGGCGGCTTGAGTTGTAGGCTGCAGAAGCTGAATTTACTAATTTGCGTAACAACAGTTGTTGGAAGGATACCGCGAGATAGTGGAATGGGGGGTGCTTGAAGACAAGGGTCGGTAAAGCAGGAGCGGGGCTGTCCCAGGTGGTTTAGGTGCCCCAAACTTCTGAGCAGTCACTCCTGGACACTGCTGCTTTTTGAAGGCACTCTCTAACCTTTTCTGCTGTCTGAGCTGTCCCTGCTCAGAGTCTGTGTGTCTGGAGAAGGAGTCTGATTAATGGGGCATAGGTGTCAGGACCTGTTTCACATTGGAGTAGGTTTTGAAGGATGAGTAGAAAGTTACCAAAGGGAAGGGGACCTTCTAGGTAGGAGCTGCGTGTACAGGGCATGTCCAGCACAAGGCAGGAATCTTGGGGCGGTCTCAGAAAGCTGCTTCCCACACTGTGCCGCGTGCTTGCCTGGTTATCTTAGTCAATGCTCATGAGAACCCTACAGAGGTAGGTATGATTAATTTTTTTGGAAAGCGATTTTATTGTCTTATAAAAATACGAAATGCTTTGTAAAGAATCCACACTATACAAAAAAATACTGCCAAAATGGGAGGGGGGATCACATATATTCAAGTACCCCAGATATGCAGGAATAATATTAGGCAACATCATTCCAGGTATCCTTCTAGGCATATATATTGCAGGAGGGAAGAAGGAGAGAAGGAAGGAGAAAGTTTGGGTGGAAGGAAGGTAGGGAGGGTAGAAGAAAGGAAAGAAGGAAACGAAAGAATTTTATAAAGTGGGGTCACACTCTGTATGCTAATTTTTTTGTTGATTTCCATTTGTAATGTTTATTTTAACAACTACAAATATAAACTTGAGTCCTGAGTTTTTATTTAACTAAGTATGAAATAATGAAATAATGTTATAATGAATAATGAAATAATGTTAAATAATGAAAAATTTCCAAATCTTTTTTTTCAAATGTTTACTTATTTTTGAGAGAGAGACACACAGAGCATGAGTGGGAGAGAGGCAGAGAGAGAGGAACGCACAGAATCCGAAGCAGGCTCCAGGCTCCGAGCTGTCAGCACAGAGCCCACGCGTGGCTCAAACTCATGAACTGATAGATCTTGACCTGAGCTGAAGTCAGACACTTAAAGGACTAGGCCACCCAGGTTCCCCTCCAAGTCTTTAAATATGCTTTGGAAGCAACATTATAATGGCTGCATAATATTCTATCAAGTTCATGAATTATAAATCATAACTTATTCTCTTATTTACCTAAAGTTGGACATTTTGATTATTGCTAATTCTCACTGTTATAAATAACATTGCAGGAAACATCTTTGCATATGCATATATCTGTGAACCTATCTCTGATTATATCTTTAGAAGTAGGGTTACTTATTTAAGGACTATGAATATTTTTGAGATGATTTTCAGTTTGCTTTCCTAAAATTAGTATTAATTTATAACCTCACAAATAATGCATGAGTGCCTGTTTTTTTGTTTTGTTTTGTTTTTATTTTAGAGAGAGAGAGCGAGGGTGGGAGCACGTGGGGTGGGGGAGAGGGGCAGAGAGAGAGAGAGAGAGAGAGAGAGAGAGAGAGAGAGAGAGAGAGAATCTTAATCAGGCTCCATGCTCAGCAGGGAGCCCGATGCAGGGCTTGATCCCATGACCCTGGGATCATGACCTGAGCCAAATTCAAGAGTCAGATGCTTAATGGACTGAGCCACCCAGGTGCCCCTCATGAATACCTGTTTCAGTGAGTATTGAAAATTCACATTTAAAGTATATTTGGTCAAGTGTACAGATTATAAATAGTGTTTTATTGTGGCTCTATTGCCTATTTCTCTAGGATTGAGTTTGGTGATTTTTTATATATTTGTTCTAATTAATGTTTTTTCAATCAAGAATTGGCTATCCCATGTTCTTCTTTATTAGAGTAATCGTGATTTTTAGAGCCTTTTATTATGTATCAAGGGTAGCTACCTCTAGTCAAAATTATTTTTACCTAAGTGAATATGTACTTGAATATTTTGTGTATAGTTTTGTTTGCTTTTTATAATGTACAGAAATTTTAACTTCATTACATCATTTTTTTCCTTTGTGATCTCTTTCATTGCCTTTATCTTATCTTAGAAAAGATACCTTTTTACCTTCATGCCAGTTAAAAGACACATCTGTTTTCACCTAGTGTTTTAGAGTTTTATTGTTTACACCAAAATCTTTAATAAACCCCTTACTATGGTGTAAGTTAAATGCTTAGTTATTCTTCACTAAGTAGTTTTCCAAAAATCTTTTTGAGTCAATCATCCATCTCTTTTCCATTTGCTCATGATGCTTCTTCACAGTACACCTATTTCTTATTCTGTATGCTAAATTTTAAAATAACATATGGAGCTTACTGATTTTTGAATTTAACGAAAGAAAAAGAATTTAATGGAAATAAAAGCAGTTCTAACTTTACTCGTTGGTTTGTTACCATATCAGATATTATTTCCTACAAGACCCCCCAAGATTATGAAGAATATTAAGAAGTTGGGAGTCATGTATTTTTTTTAAATTACACATTTCACTCCGCTCTATTTTTCCCTACCGTGAAGGATGAGAAAAGTAAGGCCCTCACACTCTTCCCTGCCCACACCCAACATTCTGCTGCTGGGCTATTGTTTTTATAATGCCAAGGTCTGTGATAATCACATTTACTCTGCCACCTCCCTTCCCTTGGATGTTTAGACCTAGTTCTGAGTTTATTTGGAAGCACTGCTTACCTCTGGTCCTGTTACTTTGTCTTTTCCCTCCAAGTTCCCTGTCTAACTGTATCTCTTGGTTGACATAGTCCCACTGACAAATGTGACCTCAGGCTTGTTCGAAGACACTTTGTCCATGGCAAAACAGTGCAACAGTCAAGATTCTCATCTATATTCGCCTGACTTCAGAGACAGTGCTCAGGAGAGCAATGGGAGCCATGAGTTTTAGTTTTAGGGGGCATGGGGGAGGCACGCCCTCTTTCTGAACCTTCTGAGGAGGCCAGAGGAATGTGGATAGGAACCCATGGCTAGCTCTACTCCAAGGGATCACATTCAGGACTGGGATTTCTGTGGTGCCAGGAAGTCCTCAGCCCTCTTAGTGGGTCCTCTTGGCATAGCTTTATCTGGAGTCTGATGACTATGGACAGAAAGTAGAAAAATGAGTGTGCTCGCTTTGGGGGCACATATACTAAGGTTGGAACAGCACAGAAATTAGCATGGCCCTTGTGCAAGGGTGACACACAAATTCGCGAAGTGTTCCATATTAAAAGAAAAGAAAAGAAAAACAGTAGAACAATGAGGTGGTCCAAAGCATCTGTTTTCCTTCTATCAGAAACAAAAATTCCCCAGCCAGAGGCCTAAACAACAAGAAGTCTATCTTCTTTTCACTTGGGGGAGAAACGAAAGCCCAGAGTTGCCTTCTGGGCTGCAAGGGCAGCTCACCCAGGCCGGTGAGTCCCAGGATCCTTCTAGTTTTTCATTCTGCCGTTCTCGAGATGGCAGCCCGAGGACCACAAAGAGGGGAAAACGCAAGGGACGAAGAACCTGTGACTTCCATCTACATCTCAGTGGCCGCCACAGAGCCATGGCCACTCCTAGCAGCAACAGATGCTGGGATCTGTACGTTTTTAAGTCTGTCAAAAGACAGAAGCTTTGTCTCATGATAACTGATGTTTCTTATTTTATTTTAGTTTAGTTTATTTTTTGTTCCAGTTTTTATCGAAATTCCAGGTAACATAAGGTATTATATCAGTTTCAGGAGAATTCAGTGATCCATCACTTCCATAGAACACCCAGTGCTCATCACAACAAGTGCCCTTCTTAACACTCATCGCCCATCTAGCCCATGCCCCACCCACCTCCCCTCCATCAGCCCTCAGTTTGTTCTCTGTCGTGAAGAGTGTTTTATGGTTGCCTCTCTTCTCTTCCCCCCAGGTTCATTTGTTTTCTTTCTTAAATTCCACATATGAGTGAAATCATATGGTATTTGTCTTTCCCTGACTGACTTATTTCACTTAGCATCATACATTCTAGGTCCATCCATGTGGTTGCAAATGGCAAGATGTCATTCCTTTTGATGGCTGAGTAATATTCCATTATGTATCTAGATAGATAGATAGATAGATAGATAGATAGATAGATAGACAGACATATATATATATATATATTCCATTCTATATATATTTCTTTCTATTTAAAATTAATAAATATGTATACATATATATACCACATCTTTATCCGTTCATCAGCCAATGGACTTTTGGGCTCCCTCCCTAGTTTGGCTATTGTTGATGATACTACTATAAACACTGGGGTGCATGTGACCCTTCAAATCTGTCTTTTTGTAGCCTTTGGGTAAATAGCCAGTAGTGCAATTGCTGGATCATAGGGTAGTTCTATTTTTAACTTTTTAAGGAATCTCCACACGTACTTCAGAGCGGCTGCACCAGTTTGCATGCCCACCAACAGTGCAAGACGGTTCCCCTTTCTCCACATCCTCGCCAACATGTGTTGTTTCCTTGTTTTTAATTTTATTCATTCTGGCAGGTCATGATAAATGATATTTCTTCATAGATTTTTAACCTATGGTGATAACACTTACGTTCATATATTTGTTTGAAATGCCAAATGTGACTCTGGCACAGAGCCAGCTGTAGTGGGTACAGTGGTGAAGTGACAAGGTGCTTGTCCTCACATGGGTCACTTGGGGTGCTCACATGTGCAAAGCGCATAATATGTGTTACTCCTTTTAGTTCTCATAACAGCACTGGGAAGTAAGTACTGTCATCCCGATCTTATGGGCAGGTAAACAGAGGTTCTGAGAGGCTAATAATCTATTCAAGGGTCCATACTTATATAACATGGCCAGAATCCAAACTCATGTTGGTCTCCTCCAAAGCTTTGGCTCTTAACAATTATTCCACACTAGCGGTTTCCATCACTGGCTGCATCCAATGCCTGGGACCTATCCCTCAGATTCCGATTTAATTGGTTGGAGGTGAAGCACAGACATCAGTAAGACTGTATTTTATTTAAAGCGCACAACAACTGGAGATGGAGGTATTTTTCTCTCTACTTAAAATTAGGTAAACTAAGATCCGGAGAGGTAGATTCACTTGCCCAAAGTTACACAGCAAGTTCACAGTGGAGCTGGGATGTGGGTCCACATCTCCTCACCTTCTCCAAAGAGCTGTCTTTGGCTCCAGAAAAGGGTGACTTCCATAAAGTTGTGAGGCACACTGGCCAACCCCTCTGCTCCAGCCAGCCCAGAATCCTCCCTAGGAATGTGTGTGCCTGAGGGGCAGGGCACCACGTGGGAGCTGGGTGATAAACAGGTCAGGTTAGGCCAGGATGTGCGGCGGAAGCCCAGCCTGCTGAAGGCAGAGGTGTGGCTGGGCCAGGGTGAGGGCCGGACGTGGGGAATGCACTTTTTCCCCAGCACAACAAGCTGTGGGCTTCCTCCACCCTAGCTGAGCCCTGCCTGATATGTCAGGCCCAGAATGGGTCACTAGCCGGGGACTGGAGGGCTGGCAGGCAGGCAGGAGCCCAGGGCCAGTCCCCAGAGGAAGTCACATGGCAGGGGTCACAGGCCTGACCCAGGAATGGTGAAGGGAGGGAGATATTTCAGGCCTGAGAGGAAGGGCCCAACCCACGAGATGAATCACCCGGGACAGATTATCCTGAGGAAGACCTTGGGGGTGGAATTGTG
The DNA here is from genome assembly GCF_014898765.1 of Herpailurus yagouaroundi. NCBI lineage: Eukaryota > Metazoa > Chordata > Mammalia > Carnivora > Felidae > Herpailurus > Herpailurus yagouaroundi. Next base: position 692,791 of record NW_024412414.1, on the reverse strand, counting down.
ATAAGCACCGTCCTCCCAAGGTGACCAGGAGCCTGTGGTCAGCTGGCCAGTGATCAGCCAGGCCCCGTGTGGCTGGAGCACTCGTGTATCTAAGAAGGCCCACTAGCTCCAGATGCATTGCCAAAGTGACCTCTCAGAGACCTTATACCGTGAGGAGGAGCATCTCTACCTTCAGGATGAGAAAACAGAGCCTCAGAGCTAAGCTGCTCACTCAAGGTCACACGCCGAGATGGGATTTGAAATGGGAGCCTGCCAACTGGCCTCTCCAAAGCAGGGAGCTCAGATGGCGACCATCTTCCCTCTCCACATGCTCCCTGTGTGGACCCGGAGTCTCACCAGCAAAACCACCAGGCTCTAGACGTATAACGGCAAGCCAGGCCTCGGGTCTTATGCTTGCTTCTGGATGAGGCGCTTGACTTGCCCAAACTGCTGAAGGTACAGACGGGAAGGATGGATCTCAGAGAGGGCAGAGGGCTTGCCCAGGATTCCGGAGTAAGTCCGTCAGAGGCCGACTCAATCTGACTTCTGCCTCCCAGCCCATGGGTCTGTGCACTGCACTAGTATTTGGATCCTCAACAGACTCTGCTCCGATGAAGCCAGACATGGTTGGTAGCTGGGGAGCTCCTTAGAAGCAGAAGAACGACTCCTACCTCTGCCAGGAGGCCCTGCTTGATCTGGAGGGGACCTGGGCATCTGTATTTGTAACCAAGTCATTCTGATGGATGAAGAAGTTTGAGAAACACTGGCACAGATGACCTTTAAGATTCCTTCTGGTCCTAAAGGCTGGGTTCCAATATATGTCATGACCATTGTCATCGTCATCATCATCATCATCAAATACCTGTCATATGTTGAGTGCATGATATATGCCAGATACTCTGATAAATGCTTTACGTACATGATTTCATGTGACTCAGAGGTAGCACCATTATCCTCCCCGTTTTACAGAGGAGGTAGCTGAGGCTGAGAGAGGCTAATTATTTTCCTAAGATCACAAAGCAAGTGGCTGAGCCGAGGCTCAAGGCTGGGTCTGCCCCAGCAGCCTCAGCGGCCTTTCACATCTGACTCTTCCCCTAACCGGCCATGTCTTGGGAGCCTCTAGTACCTGCTTTTGGATTCAGTCTCGCCATCTATGGGACGGACAGTCTCTTTGCACTCTTCGGGCTCTGCCTCAAATTTGCAAACTGGCCTTTGGGTTTGCCGCCCAGCCGAGCAGCTAACGGGACTCTGGCAGCAGGAGGAGTGAGGTGCTGCTTTTCCAGCCTGCATGCCCATGTTCCAGCTCCTCCCAGTCGGGGTGCTTCAGCCCTATTCATCCTGGCCCCCCTGTGTTAAGCACTGAATCACTGACCTGGGGTGAATGGACTTAGTGCGTAGCAGTGGGAGGGCTGGGATGGAGATGAAACCAGAGTAGAGGCCCCCGTTGTTAGCAGGGTGGGGAGACATGGAGACAGAAAGGAAATTGACGGTTAACTTTTATTAAGCACTCTCTGGGTGCCAGACACTCAGCGAGTTGCTGGACAACCAACTGAACCTCTCAACATCTCAGTTTCCTCTTCTGGAGAATGAGGTGGTTACGAGGGGTAAATGACACCCATTCGATTATTCATTTACCCAACAATCATCCATGAGGGCCGATTATTTGCCAGCCATCTTTCTCGGAAATGCAGCAGCGAAGTGACAAATACCTCCCTCCTAGGGCTAACAGGGCAGCCAGGAAAACAGGTAGAAATGAGTCAGCAAAGAAATACATCCTGTAAAATTGGAGAGTGGCAAGAAATGCTAGGAAGCTAAATAAAGCCAGGGTAAGATGTGTGTGGAGTGCTGAGAAGGGACAGGATGAATGGGCAGGGGCTGCTCGCATGAAGTAAGGGACCACTGATAAAACTACCTGGGAGAAGAGTGTTTCCAGGGGGCAAAGAAATGGAGCCTGGCACATGGCGGGTGCTCAGTAAATGGTGAATGCCGTCAGAGCTCAGAGGGAGGGACCCTGTCCTTACTGTACCAGGTGGGCGGTCTCTGTGTTGGGGCTGCTTCCTGGCCATGGGAATGTGGCCTGTGAACGCCCCCCTTCTCGTCCCACTTGCCCCCATCCCGGGAGAGCGGGCCTGGAGGTGGGCAGCCCCAAGCAGGTGGAGGAGGCGGAGCTTCCATGGGAAAGGCTGCAGCACACTCACCAGCCTGACGCACAGCGGGGGCCCCCCCAAGTGGAGCCAGGGTGACAGTCACGAGGGGGCTGGACACGGGGCAGCTACAAGACAACAGAGGCCCGCCTCACTCTCGAACACCCACACTGGGTCACCGCCCTGCTCAGACACAGGGGACGTGGGCGGTTTCCCACATCTACAGAATGAAGTCTGCAGGCTTCTGCAACCTTCTTGCCGGCTCCTCCACCTCTCCCCCCGACCCGGGGCTCCACAGGGGCTGGTCGGCCCTGGGTCCAGGGAGCTTTGCTGGAGCGCGGCCTCTGTGCACCCTCTTCTGGAAGTGCTCGCGCCAGGTGAGGGGGGCACACCAGCACACAGGCGAAGGTGATACAGCAAGCTGGCTGCTGTGATGGGGGCCAGCGCGGGGCCCATGAAGAATAATGGTCCTGGTGGAGGAATGTGCCAGGGATGGCTTCTGGAGGAGGGGACTGCATCTCAAAGCGTGTCATTCGGTTCTCAGCCGAGAGGTCTGCTCTGGCCGCACTAGCTGAGAGGCCCCACCAAGCCACTTTCTCTCACACTCCTTATTAGGAGTGCACTGTGGGGGCACCTGCGAGGCTCGGTCGGTTGAGCATCTGACTTGGCTCAGGTCATGTTCTCATGGTTCGTGAATTCGAGCCCCGCATTGGGCTCTGTGCTGACAGCTCGGAGCCTGGAGCCTGCTTCAGATTCTGTCTCTGTCTCTCTCTCTGCTCCTCCCCTGCTCGCGCACTCTCTGTCTCTCTCTCAAATGTAAATAAACATTAAAAAAAAAAAAAAAAGACTGCACTATGATGGTGAACAGGACCCTACACTGGCCCCTAACCTCGTGGAAACCCCTCCCTCCCCAGCATGAGGAGACAGACAAGAAAGAAACAGTGAGAATAAAAGCAGGGTCCATGAAGAGGCCAGTGCTGTGAAGGGAGGAGATAGGTGAAGGGAGGGCAGGCGGCTGAAGGTGAGGCTACTTTAGAGTGGGTCTGGGAAGGTGAGGAGTGACATTTCAGGGACTTTCTCAAAGCCACACAGGGTAGTGACAAAACCGAGGGGAGAACCTCATTCTCTTGGCTTCCATAGAAGAGCTGCCTCATGCCCCATGGTCCCAGTATTCCCTCATGCTAAAAAACCCACACACTTTTCCAACAGCCTTTCCCAGATGCCGATCACTGGGGGCCTGCTTCACGGGAATCGCTGCTGCTTCCAGTTGCTCCCAACAGCTCCAGGCTTTTTCTCTGGTTTCTGTTGCTGAGGTTGTCTTAGAAGCACAAACAAAGAAACAAAAGAAACAAATACGAATGGGAAGACTCTACTATCCCAACCCTGGGAATCCGATGATGGAGACTGTTTTAAACGTGGACATCCTATCTGGATCAGTGGTGGCACCAAGCAGTGGTTGTGGCCTTTTCATTAGTTTAATGTTACAGTTGCACACGTGGTACTCGCTGTGTTCCAGGCAGCATCATAAGCACTTGACGTGTAGCGTCTCAAACCTCACAACAACCCTACAAGGCAGAAACTGTTACAATCCCCAGTTTACAGATGAGGGAACTGAAGCAAGGAGAATTTAAGTAACTTGCCTAAGGTCATGGAGATAACAGAGTGGAGCCAGATTTGAACCAGTCCAGAACTAGCAGTGCTCCATGCATGTTCCTAATAATGCGGTCCTGGGGACCCAAGCAGCCTCTCCTTCTGCATCCAGCAGGGGGAGCCAAAGGCCAAGGCCCTCTGTGCCCCTGCCCCAGGCATGCTTGGCAGGCTAAAAAAGGAGCAGCATCTGCTGTAGAGACACCCTTTTCCCTTGATCCAAGCAGAAAGCGCCAAATGGGGAGAAAACCTCTTGGTTAGCATAGCTCTGTCAAAGAAGAACTTTCTGCAGTAGGTCTCACTGAGTCATGAAGCAGTTAGTCACAGCTGGTCTGGGGTCTTGCAATGAATCAGATACAGTTCCCTCTGGGGAAGGTGTCAGTCAAATGAAAGATTTTTAGCCTCAGTGAAAGCCCAACAACTCTTAGAATACATTTTTTAAGAAACTGCCCTGGATTTTGCAGCTATTAAGTGGCAGAGCTAGAATTCAGACCCAGGCCTTCTCGATCCCAAAGTCTGTGGTCTTTTTTATCAAGCCATGGTCCTCAATCAATGCTGGGGATACAGAGATGCAGGAGAGAGGGTCCTGTCTGCTAAGATCTCAGGTTCTAATGGAAAAGGGAGGCACGTGAGCCCAGCCATCCTTCTGGGAGGAAGGACTCTGCCAGGATCAGCTCAGGGGCCATGGAGCACAAAGAGAAAAAATGTGTTTACTGCTGTATCCCATACCCAGCATGGGGCCTGGCACACTTTGATCTTCAGTGAATGTTTGGTGGATGGATGGATGGATGGATGGATGAATGAGAAAGAGACTAAGTGCCTAGGACAGAGGCAAAGTTAACCAGGGAAGGCTCTTCAGATGAGTTCACTTTGGGAGGGCCTTGAAGGATGAGAGGAATCAGCCAGGTTGGAAAAGGAGGGGGAAAGGCATTCCAGACATATGAAAGGGGATAACAGGATGGAGTAACAATCTCAACTTTTTTTTTTTTATTACAACCTACGATACACACACACACACACACACACACACACACACACACACACACACATCGGAGCCTTATTATGTACAGTGCCCTATTATTTTCTGGTCTGTTTCCATTTTGTAAACATTAGTGGCAACCTGCTAATTTTTTGTGATACGGTCACGGGATTTGGGAAAAGTAGGGGCTGGAAAGGTGATTTTCAGTCAGACTGTAAAGATCTTTGGATGTTCGAGTTGAGTTTGGACCCTTTTCAGTCCTTGCTTCTCCTACAAGCTCTGATCCTGAAAACTACTTGCTCCTTCTCTAGCTCTTTGAGTAATTTCCTGCCCACTCCGGCAGTCTTCTTCACTTGCTTCTGGCTGCTTTTCTCCCTACGCCCCCGCCCAGTTGGTTCTTTAAATCGTGCTGAACTGGGGCTCTGTGCTGGGCTGTCCTCACTCAGCCTTCTTGGCCTCTCTGACGTCTCACCCATGCCTTGGTTTGAAGGACTGCCCACATCCAACTCTGGAGACCATCACCCTCAAAAGTCCACACACTCCCTCCTGAGTGCCCAGCACACTCACTCAACTGCCCCTTCAGTGACCTACAGGCACATCAAACTCAGCGTCTCCAAAACCAAGGTCATCACCTGTTCCTCCCTGTCCCATCTCTGTGTTGTCCTCACCAGCCACAGTGCCTCCAGGGCAGAATCTTGTCCTTGGAGATGCATCATTCTGTCTATTCTGCCTTCAGACCAGCTCTCAAATCCATCCGCTTGTCTCCTTACCATCTGCCACCACCCTTGTGTGGGCTGGACCTCTTCTGCCCTGCATGTCTGTGACACCTCCTGTCCCCATGCCCTGCCCCCTTCTCTCAATACCGCATAACAGCTGCCATGAACCTTCTGAAGCATAAATCTGACCGTATGACACCCCTGCTTCCCTTTATGATAAAGCCCAAACTTATTAATATACCCTATGTCCCCAGACTCCCTCTCTACCCCCATTCCCTCTGATGCTCCATTCATTCACCAGACCTTAGTGAGCCCTGCTTCCTCTGGCTTCAAAAACTCTGCCCGGTGAACCCCAACTCATTCTTTCTGGATCCCCGTTTAGGAACACTTCCTCCAGGAAGCCTTCCCTGACCCACCCATTTGGAGCCCTCTTCTCTGTGTTCCCACAGTCCTTGCATTCCCCATCTTGATGCCTAAAACTTTTTTTTTTTCCTATTGCAGTGGCCCACGTCTCTCTTTTCCATTAGATGGGAGGCATAATTGAAGGATTAAGAGCAGATGCTGAAGTCAAAACTCCGTAAATTCAAATCCCAATTCTGCCACGTGGTAGCTGTGGAGTTTGGGATTTTATTTCATCCCTCCATGACTCATTTTACCCATACTATAAAATGATGATAATTATGATTATAACAAAAATATTAACAAATAAGAATAGTACCTACCTCATAGTATTATAAGAGGATTAAATGAGTCAATGTGGGGGCGCCTGGGTGGCTCAGTCGCTTGAGCGTCCGACTTCGGCTCAGGTCACGATCTCGCGGTCCGTGAGTTTGAGCCCCGCGTCGGGCTCTGGGCTGATGGCTCAGAGCCTGGAGCCTGCTTCCGATTCTGTGTCTCCCTCTCTCTCTGTCCCTCCCCCGTTCATGCTCTGTCTCTGTCTCAAAAATAAATAAACGTTAAAAAAAATTAAAAAAAAAATAAATGAGTCAATGTGCTACAGTTCTTGGTGACAGTGCTTGGTACATAGTAAGTGCCACCAGTGTGACTGATAATCAAATCAGCCCTCAGAAGAGTTGCTCCAGGAGGGCAGACACTGGATTCATTTGATCCACTGCTATGTCCGCAGCACTTACCCCAACATCCTGATCATGAGTGTCCCCCAACACTTGTGACACGAGTGAATCTTTTGTCTAAGAGAATGACAATGCATATAGAAAAGAAAGGACACATTTAGGTGATGCTTTGGAGGAAGACTGCTCAGAGCTCATCACTGACTGCATCTGAGGGTAGGAGAGGAGGAGGAGGAGTACAGGAGGAAAAACATGGCCAGGACAGACTCTGTGACTTTCCTCCTGAGCCCTTAGCTACTCCAATCCCCCTCCCCCACTATCACTCATGACTGCCTTCATCCATCCAGGACTCCAGCCATCCTAGGGGCTCACTGTTCATCCCTCTCTCCACTCTGTCCCTTCCCTGCCCCTCTCTCGGCCAGGCCTTTCCAAGTCCTGTCAGACCTTCTTGTGGCCCAGGCCCAGCATCCTCCATTCTCCCTGCACACTCCCCTTCCACCTTAGTTGTTTCAGTTACAATTGCTGTGTAACAAGCACCCTACCCCAAAGAATGGCATAAAACAATCATTTTATTCTACTCCCAAATTATGGGGCTTGGGGATTTAGACAGGGCACATCAGGGATGGCCACAGAAGCCCCTGTCCACGGTGCCTCAGCCAGAAAGACTCAAAGGCAGGGATGACTTGGTGGCTGCAGGTTGGAATCATCCACATGTCTGGCACCTGGGCTGGGAGGACTCCGACGCTGAACACAGCTGGGACTGTGGACTAGAACACCCACATGTGGCCTCTGTCGATGCCTGAGCTTCCTCACATCATGGCAGCCTCCAGACCCCTTCCATGGTGGCTCAGGGCTCCGGCAGGAGTGTTCCAGCTAACAAGCAGAAGCTACACTGCCTCTTATGACCTAGCCTGTGGCAAGTCTTGTGGCATCACTTCTGCCACACATACGGCCACCCAGATTTAAGCAGGGAGAGCAGACAGCCCACCTCTCAATGGGAGGCACATGGAATAATTGTGTGGTCGTGTTTTAAAACCACCAGTGTCTCATACCTGGACCATGGGGTAGTCTTCTCTCTGGTCTGCCTGGCTTCACTTTGCCCAGCCCTACCCTTCCCCCACTAGTGGATTTTCCACAGGGCAGCCAAGGGGAGCTTTTGAACACACAAATGAGATGAGTCATCCTTCTTCATATCCCTCCAATGTCTTCCCACTGAACTTCCCCTTAAAATCTAAGCTCCTTGACATGCCTACACAGCTCTGTGGGATCTGTGTACCCCGATCTCCTCCCTTCCATCCCACTGGCCTTCTTTCTCTTTCTTGAGCAGAGCCCCACTTCCCCTCCTGGTGCTCATGCCCACCTCCAGCCTTCTGCACTGCTGTCCTCCTTCTTGAAGTGCTGGGACCCCAGATCCTGCCTCCTTCAGCTCTCAACTCAAACACCACCTGCTCAGATCTCAAATAATCCCTAGGCACCCAGTGTTGTCTCCCTCATCATTCTGTTTTATATTATCTTCACATCACAGGAAGCTGTGATGTCTGAAATTATGTGTTTACCTCTCTCTGGTCTGTCTCCCTCACTAGCTCCAAGAAAGAAGGTCCCTTGTCCTTCGTGTTCCTTGTATCCACGACCCTGCCATGATGCCTGGCATAGACATTTGCGGAATGTGAATGAATGCATGAACAGCGGTTTTCAGGGAAGATTTAGAAAAGCAATTCTGAACGATAGGCAGGTCTGGCGTGGTGGTGGTTAGAGTGGGGGGTGGGGGCTGTGTTTCCAATCTGCCTCTCCCACTCACTAGCTGCTGACTTTGGGAAAATACCTTCGCGTCTCCGAGCCTCAGTTTCTTCAGCTGAAACGTGAGTCCACCAGCCTCTAGCTCAACTGGACTCTGGGGTGTACATCATAGGAAGGGATCAGCATTTCTGCTCAGCTGGAAGGCTCCGAGCACCCAGTTTCAGGGAACTAGGAGGAGCTAACAGCGCCCACCGCGCCCGCCAGGTGTCGCCGCGAGCGCGTGCTGAGCGGCCAGCGGAGCCTGGCGCCCTCGGGCGGCTCCGGAGGCCCACGCCCGGGTCTCGTGCCCGGCATCCTGGCCTCCGCCCGACTCCGACAGTCCGCTAGGAGCGGCATTCCAGAAGAAGCTGCCCTACCTGGGCACCCACCCGCCGCACCCTCTCTAATAGACAGGGGTCGGGGAGGAATATGCTGAATCAGTTATCCCCGCTCCGCGGAAGGGGGCGCCCTCCCCTGAAGCTGGGCTCGGAAGCCTGGGGAGAGGGGGAACCGGGGTGCCACCTAACACCCCGCCCCCCAGCTCTGAGCGTTCCACCGGGCGGGGAGGACGAGGAGGCGAGCCAGGGTGCGGGGGTTTTCGGTCGCGCCTCGATCCTCTCAACCCGAGGGGCAGTCCCAGGGCGCCAGCTCGACCTGCAACTTGCGAAGTAGCGACGCGTGGGGGTCGAACTGACTTCCACAGCCCCCTGCCCGGCTCGACGCCCCGGAGCCGGGAGGGGGCGCCGCGGGAGCGCGTGGGGCAAGGCGTGAGCGCGCGCTTGGAGCTGGCGGCCCTGTCCCGCGGGCTCTGGGGTGCGGGGCGGGCGCTCCGGGGAGGCGGGCGGGGGAGGGGGTGGGGGAGGGACAGGAGAAAGGAGGGAGGGAGGGAGGGGCGGGGGCGGGCGGCAGCAGCGCCCCCGCACTCCCCGCGCCTCACACACTTGCACCGGCCGCTCGCGCGCTGCCCGGCGTCGCCCCGCGCTGCGCTCGCTCCTCCCTCCCTCCTCCCGCTCCGTGGCTCCCGCGCTCCCGGCGAGGCTCAGGCGCCGAGCGCGCGGACGGGCGCACGGACAGACGGCCCCGGGGACGCCTCGGCCCGCGCCTCCCGGGCGGGCTATGTTGATAGCCCCGCCGGGGCCGGCCCGCGGGATCAGCACTGCCCGGCCCGCGGCCCCGGCGGCCAGCGGGGACTATGAACCGGAAAGCGCGGCGCTGCCTGGGCCACCTCTTTCTCAGCCTGGGCATGGTCTACCTCCGGATCGGGTAAGGGCCGCTCGCATCTCCTGCACACTGTCCCGGCAAAGTTGGTGTGGCCTGGGGAGGGGGTCGGCCGCCGGCCACCAACTTCTTCGGCCCCTCGGGGAGGCTGGGTGGGCGCGGTGTGGGAGCCGTGGGCGCACAAAGGCCCCCCGCAGGCGGGCGCCCCAGGGGCGCGCACAGCTCTAGAGACTCGGGCAGAGGTTCGGCCATCCTGAGGATGTCTGAGTCTGGAAGCCCCAAGAACCAGAGACAACCAGCAGGGACGGTCCGGCCTGGGGGACTCTGAAGAGAGCTATAGCTGCTGCAAAGGGTCAGCCCCTCCTAGGGACACTTCTGACCCAGGCATAGGAACAGCAGGTCCTTCAGGAGCTCTGGAGCCGGGAGCCGGAACGACAGCAGCTCCCAAGGAACTCAGCCCCCGGAGCCCGAGAAGAACTCTGTACACAGAGGCGCGGGCACAGCCACTCCTGGAGTCAGGGCAGTCCCGGGGTGGCAGGTGGGGCTAGTCCGTGCAACAGGGAACAGGTACCTAAAGGGAGGGACCTTCGATGGCAAAAGCACAAACCGCTGCTCAGAGCCCTGACACCACCCGATTTCCGAGGACCCTCTTACTCCCGGAGCCCTCTCCTAGGCCAAGGGGACAGCTCCTCCCATCCCCACGAACACACACAAAGGTAGGACGAGAGATGGCCCTAGACACCCAGAGAGACAAGCTCGCAGAGCCAGCGCCAGAGAGACGCGGGCCACCCCGCCCCCTAAAACTGGGCACCCGAGTCCCCTGGCGCGCCTGCGGAGCAGCCCTCCCCGCTTCACTCCAGCATTTCTGTGGAGGTGGGGCCTGGGGCGGTGCTCTGGCTGGAAAGTGGGAGGGGGTGGCTCGGGACGCGTCTCGGAGCTGCAATTGCAGGGCCAGTCACCCTTTGTACTTCGGAGATAATGCGTGTGAAGCACGGAGGGGCGGGAGTGGGGGGCTTTAGGGATTGGTAGAGGTTCTGACGCTAAACGAAGGGCCACCTTGGCAGGTTTCACACAACCTGCTTTCCCACCTCCAGCGGTGACCACCGCCGCCCCCCCTCCCCCCCAGCGATCCCGACCGCTCGGCTTGGGGAGGGGGCAGACTGCGGGGGTTGCGGCGAGGGGGTGTGTGTGGCAGAGCCTTTGTGTTTTGCCACAACCACTCCTCCCCTCTCCCCACCCCGCGTCTCCGGAGCGAGCGGGCATTTCGCAAGTTGAACAGCCGCCGGTGGGAGCAGGTGCGCACAGAGCGGACGAGGCGGCCGCCAGCCGCTACCGCGGACCGAGAGGCGACCGCAGGCGGAGAGGCGGCTGCGGGGCTCGCGCTCTGTCTGCCTGCGGGTGTGTTTTAAGTGTTATTGATTCATCCGCGTCTGGGTGGCTTTTCTTTTTCTCCCTGCTTTAATCTTCATCTTGGCCCGCGCCCCGCCGCCCCGCGCGCATCCAGCATCCAGGAAGCCGGTCGGGCTGATTGGCGCTGGCCGCGTGAGGCTTTATCTTCTTTTTAATTAGAAACGGGGCGGAGGGACCAGGGAAGGGAGAGAGAAAGGGAAAACAACAGAAAATAACCTCCCCTAGCTGCCCCGCCCGCCGGACCTCCCGCCTGCCGGGAGACCTCACTGGCCCCGAGGGGGCCCAGCTGCCCTGGAGGGAGGGAGGGAGCTAGGAGGGCGCTGGCCTTCAGCACCGACGTCGCCCTTTGGGGCAGGGAGAGGTCCAGGTCAGGAGAAGAAGTTGCAGGGTGAATTTGGCCTGGCCCCACTGCTCCCTGAGCCTCGGGTTATCCATCTGTAAAATGGATATGAGGAGTAAAGTCCCAAGGTCCTTCAGAAGCCTTCCAGCTCCCAGGATGTGACTGGTTCCTCCCTGCTAGGGCTGATGCTAGGGCAAGTGTCTCAAGCACTATCCCCTTGTGACAGCAAATCCAATAATAATCAAAACCACGAGAGCAGCATACTTACCGAGTACATACTATGTGCCTGGCACTTTCTATGTTTTAATTTTCACAGCCACTCTGACAGATGAGGACTAATTATCAATATCCTCATTTTAGTGATGGAGAAGCGGAAGTACAGAGAGGGGATGTAACTTGCCCAAGGCCACAGAGCTAGTAGGTGAAGGAAGCTTGGATGGCACCCTAGGCCTGACCTCTTAGCTGCTAGATTATTGTTCCTATGAATTTTTGACCCTAATATATCATTACACTCTGCTGGTGTAGGAATTCTCTGGGGGTCACAGGTGTTCACAGGTTCCTCCCAACTTGAGGCCAAAACGTCTCCACTTGCCACCTCTTCCTCAAACATCTCAAATAGTCTGGCTCTAGGTGTCTTAGACTCTCTCTTAGTGCCTCGGGTGAATGAATGAGAGCTCTACTGAGTCTCCTATTTCAGATCTGTGACCCACTGGCCCCCAGATCTCAATCTCTGTGAGCCTCAGTTTTCAGATACGCGAAATGGATATGGTGATTCCTGGCGGCCAGGGCTGTTTAGGAAGGTCCCAGGTATCTAATGTTTGCAGCAGCACTGGCCACACTGCCTTGGCATATGGTAGGGATGTTGCCAAAGTTCACTCCTTCATTCAGCATGTATTTGGGGAGCACCTGCTGTGTTGAACACAGGTACTTATTCTGAGTGATATTTTTGAAGCTTCATAATTCATTCATTCAGTAGCCATTTAGTGAACCAGCAGACGGCCTCCATGCCCCCCCGAAGAGCTCATAGTCTAATAAGACAAGTGGGAACAAAGTGGGCACGCAAAACCAAACACGTATTAAAACATTTCAGAAGACCGTAAGTCATAAAGAGAATTAAGTAAACAGAACAGAGACTGTGATAGAAAGTTATAAGGGGCGGGATGTGGAGGCAGGTTCCCTTAGCTGCGGTGGTCAAGGAAGGTGTCCCTTGAAGTCACATGAATGATGGCAAGAATGATGGACATCTCAGGGGACCAGAGAGATTCCAGGGAAGGGGATGGGTAAGGACCTGAGGGAGGAAGAGCCTGAGGCAGGAAGAGGGCTGGTGTGAGGAAGGAATGAAGGGAAAGAGGGCAGGAGTGGTCTGTTATGTGCTTGGAAAGGACTGGGATCACCTCATCTCCTGGGCCACTGGTACACAGAGCCTCGCTTTAAGAAATTCCAATTCCAGAACAACTTCCTGTAGCTGAGCCCCAGGATGGAAAGTGTGAGGCACTTCGCCCAGGGCTGGCAGTGACCTTCAATAAATGGAAGCTCTTATTATTATAACCAGAGTGAGGCATCAGGGGTGAGGTCTTCTCTTTAAAAGCTCCAGAGTGCGGACCATCTTTGTGTAAAGGGAGGGCTACCTGCACCATCGCAGGGTTACCACTGGAGCCTGTCTGGGGTTATCTTGATATTAGGAAATGGCCCCACTCTCAGGCCAGACACCCAAGAGTCACACTGACGCCTGTCTTTCCCTCAGACCCTACCCCATCCCTCCCCTCAGCTCTGCCTTCAATCAGTCCACCTCCCCCACTGCTGCCAAGGCTAAGCCACCACCCCTCTTACCCGTCCGTCTGTTCTCCCTTCTCCTGCCCTGGCATCCCGCATTCCTCCCCACCCCTGCCCCCGTGGGGCTGGAGGGAGGGGATCCTGTGGGTTTCCCCACTTTCAGCCTTTCAGTGCATCCTGATGCACCTGAGAAAATTCTACTCTCTACCAGATCCTCTCCCCAGACCCTCCCCTTCCCTGAGCCTGAGGCAACAGCCTCTGTGGGTTCTTTCTGTTCATTAGCCATCCCCACAAGCTTGCTCCCCTCCCAGAACTTTGTGTTTGCCGTTCCCTCTGCCCAGATTACTCTTCCATGGCTGGCTCCTGGCCATTCAGGCCCTGCTGCTCTGCACCTCCCCAGGGTGGCCTCCCTTGACCACCCCAGCTAAAGTGGGCCCTCTCTCTTCCCTCCCAGCCATCCCCCAAATGCCATCACAGTGTCTTCATTTACTTTCCTCATAGTGCCCACCACTGTCTGCAATGGTCTGTTTTCTTCATTTGTGAAATGGGTGTAGTCCCCTTCCATAGCTCCTGGAGGGCAGGCTGTTGCCTCTGTCCCAGCATGGTGCCTGGCACTTGATAGGGGTCTAAGACGTATCTGTGTAGAGAATGAGTCAGGAACGTAGAACTGTAGACGGTTCCGTCATAGGCATCCTCTAGGTGGGTCATGCCTAGAATGGGATACACATGCTCTGTTGGCATGAAGTTCTATGTAAATAGGACTTCTATTTACAATTACTTTTTAAAGATTTTTGTTTCTAATAGAACACATACATACATACCAGGAAGTATATATAACATGTACAAGCAGTTGGGTGGGGTTTTTTTTAATTAAAAAAAACCTTTTTTAATGTTTATTTATTTTTGAGAGAGAGAGGGAAGGGAAGGGGCAGAGAGAGAGGGAGACACAGAATCCAAAGCAGGCTCCAGGCTCCGAGCTGTCAGCACAGAGCCTGACACGGGGCTTGAACCCACAGACCATGAAATCATGACCTGAGCTGAAGTTGGATGCTTAATTGACGGAGCCACCCAGGCGCCCCGTTTTTTAAATGAATGTCTGTGTATAGACAACCTTTCAGTGCCAACTGCTGCCTGAAACTTTACAGTTACCATTCCCTGGCTTGACTTTGCAGTTTTACCACATAGAGATGATTCCTAGACAATATTAGGTTGTATTTTGCATGATTTTAAATTTCATCTCAATTGAACCCAACCATAAATACAAGGGCAACTTCTTTTGTGCACATTATGTTTGTGACATACATTGTCTTTGTGTGTGTATATCTTAAAAGGAAATCAAGCCTCACTGATATTGTATATATATATATATTACAAAAGTGCCGATAGGGAATAAAAAAATGAATATATGTGGGTTGGGGGTGCAGTGTCAAAAAGTTGGGACCCTTGCTGGGAGCAGTGGGAGGCGGTGGCCAGGGCCAGACACGCTGGGAGGGCTTGCAAGCCGTGCCCTCCACCTTGCTGGCCTAACACTCCTTCTCTCTATGTCCCCTGTTCCAGTGGCTTCTCCTCGGTGGTAGCTCTGGGCGCGAGCATCATCTGTAACAAGATCCCAGGCCTGGCTCCCAGACAGCGGGCGATCTGCCAGAGCCGTCCCGACGCCATCATCGTCATAGGAGAAGGCTCACAAATGGGCCTGGACGAGTGTCAGTTTCAGTTCCGCAATGGCCGCTGGAACTGCTCTGCACTGGGAGAGCGCACCGTCTTTGGGAAGGAGCTCAAAGTGGGTATGTGCTCACCCAGACACCTCAGGCAAGGTCTCACAGGCTGTGGGAGACCACAATACCCCCGGGAGCCCTCTAGGACCCTCTCACCTGCCCCATGTGGGAATGCTCCCTAATATGGGATCATGACTTGAATTCAGATCTCCTTGTGAGGGTTGGCTTCCTAATTTGAATCCAGATCCCCCCAATCATTTATGGCAAAGTTGAAAAACAGCAACCAGTGGCCTGAATGCTAACTGACTGATATAGCACTCTGCTGTTTCGTTAAATTGAAGACCAGTTAAAAAAAAAAAAAACTGTTTCGCCTAGAAATATGAATTTCTGTCTTCTTTTTAAAAATCAGCAGATCTGATGACTTATACATGTGTGTACATAGTTATAATGGGGTCAGACTGAGAATGCAGCTTCTTCAAGTGGAGCCGGGGCAGGCCAGTCACTGCCACGGTCCCTACCACTCCCTATTACCACCCAGTCCCCTTTGTGACCCACCAGGCCACTGTGGGCATTTGCATTGGTAACCTGCGATTTGTGGGGATTGTGGGTTGCTTGGACATGCACACACGGGCGTGCACGTGCACCTGCACACATATACACACAGACACGCACAAAGCGTCAGGCCACACATTTGGTTTTCAAAGCAACTGTGACAAAAACCTGGTGGAAAGGGGTTTGGTCATAGCACTTGTGGAAAATGTCATGGTGTGTGTCTTGCTTGGGGGCCAGGAATTCTGCAGAACTTCCCTGAAAATAAGTCAGCCTCAAGTGTCTTTGGGCTGGAGTGGTTGAGCCGGCCTGCCGGGCTGCTCTAAAGGCACCCCTGAGTTTTCTCTCTCTCCCTCAGCCCCAACACCAGCAAATTCAGTGGACACTGATGAGATCCATCCCAAATCCAGCCATTTTTCTGTGTCCTGACATCCTCCCTCTCAGGTCACGAAGCTGGGCTCCCGGGCACCCACATCATCCTGTTGTCCCTGACTATCCTGCAGACCTTCCTGCAGGCAGGGTCCTCCTCTGTAAATGAAAATCAGATCACATCATTTCTCTGCTCAACACTCCATGGAGGCTTCCTCTCGTTTCAACACGCCCCCATCTGCCCCCATCTGCCCCCTCCCCCCTTGCCCACCCAGGCTTGTTCTGTTTCCCAAACATACCACGCTGGGTCCTGTGCTGGAGCCCCAGCACCACGCATTCCTTCTGCCTCAGATGCTTTCTCACAGGCAGCACCGGGGCCCCTTTTCTCTGTGCATCTCTCCCTCCCGGCATCTGGGCCACCCGGGGCCTCCCTTGATCACAGGTGTCTAAAGTCCCCTCTCACTACGAAGCTGCAGCCCATCGGCCAAGCACTCGGCACCGTCTGAATCATTCCTCACCCACTGAGATTGCCGGCTCCATGAGGGTTGGGGCTCCCTTGTCACATCCACCGCTGGATGTTTCCTTCCTCCTTCTTGGAAGGAAGAACAGTATCATCTTGGTCCTAAGCAGGTCTTGTGTCACAATCTTCTGTAGGCCCTTGCTTACTCACACCTGAGAGGGAAAGAGCTCAGCATCATGGTGAGGTTGGCAGGGGGGCAGATCGGCCCCCTCTTGCAGTGCCTCTCTCCACCTGTGTGCCCTTCTGACATCTTCATGGTTAGACTTTTGCCTTGCAACACTTGCCCTTCCTTCTCCCTCTTCCCTACCTCAGGGCTGACTTTTCAGGCAGAGAATTAAGGCCCAGAGAGAGTGTGGGCTGCCCCCTGCTCACACGAAATTGGGACTCCGATTCAGGTCGCTGAAATCCCCATCTTGTTGGCATCTGTGGTTTTTCTGCTGTCTCCTGCTCACATCTCCAGCCCCCTGTTCCTGGGAACCAAGCCTGGGCTCCGGCATTATTTTAAACTCGCGTTTCGCTGACATATGAGATGCTACAGATGAGGAAACAGGCTCAGAAGGGACTTGTCCAAGGCCAACAAAAGTGAAGGACACGGTCTCCTGGGACTGGGTTTATGCCAGCACAGCCTGTAGCCTTGGAATAGCCAGCCCTTAGCCTGCCATTATAGTAGTGCCTGCTGGGGTGCATTGGAGGGCTGTGGTACACGGAGCCCCTACTGTCCAGCAGCCCCCCGCTGGCTAGAATTGTACAATTGAGGGAATTCATTGCACGTTGGGTGGTCTCAAGGAATTCAAACAATAAGAGGAGCTCAAGAAAACCCCATGATAGTATAGCAATGCTAGGGCAACAGGTTCACAGGCTTAAAGGGGAGTGGGAGCCAGGGCCAGGAGGTGTGTGGCATCCATCTCAGAAGTTTGGATTTCTAGGCGGTGGGAGCAATTGGAGAATTTTGAACAATGGCATAGCTGCCAAAGTAAGGTCATACTGTATGAAATAGCCACTATTCAATGATTTTTGGCTTGCAAAAATGGCAACATCATATGATCCAGCCTAATAGCAATCCTGGAAGATTCATTAACGGGTGGCTATAAAATTCATTCATTTGTTATGTCATTCATTAGCTCATACACTCACCAAATTATTTATTGAGTGCCCACTATGGCTGGAGGCTGCTGTTCCAGCCTGTTTGGTCAAAGAAGGCCTCTAGATTCATGAGGGAGTTGAGCTATGGCAGTTCTGGGTAATGGCATGCTAGGCAACGTGAATGGCATGTGCAAAGGCCCTGAGGCAGGAATGTTTGGCAGTTTGAGGAACAGTGAGGGGCCTGGTATAGCTGGAGTACAGCAACAAGGGGGAAGAGGAAGTCTCAGAGGTCAGAGAAGGAGCCAGAACCTGGACAGTGTGACATCTCTCAGGCCACATCAGGGGTTTGGGTCTTCCTCCAGTGAATGGAGGTCAAGAGAATGACAGGATCCGACTTTGAATTTAGCAGCATTGCTGTAGCTGCTGGGAACAGAATGAGCCGTGGAGGTGCCACTGGGAGTTAGGAGTCTGGTCTAGTCTTCCAGACAGGAGGTGACAGTGGCTCTGGCCTGAGTGATAGCTGTGGGGATCTGCTTTGGAAGTGAGTTGCAGAGGATGGAGGGAGGCCAACGACTCAAGGGCCACTTAGAAAGGCATTACCCTGGCCGGGAAGTTGTAAGGTGGTGGCAGTGGAGGAGAGGAAAAGGAGGCCAAGATGAGACCCTCCCTTGGGTCTGAGAAGTCACGTCCCCTCTGAGCCTTGGTTTCCTCACGTATAAACATATCCTGCTTAAAGACACCAAGCAGCAAGCCTCAGATTTCATCTTTCTGGGCTCTTCATCAGTGCTCTTACCCTCATGGGGTTGCCTCTTCCTGGCAATGGCCAGCCAACAGGCTGCTTGTAGGTGAGGCATCAAGAGTGTAGTCTTTGATTTTGGGAGCTCTGGCCATCAAGACCGCACTCTGGATGGCAGGAAACGTTGTCTTTGAAGAGACTTCCCAGAAGCCTCCTGGCCTACCCCCTTCATACTTCTTCTGCTTACATCTCATTGGCCAGAACTCAGTCACATAACCACACCTAGCTGCATGGGAAGCTGGGAACTGTAGTCTTTTATTCAGAGTAGCTATGAGACCAGCTAAGGATCTGTGACTGAGGAGGAAGAGGAACGTTGATCTTGGGGTGGGCAGCCACCCCCTGGCATAGTTATCCATCCCATGCTGAGACCGGGACCAAAAGGCTCGCCTTCCACTGCCTCCTCAGTCTCCACTCTGGTCCCCAGCTCTGCGTTTCATGGCTCTGTCTCCCCTTCTGAATGTTCCAGATTTTACTGTATAGATCTCAGGAGAGGGCCAGGGATGTGAACCAGACAAAGGCCACTGGGATGCTAGAAACTGAACCCCAGTTCAAGCCACCTCAAGGTGAAAAGGGGAATTTATGTCTGCCTAAGTCACTGGAAAGTCAGGGATGGTGCTAATTTTTGAATGGCTTGAACCAGAGATGATGTTGGCCTCTACCAACCCCACAGCTGCTTCTTGGGGAGTCAAGATAGCTGTTCAAGTGCCAGCACCGCAGCTTCCAGGTTCTAGAACTGCAAGGAAGAGCCTTAGCCTTTCTCTGGCTGCACCTACAAAAGTCCTAGGGTTCACCCTGACTGGATCAGCTAACAGGGCTTGACTTTTGGTCATGTGTCCATCCCAAACCAATCATAGTGGCCGACGACGGCAGTGATTTTGTTGGCCAGACGTGGGAGCCCCACCTAGACCGTCTCTTGGAGGAGAGGCACCGCTCACGGGTCCATCAGCCAGCTGGGGCTGCTGTAACAAAGAACCACAGGCTGGGCAGCTTAGACACAGATGCTCCTTTCTCACAGTTCTGCAGCCTGGAAGTCTAAGATCAAGGTGTCAGCAGGTTTGATTTCTTCCGAGGCCTCTCTCCTTGGCTTGCAGATGGCTGTCGTCTTACTGTGTCCTCACATGATCTTTCCCCCGTGCGCGGGCCCTTGATGTCTCTATGTCCTAATCTCCTCTGCCTACAAGGACACCTGTCAGATTGGATTAAGACCCACCATGATGGTCTCATTTTAACTTAATCACTTATTTAACGGTCATACCTCCAAATACATCTTGCCCCTTGCCATATTCTGAAATACTGGCGGTTAGAGCTGCAACATATTACTTTTGGGGAGGACATAAATCAGCCCATAACAACGAGCAAGCAGATTGTGGAATGGTTCGTGCTTTAGGGAAAGGCACAGATGGTGTGGTGGGTGCTCAGAGGTGAGACTGGACAGTGAAGGTGAGACAAGTGGACTGGACAGTGAAGATGGCCCTTGCTCTGGGTCTTCAAGGGTAGGAAGAATTTCACCAGTGAATGCGATCCCTGGCGGAGAGAACCGTGGGGCAAAGATGTGGACATTGGATTGCTAAGAGGATCTTGGACAAGGCCCTGCAGCCTCAAGATGCAGGGGGCCAGAAGTCTCGGATGAGATTGCAGGCCAGCTATTCAGGGGTCTTGAATGCCAGGGATTATTGGAATCTACAATATTGGAAGCCACAATAATGGTTCCACATTGGTTTTATCAATTGCTACCCAGTGTGGCCCTTGGGGGCTTAAGAAGGCATTCACCTCTCCCCCTTCAGCCTTTTCCTTTTCTGAAATAATACAGTGAACCCCCCCCCCCCTGAATCCAGCACCCAACACAACATCTAGAACAAGAATGGGTAATTTACATCCACCCCTGTGAGCATCCCTGTGTGCCCCCTGCTCTCCCCACCCCCTGCTCTCCTCACCAAGCCATACGTTCTCTATCCTGAACCGTGGGTTTCCCATTCCTTGCTTGTTTGTGTCTGTTTTATCATATTGATATAGTCCCCAGAAGTAAATTATTTGGTTTTAGTTCTATTTAATTTTATAAAGAAAAGATATCATCCTATGCGCAATCTTTTGGAATTTATTTTTTTCACTCACTAGTAATAAAACCCATCCACGTTGTTCCTTTAGCTGTTGCTGATTCGTTTTAGCTGGGGTAATAGACTCTAATCTATGCTCCTGTGCTTTTGGTTGTGGGACATCTGGGTTGCCTCTAAGCATTTATTGTCACATTGCCACCACACGCCTCCCTGTTCACATCTCCCGGGGCCCATGTACATGTGTTTCTCTTGGGTGTATACAGAGGAATGGAATTGCTAGTCACAGGTATGAGTGTCAACCTGATTTCCACAGTGATTGTGCCAGGTGCCACTCCTGCCAGCCAGCAGTGTTGATCCACAGCCTCTGCAACACTTGGAATTATCCAAACTTCATTTTTGCCTGGGGATTGGGTATAAAATGCTTTCTCACTGTTGTCTTGATTTGCATTCTCCTGAGAAGTAATTCGGGTGAACCCTCTTCCTATATTTACTTGCTCTACATGTTTACTCTTCTGTGAGTTGCCTGTTCATGCTTTTTACCCATTTTTCCATCCAGTTGTGTGTTCTTGCCTCAGGTTTGACTGTCGTGGTAGTAGTACTGAGTCATGGTGCAGGGGAGTGAGGCTGGATCAGATAGCACCCCAGGCTATGGTGGCTCATGTGGGGTTCACTCTTTTGTCTTTTCATTGAGGATTCGTGAGGGCCAGGCACCACGATAGCCCTTCCTCATGTATGGCCTCATCTGCCCCCCGACAGGAGGTCTGTCTACCTTCATCTCAGGCTCTGAGTGAGGCGGAGGCTGACCAAAGTCACATGGCTGTTTTGTGGCAGAGCTGAGATGGGTAGTGAGTTCCCTGATGCTGGGATATTCTTCTCCTTGTGTGAGCCTGCCAGATTTGAGATTTTCAAAGATGCCACGTATTTGAGAACCTTGTCTTGCTGGGCCATGTGGCAACCAAGTGAGCACTGGGATCAAAGTCACATGGCCAGGTTTCCATTCCAGCCCCACCACTACCTTGCTGAGGACTCTGAGAGAGTACCTCACCTCTCCTATCTCAGTCTTCCCATCTGTAGAATGAGGGAGTCGCGTGGCAACGTTGTGCAGGATTTAAAATCCTGGCACCTGTAAATTAGGGCCATCAGAAGGTATCCCTTTGTCCCTCCCAGGAGGCTCACATGCCCATCTCAGACAAAGATGAGCTCAACGAATTGGGGATGCATGCACTGGGTTTTTTTCTTGGTGCAACAGAGTGAGGAGATGCAGAGAATAGGGAGAGGCTACCGGTGCAATTGCTAATCTAAGCTCGCCATTTTGACTCTACCTGTGAATTGTGTCTGCCAGTCTGTCCACCTCTCACCAGCTCCACCACCACCTCCTGGTTCAAAACCTCCATCTTTAGAGACTTGTTGCCCAGACAGCTACATCAGCCTCCTCATGTACCCCTGCCTCCCCAGCTGCACAGCCATCCGGCATAGCATCTTCCCAGCATTGCTCTGATCATGGCAGCCACCCCACCCCCCCAATGTGCAAAACCCTGTAGTGGTTTACTGTTCCTCCAGGAATAAAATACCAACAGGCCCCCTGGTTCTTTACAGACCCCTGTGACCTGCACCCAGACCCCCTCTCCCCTCCATCTCCAGCCCCTCTGCCTTTCTTTCCACCCTCAAGCATACCAAAGCCCTTCTCACCTCAACGCCTTTGCCCTGCCTTGTCCCCTCTGCTGGGATGCTCTTTTGTCCTTCCATTGAGGACACCCATGGGTAGCGTCGACCACCTGTCCCTATCTGCCCCTTACCTCGCCAGATTTTTCGTATCACTTCACTACTCCAGGGCATATTCCCTATTTGCTCATTTGTGCAGCACTGTATAACAGTTCAGCCCCTAGACTGCCCGCTTGGTTCTTTTCCTGGCTTCCCCATTTACTAGCTGTGGACCTTGACCACACGGCAGTGATAATAGTGTCTGCTCCATAGGTTGTGTCCCATGGGCTGAGATCATTTAGTCCCCACGAAGCATTCAGAACTGCGCCTGGCACATAGGATGTGCTCCGGAAATCATAGTTGTGATGTTGCTATCATCTCTCTCTTGGGCCAGAAGGCAGCTCTGTGAGGAAGCAGACGGAGGCCTCTGACATGGCGCCTGGTACATGGAGGGCATGGTGACCACAGACGGGCACCAGAGGATGTGGGGACCTCCCTGGGTACTGGTGCAGACACCCGCCCTCAGTTCCCTCTGGAGCAGGAGGCAGAGGAGAAGGGTGAAAGGGAGCAGCTGCCAAGAGATGGCAGGTAACCTGCTTGCTCCAGCATCATGCAGGTCTCCACCCAAATGCCACCTCTTCCAGGAGGCCTTCCTGGACTGTCCAGCCTGAGATTGGTCAATCTGTTCTGATGTCTTTACAGCACTTACCACCTTCAGAAGGGACATTGCTTACTTTTGCAAAGATGTGTCCAATATCAATCTTCTCCCTGACTGTGGGGGTGTCCATGGAACCCAGGCCTGTCAAGCATCTTCTCCTGGGATGCCCCACCCAGGGCCTGGCACACAGTAGGTGCTCAGAGCACACATGAAGAAACACATGACCCCAGAACTCCTCTCTATCCTATGTGCCAGCAGCTGCTCTGAGCCCTTGAGGACAAGGCCCAGGTCTTATTTACCTTCTGACTCCCAGGTCGGTGGTACCTTGCACACAGGAAGCATTCTGTTCCCTCTGTTGTGTGAGTGGATGCTTTTCATTCTGACCTCAATACGAGGCTGAACATTCATTCCCACACATTTCATTTTAATCCGTTTTAGCCTGGCATTCTGTTGGCTCTCCCTTCCACCTTTGCATTGGCTTCAAATGAGGTAAACATGCTAATTAGGTCAAGGCCTAGGGAAGACCCCTTCCCCATGGCATGATTCAAAAAGACGCGTTCCCAGGATCTGTTCAGCAGAATGATACTGTCCACCCGCTCCCTTCCTCCACCAGCATCTCTGGAGAAACATAGGAGGGCTCCCTGGATGACAAACTGGGGAGCTCCCTACTTGGGGGAGCCAGAATGCCCACCAGCGTATTAAAGGCCCTGAAAAGTCTTACAGACAAGAGAGCAGCTTGAGCAGGCTTTTCCTGGAGGACCCACTCATCTCTGACCTTGGACTCACTGACCATCTGGTAGAATGCTCTGCAGAGGCATCCCCTGCCCCCCACCCCACAAGAAACACCACTCATATATATATATACATATATGTGTGTGTGTGCGCGTGCACGTATATGCATATATACGTATATCCCATTTATATATCACATTTTATGTATATATCATAAAATACACACACACACACACACACACACACACACACACACACACATATATGACGTTTTCTTTGTCCATTCATCTATTCATGGACCCTGAAGTTGTTTCCACATCTTGGCTATTGTAAGGAATGCTGCAGTGAACACAGGGTGCAGGTATCTTTCCAAGAGAGTGATTTTGTTTCCTTTGGATATGTATCCAGAAGTGGGATTGCTGGATCATATGATCATTCTATTTTTAATTTTTTGAGGAACCTCCATACTCTTTTCCATAGTGGCTACACCAATTTACGTTCCCACGCATACAGTGTTTTTATTTATTTTTCCCCTAGGTGCTTTTGGTTGAATTTGTAGAATTTAAATGCTCATGGGATCCCACACCACAAGTTTCCCCTGCCCCACCGTGTGTCCGCCATTCATTCATTTATCGGTCCCACAGATATTTACTAGAATCTTCTGTGTGGTAGACTGATGAAATGGCTCTGCCTTCAGTGTGCTCACAGTTTGGTGGGGACAGACAGCAACATCAGAGCAGAAAATGTGCTCTGGGATCTCATAGGCGAGGAGAGGGCACCAGGCAGGTAGACTGTAGCACAGAAGGCTGCCTGCAGGGGTCATCTGTGATGGGCTGGTCCACACTAGAGGGGGGAAGGCTGTGGCAGGAGAGAACCCGTCAGGAGAGGCTTGCAGGTGTGACCCAGCCCAGAGCCAGGGGGTCCGGAGTGTGATCTGGACACCCTGGACTCTAGGGTGTGGGGGAGGGAGGGCAGAAAGAGGCTGGAGAGAGAGGTGGGCATGAATCAGTCCGCCAGTGCTTTGCCTGGGAGGGGAGCTGTCAGAAGAATTTCTTTCCCTTGTGTCAGGGGAGAGACAGGATGTGGGAAGATAATCACATTCTTAGCACATATAGAAATTTGCTCTGTCCCCAGCATTATTGTCAACAAAGAAATGGTGATTTCCCGACATGCGGGACGGCTGCATTCTTTTCCAGATACTCACGACCTCCTGTTTGGTACTCCCCCGCCGGAATTTTTCCAGGGATGGGCACAGATGACCTAGGATCCAGGCCCTGGGAGGGGAGTACCACCCTCCTGTGTCTGCACACCGGATGACTTTAATGCATTTCTAGGCTTTTGCTCCTGTGGCACTCTTTAGAGCAGGGTGACCCGCTGGGCCTAGGTTCCCTCGTCTGGGAATCCGTGCCTCACACAAATGGCTCCGTCTTTTTACCCATTTCAGGCTGTGAAAACAGCCAAAGCACATGTCTGGTGAGCTAATGATTGCTTGGAAGGATGGATTCGAAGGCCTTTCCAGTGAGTGAGAGAGACAGAAGCAAGGGGCGGGCCAGCTCCACTTTCTCTCTGCCATTTCTTAACAATGCGCCATCTTGCCTGAGCGAAAGACCTATTCTTTCCCTATTCTTGCTTAGAACACAGCTAACAAAGGACTTTTTGTCTCCTTTGCATTTTTTTTTTTTTTGCAAGCCTCAGTTCATCCTGGGTTTTAGCTCTCCTGACACTATTCTTTGAGATGAGTCTTTTGTTATAATGTTCTCTTTCCAGCTTTCATATGGTGGACAGACACACACACACACTCACATGCTTACACGCTTTTACACACACTGTCATTCACTCATTCAACTATGGAGGCTACGCAGATAAATAATCCAGCTCCCCACAATCTAGTGGGAAGAGACAGAATTCAATTCAACACCAAGTAAGGAGAGCTAAGGTGCTGGGCCACAAGCAGAAGGAGGGGCATATCAGGAAGATCCCTCAGAGAGGGGGCACTGGAGCTGGTGAACCAACAGTGCATCTTGTAAGAGCTACTGGTTATTGATCCCTTACCAGGTGTGGATAAGGGATTGACAGATTCTGTCATGTGCTTTGGTTTTTTAACCATCCAAGCGACCTTAAGAAGGTGACTATATTCCCAGTTTACAAAGGAGGACACTGAGGCCTTGAGAGGTCAATGAACACATCTAAGGTCCTGCCACTGGGAAGTGGAACCAGAATGTGAAACCAGATTTATCGCCTCCAGGGCCCTGCTTTGAAAACACCTGC
Source organism: Herpailurus yagouaroundi (assembly GCF_014898765.1). Lineage (NCBI taxonomy): Eukaryota > Metazoa > Chordata > Mammalia > Carnivora > Felidae > Herpailurus > Herpailurus yagouaroundi. The sequence goes on along the minus strand of NW_024412414.1, from coordinate 667,294 downwards.
CTCTCACCAGGCAGATGGGAAGAAGACCATGTCCAGGCTGACAGAACAGCATGCGCAAAGGCATGGAGGCAGGAAGGGGCAGATGTTGACCCTTCGTGGACGGTCAGCAGGATGCACTGGCTTTGCCCAGTGAGAAGAAAGACCCTGAGGTGAAACTGAGGCAGGAGAGAAGGGTGGAGACTGGGGGCCTGCACATGCCCCTCCCCCAGTTTCCAGCTCTAAGGGCCTATTATCTTAGCCAGGCTCAGCCCAGACATGTACTCCCAGCACCCCCAGTTCTTCCAGTTGTTCACCGAGAAGCTCTCTAGTTCCTCTGGATGGAGACAGCCAGATGTGGCATTCTGAGCTCAGAAGGGCTGTGAGCTGCCATGCCACGGGACTGGCAAAAGCAACCTTTTTCCATCTGTATATTTTCCAAATCATCATATATTTCAGCCCGTGTCACTGCAGATTGCTCACTCTCTGACCCATTGGCTTTAAATAGCAAAAGAAAAAAAAAATACAATGCACTTTGTGGTTTCCAGTAAGATACCGTAAATACACCCAGATAATATTCCGGTGCAAACCATTTACGGTGGCTGCACAGGGCGGTGGAATGGAATCTTTCGGGCAGGCTTGGTCATCAGTTTATTTCCTCTGTACCCACCGGGATCGTTATGGAGCTGGGCTGTGTGGAGGGCACCATTTGGGCTCCCCATGTTCACCTCAATGATAACACTTTCCTGAGCACCTCCTAGGGCCTGGGCTCTTTACACAGAGGGTGCACTACTCTTCATGGCAACTTGGCAGTGTCCTCCTGGTGGTTCTCGTTTCACAGATGGGAAAGTTGAGATTCGGGGAGGCAGAGCCCTTGCTCAGGGTCCCCCCAGCCGAATAAGGAGTAGAGAGGAGGAAGGATGGATAAGCTCCATCGTATCCAAGTTCTGAGCTAAAGCCAGGTACCTGGGCTTCTGGATGGAAAGTTTACCGGGAGATGTGGGTGCCCTGAGAGTTAAGGAGGATGTGGTGGAGGTGAGAGTGGGGACCCCATGCTGGGAGCCAGGAGAAGAGCCTCGTTCTAGTCCCCCTAGTCTCGCTGAGTCACTGGTGACCTTGGGCAAGTCTCCTGGACTCCATGAACCTATCATTCCAGGAGGAATTTACGTCTGCGGCTCCGGGAGTCTGTTCTCTGATTCTGAGGATGCCTCTGTGCAGGGCGGGATGGTGGAGCCAGCAGAACCTGCCACCGCCCTTGAGAGCTTCGGCTCCCCTGTGCCCTTGGCTCTCCTGCTTCTGCCAACAGCTCTTCTGTTTCAGGGCCATCACGTGGGCTCCTCACAGAGAGAGCTGCATAGCTGGCTCCTCTGAGCTCTAAAGGCACGACCCCCGGTGCACCCGGCTAGCAACACTGCCCTGTTTTATGTTCTTCAGAGTCCTCAGCTGCCACTGAATGATGTGATCGTGCTGTCTGTTCCCCTATGAAGTCAAGGCCATGTCTGAGTCTCTCTTGTCGGTATCCCCAGGCCCCAGCACATGACAGGTGCTTAAGAAATATCTGTGGAGTGATGGCACAGGGTACATGGCTTGGTCCAGGAGATTTGATGGAGGTTCTTCCTCAGCTCAGGGGTAGGAGAGACAGGAGGTAGACTCTCCAGGCAGAGGGGGGGGTGGGTCTGTTCTTGGAGGGCGCGTGGTCAGCAATGGCCAAGCCCAGCATGTGCTGCTCAGTGACTCCATGTGGAAGATCTGGGAAAGTGCCTGGGTCGGGGTCAGGAGGACTGAGTGGGTGTCATGACCTGGAGGCAGGAGAGTGGGTCCGACTCTGGAGCTGAGCCAAGTTTAAGTCCTGGCAGGTTGCATCACCTCTCCAGGCCTCAGTTTCCCCATATGTAAAATGGAGATAGTAATGGTCCATACCTCATAGGGCAGTTGCCAGGATTGAGTTGATCTATATTGAGTGCTTAGGAAAGAGCCTCTCAAATAATAAGCATTTTATGACTTTGCCATGCTTATGATGAACTATGCCATTGGGCATAGGATGTCATAAACAGACACCCTAAATGCACTCTGGCAGATGCCTCATAAGAGACAAACAAGGTGGCCTTCAGGAAATCACCCAAGCAGCTGAGACACGGGCTGTCCTGGGAGCCCTGAGAATGGCCAGGGTGTAGGGCATTGCCCCGGAGTGGTTGGAGATAGCATGTGACCTCGAAGTTTGCATCCTGGCTCTTCTGGGCAAGTCATTCTTCTGAGCCTCAGTTTCCTCACTGATAAATCAAGGTGTTACTCACGTGGGATGGGTGCAGGAAGAACCCACGGATGGATGCAGTGTAACATGGCCTCTCACCTTGAGAGTCTGAGATTTTAAGATTCTGGAGTCCTTTTCTACCTTCTCCCTGCCATCAAAACCGGCTCTTAGCTTAGCAAGCCATCTCACTTGAATGGGTCTTATAAATTATTTGTTGATAGGTTTTAACTGATAACCTAATGGCATCTCTTGACAGAAATAAAGGCATTTTGATAAGCATCCATGCCTTAAGCCAAAAGAATCTCTCTTAACCGTGGGCTTCCAGATTCAACGAGGAGCCAGGTAGAGAGGTGGGTGGGGCTGAGAAAGGACACTTGGGTCTAGAATCCCAGTTGTGGCCAGTTTATAGGTGGGTGGCCTCAGTGAATCACTTTTACCTCTCAGAGTGTCGGTTTCCTCATCTGTAAAATTGTGGACAGTGACGTCTACCGATAGGGCAGTTGGGAAACACGACACAGAGAGCCAAGTATGGGTCTAGCACATAGTAGGTGCTCAACAAATGTTACTTTCAGGCCTTCTCCCTGAACCCAAAACCCCCCTCAAAAACCCCAGCTTCTGGCTAACTCTGTGCTGGTACCTTGGAGGAAGTAGGCTGAATGGGCTGAGTTCACCACTGCTCCCCACCCTCCTGTCAGACCTTCTCTGAACCTTTCAGTCGGGGTTGTTTTCCTAAGGAATAGGTGAGCAGACTTTCCCAAATTGCCTAACCGGGAGCCTGGCAAATAAGCCCTAAATAAAAGTTGTTGGCCACCGTTTGAAGCTTTCATTCATTCATTCATTCATTCATTCATGCAATGAAATTTACCGAGTAACTACTATGTGTCAGGCCCTGGGGACCCAATGGGGAACATGACAGAATGCTTACCTTCAAGGAAATTATATTCCAGTGGGGGGATGGGAGTGGTAGGTGTGTGAGGAACAGACAATAAGCAAATCAATCTAAAATGGCAGGAGGGCTATGTAAAAAAACTAAATGGGGGGGAGGGGAGTTTTCTTTCTGTATCTCCCAACAGTGTGCCTGTAATTTTATCAATTATAATCTCTGTAATACTCACTGCAGTTTATTTAAGCACCAACTTTGTGCTAGGTGAGACATATTTCTTCCTACAGAGTAGGTGACACAAACAGGTATGGAAATGGAGATGAAGAGAGGTTAAGTGACTCGTGCAAGGTCATCCAGCTCCTGGCGGGGTTGAAATTGGAAACAGACCTGCTCCTTCATTCATCCCTCATGCATTATGGGCGGGGGGGTTGTAAACAATGGAAGCAAGACAGATGTGGTCACTGTCGCCTTGTGAACCTGCAGTTTGGCTGGGCAGGCAGACATGGCTGGCTCAACCCCACCCACTTGCCTCTGTGTGAGGCTGTCTTATCCTTCGGGGCATTATGGAGCACAGTGAGGCAAAATGGGACCTGGGGGTAATAATAACAAAAACAACAACGATGCTTGGCATTTACTGAACACTTACTACATGCCTGGCTCTGTACTCAGCCCCTTCCCCTCGTTCTGTGGTTCAGTCTGCTCAGTAGCCCATGATACCTAGATGCTGTCATTATGCCCATTTCACAGAAGAAACAACAGAGGCTTAAAGCGGTTAACAGGCCTGACGTTAGATACGCAGGTAGCCTGATGCACAGGCCAGTTTCCTCAGTGGTCAGGTGGGGGGTGGGGGAGAAAGGGAGGGAGGATCAGGCAGTGCCAGTCTAATGTAGGTGGGCAAGGCCCACATCAAGGTCAATGGCAGGGCTCACAGTGACCCTTTAGCACCCGGAGGCATTGGGCTTGAGCAGCCAGTACTTGGGTCCCTGGGAACTCTTAAGCCACAGTTTTCACTTTTCAGGGGCAGTGGGTGCTGAGGTAAGAGCCAGCTTGGCGGGGAGGGGCAGGCCGTGGCCCGTGATGGGACTTCACTGTGGAGCGGGGAGGGGGGGTGGGGTCCACCTTGAACTTAGGGGAGTTAACTGTGTGGGGGTTCAACTGCGCTTCCCCGACCTAAGTGGATGTACCTGGGAACAGAAGCCGTGTTTAGTTCGTTGTCTGCCCCTCACCACCTGCATTGGTGTGCGCTGCTCAGGGGGCTCAGAGGGACCAGGGGCAGGTCACCTGCACTGCACACAAAATTACCACAAAGGACGCTGGTCCCACCCCTCCCCACCCTGCCCCTGGCCCCGCCTCCAGGGAGGAGTCTGGGAGAAGGGCAAGTCTCAGATGACCGGCCTGGCTCCCCGCCCCCTCCTCAATTTGCATACTCCATTCTTGGTCTGATAAAGGGGACACAGTCTCCTTTGAGCTGCTGAGGCACCTCTGGCCGTTTAATCTCTGGGGACAGACTTGATCTATATTGGGTGTCTGGAGGCCAAGTCAGCAGCTCAGCTCTGTTGCCCACCCGTTGGGTGGCCCCAGGGCAAGCCAGACCTTTCTCTTGGCCTCGTTTTCTTCAACCATAAATGAAGATCGACGTTGCCTCCTACTCTTTACCTCCTCAACCTCTCATAAAGAACTGTTACTTGGGTAAGGGGCATTAAGGAATCTGAAATCATTGTTGCACTATATGCTAACTAACTTGGATGTAAATTTAAAAAATAATAAATTAAAAAAAATTGTTACTACCGTCATGAATAGAAATCGTAATAAATCTAGTATCTGGGGCCCCTTTCTCATACCAGGCTCTGTGCTAAATGTTTTATCTTTGTTAGTGTTTCTAATCCTCTCAGCTACCCTAAGAAAGTGGGTGGTTGCCGTCCCTATTTTATAGTGGAGGAACTGGAGCACAGAGAGGTTAGGTGACTCACCTGAGGTCACACAGCTGGGAAGTGGTGGAATGGGAATGACCCCCATCCTGTTCTCTTTATGCTCTCCATCTCATTACTCTTTCCTTTGGTGTCACTGAGGGTCTAATCTCACTGTTGGCTGAATCTAGTATATTATTTCCTCGTGTGTTTCATACTCTCCTGTGAGCTGGTGCCTGGCAGCTTTATCTTTGCTTCTCGAGGGGTCTTAGGGAATGACTGGCCTGGGGCCAGTCTTCCCCCTTGACTTGGGAACCCCTGAGCATGCAGAAGGACAAGTCTGAGCCATATCTCGAAGGCAGGGACAAGGGTCCCAGTTTCCAGGATTCTGATGTCCTCACCCCTTACCTTCCCACCTCCTGTGCTGCCTAAGGTAGCTTGTTTGTTGTCCTGCTTTGCTGGGTGTGTGTGCGTGAGCAGCGACTTTCCCAGCATGCCCTCTCTGCAATTCTGTCCATCAAGTAGTAGCTCCTTTCCAATGTCCTGCCCCTCTGGGACCCAGGGCCTGATCACCAGGCCTTGAGGCCTTAATTCATGAGCTCCCTTTTCTGCAGAGCCCAGCAACACAAGATGGCCACATCCTATGCCTACTCGCTCTGCTGGTGATCAGTTCTGTCCTCAACACACGGCCCCTACGGGTTCCCTTGCCTTCCTGTGAGCCCGGCCGCGCAGCGGACGATCTTACACAGCATTTCTTAATTCCACAGAACGAAAGCATTGTCAGGAATCCAGCCTGCCCGAGGTCCAGCCTGTGCATGTGCCCACACTGTGGCTGTCCCCTGTCCACGCTGGGGCTGTCCCCTGTCGATGCTCCCTTGTGCTCAGCGCTCTGCAGGGCACGTGTTACACACACACGGTTTCTAATACTAATGTGATCGATAAGGTGTGCAGGGTCAGGAACCTGGTAGGTGCCGAAATAATGCCTTTTTCCAGGTTCGAGCTTGAGGTACAGTGAAAAGGAGAGAGTGCCCAGTTTAGGGGTGTTTGGTGAGCCAGGCACTGGGCTAAGCAGGTCACCCCCACTCCTTTTCCTTCTGAGCAGCTCCTGTCAGATAGGCACTGGCATCATCTGCATTTCACAAGCAGGGAGACTGAGGCTCAGAGAGGACAAGGAGCTTGCCTGAGTCACAGTCTGGAAGTGGTGGGGCTGGGATTGGAGGCACTGTGTGAACAGGGGTGCCACGGACGGGCTGGCACGGGATGGCGGAGCAAAGCGCCCTGGTAGAGCGAAGCCATCTGACGGGTGGGCAGGCCGACGTCAGACAGTGGGAGAGCAGTGGCTGGGGATGGGGTGGGAGGCAGGCTCTTTGTGTCTCAGCAGCCCGGGTGGGCGAGGCCAGGAGGTGGATGAGGGGTGGATGGGGGAGGCATCTACCTGAGTGTGCATCAGTGTGACCTGAGGCCCGAAGCAGCTTGGAGGTTGCCTTACCCACTGCTGAGGTCACGTGCATCACAGCACCCTGGAACCCTCTCCCTGCCCCTTCATGACTGGTCAGCCCTGCCTCATCTGCCTGCTCTGGGTGTGGGGCCTCTTCCTCCAGGGAGCCCTCCCTGAACCACCCCACCCCACTGTGAGAGTGGACTTGCTGAGGGCTCACTGGGGCTTCCCAGAGAGTGCCTGGGTTCATCTTCATTCCATACAGCAGACGCTGCTCTCGGACCCATTTTACAAATGGAAAGACTGAGGCTCAGAGAGGTTAAGGGGCAGGGTGGCAGCGCTGCTGTGCCCCAGCTACTCAGGACCCTTTTACTCCCACTTAAAGCCCTAACACCATCCTGCAGAGCCTTTGTAAATCCTTACAGGATTTACGCCATCTCCACGCAGCTGGGAAGACCTGTGGGAAAGGTGCCCCCCAAACGCCCTCCCTCCCCTGAACCTTCCTGTCCAGGCTCCTTCCTGCCCCTTTCCACCCTGACTGTGGGCAGTCCCCATCCCTTCCCTACACCTTGCCTTCTCTATCAGACTGATGATGCCTGAGGACACAGACACGAAGGGGCCAGGTCCCAGCCTTCTCTGGAGAGGCTCACAGTCTAGTGAGAGGACCATGGGGAAGAGGAGGGGATGGGCCTTATAGGCGACACACAGCCACGATAATAGGGACCACAAACGCAAGACCTGCTGTGTCAGGCAGGTGCCATGAGCCGGGCACGGAGTCAAGAACTTGACATGGACAAACTCTTAACGTTCTCTGTCATTGCTCTGAGAAAGGCACGATGGCCATGTCCCCATTTTACAGCTGAGGAGACTGAGACACGGGGAGGAGTCGTCATTGGCTGAATATCTCAGAGCCAGGGATTGACAGTCCTGGGATCTGAGCCCAGGCCTCTGGCTCCAGGGCCTGTGCACACTGGAGGTGTTTTTAGAAATGCCGCTTTGTAGTGTGTTGCCGTTAGTGTGCACACAGTTTACACGGCCACATCAAGTGTGGCGGGGAGTGGGTGGGAATCGACAGAGAGGTCCCCTCATCCAACTCTCCGGAAGCCGGACAACCCCTGCGCTGCCCAGCTGACACCCCAAGGGCATTCAGTGACAGGATTGAATGGGTGTGTGCATGCTGGCGGGTGTCGGGCATTGTCATCGGCCCCAGACGGAGCTTTCTCAGGGGGTGAGGAACGGTAGGCACTCAGTCCGTCTTTGCAGAGCATTACAGTGAGCTCGGCTCCCCTTCTTATCCAGGCTGGCCTTCTCCCAGGGTGCCCCGGACTTGACCCCAGTCTCTCCACTCTTCTCCCTGCAGGGAGCCGGGAGGCTGCCTTCACGTACGCCATCATTGCCGCCGGTGTGGCCCACGCCATCACAGCTGCCTGTACCCAAGGCAACCTGAGTGACTGTGGCTGCGACAAGGAGAAGCAAGGCCAGTACCACCGGGACGAGGGCTGGAAGTGGGGTGGCTGTTCTGCCGACATCCGCTACGGCATCGGCTTCGCCAAGGTCTTTGTGGATGCCCGGGAGATCAAGCAGAATGCCCGGACTCTCATGAACTTACACAATAACGAGGCGGGCCGAAAGGTAGGCAGCCAGGGAGGGGAGCCGGGCGGCTCTGGCGGATGTGCTGTGAAACAGCTTATTCCTAACGGCTGGTGTTGGGTGTCTGGTGGTGAGCCCCAGGGCTCTGCCCTCAGCCTCATTCGGCTGGACTCTGTCGTCGATTTGCTGCTGGTCAGGATCTGGGTATGGCGTGAAGCGTGTCAGTTACTGGAGAGATTGAATAACCGAGTCTCTGGTAAAACAAACTGGATGGAACTTGGCAAGATGGAACGAGGGACGGATGTGATGTCTTATCCTTGGGCCCACAAAATCAGCTATACAGATCTCTGATTGTGGGGAGGAGGTGAGGTGAGTTCAGTGAGAATCATGCCTGTGGAGCAGCTGCCGGGGCCACTGAAATGTCCTTGCTCACCTTAATCAAGATATGGGTGACTGTTCTGTCTTTATTGCCTCCTGAGATCCTCCTGGATTCTGGGCTCAGCTTAGAAGAGAGTCAGGGATGTTTCGGAATGTTTCTAGTGGAGGTGCTGGGATCGAAAGGGGGCTGGACATCTCTTCCCATGAGGAGCTGGCTGTCCCAAGGCAAGGGGGCACATGGGTCTTCAGGCCCAGAGTACAGAGTGAGGGCCCATGGGTGGGGGGTGTCACAGAGAGGCAGGTCCTACCGGTGTGAGGACAAGCCACGGCCATTGAGAAACAGATTGAGTTCCCAAGGAAGTGAGCCCCCTGTCCCAAGAAGTATTCAAGCACAAGCAGCTTGGCCAGGCGTCTCGGGGCTCCCAAGTCAGTGCTGCCTGGCTTGGGTGCTGTCCCAGACAGAGGCCTGAGGTTGGGAGTGGTCTCTGTAAGTGCCTGTGAAGGCCACGGTGCTGGGAGCCCGCGCTGGAGCCCCCAGGCCCAGGAGGTGCTGGGAGAGGAAAGTCTCTGGGGGCCGCTTGGAGCTCGATAGAGAAGCCTCTGTGAGCCAGGGCAGATTGGGAGTGAGGGCTCCGTGCCACCTGGGTGGGGGATAGACCACCGCAGTGACAGGACATGTGCGGGCACTACAGGAGGCCACAGGAGCCGGGCAGGAACAGGAGTGACAACAACGAGGGAAAGTGTGCACAGGGCTATGGCGAACCAAGGAGCCCAGCGTGGTTCCTGCCTGGTGTGGCTCTGTGGGAATGCGGCCCACTGTGGCCGGACCTTCCGATTTTACACTCAGATTTTTCTGTGCAGTCCCTTCGTTTTTAAGTCTGGGTGTTTAGAACTGGTAGTCACCGGTAGCTCTTAAAAAATACAGAAAAAGGTGAAAAGGAAGATGACCAGAGGCTCCAACACATACATCTCCTGGCAAAGTGTGGGCCGCAAGCTGCCCATTCAGGCGACAGATGGTTAAGGGGCACCAATCTTGTTCTGCCAGAGCCTGTTCGTCGGTCAGGTAGTCTTCTAGCTCTGGAGGCATCTGCTCACTTCATCCTCAAGGCATTCCTATGAATGGTCTTATCATGATCCCCATTTCCCAGGTTAGGTGACAAGCCGAGGTTCCCACAGCTAATGAGCAAGGTCAGAATTCGAACCCAGTGCTCCTAGCTCTCGAGCTGGCCACGCGCTGCCACGGCGTGGTGGTCGCAGCACGGGCTGGCAGCAGGCTGCCTGGGTTTGCGTTCTGGCTCTGTCGCTCCTTCCTTCACGAGAAGGAAGCAGAGCTGGCAGGAGTGTCCTCGGGGCTGAGGTGGAGAGGGAAAGAGACGGGGCAGGGGAGCACTTACCCCAGGGCCTGGCACCTAGGTGGTCCTCAGCACAGACTGGGCATAATTACAAGTCGTGTGAGCATGTGTCGTGGGAGAGGGAGTCTGTCTGGCAAGTGGCGGGGGTCACGCACGCACACCTTAGAGGGGAGCGAGCCCCCCTGGCATGCAGAGGAGTGACACAGGCCAGCCGGGCCTGAAAGCAGGCCTCCCACTCTCTTCCTTCTCCTCTCCAGCCTCTTGCCACATCCTGTGTGTCGGAGCCTCCCAGGCTGCCAGGGTGAGTCACACAGGCCGAGCTGCTCACCTGGCCTGCCCCAGGATGATGTCCTGGGGTAAAGTGTAAGGCCCTGCCTATCCAGTCCTGTGGCTGGGAGTGCCTACCTATAGCCAGCACACCCCTCCAGGGTTCCCAGCTGCCCATTCCTCTGTATTCCTGTGGTCAGATCACTCCTTATGGCTGGGGTCGCAGGTCACAGGCTCCGTCCCGCCCTGGAAGCTGTCACTCCCTGGGGGTGGACAGAAGGAAGGCAAGTGGCTTCCCTCTCCCGGCCTCAGTTTCTTCACCTGTGCCTACCAGGTTGGGCCCCTGTGAGAACTGAAGGAGAGAAGTCCTAGCCTGGGGTAAGAAAGGACCTGTGTATATCACCTGGGAGAGGGTTTTAGAAGCCATGTCACTGCAGCAGGTGTGAGGGCCATGGTTGCTGTCCCAGGCAGCTCTTGGGGGAAGCAGATGCTGGGAACTGTCAGAGATCAGAAAACCAACCTTGGTGGGCTTCCTGGAGGAGATGGGCCCCCCAAATGAGTGAGGTTTGACTAAGCAAAGAAGAGAGATGAAGGTAACCCAGGTCTGCTGTATGGAGGGGGTGGCCAAAGGCCAGAGGTGGGGACTTGGGGTCAGTTCGGGGGTCATGGGTCCCTGAAGGGGTAACAGCCGCTGTTACCTGCAAGGTCACCTGCCACGTTAAGGAGTGAGAAGGGCCTTGCGTTCTCCCCTCAGATCTTCGTGGGGCTGCCTTCTTCTTACTGGTCACCTTTCAGCTCAGATGTCCCCTCCTCAGAGAAGCTTCCCTTTCAATTCCTTCTTAGCCTTTTCTCAGATGCTGCCTTGTTCTGGAGCTTGCTCCCCTCCCTAGACCATAAATAAGCTTGATGAGGACAGAGACCCTGTGTGTCTCATTCACGGCCACACACCAGAGCCTGGCATACAGAGACCTGCATACGTACAGAGTGAATGGTTGAGCACCTCATGGTCGCTGATGGGTCTGGAGCGGAGGAGGTACGAAAATCATAGAAACTGACCAGGGATGCAGAGTACAGCTTTGGGCAGCGTCAGGAACAGGGTCTGGGAAGAGTGCAGGCTGGGTCCAACTTGATGTTTCTGAGCAGGAACAACTCTCACGGCTCAGGGAAACCCAGCTGAGGGGATACCCCCCATACCTACCAACTCCACTCTAGTTTGGGAGGACCCTTGAGGATACCCTTCCTGGAACAGCCATTGACCCTGACGCCATGTATTTTCCAGAGCCCGGAAGTAGAATTCAGGACTTCCCGTTGTACACGGGAATAGACCTGAGCACCCCTCTGTAGGGTGCAAAGGGAGGCCACCCAGGGCAGTGGCCATACTATTCAGGCAGAGCACAGAGGGAAGGCAGCTTTCCAGCCTAGCCCTGCGGTGGCCAGACTGTCACTCCCCACTACAGGGCCCGCCAAGGGTCCAGGCACATATCTAAGTGGTCAGGAGCAAGGACAGCCACTTAGCTGGGGTTAGTAAGGCTCAGTGTATATCAGCTCAGGGTCCCATCTCTGTTTGAAGCCTCCGTTTCCCCATCTGTTAAATGGGGCCCTGATCCTCAATTTGTTCTGGACCCTCAGGTGCTGGTCAGGGCCTGGTGAGGGCCCCAGTGGGGAGATGCCCGCGGGATCCTGCAGGGTGCTATTTGTTATTCAAAGACATGGGGTCCCACCGCAGGACCTCCCCCACAGTAGGCTTCCGTGGGCCCCACACACAGCAGAGGTAGGGAGCTGACAGCAGAAAAGGGGCCAGCCCGCAGCCGCTCCTGACGGAGCATCTTGGAAAGGATCACAGATGTGTTTATCGCTGGCTCCCTTGCCCCTGCTGTGAGAAGACAAGACTCAACCCGACCACAGGCTCTGGGCTTGTTGGCAGCTGGTGAGAAGCAAAAGGAGGAGGAAGTCAGGGAAGGGTTATGTGTCCTAAGGGGCAGAGGTGGGGGGGGCAGGCCCTGTGATGGGCGACCCAGGGCAGCCCACCGCCTCACCTGGCAGATGAGGGAGAATAAACGCCATGGGGCGTCCTGCCCTTACGGGTCTCCGGTTCGGGTCTGAGCCCGGGCAAAGCCAGTCACTCACCTGCAGATGTGGGCCTTGGGCCTGGGGAGGCAGGAGCACCGCTGCAGGCCGGCAGGGCTCCCCCTGCACTGTCTCATGAAGTTGTGCGGTCCTCGAATCAGAATGGTCAGGGGAGAAGATAGAAATGGGGGTGCCAACAGCTCTTTTGGGAAGGTGATTTTAGAATTATAGTCTCTCCCTATTGGAAAATCAGGGGCATGATATTTTTGGAATGAAATCACAGACCGCTCAGGTTGGGATTGTAGAACGTGAGGTTCACATGCTCACGTGTGGAGTTTGGAATCATAGGATCTTTGGTTGGGAGGGAGAGAGGCGTCAGAAGCACTGGGCTGACATCTTTGGATGGCGGGATTTTTGTGGTTTTGCATGATTTCTTCCCAGCCTTTTGGGGAGATGAACTAACCACAATTCTCGCCCTCAAGATGCTCAGTCTTGTGAGAGCGTCAGATAAGAGGAACAAAAAATAGGATTCCGGGCTACCCTCCACAGGAGAAATGCAATGCAGAAAGAAGAAGGAGTGGCTTCTTCTTGGAGAAGTCCGGAGACCTCTGGGAGGAAGAAGGGACTCCTTAGCAGGGCTTTGAAGGTTAAGTAGGAGTCCTCCAGGTGGACAAGGCAGGTGGGAAGAAGGAGGATAGTTCAGGCAGTGCAGGTGGCCGGTGAGGTGTTCTGTGTGTCCAGGGAGAGAGGGGTAATAGGCGATGAGGCTGCACAGGGGTGAGGACCAAATGCAGGGCCTTGAATGCCATTCAAGGAGTGAGACTTTCCCCTTCTGCAGGAGGTTCCTGAAGAGGCTTTGGTGGAGAAGTGTGTAGGCAGGTTTCTGTTCCTCTCTGGGACATAGTGTACAACAGAGTAAAGGGGGCAGGGCAGCAGCATGTGCTCAAACTCAGCAGGGGCCTCGGGAGAGTGGGGAGGGACAGCTGTTCAGGAAGCAGAATAGACAAGACCCACCTTGGGTTGTGTTTGGGATGGATGGGTGGACGCCTCTTCTCACTGGGATCAGGACCTGGGGCAGGGGGAGACCAGTGTCAGGGGAAATGATCAGGGTACCTTTGGGTGCTTTTGGGACTGGGAGACCCTGTGGCCTGCAAGTGGGGGTGCCCAGGGGTATCCTGGATGCCTAGATCTTAATTCTGGAGAGAGATCTTGTCTGGAGCCACTTCCTGGCAGCCACCAGCAGGAGGCAGTAACAGAAGCCCTGGCCTTTGGTAGGATTGCCCAGAGGGAGGATTTGAGTGGGAAAGCAGGAGAGCTGGGCATTTGCCTTTGGGAAGTGGGCATGGGGCAGGAGGACTATGGGGAGCCAAAGAGCAGTCCTGGAGGTGGAAGGAGAGCCAGGTGCAGGGGCCCTTCCAGAGACATTCCGCTGCATGTGTAGAATGCCCCTGTGGGGTTCAGAAAAGCCCAGCCTCTGCCAGGTGCCAGCTCTGGAACCCCAGCCAGGGGGATAGGAGACCGGCCTCTTGGAGCCTCCACAAACACATTGCACCTGGCGGGGCAGGCTGGTGAGGTCTTGCTGTGCACAGAGAGGGAAGTGTGCTGCAGCTCTGGGGCCTGGAGGGAGGGAGGGGCCCTCAGAGATCCCTTCCTGGGAGTGTGGTGACTGAGCCCCAGAGAGGCAGCCCCCAGGGATGGGGGCCCAGCTGGGATGGGGCTGGCCCTGCTGGAATGTGCTGCTTGCTCCGAGGGAGGTGAGCTCAGGGGGATGGAATGCCACTGGAGTGAGAAGTCACCTTCCAGTCCCTGCCCAGCCTCTCGCTCATGGGAGTGGTGGTGGGGGGGGGGGGGGTCGGTCTTGTCCCTTCCTGCCCTGCCCCGTCTGGTCTGGGTGCTCCTGGGAGCTGGATTCCCACCCTGCCCTGGCTGCAGGCAGGCCTGTGAGTCAAGGGACACCAGAGACCTGGCCCCTGGCAGCTGGGCGGGACCCAGATAAGGCTTACTCAGCTATGCTCCTCTCCACCGTGCAGAGGGCCACTTGCATATTTGACCAGATAGAGTGCTCAGCGGTGGCACGTTGAGGGCCAGAGGAGGAGCCAAGCCCTACCTGGTCTGAAGCCGGCTGCCCAGGCAAGGCTGAGTCCTCCTGGGACCACCATGCCCTCCATCTCTGCCCCAGATTCAGGAGCAGCTATGGGTTCTCACCTTCCCAGATGGAAAGGCTTCTATTCAGAATTGAGGCACATGGACCAGTGGCAGCTTTGGGCCAATCTTGACCTCCAGAGCTTCGGTCTCTTCCATGGTCTCAGAAAGATCTTCCAGATCTGACATGTGGGGAAGGGGAGGACACAGGGTTCTTAGGACCAGTGGATACCAATTTTGTCTGAGGCCACGCATTCCTGGAATTTGCCAGTCTTGTTCCTGCCTCAGGGCCTTTGGACATGCTCTTTCCTCTGTCTAGAATGCTCTTCCCTCAATCTTTGCGTAACTAGCTCCTTCTATTCCTTCAGGCCTCTGCTTAGATGTCCCCTTCTCAGGGAGTCCCTCCCTGACTTTCCTCCCCTACATCTACTTCAGCTCTCTCTGGATACTACTCTGCTTTATTTTCTATGGAACACTTACCCCCATATGAAATTATCTTATTTACATAGCTCATTATGTCTTTATTGCCTGTCTTCTTCCACTTCAATGCCAGTACCTCAGGGTAGGGATGAGGTAAGTGCACAGGTGGGTTCTCTGTGCCTAGGACAGTGCCTGGCACATATTAAGTCCTCAAGAGATCTTTGCTGAGTGAATGAATGAAATGACAAGTATCTGCTCTTACCTTGGGGAATTTCCCAGGAGTAAGATTGCCGGATAAAATACAAGACTCCCAGTTAAATTTGAATTTGAGATAACAAATAGTTTCTTGGTATGAGTATGTCCCAAATATTATGTGGGACATACTTATACCAAGAAACTATTGCTGTTTAACTCAAATTCAACTTTTACCATGTTTCTTGTACTTTTAAGTACAAGTTTTTTATGCCGACATATTATAGATACACGTGCAGTTGCCCCAACACAGAAAGATACCGCGTACCTTTCCCCGGTTTTCCCTAGCAGCTTGCAAAACTATGGTACGATATCACAAGCAGGATGCTGGCATCGATACAGTCATGGCATGGAACATTTCTCTGAGATAAATGCCCCAGAGTGCAAACGCTGGGGTGGATGGTAGTTGTCTGGTTAGCTTTGTAAGAAAGTGCATCCCCACCGGCGATGTACAGGGATCCAGTTACCCCGCGTCCTCACCAGCATTTGGCATTGCCGCTGGTGTTTACTGTTGCCATTTTGGTAGGCGTGATGGTGGTAAGGCCACCGACACACTGTGGCCTTAATGAGCGTTTCCCTAATAGCTAATGATGCTGCACATCTTTCCGTGTGTTTGTTTGCCATCCATATATCTTCTTCAGTGGAATGTTTTCATGTCTTGTGCCCGTTTATTTTTATTTTTGAGTCAAAAAAAATTTTTTTAATATTTGCTTATTTTTGAGGGGGGAGCAGGGGAGGGGCAGAGAGAGAGGGAGACACAGAATCCAAAGCAGGCTCCAGGCTCCGAGCTGTCAGCACAGAGCCCGACGCGGGGCTCGAACCCACGAACCGTGAGATCACGACCTGAGTTGAAGTCGGATGCTCAACCGACTGAGCCACCCAGGCGCCCCTCTTGTGCCCATTTTCTAATTAGGCTGTTTATGTTTGCACTGTTGAGTTTTGAGGTTTCTTTATACATTCTAGATGCTAGTCTTTTGTCAGACACATGTTTTGCAAATTGTTTTTTTCTCAGTGTCTGGCTTGTCTATCTGTCCTTGTCACAGGGTCTTTTCAGAGCAGTAAGCTTTTAACTTTGATCAGGTCCAATTTATCAGTTTTTCCTTTTGTGGATAGTGCTTTTGGTAATGGGCTAAGAACTTACTGACCCCCGGTCCCAAAGTCTGTGATTTGTTTTTTTAATGAGCTAGTTGTTTTGAAATCAACAAAAGCCTTCTTTGTTATTTAAAAAAAAATGTATTTATTTATAATTGTGGTAAAATATACATAACATCACACTTACCATCCTAATCATTTTGAAATGTACAATTTGGCGGTGTAAGTCCAACAGCACGGAGCCCGACACAGGGCTCGAACTCATGAACCACGTGAGATCATGACCTGAACGGAAATCAAGAGTCAGCCGTTTAAGGAACAGAGCCACCCAGGGGCCCCTCTCTGTGGCTATTTAACTTTCAATTAATTACTAACAAATAAAAGTAAACGTTCAGTTCCTCAGTCCACATTTCAAGTGCTGGGGGGCCACATGTGTCTCATGGCTGCAGTCTCAGACGGTTTCATCTTTTCAGGGAGGTCTGTTGGACAGCACCCATCAGCTTGGGGGGGCAGTGGGCGCAGACATTGGTGTTGTTATTAAGGGGACTCGGGAAGGTCTTGGCAGCAGTGGGAGCGAATCCGTTCACCTCCTGGCCCCTAGCCAGCCCAAGGGGTTCTCAAATAGTGGCCATCTGATTTCTCTTGGAAGGAATTCTCAGTGTGGCTGCTGGCCCTTCAGCCAGGGGGCTCATTTGAAACCGAAGTGAGGTGGGGAGGGGGCCCTGAGGGGCCTCCCAAGTGGGGTGAAGCCGAGGGGGCTCAATTTCACCGTGGTGAGACCTAGTCAGAAGGCGCCCACCAGGGACAATCGCTGCCTTTGTCCTCAGGAGGGGGACTGAGGTTCCTGGGTGTTATCAAATCTGCTGGGATGAAGGGAGGGGGAGCCAAGTGCTGGTGGGGGAGACAGGGCGGGGGGGGGCAGGAGTGGTCTTCGCGGGGAGGAGGGAGGAGTGGGGTGGGGCCCAGCGAGATGGGGGAGCAGGCGGGTCACTTTCCCTAATTCTGAAAGCTTGCATGTCCTTTGAGGAGAAACCCAGGTGCCTGTATGTCCTGAAAAAGGGCTCCTTGCCTGAGAAATGGGCTTCTTTAAATCATGACCTTGCAGCGTACCGTAGAGTTGCAAATAACCAACACTGCTCACAGCGGCCAGTGCTGCTGTGTCCCAGCACTCTGTCTAAGGGAGTTAATCTGTTTTACTGGCCTAACAACCTTGGGAGAGGGGGGGGGGGGGGGATCCTTGTTAACTCCATTCCACAGTAGGGCAGCTGAGGTCCAGGCAATGACTTGAGCAGCATCTCAGGCTCCTGGGAAGTCCCAGAGGTAGCAGAATGAGTTACCTCATCTCAGGGTCTCCCTGGATGTTGGGGGTGGGACCAGGCTCTGGGCCAGGAGGGTGCAGGCAGTGTGAGCCCAGCACTCAGCTGCTCTGTGCACCCCTCTCAAGGCCTGACGTAACACGTGCCCGCCCATTCCAGGTGCTCTCTGTAAATGATCTCACAGGGAAGGGCCTGTGTTGTCACTCCCATTTCACAGATGTGGAAAACTGAGGCACAGATCAGTTAAGTGGTACACTGAGGTTGTTGAGGTAGAAAGCATCCGAGTCAGGATTCCTTCCTGGCCATCTGCCTTTGTAGCCTGTGCTCTATGCAGCCTCTTCTCATCCTGCAGTAATGTACATATATAGTTGTGTGTGTGTACTGTATATGTATATACACACATACGTGTTTATATATACATAATATGTGTGTGTACGTGTATGTATTTGAGGGAGGGGGAGCCTAGAGGATTGGTTGTATTACAAAGTAATAATTCTAACAAGAACATTGGTAAAACACTTTATAATTTGCAAAACCTTTCTTTGACACTTTGATGGCCAAGGCTTGAAACGCTCTTCCAAGGGAGTGGTGAAAATGTGCCCATTTTGCAGGCAAGGTGATTGAGGCTCTGGCTGGGTGCCACACAGTTTGCTGGGAGGGTTGCTCTGTGGGGAGCTATTCTCCTCTGGGCTTTGAGGCTCCTGGCAGGGTGCGGGGAGGCAGGTCAGAGGGCTCCTGGCCACACTGTGCTCTTGACTCATGAAGGGATGTTGGACTTTTGTTCCACTCTGGGAGCTGCGAATGACACAGCCAGGGAAAGAGCTACAATAAAAACCCCAACTTTGCAACTTGTATATGGCGTGACCTTGGGCAGTTTTCCCCCTCTGAGCCTCAGTTTCCTCACTGGGAGAAAAGTGATGATTTGTACTCCCCAGAGCCGCTGTGTAGACTGAACGGGACAATGCTCAAGAGTGCTGGGTTCCGTGCTCTCTTGCTTGATGAGTGCTCAGAAAACAGTAGCTACTATTGTGAATATTGTTATTATTAGTAGCAATGCTAGTCATTTTAAAGCTACGATTAGGTTTTAATCCCTATATTCTATTCCTAAGGGTCTTTCTAGCTCCATTTAAAGCTCCCTTTTTCCCCACATAGCAGACAGGTAGCATGCTGGAAGGACTGGGGAGCAGATGTGTGAGAGGTCATTGGGATTGTCACTTTACTGGACAGGAGACCAAGCCCTTGCAATGCCACACTGGTCCTCCCGGCTCTGAGACAGAGGAGGTCTGTCTGGGTCTGTCAGTCATGTCTGAGCAGCCACCTCCAAAGAGGGCCCTGCCCTTGCCCTTTCTGGCCCCATGCCACAGGTACCCAAGTACATGCCACATTCCGGGACCTGCAGGTTGTCCAGTCCCGTCCCCTGCCCAGATTTCCCACCCAAAGGCAAGCCTCACACATCCAGCTGCCTGCCACTCTCCGCTCCAGGATATCTGCTGGAAAACTCCACCTGCCCCAAACCTCCCTGCTCATCTCGCTCCTGCCAACGGGCTCCTGCTTCATTCCTCCCAACCCCCAGCTCCATCCTTCCAGTTGTCCAGGCCCAAAAGCTCGACTTGGTCCTTGACACTTTCCTTCACACCCCACATCCAATTTGTTGATTCTACCTGTGACATCTTTCCGGAATCTTCCCCCTTCTAACAGCCCATACCCCTGATCCTCTGGTCCACGCTGCCGTCATCTCTTCCCTGAAATAGTACAACAGCCTCCTAACTTGCTTCGCTTCTCCCACCTTGGCCCCTGTGGTCTTATCCAGCATCAGTGAAACCATGTCTCCCCTGCTCATGACTTTGTAGTGGCTCCCAACTCACTCAGAGTAAACATCAAGTCTTCACCATGCCCGACATGGCTCTTCATGACCTGGGCCCCCATGACCCTTTGACCTCATCTCCTTCTACTTCCTCTTTGCTCTCTCTGTTCTACCTGTTCCTTAAACACACTGGGTCTATCCCTACCTCAGGACCTTTGCACTTGCTGTTTCCTCTGCCTGGAATGCTTACCCTCCAGACATTCACCCCTTCACCTCCTCAAGTCTTGGCTCATGTACTACCTTCCTAAGGAGGCCTTTCCTGACCACTCTGTTTGCAACTGCTGCCCCATCTGCCTCACCACTTCCTGTCCCCTTCCATGTTTTCTTTTTCTACATAGTACTTATGACCACCTGACATAATATTGGTAGTTTGCCAAATGATCCCAGTGTGGCTGGGAAAAGTTAAAAGTGTTTGCTGTAGGAGCCCTCCTATGGGAACAGTGCAGGCTCAGACAGACGCTTCCTTCCCGCCTTTTAAACTCAAGTCTGTGCCTTCAATATTGGTTCCTATGGACCAGCTTTACTTTGGGATTTCATTCTTAAACTCCTATGTAGCCTTTGTCTTACTCTGGGCACTATTCTAAGTACTTCATATCTATTAACTCATAAAAATCTCAACCTTGTGAGGTAAGTAGTGTTGTCGGCTGCCTTTTATGAATGAGAACCCTGAAGCACATAGAAGTTCATTGACTCACCCAAGGTCACACGGCTAATGAAGGGAGATCCAGGATCTGAATCCAGGCAGTCTGGCTCCAGAGTCTATACTTTTGCTATATTCCTTTTTTCTGCACTCACTCAGTCGTTATGTATTTATAGACTGTCTTCTTTGTGTCAAACACAAGATTTTAGAGACCCACAGATGACAGAAAACATGGTCCTTTCCATCGGAGAGCTCACAGTCTTATAGGAAGTGAAGAGCAAGTAAATAAGGGGAAAGGAAAAAAAATATTCATCCAGTAAACATTCACTAGCACCTACTAAGTGTTAGGCACTGGAAATCAGAGATAATATTTCTGCTTTTGAGATCCTTACATTGTAATAACAGAAGGAAATGGTGAATCACTGCATATATTCATGATGGCATAAGCTGGATTTGGTAAGAGACAGCATAGGGGACTGTGGGACCCCAGGATATGAGGTCTAACCATCTGGGGGTTGGTTTGGATGGGTGGGTGGTGGATGGCTGAGTGGTTGGACAGATGGTTGGATAGGTATGTGGATGGATAGATGGATACTTGAATGGATACATGTTAGAAGATGGATGGATGGATGGATGGATGGATGGATGGACAGGTATTTGGAAGGATGGATGGATGGATGGATGGATGGATAGTATTTGGAAGGATTGTTGGATGAATGGTTATATGGGTGGACAGGTGGATGAATGGATGGATGGATGAATGGATAGTTATTTGGAAGGATGGCTGGTTGAATGGATGGGTGAAAAGCTGAGCTCATTGCTGGCAAGCTGGACATTTTCCCAGTGAGATCAGCAGACCAGCTGAAAGAAAGGGATGGAAATCCATGCATTCATTAATTCAGCAAATGTTTATTAAGCACCTATTTATGTGTCTGGTACTGTTTTAGGTTCTTGGATTAGAGGGTGCTTGCCTTTATGGAGCTGACATTCCAGAGGGAAAGCAGAGGACAAACAAAGAATCAAACACAGAGAGAATCTACTGTGAGAGAGCAATAAAGCCATGATTAAAAAAGGAAAGCACAGTGAGAAGAGGGGATGACAGGGGCAGGGGGTAGTCAGGAGGAGTCTCTCTGAGAAGGTGAGTTCTGAGCAGGAAGTGAGGAAGGGGGCCCTGTGGGGAATAGCATTGGAGACATAGGGAACCACAGGCACAAGAGCCTGAGGCCCAGAGGCCAGTGTGTTTCTCACTGAGGGAGAGAGGGGAAGGTAGGAGGTGAAGTCACATGGGTGTGTTTGGGAGTGGGGCTGGGAGCGGGGAGGGCACATCACCTCCCAACCCCTGTGGGTTTGGTTGTGTCCTGGAAAGCCAATGGTGGATTTTGAACCTGGGCCGACGTGCCTTTGGAAGTGCACCACCCTCCCTATTCCCCTCTTGTGGGTTCCCAGCCCTGCTCCCTCCCGGCTCACAGTTGGGAGGCTGTCAGCATTTTAATTACAGCTCCCAGCTCTCAATGGTTTACAACTCAACCGTAAAACAGGCCCTGGGCAACCCGTGGCACCTCTGAGTGATTTACTTGCTTACCATTTCTATATTTAGTGCCATTTAATGCCTGTGGGCCAAGTTTTCAGAGAGAAAAAGAAGGAGGAATTTAGGGGGAGTTGGTCACATTGGTTTTTGTTTTTTTTGTTGTTGTTTTTTGTTGTTGTTGTTGTTTTAACACACAGCTCTGTTTTCCAGTTATTTTCTGAGATTATTTCCCAGCCTTTAAAAAGTTACAAGGTGCCAACCAATGGTGTATTCTGTGTGCATTTCTAAGAGAGACTGGTCCCTCGCGAAGCTGCCCTTTTTTCTTGAAAGTATGTTTGCTTCCTGGTGCGAGAGAGCAGGGTTTGAAGGACGGCATGGACCAAGTGTATGACTCTGGGACAATGGCATCCGTTAGGATTTCATGTAATGCAGGCTGGACTTCGGGCCATTGGCTTCCACTCCATGCCGGAAACGGGGATCCCCCAGACCTCCAGTCGAGGCGTCCACAAGGCATCTCAAATTTTATGTGCACACAGATCACCTAGCGAGTGTGTGGAAAAGCAGACTCCGGAATCTGTACTTCCAACAAGCCCCCACGAGGCCATGCTGTTGGTCCTGGGGCCATGCTTTGGGCAACAAGGAATTGACCAGCTGTCCGATAGAAATTAACACAAGCTGTGTAGGTAATTTAAATTTTCTAGTAGCCACATCAAAAAAGTTAAAAAGGGGGTACTAAACTTAATAATATATTTTATTTAATCTAAAACACCCAAAATGTTATAATTTCAATATGTAATCAACATGAAGATACTGAGATGTTTTATGTTATTTTTTTTTTCCATAACAAGTCTTTGAGATCTGGTATTTGCTTTACACTTAAAGCTCATCTCCATGCAGACTGGCCACAGTCTGAGTGCTCGTGTGGCCGGCAGCTCCCATTTTGGACGGTGCAGATCTAAATCTGGCTTGCACACCTCTGGTGCCGGAGAGCCCACTCCCTCTGCAAAGTCCACTCCCATCCTGCAGGCTCAGTTGGGAGTTGTGCCCTAAAACAACTAGGAAGAGCCACCTTTGCTCCCCAGGTCCTCCAGCTCACTGGCATCCTCTGCAGAAAAGAGTCCTGCAAAAATCTGGAAGCACCGACCAGGCACCCTTGAAGCCCTGTCCTCTAGCTCCCTCCTGTGAGGCAGGCACGTCACATACTCTTCCTCGGTTAGCAACCCTGAGCCGGTTTCCGTTGTTGTTCTCAACCCCCAGTTTTCTTGCTGAAGAATCAGGCTCAGAGAGGTGAAATGATATTCCTGTGATCACCCAGCCAGGAGGTGCCAGAGCTAGGACTCCCAGCGGGGACACTGAAAACTCCTCTCTCTGCTCTAAGATGCTCCAGTTCCCTTGGTGTGATCTGGCTTCCGAGGACCTTCCAGGCCCACTCGCACTCCACCAAATTCGCAGGGCCAGCCCACGTGGCACTGACAGAGCCTCAGAAATGGCCGGGAGAGTGGGGCACAGAAGCGACACAGCTCTTGGTGGCTGGGCTGGGACAAAAGCCCAGGTGCCTCTGAGCCCTTGGGTCTCAGCTCCTGAAGCAGTTCCCTGTAGCTTCAGAGCAGTAAGAAATCAGTTATTCCTCCATCGTGGCCCCCCTCCGCTGCGGGGCGAGGCCCCACCCCACCTCTCTGGAAACTGGCCTGGCATAGAGATAACCCAGGGTGTTTTTCCCAGTTGCCTGGCTGGAAAAAACCTGACTACATCGGGGGCAGGAAAAGGCATATCTCAGGGGACGTGTGCCTGCGCCCATGTCCTCTGGGACATGTGGGGCAACAAGGAACCTGAGGCCAGACCGGCCCACCCTCCTGGATACCAGCTCCTATGCCCAGACGCCGACACAAAGAGAACTTTTGTCCTGGGATGGGGGTTCAAAGGGCTTCATTAGTACCTGGTCACCCAGGCGGGGCCTTGTTGGGATCAGGGAAGTTCATCTGGGGGTGGCCAGGGGCACAGAGGATGACCTCATTCTTGAGTCTTCCCTCCATGCACTGGAGCGTCCATCCCTTATGTCCCCTGTCATTAGGCCCCTGCCTGGGGTGTCAGCCTTCCTCTGTGGACTAAGTCAGGGCCTCTTTACCAGATCCCAGCGGGAAGGAAATGGCCAGCTAGGCTCCTGAGCCGGGATGAATTCATTCATTTGTTCACTAACTCACTCCTTGATTGCATCCAAATGCTGGCTGAGTACCTCCCATGAGGCAAGCCTCTTCTAGATGCCTTCTGAACAAGAGATAAGGCCAGTGCTTTTTTGGAGCTGACATTTAGGCAGGGAGGGGGGAGGAAAATGAGTTATCTCCAGGGACTGAGTCTTGGAAGATGTTAAGTGGAGATATGACAGCTGGGGGAGAATGCATGGGCCACCATGGAGAGTTGCTTGGAGGAGCGGAACTGTAGCTGAGGGACCAGAGGAAGGGTGTCACAGGCAGAGGGAATAGTAGCTGCAAAGGCCCTGAGGCAGCGTGGGCTTCGTGTGGTTCAGAAAGACCTGACATTAAGTGTTTACAGAAGGGATTTCCAGGGCCGCACAACCAGCCCCATAAAAATTTTAGAATGTTTTCATCCCCGCCGAAAGAAAGCACGTGCCTATTAGCAGTTGCTCCCCACTCCTAATTCCCCCAGCCCCGGGCAACCATTAATCTGCTTTCTCTCTCTGGGTTTGCCAGTTCTAGACATCCATATAAACGGAATCGTACAACATGTGACCATTCACGTCTGGCTTATTTCACTCAGCTTAATGGTTTCAAGGTCCGTCCGTGTTGAGCCTGTGTCAGTATTTCATCCCTTTTTATGGCTGCGTAATACTCCATCATACGAATACGCCACATTCTGTTTATCTGCTCGTCAGCAGGTGGGCGCGTGGGTCGTTTCATGTTTGGGCTCCCGCGAATAGTGCTGCCGTGAACATTCTCGTCCGAGTCTTGCATGGATGCGTGTTTCTGGTCTGACTGTTGCACTGTCCTTGTGGTCAAATACCACAGGCCTTTGAAGTTTCACCTTCAGCATTGTCCTTGAAGGCATACAGGTCTCTGGGTCAAGAGAGGAGGGTCTGGACATAGGCACCGGCCTGCTGGGCAGCACGGGCCGGCCGTGCCCTGGGCGCTGGGGCTCTGATCCCCATAGGGCTGGCAGGGTGTGGCTGATTCACCACCGAAGCAGGTTCATAGGGGCCTTCCTCTGGAAAATGGCCAAGCTCTCTTCCAGCTTCTGTGAGCTTCCTTGCTGTTCATCTTCAGTTCTGCCCGGCTGAGCCCCCGTCTTATTGCTTCCCGCACCTGCTCAGCCCCCCGGTCTGTCATCCATGCGACTACCCGAGGGGGCTTCCCAAATGCCAAGTCCCTCTGTGTCCCATGTGAAGGCCGGGCTGGCCCTCTCCTCATGTCTTGACTGCTTCCTGCTCCCTTGTGCTCCAGGGCCTTTGCCCATGCTCTTTTCTCTGCCTGGTCTGTCCTTGCCTCCTTTTTGTCCGGCCACGTCCTTCTCGACATCCTGGTCTTGACTCAGGAGGACATTTCCTCACCTCACTCCAGTCAGTTTCCTCTGTTACTGCTCTCAGTCGTTCATTTAGTGAGTATTTTCCGGCACCAACTATGGTCCTGGCACCAGTCTAGGTGCTGGGGACCCAGCAGGGAGCAGACAGACAAGTCCCTATCCTTGAGCAATGTACATTCTAGTGGGAGACAAGAGCAACCGAACAAAGAAAATGCGTGCTATGTCAGTTACTGACACAAGGGAGCAAAATGAATCAGGGCAGGGGTCAGGGAAAGTGTTCTTGGAAAGGAGAGATTTGAGCAAGGGTCAAGTGAGGGACGGAGCCCTACGGAGGGTGGGGAAGAGTGTTCCAGGCAGAGGGATAGCAAGTGTAAAGGCCCTGAGGCAGGAGCATGCCTGGTGTGTGGGAAAAGCAGAAAGGAACCTATTGTAACTTGAGTGCAGTGGACAAGACATCCGAGGTGAGGTCAGAGGTAGCAGGGGATGATAGGGGTAGATGGAGACAGAACTGTATAGTGAGCCCCACGTACCCAACGCCGAACTACAACAACCCCAACATTTGGCCAAGAGCCATCAACATTGTTTTAGTCTCCACCCCAGTTCCTCTAAACCAGAACCGCTTAGGGCAGACATCTGTTACTCCACTAATCAATAAGGATTTTTTTTAAAAACATAATAATGGTGCTGTTATTACCTGGAACAACACAAAGAATTCGTCAATGCTCTATGATACCCCATCTGATTCAGATTCCTCCATTCGCTCAAAAACGTCTTCCAGTCGGGTTGCAGGAGGCAAACTGCTGGGGGCTATGACCACAGGAGGGGCAGGTGTGTGCTTCCCTTCAGAGCCACCGCTGGGAGAGGCTGGCCTCAGCCTGTGTGACACTTGGGTGCATGGTCACCTTCCCCGCAGAGCGTAAGCTTCCAGAGAGCAGGGGGCTTGCCTCTTCCTGCCCACCTGGCCATCAACCTCAGGGCCCAGCCTAGGGCAGGGATTAAATGAACATGTGGTGGAAAGATGAATAGTAAAAGAATGAATGAATGAATGAATGCTCCGGAAGTCGGGGGGAATGTGTGGGTTCAGTGGCTCCACCTCGCTCCTGCCGGCCTCCCTGCCCCTCATGCTATAGTGGGGTCACCTGACTACCATCCAGGCCACGGTCCACATTCCCCACCCAGACCCTGTCTCTAGGGCTGACCCCGTCGGAGGCAGCCCCTGCCCCTTAGTTATCCCAGCTCCCCCCAGTGAGTCCGCTCATGAGAAAGAAGCAGACAGAGTGTGTCTGGGAGAGATGGGCTGGGGCTAGGAGGCGGCTCCTGGAGCCACCACTGGCCCCCTTGGGCCTGTCCGTTCCACCTCGAAAATGGGGTTTCTACCTTCCATGCCCTCAACAGCCCTTTGAAAGGGTTGTGCTAGAATCAGCTGATAGGTGAGCAAAGCTGAGGCCTGGCCTAGGGCCCCTGGCAGGAAGCACAGTGAAGCCCGTCTGCTGCTCCCAGCTGGGCTCGCTCACCTCCAAGGGTGTGTGTAGGGTGTGTGTGAGCATGTGTGTATGTGTGTGATGTGTGCAAGCCTGTGAGGAGTGTATGTGTGTATGATGTGTGAGCATGGGGGGGGCTCTATGTGTGTATGTATGTGTTCGAGCACAGGAGGTTATGCGGTGTGTCGGGGTGGGTGAGTATGTGCCATGCAGGGCTGACTGGCGTGTGGTGGTGTGTGAGAGTGTGCACACATGTGTGTGACTGGGAGTGGGGCAGCAGGCGAGCCCGAGCACCTGTGCGACTGTGTGGTGAGGACCGCGAGGGTGTGAACGGGGTGGGGGCCGCTGGGGCCATGCATACGTGGAGGGTGCGTGTGTAGGTGGCACGAGGGGTGTGTCTGGGTGTGTGTGCCTGTGTGCAGGGGTGTACAGGTGTACTGGGGGGA
Organism: Herpailurus yagouaroundi; assembly: GCF_014898765.1. Classification (NCBI taxonomy): domain Eukaryota; kingdom Metazoa; phylum Chordata; class Mammalia; order Carnivora; family Felidae; genus Herpailurus; species Herpailurus yagouaroundi. The sequence goes on along the minus strand of NW_024412414.1, from coordinate 640,470 downwards.
GCGGGAACCTAGAAGGAGACAGGTCTAGGGGTGGAGGGGGGTCTGTCCCTGAGACGTAGCTCCCTACGAGTCCCCAAGGTTGGGCAGGGGCCAGTCCGTGGAGGCCTCGAGAGCCGGGCAGACTGGGCTCGAACCCCAACGACAGGGAGCCAGGGTGGCCTCTGAGCAGTTGTAACCTGGCCAGCGCTGAGTTTCAGAAGGTCCCAGTCTAGACCAGGAAACTTCTCTCTCCGCTTTGGGTTGACACTCCTTTTCCTGAGGCCCGGGCCGGACGCCGGGCCTGCCTCGCCGTCAGGGCTAACCCGGCTGCCCTCCACTACCTCTGTCCTGTGGGGTGTGACTTTCCCCCTGCCATTCCCACCTGAGGCAGACGGGGATATTTGCTTGAGGTCAGTGCATCCAATATGACTTAAAGAATGTGGCTGAGAAGAAAATACTCCAAATGTTTACTGAAAAAAAGCTGCCTTTTCCTCTCTTTCATCTGAGTTGCCCAGAGGAATACAGCTGCAGCTGGGTGATATGCAGCTTTCTGCTCATGATGGATTGACACGCGGGGCAGGCGGGGGGTGGGGGGGAAGGGAAGGAGGATGAGGAGCAGAGGAGGAGGGGCAGCAGGAGGGAGAGGAGCAGCTGGAGGGGGAGGACCAGCTGGAAGGGGAGGAGCAGGAGGAGGAAGAACAGAAGAGTAGCAGGGAGAGGAGGAGGAGCTGTAGGAGGAGGAAGAACAGGAGGAGGAGGAGGAGCAAGAGGAGGAGGAGGAGGATCAGGATGAGGAGGAGCAAGAGGAGGAGGAGGAAGAACAGGGAGAGGAGGAGCAAGAGGAGGAGGAAGAACAGGAGGAGGAGGAGCAGGAGGAGGAGGAGGAGCAGGAGGAGGAACAGGAGGAGGAAGAACAGGAGGAGGAGCAAGACGAGGAGGAGGAAGAACAGGTAGAAGAGGAGCAAGAGGAGGAGGAGGAACAGGAGGAGGAGGAGCAGGAGGAGGAGGAGGAGCAGGAGCAGGAGGAGGAGCAGGAAGACAAGGAGGAGGAGCAGGAGAAGGAGGAGGAACAGAAGGAGGAAGAATAGGAGGAGGAGGAAGAACAGGAGGAGGAGGAGCAGGAAGACAAGGAGGAGGAGCAGGAGGAGGAGGAGCAAGAGGAGGAGGACGAACAGGAGGAGGAGGAGCAGGAGGAGGAGGAGGAGCAGGAGGAGGA
>NW_024412414.1:467909-639175 GCF_014898765.1 Herpailurus yagouaroundi | reverse complement strand
CAAGAGGAGGAGGAGGAACAGGGAGAGGAGGAGCAAGAGGAGGAGGAAGAACAGGAGGAGGAGGAGCAGGAGGAGGAGGAACAAGAGGAGGAGGAAGAACAGGAGGAGGAGGAGCAGGAAGACAAGGAGGAGGAGCAGGAGGAGGAGGAGCAAGAGGAGGAGGAAGAACAGGAAGAGGAGCAGGAGGAGGAGGAAGAACAGGAAGAGGAGGAGCAGGAGGAGGAGGAGGAGCAGGGAAAGATAAGGAGGAGCAGCAGAAGCAGGGGCAAGTGGTGTGGACTCTGGGCTGTCAGCCTGCAGCCTCTCCTCCCAGGGTAGTGCTCCCACCTGTGGTCTCCTGGGGGCACGGTCCACGGCCAGCAGCCCACTGAGTTCCACACGGTCTTCAGTCGGGGCCCCTGGAAAGGGCCTCGACATGGAAATTCACACACAGGGCATTTCCAGGAAGGGCTCCGGGGAGATACGCCCGGAAGGAGGCGCGATGCGGCCACAGCGGAGCCTTCGGCTGGTCCCGTGAGACGCTCTGGGCTGGAATGGCCCTTTAGAGTTGTCCCCAGCGGAGGCAGGGAGACCGGGCCTTTGCAGCCAGTACCAACCGATCACCAGCTGGGGTTGCCCCGAGGAGGGTCATGACCTTGTGTGAGGTGGCTCCCATGATGGGAGAGTGGCTCCCAGGACGAACTGGCCTTCGAGCATCAGCGGCCATGGCCCGGGCAGCCGGGCGGTGAGCGTGAGTCCTGGAGGGGGACCTGCGTGGGCACCACAGGGTCCGCCACGCAGACTAGCCCTGGGGACCACAGCCTGAGGGAACAAGGCCTTCCTGGCCCTCGGCCTTCCTTCTGTTCAGCCGTACTCTCCTTCCTCGGCCGCAGAACGGGGATGAGGATAATCCTGCCTGAGATGGTTGCTGTGCAGATTCAAAGAGTTGCTCCCGCTCTGGTGGGAGGAGCAGGTGAAGCTTAGGTGCGAGGCCAGCACGGAGCCCTTTTCTGAGAAAGTGTCCCCGCTCTTATCCGAGCCCAACATAAAGATTTCACACAACACCGGAAATAAATAAGTCCTAGGAGCAGCAGCTGTGTTTCCTGACAGCCTCCTCCGGGCCCGGCACCGTGCCTTTGGTCATTCGGTGTTGGCCCTCCCGCTGGCCGGTGTGTTCCCTTGACTTAGGGGGCAAAACCAAGGCGCACAGAGGTGGTGGGACTCACCAGGTGGCCCAGCCAGGGTCTTGTAGATGACACAGTTGGGGTCCCGGAAGAGAGTCTGCCGAAGGGATTACTTACAAGGGTGTGGGCAGCATCGGGTGAATCCTGTGAGGCCTGTTGCCGACCCGGTGTTGGTAACCCCAGGAGCTCTTACTGCCCGGAGGCCTGAAGGGGCAGTGAAGAGAACCATGTCACTGGAGAAAGTATAGCTGGAGGAGAGGGACCAGCTGGCAGGAGCCTCGATTATAGGTAGGGGAATGCCGTGACAGCCACCAAATGGCCCCACAGAGAGGGAATCGGGGGAAGAAGTGTCCCAGCCTCTCTTTCTTCCTGCGCGTCCGTCCTCTGTGGGGTCTCCCACTGGCCAGATCTGTCATGAGGCTGGGGGACAGGGGGTCTGTGGGTGTGGGGTACACAGGTGAGCCTCCGGGCTGGAGAAGGGAGCAAACAGACTGCCCGGCACAACCAGGCTCTCATGGGAGGTGAGCAAGGGAACAGGCCTGACTCCAGCAGGGCCCCGATCTTGTCAGGCTCCTTGGGATGTGTCTGTGAGGCACTGAGCACAGAAAGTGGCACATGCACAGTCAGGGACACCGTGATCACACACAGAGGATGAGGGACAAGGGTTCAGCTCGGTTGGTGCAGGTGGTTTGGGTCACATGCGGCTGCGGGCAGCGAGGGCATGGAGGCCTGGGAGAAGCCAGCAGGACTCGGTGACCATGTCCTAGCCCAGGTCACCTCCCTTCGGTGGAAACCACGCGCCAGCCCTAGGGAGACAAGGCCTCCATGCCCAGCAGACCCACCACCTGCTTTCTGGGCCTCTCCTTGACCAGTGGCCAGCTTTTCCTGGTGGCCCAGCTCACTCGGCATTTGTCCAGAGAAGGTTCTGGGACCAGGTGTCCTACTAGGGAGAGGGTGGTCAGGGTCTCAGGGTGGGAGCAAACACCGGCGATGACACTGATGGGAGGGGACACTGCAGGCACCGGGAACGGGCGCCACGCGGGAGAAGACGTGGCCTTCTCGGGGGCTTCATGGAGATGCCCTGGGCTCCTGTGCCATGTGGCAGCTGCACCGACAAGCCTCAGGAGCTGTGCTCAGGGTGTTCACAACAGGATGGGTTTTGGGGTGAGTCGGCCTGGGTGTGGGAGGAGGCGGGAGGGAGGATGAAGACCCAGAACCTCCTCAGCAGGGTACGCTCGACACGCGCAATGACCTCCGTGTCTGCGTGGCTGCTGTACCGCGCTGAAATTAACACACACCCCGGGAACGCCTGGGAGGACGTGGCCAGCTGCTCTCCTTGCCCCTCTGCGCCCCTGTCTTCTCTCTTGGAGATCCCTCTCTAGCTCCTTCATTGTACGGGTGGGGGAAACTGAGGCCCAGAGAAGGAGAAGGACTGGCCTGCAGCCACACAGCAGTGTAGAGGACCTCCAGCCGATTGCTCTTACAGCCCACAACGCTGCTCCTCTGCCCCTGCCCTTGGAGGGCTGTGCCCATGCATCTCAGCATTCGTAAAGGAAACTGGAAAACTCCTACAGGCCAGGGCTGCTAGGTGAGGTGCTCTGCACCAAGTCCCCGTCGCCCTTCTCCCATTCAATCCGCACTGTTCCTTCTGAGGAACAGCTTGCTCCTACTTTACAAGAAGTGAATCACTGAGGATGCATTTGGTTACAAGTAACAAAACGTCCTACTGGAAGTGGTTTCAGTGATAGGAGGTGGCTGTTTCTTACGAAATGAAGTCTGGATATAGGCGGTCTTTTGTTGTTGTTTGTTTTTGTTGTTTGTTTGTTTGTTTGTTTTTTCAGAGGCTCTCTTCCAGGGCCCAGGTTATTTCCATCCTTCTGGTCTGCCATTGTCATCTTGTCAGCCTCTGGTTCTCTTGACTTTTGGTCACAAGATGGCTGCCTAAGCTCCAGGAATCTCACTGTCACACCACAGCATCCGAATATAGGAAACGAAAAGTTACTCCCTCAGGTCTCTCTTTTTATCAAGTGGTGTCTTGGGTTTTCCACCTCTGTGGTCAGAGGCAGGCTGGCTGTGATGAGGAAATGGAGAGCGAGACAGGGAGTGTGCCCTGCTCCCTTTGGTCATTTCTGTCATCGCTGACATGTGGCAACTAGAGGTCGCATTTGAACCAGGGTTCTTGGGCTACCTAGGTAGCTTTAGGCTGCCTTTCATCACAACATGCTGTCATGTAAGGACCAATTCTGATTGCTTGAGTCACTGCTCCTTACCTGGGGTGCCAATGGCCCAGAACTGACCCCTCCTGCAGAGGAACCAGGCTGGCCAACAGTGGAGGGGATTAAAGGGGCAGAAGCAGCAGACCTCAGTCTCTAGCCCTCGAGGCCCTGGCCTCTTCAAGGCCCTTAAAAAAAACCCACAGTCCTTCCCCCACCCCTTCCCAGATCTGCTCCATGCTGTGACTTGAAACTCATGGACTGGCTATTAGCTTTACAAAGGGCACCTCTCCTACAGATAAAGGGAGCTGTGTATCACTTAGGATATTTTAGGATGTGAGGGACAGAAACCCAACTCAAGTCAGCTTTGAAACAAAGGAAATTCATCAGTTCATGGAACCGAATGGTCCTGGGGGAATGAATTCAGGTCCAGCTTGATCCAGGATGCAGATGCAGAGATATTCTAGGAATCAGTTGCACACACCCATCACCCTCTCTTTTTTCTCAGTTCTGCTTTCTCCATTCTCAGACTCACATGACTGACTGCAAGATGCCTATCCATAGCCCTGGCCCCTGAATTTCTTCTTCACATATGGTGGGAAATAACCAACAGTTCTTGTCTTTTCCTCACACGGAATCCCGAGGACTTGTTCTGATGGCCTGGGTTATGAGCCTGTCCTTAGGAATGACTAGTGGGAACGGGGAGTGATGAGTGGTGGGAACCATGAGCAGTGATCAGTGGGATATGGGAACAAGGAGTAATGACTAGTGGAATCTGGGAGTGATGAGCAGTAGGATCTGGGAGCCATGATTGGTGGGAACTGGGAGGGATGAGCGGTGGGAGCTGGGAGCCATGACTGGTGGGAGCTGGGAGCCATCACTGACAGGATTACTCTAGTCTGGGCAAGCCTCACTGAGGAGCCAGGATTTGCAGAGCTCTGAAGGCCATGCCAGGCTTGCTGTGAAACACGGCACAAGGAGAAGGGCATTGGGACGGGGAGAAGGCCTTGCTGGCGGAGTCCTGCCAGCATACAGTGGGCAGGGCAGGACTCTGAGAAAGAGGGCCATTTTTGGAGGCCCTTGAAGGGTTGGTTGGGTCAGGCCATGGGGGGATGAGGGAACTGCACACCCGGGGGAGGGCATGGCAGGAGCGACGGAGCTCCACGAGGTAGGATTTCCTCCCGGACTGTGTAGGGCTTCCCGTTCCTCCTGGTGGCCTCAGTGTTGGAGGGTTTGTGAAAGGGAGTGGTGGAATTCAACGCTGGGAAATGGCTTTTGGGTTTTAAAAATTAGATGCCCCTCAGGACGCTTTGGAGAGTCAGGACGCTCAGAAGCTTCCAGTCGCAGGAGCGCCATGTGGCATGGACCGTGTGGGAACCAGAGGTCACTGTCTGACCTCCCTCCCCTCAGAACCCCTTCCTCCTCCAGGAAGTTCACCCCCAGATCCTCTGGGCAGCCCTAAGAGTCTGCAACAGGAGGCCAACTTTGATAGTATCTATTCGGTGCTATGAATCAAGGAATTTTCTGGAGCCAAGTTTCTCCCAAGGCCCCTCCCAGGCCTAAGAATCCTGCCCTGGGTAATTCTGGGCTCCGGGCAGCACCGGGTACAATGTTGGCACTTCCTGGGGGACCTGTCGGAAAGAGATTGATTTTTCTCCCTCCAGCGGTGCAGAAAATCCTTCCTCCTCTCCAGACAGGTTTGGGGCCAGAGAAGCAGTTTGAGAGCAGCCCCACCCTACCCTGTGCAGGAATCCCCACTGCAGACCCCAGCTGCTGCTGCCACTTTCTCCAGGACAGGGAGCTCATTACCTCCCCAGCAGCCCCCATCTAGTTCTGGTCAGCTTGGTGGGGAGGGCTGGCCTCTCACCGAGCAGGCATCTGCTGTCCTGTGGCTCCCCTCCACCTGGCTTTGCAGTCCTACCCTCTGGATGGACACACAGTCCCTCCCACTCACCCTGCCCCAGGACAGGCCTGCACAGCCGGTGAGACAGTGACCAGGGACATCATAAACTGCCTTCTCTAGGCTAAGCAGCTCCAGCTCCTTCGGTTTGGGGTCTCCAGCCCCTTCCCCTACACATGCTCTATCTCTGTCTGTCTCTGTCCATCTGCCAGGGCATAGTTAGTTCTGAAAATCACACAGCAACCTCCTCCCTTACTGTGGGCACCCAACCTCCATTAATGTGACCTCAGGCCATTGGCTTTTTAGTAGCTTATTAGCTCATGTTGAACTTGTGGTTGTCCAAAGCTTCCAGTCTTTCTCAGAGTTTCATGTCTTGTACTCTTGTAATCTTTTTTTTAATACCCCAAATTACAGGCGCTTACCCCACTTCTGGCTGGTGTCAACCACATGTTCTAGTTTGTGGAAGTGACTGAACCCTGACTGGGACTCCAGTCGCATGATGTCCTGTGGGCACCCATGCTGACGGGGGCCAGATTTCAGTGGCACTGAAGGCTCCCCAGATGCCCCTCTTCTGGGCTACTCCCTGGGCCTGGGATTTCCTCATTATGCACTCAGTGCATGTTCTTTCTCTAGCCGGGTCCTCCTTTGGGTTCCTTGTTTTAGTGCATGATCTCCGTCCCCATCAGAGGCCAGTGAGTTGCCCCTGGCCCCTCACAAACTCCCCACGGATCACCGCCCACCAAGTATTGCCGATGTGGCTCCCCCTCTTCCCTCCGCCGCCACCATTTTGTCAGAGCCACTGGCATCTCTGGATGGGGACAGTTTCCTTCCATCCTGCCACTCTGGCCTTCCCTAACCTCATTTCTGCCCCATCCGGAATGATCTTTAAAGGTGTCATTCGGACCTCACCACCCCCCTGTGTGAAAGGCCCTCGGTGGCACCCCTTGGCATGCAGCTAACCGGGTTCCTCCCTGCCCCGAGTGGCCAGCCCCGCTGCCCCTTCCCATTCACCTCCTGGGCAGGCCACATCCCTCCCACCCCCGGGTCTTGGCATGTACTGTTTCCAGGTCTGAAATACCCTTTCCCCATCCTGCAAGTTTGGCTGATCCTATTTTATCCTTCCTGTTATCTGGCTGCCAGCTCTGCCTTTGCCTTCTTGAGGGAAGCTTCCTGGACGTGCACATAAGAGCAGCTTCTCGGGTCAGAAGTTTTCTTTGCGTTCTGTTCCACTCCTTCATGGAACTCACAAATTTATAATCAGATGCAGGTGGATTATTATAACTGCTCCAGGCTCGGATCTGCAGGCCTGAAGAAGGCAGGAAGAGCATCACCTTGTATCACGGTCCTCCCAGGGCCTGTGCCGCAGGGGTGAGGCCCCGTAGCACACAGTAGGTGCTCAGTGCACAATGATGGAGTGAGTGAATACGAATAGACACACGCTAGGTCCTTCTTTCTGCTTCCTACTGGCCAGTACCTTCTCCACACCAGGCTTTCTCTGCCAGAGGCTGGGGTGGGGAAGGTGAATGTCCTGGCCCCAGCCTCCAAGGAATGGCACAGGTGGGGTTCTCCAGAAGCAGAGGCTGAGCTGGAGTTCTGGGTCCAAGCTGTTCATTAGGGATCAGCAAAGGGAAAGGGGAGGAGCAGGACTGGGCTGGAGTGGAGCTGCGTCGCTGGCTGGACAAAGCTGTGGCGGGAACTCCGGGGGAGGTATCGCCCATCGAAGTGGCCAGACCTCTTACTCTGGCCTCTCTCAGCCCCTGGCTGCAGCCTACCCGGGGAAAACTGCGGTTCTGAGGCTGGGACGGGCCCTGAAGGATCTGACAGCTGGTGGCCGTATGTGGATCCCACCCCCCATCCTGTGATGCGCTGGAGCCGGCTCCCGTGGGCTCACAAGACCCAGTGTTAAAGATTCGGGGATTTGTGAGCCAATTGTCAAATCGTTTGCAGCCTAAAATCAGCTGCGGTAGGAACATTTATCGCAAAGAAATTAGGAAACACTACAAAACAGGCTGTATGGGGTTTTTTTTGTTTGTTTTTTGTTTGTTTGTTTGTTTGGGGTTTTTGGTTTTTGGTTTTTTTTGAGGGCCAGTCTACTAGCACATCACTAGCTGTAGCTTTGAAGCAAGACTTCCCTTGAAGGGGCATCTGAATAGTATATCCCCACGTCCACCAAAAAGATCTGCTGGCTTGATGGGAGATGCTGACAGGGAGACAGTTGTCACAGGGCCAAGGTGACACAGCCCAGGACAGCCATAGAAACCATGAGGGAGTCACTGACTGCCTTGGCAATCAAGGAGGGCTTTGTGGATGAGGTGACTTTTTTTCTGACGTAATAGAATATTCGAAAACTACAATACCATGAGAGGTAAAGCTCGTGTCCCTCCAGTCCCCCGGCACTGGGTGACCTCCCCGGAAGTAGCCACTCTTACTAATTTCCCATGTATCCTTCCAGAGATATTCTGTGCTCTTACTAACACACATGCACAGATCTTTTCTTTCTCCCACAAGTGAGCTCATGCTCTGCATACTTTTCCACGTCTCGCTGTGCTCTCTTAACCATGTGCCTTACGCATCAGCCTTCATTAGGAAGTACAGACCTGCCTCATTCTCTTTAACTGCTACAGGACATTCCAGTTACTAGAAGTGTTATCATTTCTACAACCAGTCCCCCTTGGTGGATCTCTAGATTCTCTCGGCCTCTTGATATTTCAGATAATGCGCCCGGTCATTTGGCACATGCGTGAGCCTCCCCAGAGGGTACACATCCAGCGGTGGAAACGTTGGGTTGAGCCTCTGGGGTGGCAGTAAAGATTAGCCAGACAAGGAACAGGGGTCAGAGCCAAGAGGTGGACGAGGAGGGAGAGCAAGGACGGACCTGGGAGTCAAGGGGTAGGGGCCCATTGTCAGCTCGCCGCAGAGGAACGACGTGCAGCCCGCGTGGCCTCTGGGTCATGGCCGGTATACTGGGTGCACTCAGACTAGGACATTGAGGGCAGTCTTGAAAGGGGGCTGGGGCACCTGGGTGGCTCATTTGGTTAAGTGTCCAACTCCTGAGTTTGGCTCAGGTCATGATCTCATGGTTTATGAGTTCGGGCCTTGCATTGGGCTCTGTGCTGACAGCACGGAGCCTGCTTGGGATTCTCTCTCTCCCTCTTTCTCTACCCCTCCCCTGCTTGTGCATGCACACACTCTCTCTCTCTCTCTCTCTCTCTCACACACACACAAAATAAATAAATAAACCTAAAAATATATCATAAAGGGGACACAACCACTGATGAATGGGACAGAGTGTGGCATATCCGGACAACGGAGTGTTATTCAGCCATGAAAAGGACCTTGAAAACATGCTGAATGAAGGAAACTAGACACACAAAAGGCCACCTGTTGTATAATGCCATTTCTATGAAATGTCTAGAAGGGGCCAATCATAAAGACAGGATGCTGTTTCGTAGTTGCCTAGGACTGAGGGGAAAGGAGACATAGGGAATGACTTCTAATGGGTATGGTGTTTCTTTCTAGGGAGATGGAAAATGTGAGGCCCTGTAGGGAGCAAGTAGGAGCGGGACCTGTCAGGACTTTCCTCCTTCCCTCCAGTCTCCCTCTAGTGCCTTCCACTGGTCAGGCCCAGGTAGAAGTCACAGCTGCATTCAAACTGTCCTATGACCGATATGCAGCCGGCCCAACCAACCAATCGCCAATAGCAACGGTCAGGGGCCATTTCGTCCCCTGGGGCAAGGTCAAGAGATGGAAGTGTGGGGAGCGGTCTGGAGACACATATGGACACACACTCTGTGAACCTGCTGAAGTCCCTCCCTTTCTCTGAGCCTCCCTTTCTTTACCTGTAAAATGGGAGTTTAATGTCCATCTGTCAGGGAGTGTCAGGAAAATCAGATGTCATCAGGGTCTGAAAACACTCTGTATAGGTTAAAAGCAGTATGGATACAGAGCCAAGACAGAGTCAGAAGACAGAGAGACTGTGGCAGAAGCGGCCTTGGAGATCATCTAGTTCAGACCCTTGAGTTCAAAATGGGGAAACTGAGGGCCAGCGAGGGTACCCAGCCAGTTAGCATCAGAGACGGCCCAATCTCCACGCCAGAGACCATCCCCGCATACAGCTTCTCTTCTGAGATCTTCTTTTTAAAATTTTTTTATTTTTATTTATTTTTGAGGGAGAGAGAGAGACAGAGTGCAAGCAGGGGAGGGGCAGAGAGGGAGGGAGACACAGAATCCAAAGCAGGCTCCAGGCTCCGAGCTGTCAGCACAGAGCCCGACAAGGGGCTCAAACCCACAGGCCACGAGATCATGACCTGAGCTGAAGTCGGATGCTCAGCCGACTGAGCCACCCAGGCGCCCCTGAGATCTTCTTCTTAGAAATAGACTTTGTTTCTCAGACCAGTTTTAGGTTCACAGCAAAACTGAGCAGCAGGTACAGGCATCTCCCACACACGCCCGGCCCCGGCACGCACAGTCTCTCTGCGCGAGTGTGGTACGTTTGTTACAACGGCTACGCGAGCTTTATAAATCCTGACTCGTGGTCCTGGCCTCCACTGGCTTCCCTGTCCACTCACGATAAAGTCCCATCTCCTAGCCGAGCAGCAGCGACAGGTGGGGAAGAGAAGGCAACTCCGCCCCTTCGTCAGGTAAAACTTGAACCCTGTAGCAGGAACTTCTTGTTGCCCCCAAAGTCCTCCCACCCCACTAACCTGAGGCCCCTTGCGGTGTTCAGACCCCAGGGCACTGGTGGGAGGCAGAAGTCCATGCTCTCCCGAGACACTGTGAGGCACCAGACTCCAGGCCTCGCAGCTTTATTTTCTCCTTCACTTTCCTTTTGCACTGAGGCATGTCTGCATCACAGGCTGGTGAAATGGCAGGCCCCAACCAGTCTTATGTGGCTGCTCCGTAAGCTGGGACCCAGCAGTGCCACCAGGGACATAAAATGTTGACACGTGTCCATACCGGGTGCTCCAAGCCCTGTGATTGCCCCTCCCCGAATCACGGTTGCCCCCGGGGTCCTCCCCACTTCCCCTCGGCCCAGCGGCGCAGGGTTGATGCCTGGCCAGGCAAGGCCTCCCGGACCCTGAACGTTCAGGGTGCCCCTTGCTGGTCGTGGAACAGTCTGAGCGCACCCTGATGGTGAGTTTACCTTTGGGCATTTCCTGAGCACCTGCTGCGTGCCAGGCACTGGGAGGGTACACCGGGTTGTGTCATCTTAGAGCCTGCAAACCTTCTGACTCCGTGTCACTGCATCACAGTCCAGACTCTTCAAGTGTAAAGGGAGTCCTGGAAGTCTCCCTGGACAGCCGAGAAGCCCGTAGCCAGCCTGGCCTCGGGGGGTGGGGGCAGGGGCCGCAAAGAATGTGGCTTTGTCCCACACTTGTTTCCTCTGCTGTTGTCCCCTGCCTCGGGCAGAGGGCTGGGTGCCCATCCGGATGCCCGTCTGGGTGGCCAGTTCTGGCAAGGGCGGCTGCGATTATGCCCGGCTTAGCGCGGATATAATGCAATCACTAAGGCTCTCAAAATGCAGAGTTTGCAGGGTTAACGGGCTGGACATCATCTGATTAGGGGCCCACACAAATACTGCCATGGCCCCAGGCCAGCTGTGGCCTCACAGGAAGAGGGAGGCGATGTGCGGGAGTGGCAGCTGCACCCAACCTGACCCGGGAGCCTGACCCTTGCCACTGGGGTTCAGGGCCCAGCATCCGCCACAGCGAAAACATTGGGTGTCACAACCTCACAAATACAACCTATTGCTTTTTCACTAAAACCTTCCAGGGACTTTAAAAAAAAAAAAAAAAACAGCTTGGGGCGCCTCGGTGGCTTAGTTGGTTAAATGTCCGACTCTTGATCTCAGCTCAGGTTGTGATCTCACAGTTAGTGAGTTCGAGCCCTGCATCGGGCTCCACACTGACGGCGGGAAGCCTGCTTCAGATTCTCTCTCTCTCTCTCTCTGCCCCTCCCCAGCATGTGCGTGCTCTCTCTCTCTCTCTCTCTCTCACTCTCTCTCAAAATAAATAAATGAACTAAAAAAAAGAAAGAAAGAAATTTCTATTAAAAAAAGACAGCTCTATTGAGGTATAATTCACATACCATATAGCGCACTCATTTAAAGTAAACAGTCCAACACTTTCTAACACATTCTCAGATATGTTCAACCATGATCACAATTTTAGGATATTTTCGTTACCTCAGAAAGAAGCCTGTGCCTCCTTTCCCCCAGTCTCTTCCCAAACCACACTAATCTACCTTCTGTCTCTCGGACTTGCCTATTCTGGACAATGCACATAAATGCAGTCATAACATTTATGTCTTTTGTGTCTGGCTTCTGTCCCTGAGCACAATGCTTTCAAGGTCTATCCATGTTGTAGCATGCGTCAGCACTTCATTCCTTTTCGTGGCGGAATAACGTTCCATTGTGTGGATCCACCACATTTTGTTTATCCATTCATCAGGTGATGGACAGTCGGGTTGTTTCCACACTTTGGCAATTACGAAGAATGCTGCTGTTCACTTTGGTTTACCAGTTGTCGTATGGGCAAATGTTTTCATTTCTCCTGAGTGTATCCGTAGGAGCGGAATTGCTGGGCGGACTCGGTCTGTGCAGGCCGCTATCACAAAATACCACAGACCTGATAAACAGACACTTAATTTCTCACAGTTCTGGAGGCTGCAAGTCCAAGCTCAAGGCGCCAGCACGGTTGCCTTCTGGTGAGGGCCCTCCTTCTGGCTCAAAGCCAGTGCCTTCTCGCTGTGTCCTCACACGGTAGAAGGGGCCAGGGGTCTCTCTGGAGCCTCCTTTAACAAGGCATGAAGTCTTCATGACTTAAGAACCTCCATAGTCCCCACTTACTCCTTGGGGGTTAGGAGTTCAACACATGAATATGGCGGTAGGGGGGCTGTAAGACTCAAGGGAGGTCATAGCACCGGGCCATGTGACAACCCTGTTTAACATTTTGAGGAACTACTGCATAGTTTTCCACAGGGCTGCTCCATTTCTCATTCCCACCAGCGTCACGTGAAGGTTTCCATTTCTCCACCCCCTTGCCAACACTTGCTATGTCTGTATTTCTTCTGTCAGCCATCCTAGATGGTGGGAAGGGGTATCTCACTGTGATTTTGATTTGCATTTGCCTGATGCCTAATGCTGTTGAGCATCCTTTCCTGTGCTTAGTAGCTATTGTACCCATTGCATTTTTTTTAATGTTTATTTATTTTTGAGAGAGAGAGAGTGCAAGTGAGGAGGGGCAGAGAGAGAGGGAGACACAATCCCAAGCAGGCTCCGGGGTCCGACCTGTCAGCACAGAGCCTGACGCGGGGCTCGAACCCACGAACCGTGAGATCGTGACCTGAGCCCAAGTCGGATGCTCAACTGACTGAGCCACCCAGGTGCCCCGCGTTGCATTTTTATAAATTGTGAGATAAAGCATTTGTGCAAAAAAGCACAGAGAACATCTACATTGGTTTAAAAGAATAATTATAAAGCATCCATATCAAGGAACAGACATTGCCAGCACCCCAGAAGTGCCCCAGGTGACCCTTGTCAACCACAAACCCTCGTGCCCAACTCCAGGTACAGCCACTGTCTTGATATTTGTGACCCTCACTTCTTTGCCTTTTATTATAATTTTCCCCTCGATACGTGCCCTTGAACAATACAATCCAGTTTTGCCTACTTTTTTTTTTTTTTTTTTTGCCTACTTTTGAACTTGGAATAGATGAAATCGTTCTGTGGAAGTCTCTTATGATTGCTGTTTCCCTCTCCCCTGTGTTTCTGACCTTGACCTCTGTTGGCGTGGTTTGCTGTGGCTGTTCATTGTCACTATCCTGTAATGTCCCATTGACTGCACCCCTCAGCTTACCCATTCCGTCATGGATGGACGTATGGAGAGTGCCCAGCGTGGAGAGAGATCATGAATCCACACTGGGCACTCTCCGTGTGTCCATGAATGCTGTGCCGATGAACGTCCTTGAACCTGTTTCCTGTGCACACAAACATTTGATTCTCTCAGGTATATACATTGGAAGTGAAATTTCTGAGCATCTTCAGCTTTATTAGACACATGCTGTGTGTGCACACCCACGAGCCATGAAGAGGGCTCCAGGTGCCCTACGTCCTCAGTGTTGTCAGAATCCTCTCTGAGTGTCCCCAGCATGTCTGGTCTGACTGCACTGAAATCTCAATGGGCCGGAAGCTGCTGCCTAACCCGGCCCCCAAAGCACATTGCCACACCCCTGAGCTTTGCTCTTTCCCCCGCGCTTCTCAGGCCAAGGCCAGAAGGAGGGCCAGACGCTCGGGAACTATCTCCTCACTGACAACCAAAAGGGGTATTATTTTTGTTATTTGGGGGCTGCTCATCAGTACCAGCTGTATGTGTGTGCAGGTCATACGAGGCTGCCTGTATGCAGTAGGTGCTCTATCACACTAGGTGTCCTGGAATCAGAGCATTCGGCCAACTGGATTCTCTGTCCCTGAACATTCTGGATGCTTGTGGCGTTGCTGGCTCATTTGATTGCCGATACTGTGGTTGAAACAGGGTGGCCCTCCCTTCCTGTTGAGTCCATTGACTCGAGCACTGGTCACCTCCTCCTGGATGCAGAGCTCTTGAAAATGGGAGGACCCTGAACAGGAGCCCTTCCTTGGAGACAGGGACCTTATCTTGTCACCTCTGTGTCCCCAGCACCCACACAGGCCCAGGCACAGAGGCAGAACTAATGACTATTTTTTTTTGAATGTCTGATTCTGTTCCAGCACCCTGACTTTTGTCAGAAAAGATAGAATTGCTTTCATTCCATGTTTCAGCAAAGGCAACTGAGGCCCAGAGAGGGGGTGTGACAATTCCAAGGTCACAAAGCAAGTAAGCAGCCACCAAGCAGCTGATGCACAACCCTCAGCAATAAGACCCTTTCCTCTGAATGCCTCATAGACCAGCTCTAGGACATAGTGAGCCTCAGTTTTGACCCCTGTAAAATGGAATCATACTAACCTCATGGAGTTAACTAATGCCATGTATAAAAGCATGGGCCCAGTGTGTATACAGGTGATTAACATTCAGTCATTTACTCACTAATGCACTTTTTTCCCACTATACAACAGGCAAAATTAATTTGGCAGTCCAGATGAAGACCATGAAAATGCTCATATACACTATGACCCAGAAGCTGTGCTCACTAGCACATGCCCCTCCCAGGGCCTGGTACACAGTAGGAGCTTCATAAATGTCTATTGGGATAAAATCAGGCAAAAGATGATAAGGAGGGAAGAGAAGCTTTAGTTCCAAAGATACGCCCTTCTATAATACAGTTAAAAAAAAAGAAAGAACAAAGGGGAAGGGAAGAAAAAAATAAAATAAAAACAGAGGGAGGCAAACCATAAGAGACTCTTAAATACAGAGAACAAACTGAGGGTGGGTGGGGCGCCCCCACCCGGGGGGCGGGGCTAAATGGGTGATGGGCATTAAGGAGGGCACTTGTTGGGATGAGCACTGGGTGTTATATGTAAGTGATGAATCACTGGGTTCTACTCCTGAAACCAAGACCACACTGTATATAAACTAACTTGAATTTAAATTTAGAAAAAAAAAAAAAAACAAAAGAAGAAGAAGAAGAAGAAAGAAGGGAGGGAAAGAAAAGATTTTTAAAAAAAACCCACAGCCTGAAAACAACCTAAATATCTAGTACCATGGGGAGTTGGGTAAATGTTGCCTTCTTTTCCTGCTGGGATATTCCAAAGCAGGTGTCAGGAAAATGCAGCTCACAAGCCATCTGTGGCCCACTGCCCGTGTATGCAAATAAAGACCAAGTGAAACCCAGCCTTTAGTTTTGCCTGATCTTGAACTTCGTATCAGTGGAATCATACAGTATGTTTCTTTTTTGCATCCAATTTCTTTCGCTCAGCATCACATCTTAGAGATCTGTTTTTCTTGTGTGTATAAGTTCATTCCTTTTTGTTGCTGTCAGGTAATTTGTTGCGTGATTATAATTAATTACAGTTATCATCCCTGTTTTGCATATGGGGAAACTGCAGCACAGAGGACTCAAGTTGCCCGAGGGCACACAGCAGGTTCATGTTAGAACTGGGATTTAAACCCAGGCTCCAGAATCTGTGCTTTTTGTTCCCTATACAGTGCTGCTTCTCAGTGCCATGGCGATGGGAGCCCAAAGGTATTGGCAACTCAGAAGAAGAGGCACATCATCTTAGCCTGGAGGTCAGGGAAGGTTAGATCAGAGCCAGGGTTCCCAATCACTGTGCCTGGCAGATGTCATAAGTGGTCAAAGCAGATGACCTCTGAAAATACATACTTGAGGTTAGGGAGGCAGTAGGGAGTGGTGGGGACTGTGGCAAATTGGGGGTTGACAGCCCGTGAAGGAGGAAGCTGGAGGTACAGCTCCAGGCGCTGTTGCCATGTGGCAGTGTGGCAGAGATCGTGGAGAGCAGGACTGCCATGCTGGCGTTTTCGGCCAGCTTCCATGTGCAAACGTCAGCACTCAGCTGTACCAGTTATTAAATAATTTGAGTCTCACTCTAGAATCGCCAGATGCCCTTTCTGTTTGTCAAAAAAAAAACAAAAACAAAAACAAAACACCTGGAAGTCTAGCTCCCGGTTTTCAAGTGTTGGTTCAAAATGATTTTAAGCCTGGGCCGGCCAAAGAGAACCTCCGTGTGCTCTGGACTGGCCTGATCTGAGCACCAGTCTAAGGACCAGATAGGAGTTGGGAGGCCAGGAGAAGAGGTGAGTTCCAGGTAGAAGCACAGCCCATAGCCCGGAGGTGAGAGGGACTTGACACCAGGTGTGAGTTTCCCCCACCTACAAGGAAGGAAGCCCGGCCGGGCCGGAAGGGCGGGGGTGGGCGGGGCTGGGGGCCACCCGTGGCCGGCGTGCAGTGACGTGTGCGCTGTGCTCTTCCCCGCCCGCCCCTGCAGATCCTGGAGGAGAACATGAAGCTGGAGTGTAAGTGCCACGGCGTGTCGGGCTCCTGTACCACCAAGACGTGCTGGACCACGCTGCCGCAGTTCCGGGAGCTGGGCTACGTGCTCAAGGACAAGTACAACGAGGCCGTTCACGTGGAGCCGGTGCGCGCCAGCCGCAACAAGCGGCCCACCTTCCTGAAGATCAAGAAGCCGCTGTCGTACCGCAAGCCCATGGACACCGACCTGGTGTACATCGAGAAGTCGCCCAACTACTGCGAGGAGGACCCGGTGACAGGAAGCGTGGGCACGCAGGGCCGCGCCTGCAACAAGACGGCCCCGCAGGCCAGCGGCTGCGACCTCATGTGCTGCGGCCGCGGCTACAACACCCACCAGTACGCCCGCGTGTGGCAGTGCAACTGCAAGTTCCACTGGTGCTGTTACGTCAAGTGCAACACCTGCAGCGAGCGCACCGAGGTGTACACGTGCAAGTGAGCCCCGCACGCCGCCGCGCCGCCCTCCGGCTGGGTGGGCGCCTCCAGCCGCACGTCAGACTGCGGGGAGGACCGGACGGCTTCCAAGCTGCAGTCACCCTGGCGGATCTCCTCCCGGATCTGCACGGGGAACCCCAGGAATGCTGAGCTTGTCTTTTCTGCTGTAGGGACACCTCTCGCGGGGTTTCCGGTGGGCGCCGGTCGGAAAGATCTCTCCAGAGCCCTTGCCTGTTCTCTTCCTCACCCACTGCTGCTGCACCCGACCCCAGACACCGCCGGCGGGGGGGGGGGCCCTCCTTGGCAGGAGCAGAGCCTCTTCGCACCAGGAGCTCTGGATCCTTGGGCCTCAACATAGCAATATTTAACAATTTATTCTGATAAAAAAATAATATTAATTTATTTAATTAAAAAGAATCCTTCCACCTCGCCGGGATCCATTTTCTGCAATCAAAGTGGACCGCTTGCTTTCCTTGCGGGATAATTTTGTCACTAGGGCAAGGAGCCGAGTAGAACTGTACATAATTCTTTATGCAGATATTTCTACTAGTTGACTTTGCAGGTACCCCCTTGCAGCACTAGATGTTTAAGAGCAGATGTCCTTTATACATATATAGATATATATACACACACATTTATATTTTTTTGCTGTTTGCTGCTACTTATCCAGAAATTTAAGCTGGTCCAGATTTGGAGACGTTTCCCACCCTCGAGTCCTTCCCAGCTCAAACTGACACCAGTAGAAAAATCCAGTTTGGAATACAGAGAGAGAGGAAAGATAATAATAAAACTCCCAGCAGTTTCCATCTTTTGGAAAGTGAGCCACTGGATAAGAGAGAATATTTTGTTAAGAGACTATTTTTATATGAATATTTTATTTATATCGAGTCTGCCTGTATCATTCCATGGCCTGTGCTTCTTCTTAATTCCATTACTCACTTTGGGGTAAGGAGGAGCGAGGCCTGGTCCCCACGGGGACCCTCACATACCTGGGTTCTCGAGTTCTGTTGGCCAAGTGGGCAAAAGTGGCCCCTGGATGGCTGGACTGAAGTGTCATCGGTATTACCTGGGAAAGGAATCAGATCCCCAGCCTCACCTGTGAAGCTCAGGCCTTTTGAGCAGGGTCACTGAGCAGTGACCTCGTAATGAGCCATGTGGCAGGCAGGCCCATGCCCTTGGCATTGGGTGACCATCACAGGGCTTGATCGCCACTCAGCAGAAACCAGCTCAGGGAGGCTGCTCCTCGCCAGGATGTCCCTGCCATTGCCGTGTGTCCCGAGAGGTGAGGCCATGTCCTCAGTTACGGGGCAGAAAAGCTGGGGTGAGGGGTCCCAAGGACGGCAGGGCTTCCTATGGATGTCACGGTCCTGGGGCAGACTGGCAGAGAGGTGTAGACGAGGCCTCTGTGCTCCGGTTCGACCTACATCCAGTGCCTCTCGACCTGGAAAGCTCTCCTCCCAGAGGCTGTGGGTGTCCTAACATGTGTCCGTTTGCATTTCCGTGTGCACGTGTGTGTGTGTGTGTGTGTGTGTGTGAGACCTTCGGGAGACTTGGGGTCGTCGTGTGACTTTGCACCTTCACGCCCCTCTGGGGTCCCGATGTGCGTACATCTTGTGTGCCCCCGCATATGCCCGGCTGTGTGTGTCTCTCTCTCCATGTGCCTGAGAGATTCAGGGTGAAGTGTGCATGCGGGCGTGCGCCTGGGCAGCTGCTGGTCCCCTGGTGTCTCCGCTTGTGGGTGAGGTGTGGTGTGCAGGGACCTTTGGCAATTGTGTTGAGCCATCGAGATGGCTCCTCTGGGCTCTGTGCCCACAGACACTGGTGAAACTCAGATACCTCTGAGACCACAGCCTGATGGCCCCACGTGCTGGGAGCCGCTCGGTGTCCGGGCTCTGTTGGATCCCCCAATGTCAGCACTGGGCCCGGATCACAGCATGGACAAATAAAATGGCTGGATGGTTGGCTGATTTCTTCCCTTGGACCATTTATTTCTTCTTTACTTGGGGGGCAGGGTGGGAAGGGATGTGAAGGAATGAGTGGACGGACGGGTGGCTGGCTGGCTGGGTGCGTGGCTCGGGGGCTGGGGGGCTAGGTAAGGGAGGAGAAGATGTACAACAGTTTCTTGCAGATCCCACGTCACAGTTTCTCTCTGCCTTAGAAAACCAGAGTCTGCCATGAGCAAGAAGATCCCTCTGTTCCTGGCCTCATGGTGCCTGAGAAGGGGGAAGGTTCTGACCAGCCTCCCCAGATACCAGAAGTCCCTCACTATCCAGATGGAGAGTACGCGTGGCATGAGGGAAGCCAGGCCAACGAGAAGAGTGGCCGGGTCGGCTGCCAATCTGTCACCTGGCCCCTTGGCACACTGTTGGTCCCCGACCCTGGGGCCTGCTCCCTCTCCGAGGCCTCCAGCCCAGGTGAGCTCTGTGCCTCAGTTTCTCCATCTGTAAAAGTAGGAAAGGGGCGCCTGGGTGGCGCAGTCGGTTAAGCGTCTGACTTCAGCCAGGTCACGATCTCGCGGTCCGTGAGTTCGAGCCCCGCGTCGGGCTCTGGGCTGATGGCTCAGAGCCTGGAGCCTGTTTCTGATTCTGTGTCTCCCTCTCTCTCTGCCCCTCCCCCGTTCATGCTCTGTCTCTCTCTGTCCCAAAAATAAATAAACGTTGTAAAAGTAGGAAAATAATACCTACGTCATGGGGCTGCTGTGAGGGTCCTCCTGCTGATGATTGGAGTTTCAGAGCAGTAGATGAATGATACATATTATTAGTTATTAGTATTATTACTCTTCTTTCCGTAATGATAAGGTTCTTCAAACACAGCTTATGGCAATAAATATTTGACTCTGCTGGGCAAAGGTATTTTCCCCCTCTTTGGCTTATTCCTGAAGTGGCTTTTCAACAAAACGGACATTAACAAGGCCAAAATCTTAAGAGACTGAAGCAAAATGTTAAGTAAAATCTCCCACTTTTTGGGTATTTTGACAAACACCATGAGGGTGGTGCAGGCAGCAAGCTGAACTTGGCCTTTCTGCCACCAGCATGCGGCCTCCGATTTGCTCCAAACCTCTGGTTTCAGAGATGGAGAAACTGAGGCCCAGAGAGGGGCAGGGCTTTACACAAGACCACGCAGCAAGTCTAGCGGAAAGAAGACTGAGGCCAGCACTTGTGTCTCCTGGGGAAGGCCTTTCACCGACACAGTGCATCTCAGCAGCAGCAAAGTAGTTCGGAGGGGGTGTTGGGAGGGATAAAGTTCCTATTTGTTGTTCAGACATACATATGCACGCATGCAGGTGCACACACACCCACATGCCTTCTGGACTTCTGTTTAAACCTAGCGCAAGGCTCCACCGGGCAGGGTCTGGGCCTTCCCAAGGGCCCTAAAGGGATAGGCCTGGAGGGAGTACCCTGGCAGCTGTCCAAGGGAACGCCAGATCTTCCCATTCTCCCCCACCCCAGAACTTCTGTTTCTTCACCTCTGTCGGCTGCCTGGTCTTAGAGGCAGTCTTGGGTCTTGTCTTCCTCCACCTCCCATCCGTCAACAAATCCCATGTGTCTAAGTCAAAATATACCCAAATCTGATCCCTCTGTCGGCACACTCAGCGGCCATTAGCTGGAGGAGTCCGGCTGCGTTCCTGCCATGCCCGGGTCTTCTTCTTCCGGGTCACATTGCTGGGGCAATTGCAGTCTCCCCTGAAGTTGGGAGTGGCCGAGGGGGCTAGGTTCTGGATGACAAAGTACTCCATTCCCAGCCCATCAACACTTCCTTCCCTTCCATGCTCCTTTCCTTCCACTAGCTTGACACAGCCACCCAGGGGCCATAGGGTATGGTTCCACTGAACCACAGAAAGTAGGGCCCTGGATGGTCCCTGAATGGCCACTCAGAGGACAGCCCCCTGCTGGTCAGGAACACCCACAGGCAAGAAATAGAGGTCTTTTTGTGGAAACCACTTCGATTTGGAAGTTCATCTGTTATAGCACAGAGCCCCTCCCTCATTAGGCTCCAGCCTAATGTTCTTTCAACATGCCGTGTTCCAGTCCTGCCTCTGGGCCTTGACACATGCTGTTTCCCCTGACCTCTGCATGGCTGGCTCTCTTTGGCTAATAAGACTCAACTCAGATGCCAACTTGTCAATGGTATAACCTCAACGACCCTGGGGTCCAGCACCCTTCATCCACTATTTTTGTTTCTTTGTGGTATTTACCACTATCTGAAATGATATTTCAGATAGTGGTAATTTATTATTACTTCTTTATTAGAGGCTCTAATTATTTATTAGAGGCTATGCAGTATAGTGGTTAAGAGCATGGAGCCAGATGCCCTGTATTCAAACCTGCCTCTCTTGCCGTGTGGTTTAGAGCAAGCAATTTAACCTCTCTGTGCCTGCATTTCCCCCTTTGTAAAACAGAATTATTGCAGTCCTTATATGAACTGACACATATAAATTGCAAAACAGTGCCTGGCACACTGTAAGGGCCAAGGAAGTGTGAGGTTTGGGTATTAATATGTTTATTAAGTTTGCCGAGTGTAGGACTTCGTCTGTCTTTGGTGCCACTGGGTTTCCAGTGCCCAGCACACGGTTGGGGTTAATAAATATTTGCTGAATCGGAATGACTGAAGACCTGAAGCCTGTTCCCAGATTCACCGGGCCCCTGCTGGGGCCCAGGCGGGGGGGGGGGGGCAGTGGGCTCAGGCGGGCTGCTAGAGCTAAGGAGATAGGGGACAAGAGTTGGCCTGTCCTGAGTGCTGCCTGCCTGCTCCGGGGCCAGATGGGAGCGCAAAGACAGATCAAGCTCTCTTAACGTGGTCACAGACACATCTGCTCCATTGACAAGGTGGCCACCGGTTGCCACAACAACACTCCTAGCCCCAGAAGAATGTGCTGGAGACAACAGGAAAACTCTGCAGCCATCCTCCAGCTTAGCCCCCACGATGGCGAGCTGCTCTAACCCAGAGATCATGCCACACGCTTGTGTGGCGTCCACACGGACCCACGGTCGCACACAGACACTGAGCGAGAGACCCAGAGGGACCGGCACACGGCCAAGGGAGGGACCAGACACTCACCAAGGGGAAACACTGGGGCGTCTGGGTGGCTCAAATGGTCGAGTGTCCAACTCTTAACTTCAGCTCGGGTCATGATCTCATAGCGTGTGTGTCCGAGCTCTGTATCGGGTTCTGCGCAGCCACTATGGAACCTGCTTGGGAGTCTCTCTCTCCCCCTCTCTCCCCGCCCCTCGTGCACACTCTCTCTTTCTCTCAAAAATAAACTCATACAAAATTAAAAAAACAAAACAAAGGGGAAGTACAGAAACACATCCTCCGTGACCAGAGCCCCAGACAGACCCCGTTGACAGGACCTGAGACACATACAGGCCACCCCAAGGGGTACAGGGTCACACTCATAAGATATACACCCAGAGGCCACCCACAGACTGAGCAACCTTTATTACCTGGAAGGCCCTGGCTTGACCCTCACCTCTTGCCTGTAGTCCCTGGCCACGTGTGTGTGTGTGTGTGTGTGTGTGTGCTGCGTGCAGGTGCAGGTGGGAATCAGGGTATGCAGGCTGGAGGACATCTAGGGCCGTCTCCCTCAGGAGAGCACACCCAGGCAGGAGATCACAGTATGAAGAGAGACGACTCCTGAGGCCCAGGACAGCACCCTCTGAGGCTCTGCTCTGGCCTCACATAAGCAGCGCGCCCCACGGCAAAGCCCCGCTCTAACCAAGCTCAAGATGCTGGGCTCTGCCCCCTCTCGCTCTGGACGGACGGGGCAAGGAAGGTCCTTCCCCTGGCAGAACCTCAGCGACGTCGCCTAAAGTGCATGTGGATCCCAGGTGGGCTCCCTGTGGCTCTCGGCGCAGGCCACAGCTGTGAACACCCACCGCGGAGGAGCCCGGGCCAGCGCGGCCGCACAGCCAGCCTGGATCCCATCCCACCGCCAGCGCCAGCGGGTGTGGCCAGGGCTGCGAGGGGCCTCAGGGCTTCTCAACACATGATCCCCGTGATCTGGGAACCTCTTTCGGGATTAGCAGATCAAAAGGTCACAACTATTTTTATGGTAATACTAAGATACTTGCCTTTTTCACACTCTTGGGCTCCTAGGTGTGCAGGGGAATTTCCCAGAGGCCAGATGACAAGGGACATCATAGGGCACCGGATGCAGCCACAGACGCGAGAGGCCAGCTGACTTCGATGAAGCCACACATTGGAAAGATGGGCAAAAATGTAAAGCGATGCCACTTTTTCCACGGGCTTTAAAATGCAGAGCCATTTCCATTTAAAATATGTCATTTATGGGGGTGCCCAGGTGGCTCAGTCGGTTAAGCATCCGACTTCAGCTCAGGTCATGATCTCACGGTTTGTGGGTTCGAGCCTTGCATCAGGCTCTGTGCCGACAGCTCAGAACCTGGAGCCTGCTTTGGATTCTGTGTCTCCCTCTCTCTCTGACCCTCCCCCACTCACTCTCACTCTCTCTCTCTCTCTCTCTCTAATAAATAGCATTAAATTTTTTTTTAAAAATGTTTCAATCTGTTATTTATGTAAACGTAGTGGGCTAATTATCATTTAAGAGGAATACATAAATATTTACATTTTTTTCAAAGCTTTAATTTCTATTATCATAACTATTGATAGATCAAACACACACACACCACACACAACAGCTCTGTGTCTGCAGTAATTTCTTTAAATGTTAAGGGGTCCTGAGACCCCAAGGTTTGAAACCTGCTGCCTTACATGCATGGCTGGCAATTGATCAGCCAAATTCAGTAAATAATAAGGTACACATTGAGTCTAGACTGCATGCTAGGCCGCACACTAAGGGCTTTGGAAGGATCTCATGGAGTCCTCACGTCAGTCTCATGAGGCAGGTACCCTGAAGATGGAGGAGAAAACTCAGGCTGAATTTCCAGTGAGTCCGACTTGAAAGCTCCCTCCCCAAACCCAGCCATCTCCTGCCTCTCTCTGTGTCCAGGGTTGTCAGATGAAATACAAGATGCCCCGTTAACCCTGAACTTCAGATAAGCAACGACAGAAACTTTAGTACAAGTATGTACCAAATATTACATGGGGCATATGTATACTAAGAATTCATTGTTTATTTGAAATTCAAGTTAACTAGCATCCTATATTTTTATTTGCTAAAATAAATATAAATACATAAAATATCTGGTGACCCAAACTGTGCCCAGGCCCCTGGGTGCTGAGGGCCCCTGCCTCCTGGACGTCCTGGGGTGCTGTCCCCAGGCAGCATGGCCCAGCCACTTTGTGGCTATATATTCTGAGACAATGCCTTCCCTCTCTGGTCTGCATTATGGTTCCTCTCCCCAGGGCAGAGATGGGGGGGGGGGGTGCTGAGCTGCGATGATTATAGGCACTTTTCATTCTGCTAACATTTCCCCTCAAATTCACACCCTGGGGGAGTTTTCTCAATACCCAGCTAACTGCCCCCTTCACACACCCCCACACCACAGCCCCGCACCCCACAGCCCATCAGGATGACTTTGAGAGGTTGTCCCCGAGCTGTACAATCTGCTCACCCCACCCCTCTGCTATCCCCCAAAGGCCACCTGTCTTCCTTCTGCCTCCCCACCGCACCCAACTGCACCCCTCCCCCATTGGGTGACCAGAGAGGACTATTCTCTGCAGCCTCACCCCGACCCTCTCTGGCCTCCAGCAGGTTCAGCAACAGGTTCTTGAAAACCCCCAGGTCCTGGCTCTCCCTGATCACAGTGGCACCCATTCTACAGACTAGGAAACTGAGGCTCGGCTCCCAGGGCCCGTCATTTAGCGCTTAATTAGGCATCGAGCTGCTCCATCCTGAAACACCAGGCCCTCCTCTCCACAGGAACGTCTTCTTCTGCCCTGCACACCCTCCCGCCCACCTGCCAGCCCCCACCTGCTAGCCAGCACACCTGGACGGTGGTGGAGACGTGACTTAAGGCAGACACTCTGACACGGCTCCTGCCACTGGAAGGTGTCCGGGGCTGCACATCCATCAGGGACTCGGCGGTGCTGATCAGTGAGCACGCCCATAGGACTTTTTCACTTAATATGTAATTACTTCCTTGAGTTAGATCCTTTCTCTGCCAGCCTGGCCCTCTTCTCTGTTGTTTCATTTTTTTCCCCCTTTGACCTCCAAAAGGATCATCGATTCATGCGGTGAAGCACCAGCTACGGGCAAAGAAGGCACAGGGTGCCGGGAGCTCTGGCAAAGCGCACTCAGGAGAGAACTCAGATTGGAGTTCAGGCAGGACAGCAGAATCATCAGGAGCGTAGGTGTGAGCTGTGTGACCCTAGGAAGGTCACTTCACCTCTCTGGGCCTCAGCATCCTCATCAATCACTGAGCATTGATTGAAAGTGCCAGGCCCTTTTCCAAGCACGTTGCACACACTCTGTCGTGTAATCCTCACAGGAGGAGATGGGTGTTCTTATCAGCTTTCGTACAGGAGTTTGCGGGGCCCGCTGGAACATGGGCCCATAGACTGGGCGGGCTTAAACAACAGAAGCTGATCCCCTGACAGTCCTTCCTGGAGGCTCGAGTGCACAATCAAGGCATGTGCTGGGTCGGTTCCTACTCAGGGCCGTAAGGGAGAGTCTGTTCCCAGCCTCTCTCCTTGGCTCATAGATGGCCTCCTTCTCCCTGAGCCTCTCCACATTGTCTTGCCGCCATGTTCTCTGGGTCCAAATGTCCCCTTTTTATAAGGACACTTGTCATACTGGATTAAGGCCATCTGAATGGTCTCATTTCCACTTGATCACCTCTTTAAAGACACTATGTCCAAATAAGGTCATGTTCTGAGGGACTGGATATTAGGACCCCAACATAAGAATTTGGGGGAGGGACACAATTTGACTTATAACATCTGGTTTAGGTAAGGACACTTAGGAAAAGAGTTTAAGCAATGGATCCAAGATCACACACACTTTTTAAAAACAATTTTTAGGGGCGCCTGGGTGGCTCAGTCGGTTGGGGGTCCGATTTCGGCTCAGGTCATGATCTCGTGGTCCGTGAGTTCGAGCCCCGCGTCAGGCTCTGTGCTGACAGCTCAGATCCTGGAGCCTGTTTCGGATTCTGTGTCTCCCTCTCTCTCTGACCTTCCCCTGTTCATTCTCTGTCTCAAAAATAAACGAACATTAAAAAAAACTTAATGTTCGTTTATTTTTGAGAGAGAGATTGAGAGAGAGCATGAGCAGAGGAGGGGCAGAGAGAGACAGGGAGGGAGACACAGAATCCGAAGCAGGCTCCAGGCTCTGAGCTGTCAGCACAGAGCCCGACACGGGGCTCGAACTCACAAACTGTGAGATCATGACCTGAGCACAAGTTGGATGCTGAACCGACTGAACCACACAGGCGCCCCCACACATGCTTTAAAAGCTAGACCTGGGGGGTGCCTAGGTGGCCGGTCGGTTGAGCGTCCAACTTCAGCTCAGGCCACGATCTCACAGTTTGTGAGTTGGAACCCCACATCGGGCTCCACACTGACAGCGTGGAGCCTGCTTGGGATTCTCTCTCTCTCTCCCTCTCTCTCTGCTCCTCCCCTGCTTGTGCTTTCTCTCTCTCTTAAAAAGAAAAAAGAAAAAGAAAACAAGCTAGAAGTGGGATTCAATCCCCATTCCAGAGCCCCACTACCCTGAAACCCTGTTGGGAACTGAAGTAGGCATTCCTGCTTGATGGGGCTGTGCCAGGGATTGTACAGCCTAGCCACGGAAGTGTTTAGAATGGTGCCCAGCGCGGAAAAGGTACTGAACAAATGTTAGCTATGAATATCATGGTCTGCCAGGCCTGGGTTCAAATCCTGCTCTGACGTCTTGTGCTGTGTGACCTTAGGAGGGGCTTCACCTCTCTGGACCTCAGTTTTGTCATCTGCGAAAGGCAGGGAGGATGGCAGTCCTTCCCAAGAGGTCACAGCGAGCTTCCTCTGGGCTCCCAGGTTTCCTCTGAGTACACGCTGGCCAGAGCTACAATGCGAACCCCTCCTTCTCCTCCCCAGGCTCTGGGCCCTCTCTGACCGCCATGTGGCGTCCCTCAGGGCACAGTGAAGGGTCTGACCCAGAGCACACATCAGCCTGAGCTGGAAGAAGGGAAGGAGAGAGAGGAGAGAAGAACCTGGTTTAATTCAGGCGAGGGGGGCATAGAATTACTGGGGTTGTCCACTTCTGGCCAAAATGGAGTCACAGGGACCAATTTACCTTCCTGCCTAAAACCGACAAAAACAGACAAAAGACACAAAACAGTAATTCTCGAAACACTGGGTTTCAGGCCACAGAGGACAACGTACTGTTCCTGTATTGCAGGGCACAAATGAAGTAAGCCCTATGGTTGCTCAGCTTGCTGCCTTGAGGGTTTCCAGGCTGGGGCGTGGGGACAGGGAGCCACAGCACCTAGAGTCTGCTGGGGTCCATGGAGACTGAGGCAGCCATGCTTCACAGGCCACACCAAGAGGACAGAGTTGCCCGGATCTGCAGGGGCCCCGAGGACCCAACTACACGATCAGTGCATGCACATGAGGCCAGTACTTGAGGCCAGGGGAGGAGCCACCTGAAAGGGACAGAGACAGGGTCACCTGGTGACCAGACTGAAAGTACCTGGGAATAGTACCAGACCCCTACTCACAATTCTCAGGACAGCAGGTGGAGCATTCTGGAAGGCCTTGCTTGCCTCGGTACTGGAGAACAGTTAGCTCCAGACTGAGCACTGCTCCAGACGCACCTACTGGATCACAAAAGCAAGACCCATGAGAAGCACACCGTTTCCAAGGGATGTGAGGGCATCTCTGAATAAAGCTTGAGAAGATTCACAGGAACATGCAAAAAAATCTGCACCCGACAAGCTCAAAGTCACAATGTCTGGCCCCTACCCAAAGATCACCCCCACTGTTGCTGCCTGCTCAGGCCTCAGGACCGTGGCCCTCGCCTCCTGGCTCTCTGGGCCTCCCTGGGCTCCTGTGACCACTGTGCTTTTCTCTCTCACACTGGAGAGTAGCTGTCTGTGCCTGCCTCCCCCCGCCAGACAGGGCGCAACTCAAGACAGAGACAGCGTCTGGTCCTGCACTGAGGCCCCAGCAGGGCAGGGCACTCCGCGGGCACTACATAAATGCTTAGTGGGTAGACGGGTGGATGGATGAACGGTAAATTCATTAATGACAAGGCTTTTCCTTTCTTCCCTATCGCATTCTGAAGTTCACAGTTAGGGATTATTTCATTCTTCTCTGTGTGCCAAGGTTTTCAGCACCTGCCTAACCTGAGTAGGCCCTAATAAATAAATGCTTGTTGACTGAGTAACAAAATGGGCCTTTGTGCATGCTGCTGCTTCTGTCTGGAATGCTCTTTCCCAGGCACCCCCATGGCTCACCCCTTCATCTCCCTCCAGTCGTTGTTCATGTGACACCTTCTCAACGAGGCCTGACCACCCTATTTAAGACTGAAAGGGCCTTCTTCCTTCCAGGATCCCAACCTTTCTACCCTTGCTCTTGTTTCTGCCTTCTTGCTTACACTATCATTCACTTATTTATTATGTTGACTGTTTCTTTGTCTGTGTTCCCACTACCACCTGCAAAATAAAATAAAATAAAATAAAAGATCGAACACAGAGCTTTTTGACTCTCTTTTTGTATAATTTCCCCACCGCTGAAGACAGTGTCTGGCACATAGTAGCTGTTCAGTAAACCCTTGTCGAATAAGGGAATGGCTTTAGTTCTGCCAGTGACAGCTCTCTGTGGTCTGGGGCTGACTCCTTGCTCCCTCTGAGCCCCATACTTAAAATAATAACGGCCAAAATCGTAGTAATAATAATAATAAAAAAAAAAGGTCGGATGGCATGCTATTCATGGGCACTGCTTGCAAAGATTCTGTCCCTCCATCCTCCGGGCACATAGTAGGGTCGTGCTCGTTACCCTCTTAGGGTCAGACTGTGACCTGCATCGGCCAGCCCGAATGGAAGGGCAGTGATGAGTTTCACTTCCAGGCGGACGCTTTAAGAGCCAGTAGCCTCCCATCTCCCTTCTCCCCTGTGCCAGAGCGATGGGCTGTGTTCCCCACGGTGGCTGCTACTCTGTTATGCCACAGAACAAAGCCACAGCTGACCCGTTTGGGACATTTTGCAGGAGTGAGAAATAAGCTTTTGTTGTATTAAGCCAGTGGGATTTGGGACTTTTGTTATAGCAGCATAACTTAGCCTCTCCTGACTGAGGGTCCTGACAAATGGGATTCTGTAGCCCGAGGGCTACCCTGGGGGCTCAGTCCCCTTTGCACCGGGAGGGGTGGGACTTAGAAGAGTAACAATGACTGTGGCTTTATCAGGGTTGCGTGCATAATGCCCCTTGATTGCCCCATTGTATTGTCACAACAACCCCATGAGTAGGCACTGCTGTGGTCCCCATGGAGGTACAGAGAGATGAGAGGTGAGCCCAGGTTGCTGAGAGGGGGCGGGGCCAAAACATGAAGCCTCAGGTAGTTCTTGTTCCTGCCTCTGTCAGTCTTCAGGTACCAGCCACTGTCATCCCGATGCCGGCTTGCTTCATGAGGAGGGTTTGTACCTCCATGCCTGGCCTCTCTGGTATGTTTGGATCCAGGCTGATGGTAGGGGAGGCCGGACTCCAAGAATCTTTGCTAAGATGATTTCCTGGAAGAGGGTCTGCTGGTCAGAGAAGGGCTGGGGAGCTAGCAGGCACCCGCACACAGCCTCTGGCTGCTATGAACCCCTCACCATGACCCCATATCGGTGTGTAGATTCATCTACACTCCTTGGGGGCCCGCCCTCTTCCCCACACTGGGCTCTTTCATAAAGAGCCCCCAGAGCTCCTGGGCCCTGACCAAATAGCAGTGCTTGGGTCAGAGTGCCTGCTCACCGGGACCAGCGAGTTTCACAATGGGGGAGACAGAGGCCCCAAGAGGGACAGGCATGAAGCGAAGGCCACACAGCTGGAAGAAGAGCTCAGTTTGCCTGGATCTAACTGTCACAAAGCCAGTTTCCATGATCAGATACACCCCCTCCGAGAAGCCTTCCTTATTTACATAGGGCATGGTGATGAGAGATTTCCCTTATGCACCCGGGGAATGGGGAGAACGGAAGCAAACATTGATTGTGCCCGGAGCTGGACTGGAACAACCTCATGAAGGCCTCCAATGCCTTAGTGTGTGAAATGTGTCCATTTCACAGGTGCAAAGCCTGAGGATGACTTGTCTGAAGTCACGGGGCTATTAAGCAGCAGAGCCAAGGCTCCGGGCTCCTACCCGGGCTCCTGCAGTAGCCAGGTTGTGTCCCACGAGACCCGGTACTGCCCAGCCCTGTGGCCACCCTCCGTGCAGGAGCTGCCCCTTCAATAGGGAGCTGAGCGAAACCACCCAGAACAGCTGACTCTGGGGGACACAAAGTCACACAGACCTCAGCTCCTAACTCTGAGCCTCAGCCTCCACAGCAGAACACAGGGATATAAGGACTCTTTCTGCAGTCAAATAATGAGGTCAAGTGCACCCCATAGTGCCCAGAAAATAGTTTCGTGTTCAGGACATGGCCATCAACTCTCTAGTGGTGGGCATCCGGTGCCTACAATGCCCACGGCTCTGAATAGCACTGTAGGGCACATCCTTACACACGAACATCACCTAAGGGACTTGTGTGAGAAGGTCAGGGGTAAGTATCCAGGAGCAGAATTGCTGTGCCCCAGCTAGGATAGATGTGACTTCCTTTGCATGAGCCCTGGGAGGTGGCTCCCTTGACTGGCTCCACCCCTGCCATTCCCACGAAGGGCATCGGGTGTCCTCTGTGCCCCACCCACTCCAGCACTTGGCAGTCCCCAGCTTTCCAATTCTTGCCAGTCTAATGGATGCAAAGTGGCACCTTGTGCCTCTCTGCTTACTCCTCATGAGTTTGCTCATCTCCTCATGGGCTACTTGGCCTTTTCTGTCTTCTCTTCTGTGAATGGCTTGCTTACACCTTTGGCCCACTACCTGGGAAAGCTTTGGTAAGCTTGCTACCCGGTCAACTTCTCCTGCTCCCCAGGCATCTTGTCCCAGCCCAGCTTTGTGTTCCTTCTCGGCAGTTGCCCACACCACACACTATGCCGTGCAGGTTTTTGTTTGGCGGTGTTGAGAGGCAAGGAAGCTGATGAATGCACAGAGCAGCCCCTGGCAGGAGCCCCCAAACGGACCCCATGCGCCTTCCTCAGCACCGCTCAGACACGGTCCCTGGGGCAGCTTTAACCCCATATCCACCTGGGGCAGATGAAGCATTAGCTCAGCTCTAATTCAGGTGAGCCCACTTAACTTCTCTTCTGAGCCCCACTGCCTGCTTCTACATCAAGGCGCTTCATCTGCACAAGAAAGGAGGCTGGTAGTGAAGGCAGGGAGGCCCAGAGCATTTGTGCAAGAGCAGAGCCACTTCCCGGGGGGGCCCAGCCCTCTAGGAGATGGCTCGGTAGGACCGCTTCTCCCGCAGTGATCCGGGAGCAGCAGTGGATATGCATCATACCCAGACCCTGATGGGAAAGAAGCAGGTGGGCTTTGCCACCTCTCTCCCTTCACAGCCTCCTTGACAAAGGAGCCACAAGGTGGCAGGAGCCTGGGACTGCCTCCTGCTGTATGGCCTCCTGCCGCATGCCTACTCCAGACTGCTGACACCACAGGAGTCACCTCGATGGCATTAAGCCACCGAGATGCCCAGGTTTCACTAGCAGACCAGCTGTAATTACCAAGTAGGACAGCAGGACTGGAGCCGTGTCCACGTCGGTAGTTAGAGGCAAGTGCCCGGCCCACAGTCGCAGCAAACGAGCAGATAGACGGGAGTCAGTGAGCCAGCCCTTCCCCTTGGTGCTCTCGCCAGGCAGACTGCCTCAGGATAAGGAACATCTTCTTCCTTTATATCTTTTAATAACAGAAAGTAATGCATGCTCCCTGGTTTAAAAATATACAGAAGTGTCAGGGGCGCCTGGGTGGCTCAGTCGGTTAAGCATCTGACTTCGGCTCAGGTCATGATCTCGCGGTCTGTGGGTTCCAGCCCCGGGTCAGGCTCTGTGCTGACAGCTCGGAGCCTGGAGCCTGCTTTGGATTCTGTGTCTCCCTCTCTCTCTGCCCCTCCCTGTTCACGCTCTGTCTCTCTCAAAAATGAATACACGTTAAAAAAAATTTAAAAAATATATACATATAGAGGTGTCTATAGTAAAAGGTGAAAATGTGTTCCAAAATCCTGCTACCCAGAGGGAGCCAGGCCACACTTTGTGTGAATACAAATGTGGACTTATATGTCCCCTTGTGGAACATGCCTGTTCCTCAAGGTATTTTCTCCACCTTCACATTCCACATGAGTAGATCCGCCTTATTCTTTTTTTTAACGGCATGGAAGCACCCAAATTTATTTCCTCAACTCCCTGTTGAAGGACATTGACAAGGATTCCATTGGTTTTTCCACCGTCATCAACAACATGGTAACAAAGATTCTTGAACATATATCTTTCGGCACTGGTGTGAGTCTTGCCTCAAAGTCTCCTTGTCTCCTAGAAGGTGGGATTTTGGGTCAAACAGTGGCAGCTTTTACATTTTAAGGGATTCCCCCAAAACGAGGGTTGATCATCCCACAGGATGACCTTGGAGAAACCCTGGAAAACCCGTGAGCTAATGAGCTTTCCTTTGCTGGAGGAATTCAAGGGACTTGAAACAACCACCCACCGCGGTGCTGCAGAGGAGGCTTCTCCATCAAGTTCTGGGTTGCCCTGGACAACCCTGATTCGCTCCCACTAGCAGATGTGATTTCCGAACAAAGGTTCTGGGGCTGCTCCTGGCCGAGAATTGTATGAGGTTCCTTCATGACCACAATCTCCCTCTCCTGGGGGCCTGCTGGGGTCGCTAGAGCAGCCTCCCACCGACACCCAGCTTGAGGATGCAACTCCCCCATCCTCCCCGGGGACGCCCCTGTGAAATCCACACAAGAAACACAAGGCCCTTGTAATCAGTGCCACTGTTTGTCACCAGATGTTCAGAGGCAGGGGTGCTAATTGATGCAGGCAAGTAGGAGGGAGAGGAGGGGATGGAAGCCGGTGGGAGGATGGGTGGGCTGGGGGGGCAAGAGAACCCCACACTGGGTGGGGGGGCGGTGCAAGAAAATGCATCCTAGGAGGGACTGAGCAGGAGGAGGGGCGTAAGACGTTTAGGGTCTCCTGACAATGAGATGTAATGAGCCTGAGAATAAGGATCTCTGATTTTCTTAAAAGATCCTGTACTACTGTTGAGAATTTCCATCATCCGGTTCCTGGATGCTATGACTCTGTTTTAAAATGCTCCCATCTTGTGATTCTGAGCTTCTGATTCTTTGATAAAGCTCCCAGGGGTGCACGGGGCGCGTGGCTTTGGAGCGGGGCTCCTGGAGACCCAATCCAACTCATGAGTGTTGAGGACTTGGGCACACTGCCCGCCGGCTCCATGCCTGGGTTTCCCAGCCGGTAGATGGGGACAGCAAGGCACGGGCTCCTGGTGCCTCAGGGAGGGTTCAAGGAGCACCTGATACACATGGGTACATGTGGGCCTGGCACACACTGGGCGCTCAGCATGTGCTGGCTTTGGCTGCTCTTGAATTCGTTTCTAGGGCAGGGAGTCCGAGAGAGGATTCTGGGAGCTGAGGCCAGGGACTGAGCTATTGTTCCGAGCTGCTTCTCTGGGTCTGGAAGTGTCCGGGGCTCTAGGACCTGGGTCCACTGGGCGGCCAGCCCTCCACAGCAGGCAGCTGCTGGAAAGCAAAGCAAACACGCAGAGGGAAGGAAGCTCCTGGAGCTGCAGGAAAGCAAACAAGGGCCGCTTCCTCCAGCCGCATGCTGCGGACAGCCAACCTTTCCCAGGGCTGTTCCTTGGGATTCCTCCTCGGGCGCCCGGCCCGTGTTTGGACAGCTTGAGGGGCGCGGGGGACAGAGAAAGTGGACCAACAGAGAGCCAGGCCTGGCCAGGCCAGTCGCAGGCCCAGGCTGCCTGTCCCGTTGGCAGGGCACTGCCATGCAGCCTACCTGACCACATCCTCGGCTCTGGCCCCTGGGGCCTGGCTGTTGGGGGCCCGTGCCTGGAGGGCGGTCCCCAAGATGGGGCAGTGGGGCTGGGGATACCGTAAAATCAAGAATAATAATTAGTGTTGATTACATGCTTCCCAGGAGGCAGGCACCAATCTTCAGAACAGCCCCCTTACTACTGCAATTTTACAGATAAACAAACTGAGGCAGGACGGAGTCATTCTACAGTCCAGATGGTCTGGGCCCGGTCACTACACTCTCAGCAAACCACATACTGCCTTTCACGAGGTAATGATCGTGATGCCAACACACAGCACTTTTCTGAATGATGACCCTTCGTGACACTATTGGGTGGGTGTGGTTATGAGCCCCACGTTTCAGCTAAGGTAAACTGAGGCACCACCATTTAGAAAAGGTAGTAGCTGGGATTCAAACCAATTTCAGTCCAGCGCCAAACCTCGTGCTGTTAACCACTGTGCCAGTCTATTCGTTTCCTGTGGCTGCTGTAACAAGTCACCACAAACTTGGTGGCTTAACACAACACAGATTCGTTCTCTTTACAGTTCTGGAGGTCAGAAATCTGAAAGGAGCTTCACTGGGCTAACGTCGAGGTGTGGGCAAGGGCTCGTTCTTTCTGGAAACTCCGAGAGGTCAATTCCTTTCCTTGACTTTTCAGTGTCTACGGCCACCTGTGTTTCTTGGGTCACGGACCCTCCCTCTGCCTTTGGAGCACCTCATTCCACATCACCCCAATCTCTGCTTCTGTTATCATACCTCCCCCCCCCCCACCCGCCACTGCCTCCTCACTCATATAAGAAAGACCATTACGATTACATTAGGTTCTTCTGGATAATCCAGAATAATCTCCCCATCTCCAGATCCTTCATTCACTCACAAGTTCAAAGTCCTTTTTGCCATATAGGTAACATACTGACAGGTTCCAGGGATTAGGATGTGAACATATCTGGGGGCCCATTATCCCACCTGTCACAACGAGGTTAGGCTGAGTCTTGCTAAAGTTGAGGTAATGAGCTCCCCATTCCTGGACGTATGAAAGCACATCTTATCAAAACCTTGGCAGTGGAAGTCATGGGTGCTTAACTCAGAACTTAAAGACCTGGCAGTTCATTCTCAGACCATCTGGCACGTTGCCAGGTGGAGAAACAGAAGCATCCCTCACGCTAGCAGGGGGGACTTCTCCACCACCAGGGCCTTTGGCACAGCTCTCAGGGGACCTTTCACACCCGGGTTTGGGTGTGATATGCACCCAAGCCTTCGCCCCACGCTGCCTGCTGCGAGCTGGCCCAGGGCAGAGCTTGGGTGCCCCTCCCACCAGCACGCAGCACGCACCCAATGAGCACGTGTGGGAAGGGCAAGCCAAGGAAGCCCAGAGGCCTCCCAAGACTGGCAGGTTTGTGGCTGGCCCAGGCCGGTCCTGGTGCCCAGCAGGTGCCCAGCAGGCGTGCGCGGAATGAAGTCACCCGCCAGTAGCACATCCCAGAGAGTGTCGGGCCCAGCGTGCAGTGGCCACTCGTGGCTACTGAGTCCTTCAAAGACGGGCCAGTGCGACTTCACTTAGGCTGAATTCTCTCTCACGAACCCCAAGGCCTGGCCTAAAACTGGGCTTCTGTGGCCTACCCTGCCCACCCCTCTCCGTGGGGTCCATCGTGAAGGTCCCACCCCGATGGCTGCAGCTGAGCGCGGCCCTCCTCCCTGTCCCCCCACCCTGCTGAGCTCTCACAGGTCAGCTGCCACCAGCACCAGCAGTCCCAAAGACCCACTACGTGCTGTGAACACACAGTCCTTGCAACAGCACAGGGAGGTGGGTCTCATCATGAGACCTTACCCTGCAGGTAAGGAAGAGAGGGCTTAGCGAGGGCCAGGGCTTCCCTGATTCACCCAGGAAGGCAGGGCCGAATGAGACCACTGGCCCAGGCCTCCGCGTGCTCCTGCGGAGAACCCTCGAGAGCAAAGGAGGCCAGCATTCTGAGGCAGGAAAGAGGCAATATCGGGGCTACCCGAGGCAAAAGCGGGACCCCCTCACCCTGGCCACCGTCCCCAGTCTGCTCCCTGAGCCTGGAGGTCCCACCGAGAGCCGGTCAGGGGCCTGCGGGGCTGCCCACGGGCAGATGGCTACACTGGCAGAAACGGGACAGCCCCTCACCGTGCCAGACCCAGTTTCGACCAGGGCGGAGGAACAAAGGGCTTTCACGAGGTGTAATTCAGGCCGAGGGGAGAAGAATGGTCAGGTGTATCGAGAGGCAGGTTCACATGGAGGGAGAGGGTGAGCCGCGCGGGCCTGGCTGGCACGGGGGCCCAGGTTCCGGCCCACACTCCCAGGGCAGCAGACGGTCGCTGGCAGGGAGTGAAGGCCCCGTTTGTGCGATATGTCAGCAGGGAGGGCAGGCCTTTTAAGGGGGGAGATCGTGTGGCCCGATAGCACAGCGGGGCCTCTCCCTGGGGGGGCCCGGGCCCCCTGTGAGGACTGTCGGCCATTGTTACCTGCGCCCCGAGTGAAGGAAAACGGGACACAGGCGGTCAGCTGATACCTGTGCGATCTGGCCGCCGGGACCAGCTCCACTGGTTGGGGCTCCAGTTACACAGCCAGGACAGGTGAGGGGGGCGCGCCGGCCCTGGGAAGGGCCCGTGGAGCTGCAGGCCTGGCTGCAGGCTCCTCCCCCACCCCCCCCCCCCTGCCCCGGCATGCCTACGGCAGGCAGGATGGAGTGATCCACCCAGAGTGAAAGGGTGGGGACCGTGAGGCCACAGGGGTGGGCGCCAGGTGTGAAGAAGGGGGCCACAGAGCCCCCGTTATACGAGACTTCTCACTCAGTAAGGAGAGGACGCGAACACGCTGTCCAGGGCTGCTGGACCACATCGGTCCAACTGTCAACATGGAAGAAGTCCAGGAGAATGTGGCAAAATTGAACTGCATGCCAGGATCAGAGGAGACTCCCATCTGTAGCGTTTGCCAGTTATCCCGGTGTAAACGCTAGAGGTGCCCACTGGGCCCCCACCACTAACATTTAACTTCTAGCCAGCACACGTGGGAATTCTATGGCCGCTAGGTAGTGGCAGTCACAGCGCTTGCTGTTTGGGGCATTCAGAGTTAATATGTGATCGACGTTACGGTTAACTACCGCCCCGTTTTACAGGGGAGGCACAGAGAGGCTGAGGAATTTGCACAAGGTCACACAGCTGTGATGTGGTAGAGCTGGGATTTGAACCCAGACCGTCTACCCGACTGCAGAATCCGTGCTACTCTACCTTGCTCCCCTCCCCTGCCCTTATAGCATGCTCAAGTAACAGCCATTTCCTGTGCAATAGCAATGAGCTGGCCATGCTGCCCGGAGGGATTCTCTCACGTAACCTGTTCGACCACCCTGCATGCTGGCTACTCCCGTTTTACAGAAGCCAAGACTCAACCCTAAGAAGTGACCTGCCTGGAAAACGAGGCAGGGTCCTAGCAGGGAACAGGGAGCACAGTCAAATAATTAACGAAGGGGCTGGTTACAGAGGCGTGGGCAGCGTGACAGAAACCAGCAAGGGACAGTGAGGCACACAGGGGCTGCCGGAGGGGGGGCTGCTCTTTCCTGAGGCCTGGGGCACAGAACAGCCCCTCCTGGGACCTGCTGCGGGCAGCTGCGGCTGGAGGAGCGGCCACCCACAGGAGCCACAGTCATTGGGGGATGCAGCCACAGCCACCTGCCGCCCTGAAGGAGAGTCCAGGGAACCCCACTTAGCCTCTGAGCCCCTATCAGGCCAGGTGAAGCCAACGGGCTGGGAGGCCACGGACGCGGCCCCAGAGGCAGCCCCCGGGGCACAGAGCAGGGCCGAGCACGGGTCTGGAGGGGCTTATGCAGAAGAGCCAGCCTGCGTCTCCACAAAGCTGGTGAATGCCAGAGCCTGGGCTCCCATACAGTGCATGCACCTGCCCACGCACACACTTCCCACGGTCCACTAGCTCGCCACGCTGCCTGGGGACCAGGCCCAGCACTCAGGCCTGGCACCGGCCACAGAAATGACACCGAGTCCCAAGGATATCGTGCCTCTGCCAAGCAAGCGCTTGTCCATCGATTTACCGAACGTTTCCTCATATGCTAGATGCTTTGCTGGACAGAGTGAACCAGATAAGCTGTGGAGGCTGTTGTGAGTGTCCTATCCTCCAGGTGTCCAGCTGGCATCTGCAGGGCACGGAGTTGCCAGGGAGTCTGACACTTACATGGCATTTTTAAATCATTTTACAAATTGAAGATGTCCTTGACAACATTTTATATATATATGTGTATATATACATACACACACACACACAAACATACATATGTATATATGTGTGTATGCGTGTGAATGTACGTATGTGTGTATGTTTTGTGCATGCATATACTCACGCATATATGTGTACATGCACTAGGTACATGTATGTGAGGTTATGTGTGCCTGTACATATGTGTATCACACGTGTGTGTTTGTGTATATATGCACACATATGCATGCATATGCGGGCACTTGCAAAAATGTATATGTGCACTAGATACATGCGTGTGTGTGTATGTGCGCCTATACATATATGTGTCTCACACACACACATAAGACATACATGTGTCCATCTTTGTTTCCAGACTGTGGATATTCTGTATGACTTCATTCACTCAGTCATTGAACAACACGCACTGGGGTCTCCTGAGTGCCAGGCCCTGGGATAAAGGAGATGGGGAAAGAACTGGACACAGAGCCCTATCTCCAGAAGCCCCTGAGCTGGGTCAGGGACCCTGTCACTGAGCGATAATGAGCTGTAGGCCTTGAGTGAGGCCAGGACCCAGCGAGGAGGCCGAGACCCACGGGAGCTCCCAACTGTGAGAGGAAGCAGAGAGTGGAGCAAACTGGGTGTAAGGGGGTGGCTGCAGGGCCAGGGACACTGAGCGGGGGCTGCCATAGCTACATAGCACTCGGAGCCAGAGTTAGCGTCTGGCCGAGCTCCGGCCAGGCGTGAGCCACAGGTAGATTCGTGCAGGTGCAGGCAGGACACAGATGTCCCCTCAGCAGGTGCCTGAAGAGCGCCGGATGGAGGCATTACTTACAGGGATGTGAGCAGAACTCAGGGGGCCCTGGAGGCCAGAGCAGCAGCCAGGGCTGGGCACGGTGGAGTGCCATCACCACCCTGGGCTTAGGACCAGGGCAGGGGGCGGTCCCCAGAAAAGGGCTGGAGCCACGGGAGGGGGCCTTGGGCGGGAGCTACAACTAGAGCAGAGGAAGGCAGCCACGGTGGCCCTGGACAGAGAAAGATGGAGAAGCAGAAGGGCAACAGAGCCTGGATGAGGGGGTCCTCAGAGGTCAGCCTCCGGGTGCCGATCCCAGTAGAGAAGGGCAAGGGGTGTATGGGGTAGGGTAAGAAGAAGAGCCGGCCTACTGGGGCAGTCAGGGTGCTTAAGAACAAGATCTTGGGAGCCATTTAGACTGAGTCTGGGCGGCAGCCTCACCCTGGGGTGGGCTGTGGCTCTCCTGCTCCCTCCCTCCCCTACCGTCCTATGGCCGCAGAAACTTTGGACCAAACACACTCACCGAGTGAGTTGTACAAGCTGCCCCGGGGCTGTGCATGTGTGGGGCCGGGTGACCTCTGTGCAGCCCGTGGCACCTGAGTGTCGGATCCACCTGGATGAAGCGGTGACGCCAGAGTTTCAGGACGATGCACCGAGAAGGGGGTAAAGGCTTGGTGATGAGCCCGTCAGGGCTTACCACGACCCGACACCCTATTGGACGGCACCTGGCCATTGCTACCGACCTGAATGCCCTCCATGAGAAGCGGAACCACCCGCCCCACCCGGCCGTGACATCTCCTGGTCTCTGCCTTAAACGCCACGACCGTCGGCTCGATTTTCTAGAGCCTCTGATGGAGCCTGGGGTCTCCACAACCACCCCAGCAGTGTGCCCTCACACAAGGGGCTCCCTTCCCCAAGCCTCTTGTTTCTCCCCACCAAACAGGAATACTAACAGAACAGCACGGGGGTTTTGTCGGGATGAAATGAGTCACCGAGCTCCGTCCACAGCGGCTGCGATCGTCAGTGCTGCTCTGCATTCACACATGTTTGCTGCACGTCGTCGTCCCCAACAGAAATATACTGCGAGGCACGGAGGTCATTTAAATCTTTCTCAAAAGTGAAAATAAGCTGGCGTGATTAATTTTAATGTTAGTTAAGCCAATATATCTCAAATATTTCATTGCACGGCGCCGGCCACATTTCAAGGGCTCAGTAGTCACTGGCGGCCGCTGCCGCCCTGGAAGGCGTAGGCGGCCGAATGCGTGCAAATGCGCTTCAGGCTGGGGAAATCGAGAGACTTCCTGCCGGAGGCAGTACCAGCACTGTCTATCCAAGGGTGAGCTGGATATGTGCATATGTGCATATGTGGGGACGGGTAGGGTCATCCAGGCTCGTGTCCTTCCTGTTCTGCACATGGCGAAACCAAGGCGCGGAGACGCTGTGGGCAAGAAGCTTTTGCCGTGAGTTGCGAGGAGGAGGCCCAGTACTGAGAAGGCGAATAAGGAACAGGTATGCTCCCTAATGCCAAGTACAGGGTGGGTGGCAGGGAGGGAGGGAGAGAACAGTGTGAAGAAGACAGGAGGGCAAGGGAAAGCAGAGGATGAGGCAGCGAAGAAAGAAAGTGAACCCTGAAGGGAACCCACGTACGGCTTTAAAAGAGCCGGCTGCATCCTGCCGCTGCTTAAGATGCTCAGCCTGCTGTCGCCCTGGTAACGGGAGAAAAATCACAGAGCAATTTGTAATCAGCAGCAGTTCCTGCTGCTCCCTGGGAACATTGTTCCCGTCGGAAGCCGCGTCTCTGAGCAGGAGGGGCCCTGCCGATCCTGGAGTCCACCCCCCACCCGGTACCAGAGACCATCTGCATCACCCTCCATGAGAGGCTGTCCATTCCTAACTCACATAGCTTCCCGAACACAGAGCCCCCTCCTTGTTGGCCAGCCTGCCCCATGCCTGTGGAGGCCATCTGGGAGGAAACTCTCCCTCACGCCACACTGGAGCCTGCCTCTCTGGGCTCTGGCCACTGGAGCCATAGCCCCACCTCCTCCCCCTGCCTGGGGCAGCCTGCAGTGACTCAAGATGGAGAGCAGAATGTCCTCAGCCCCACTTATCAAATGGTGTCTACAGACTCCTCCTGATCCTGGTTGGTTCCTCCCAGCCAGTCCCAGGCACAGGATCCAGGAAGAGTCTGAACAGCATAAAGCACAAATGTCACCTCTTTCTTTCTAGGTATAGACCTTCCTTAATGGGACCTAAGCTCAAGTTGGCCATAGGCCCATCCTCCTTACTTTCTCTGTGTCTGTCTCCAGGTGACCTCATCCAATGGTATGAAATATCGACCTCAGTGAGATCAGGCATCCCACTGCCTGCGTCCTGTCCATCTGAAGGTCTCACGGGCAACTCCGTGAGCCCAACGTGGAACTCCTGATTCTCCCCCCCCCCCCCGGATCTTCCTGCTCAGACCACAAACTTCAGCATCATTCCTCACTTATCTTCCATCTTCACCACCTCCCTTGTCTGATCCTTGCACCTACCGTCTCCCACTCCTTAGCAGCCGTGGCGGCCATCTACTGCTCTCCTGCTCATCCAATGCCCCCCTGGGCCTGTCACCATCAGCTCTCATCCAGGTGGCTGCGAGAGCCTCCTAGCGAGTCTCCTGGCTTCTCTTTCCAGCAAGCAACCAGAGATGTGGCTACCTTGTCTAGAACAGCTCAGTGCTCCCCGCCCCAGCGGGAAGGAAGTCCGGCTCCTCACCTTGGCCTCAACTGAGTCTCCAGAGCCGCTCCTGCCCTTCCCCTCACCCCTGCACCGTAGCCACACAGGTTCCCAAAAGCTTCTTACCACTTTGGGATCGTGGCACTTGCTGCTTTCTCTGCCCGGGACGCGCTTCTCCCAACTATGCTGTCCTGAGTCAGCTCTAGGCTCCCTTCAGAGGGGTCTCCTTAAGCCCCTCCGGGTGCCCCTCCCCCGCCCCCCGCCCCCTGCCAAGCTCAGTGATTTTCTACCCCTGCATGGTTTTCAATTCCTCTATCACTGACACAGCTTTCCTCTGGCCTTTTCCACCTGGTCGATGAGGTCCCCACTGGGCTGGGTGTCTCTGGACTGAGACTGTTTCGCTGGGTCTACCCCAAAACCTGGTGCTCAGTACACAGCAGATGCTCAGTAAATGCTCTGAGAATGCGTGTGTGGCTCCCACACCCTCACCGTGTGCTGCGGGCAGGTGCGAGGCCAGAAGCATCAGGACGGGGGGATGCGCCCACACTCTGCCTGAGCTGCTCACCTGCCCTGTGACCCCGGGCAGGCCACTCTGCCCCTCCTGGGATCAGTTTCCCCCCTCCCCTCTGAGGCTCCCTTCACAGCCTGGTGATGAAGAGGAACAAAATAATTCCTGGAGCCCCGACTTGGCGCTCTCTGTCAGGGCCTCTCTTGGGACCACTGGAGCATTGTGTACCCCCACCAAGAGCCTCTCCCCCATACTGTGGCTGGAGTGGCCTTTCCTCCCTTCAGGCACAGTAGAGCCCACAAAAGTTCTGTAGTCAGAGGCAACTCTGTGGTCTGGGCCCCAGAGGCTCTGGAGGTTGGGGGAGGACACAGGTTCATCCTTCTCTGGGCTAGCCCAGGGCTCATCAGGACCCCTAGTCTGAATCTGGGCTCCAGGATATAGGAGGCCCCAGTGTCAAGGCTCAGACAAGCATGTCTTGAAGGGCCAAGGCCCTAGAAATTATTCTCACATTGTTTCCAACTGCTCTGTGAGCAGGTGCAAAAATCCCCCTCCCCGTTTTTATGGATGAGGAAATTGAGATTCAGTGAGAAGTGACTTGGCCAAAGTCACATATCACGTAAGGTGGGAAATAACCAGCATCCTAAATCAGGCAGATGCAGCCCAAGGCCAGGGAGAAAGCAGACTTAGGGGCCTCAAGGCTGGACCCTAAAGATGGGAGGACTCACAGCACAGGATGCCGGGAGGGGCCCCACACACCTCTGGACCAGGAGAAGAAGGTCCTGGGACTCTGGAGTTCGCTTATTGTGTCACTTTGGACAAACCCCTTCTCCTCCCCCAGCCTCAGTCTCCAATTCTGGAAAATGGAGCTGCCGCGCCAACTAGGGAGGGCTGGAGGGAGGCTCGGGGAGGATGGGAAGTGGGGGAGGAGCCAGGGGGAAGTGGGGGACAGGAGCACACCATCCCTTAGCTGCACAGAGGCCCGACGGCCCTGTCCTCTGCCACCCCAGCCCCCATTTCCTCCCAGTCTGCTCCCAGGGCTCCATCACTCACTCTGTGGTCCATTACTGCCTGTCCCAACTCCGGCCCTGGAAG
Source organism: Herpailurus yagouaroundi (assembly GCF_014898765.1). Lineage (NCBI taxonomy): Eukaryota > Metazoa > Chordata > Mammalia > Carnivora > Felidae > Herpailurus > Herpailurus yagouaroundi. Next base: position 596,174 of record NW_024412414.1, on the reverse strand, counting down.
TTGTCCAGTTGTAAATGGAAAGGAGCCGGGGGTTGGCAGAGCTGGTGGGCCTGCGGTTCTGAGGACAGGAGCCTCCTCTGATCAATGGGGTCTGGGGAGAGTGGTGTAGGGAGAGAGAAAGAAGCCGCGTCCATGCCCACTCCCTGTGCCCTTCCACCTCGGACTGGAACAGCTTGCACATGGCCACCTTCCTTGTCCTTGAGGCAGAGAGACACCCTGGACTTGGCCGTGAGCAAACCGAGTGGCGAGGACAAGCACTTGACCTCGAGTTGCTCATCACCCAGGGCCAGCGGGAGCTAAGTTCACGCAGCCCCAGTTCCTGACCACAGGCTCTTCCCAGCTGCCTGTCCACAGCTTTCACCCTGGGGAGCGGCATTTTCGTCTGTCAGTGAAGGAGTCTCCTAGATCTTTGAAGAAGTTGGCGAGGGGAGGACTCTCCTAGCTAAACTCCCTCAAGAGGCAGGTGAACATGCAGCTCAGCCACTGCTTCCCCGGGTTTTTGGATAAGGGGGCCTTCGTCTCCATGTCTGCAAAATGGGCTCAGCATGTGGAGGTTTGGCAAAGGAAACCAGGCTTAGGACTCCCCCCTGACTCAGCTCACCTCCCACCTACCATACCCCGCAGCCTCCACCCCAGCACTCCAGAGAGGTGACGTACAGAAGCTGCGTGGGCTCTGCTGTGGCTGAGAGGAGGGGCAGCCCCAGCCAGGGTCTGGGAGAAAGACCCTCGGGGAGGGCTGCCGAATGATCCAAGGCCCCTGAGCCAGGGCTCTGAGGATCACTTTGTTTCTCTGCATCATCTGGGCTGTCATGGGAGCTTTAGTGGGGGAAACAGATTCCTCTGCCTGAGGTCTCAGAGCAGGTGAGCAGCCCAGGCTGAGTATGAGCGCATCGGCTGGTCCCCTTTAGAGCTGTGCTGTCCAGCACGACGGCCACCAGGCACGTGTGGCCCCTGAGCACTTGAAATGCTCAATCCAAGTCTGGACTGAGGTGTGCTGTGAGTGTCCACTATTCACCCGACTTCAAAGGCTTATTTAGAAGGAAAGTAATGTAAAATGTCTTATTATAAATGTAGATTACATGCTGAAATGATAATACTTTGGGTAGAGTTACATAAATTATATTGTTAAAATTCATTTCACTTGTTTCTTTTTATATTTTTTAATTAAAAAAATGTTTAATGTTTATTTATTTTTGACAGAGAGAGAGAGAGAGAGAAAGACAGAGCATGAGCAGGGGAAGGACAGAAAGAGAGGGAGACACAGAATGAGAAGCAGGCTCCAGGCTCGGAGCTGTCAGCCCAGAGGCCGACGAGGGGCTTGAACTCACACACCGTGAGATCATGACCTGAGCCGAAGTCGGACACCCAACCGACAGAGCCACCCAGGCACCCCTCTTTTTATATTTTTTAACGTGGCCACCGGAAAGTCTGAGATTGTAACACACGCGGCTTGCGCTGTATTTCTACCGTGCCACGCTGGCATTCCACAGCCTTGAAGGCCACCCGCCAAAGCAGGCCGCGGCCCTCCAGGCCAGGTTCCTTCTCCGGGGGTGTCTCCACTGCACGCTGGGGGTGCTAAAATCTCCACCCCAAGGTGACTGTGAGAATTCATGGAGAGAATGCGTGTCAGGTGCTTCCAGAAAACACTCAGCAATGTCCACAGTTGTGTGGCTATTGTCATTGTCGTTGCTATTGTTACCCGCCGAGGCCCAGAGAGGGAAGCGCCTGTCCTGGGGTCACGCAGCAGGGCAGCGGGACCAGCGGCCTCCCCAAGGCGGGGTCTAGGAGCCCCTCCACCCACATCCCAGACGTCCAGGTCTCGGTGGCAGGAGGTAGAGGGAGGAAGGCAGCTGGGGGATGCTCTCGATTGCTCAGGTCCAAGCGCCTGACACAATGGAATTACTGACCAGGCCAAGGCCGGGTGGCCCAAGGCGGGCCTGGCCTCTGTCTGCTTAGCATACGAGGCGGGGGCCCCTGCCCCTTCCCGGAGAGGGTTCCAGGAGCAACCATAATGTCCCGATTGTCGGACAATGCCGTGATGGAGGGCCCTGTCACATTTTTGTCCCCGTTACTGGGGTCCCCATTCACGGCCACTGTCACCACACTCAGAACAAGCCAGGCCTGGCAGCCTCCTTTGCATTAAAATGGGATGAAAATAAGCCTTGTCCACTGTTCAGCTGGGCAGAAAACGGGATTAGGCCAAGGGACAGGGCTGAAGGCCCCTGACGGGGGCCCCTGGGGAAGGCGGGTGTCGGCTGCTCCCTGCCCCAGCCAAGGCAGGGCCTCACACCCACAAAGCACCTCTCCCCAGGCCTCAGTTTCCTTGGATCTAAAACATGGAGGGCGACGGGGGTCCCTGACTAAATAAATGCCTTTGGACATGGTTTTGTAGCTGAGAAACTCCACATCCACGATAAAAAAATCCACCTAAAACTGGGCAAAGCAGAAATGCCACAGCTGGTTGGTGGTGATGAGGGGTGGGGGAATGGCCAGAGGGATGTGCCTGTCCGTCTGTGCTCTCGCTCTCAGTGCTGGTTCCCATCAAAACCTTGCAGCTCCTGAACCGTGGCAGGACGTCACTGGGATAAGGCTATCTCTGAAGCAGTCTAGAGTGGGTACTCAGCACCCAAAGGGTGAGCGAAATGCCAAAGGACCAAAAGCAACCAAAAGGTCCAGGGGTGGGGGTCTGGCCTAGTCAGGGAACTCGTCCCCCCCCCGAACGCGTCACCACTCGCAGAATGCAAATGCCAAGGTGTATGTGACCAAGAGGCTTGTGCAGCTGGCGTGAGCTGGAGAAAAGTTAGAAACAGCCCCAGTGACGGGGCGCCTGGGTGGCTCTGTCGGTTGAGCGTCCAACTTCGGCTCAGGTCGTGATCTCGCGGTTTGTGGGTTCAAGCCCCGTGTCGGGCTCTGTGCTGACGGCTCAGAGCCTGGAGCCTGCTTCGGATTCTGTGTCTCCCCGTCACTCTGCCTCTCCCCTGCTCGTGCTCTCTCTCTGTCTCTCAATAATAAATAAACATTAAAAAATTAAAAACAAAAACAAAAAGGAACAGCCCCAGTGCCTCTAAATGGGGACCAGCTAAATAAATCATGAGGCAGTTACACCTTGGAACACCAGGTGCCAGTACCGTGAATGGGGAAGGTCCATGAAATTTGAAAGAGAAAGATGTTCAAGAAGCATTGGCAAGTGAAAGAAGGAGATGCAGACCATGGGGTCCATTTGCAGAGAAAATATATACTGTGTGTGGAGGCAGAAAACAGTCTGCAGTGCAGCACAAGAAACTATTAACATTGGCTACCTCGAGAAAATTCAGGACGTTGAGAAGGTTTACTTTCGCCCTGTGTACTTTTTTTTTTTTACTGTTGTATATAGTTTTCCTTATGACACGTATTTCCTTTTCCGACAGGTTCTTTTAAAGGCACCCGCCCTGGCATAGAAGTTCTCTGAGGGTCCTCCTTGCCTGCCGATCCAACAGGGTCAGTTCAACCAACACTTGGCAAGCTGTTCTGAGTGCCGTGCCCACTGTGGTTATGACCCCAGCCACCAAAACACCCCCAAACACCCCCGCTCAGAGACAGAGACGAGCCAGGGGCCTCCTAAGCTGGATGCCACAAGGGCAGCTAGCGCCCAACAGATATCGCCAGCTGGGTTTTGAAGGATGAGTAAGAGTTCCCCAGACGGATCAGCAGGGGAGAGTCCCCAAGAGAGACGGAGAGGAGAAAGAGGAAGGCATGTGTGTGTGCACAGAGTAGAGGACAATATAGCCCCAGTTCCTGCACACGCACACACACGTGCACACACACGTGCGTGCATGTATACGCATGTGTGTGTGTGTGTGTACCCCGCGTGTGGGGGTGTGCAGGAACTGGGGCTATATTGTCCTCCACCCTATCCCCAGTTCCTCAGCACGTGGCACGCACGCGTGGCTAACATTTCGTGAGTGCCTACTGCTGTGTGCCAGGCGTTATTCTCAGCACGTCAGTGAACTCGTGGCATAAACTCTCTGACGTAGGTGGCACTCGTGACAATTATCCCAATTTCGCAGATGGAGAAACACGGACTCTAAGTGGTCAAGTAATGTATGCAAGTTCGGGGAGATCACAGGTACCAGGCCTGAGCCGGGAAGCTGGGCGGTAGGCACCAAAGCCCACCCTCTTAACCGGTACACTTCGCTGCCCCCTGCAGCTGGAGAATCTGTCGACCCAACCCTGCAAGCCAGGCATACTGCATATGTGCATAGTCTCTCTGGCACGCGGAGAGGCTCAGAGAGACCCTTTTCTTTGCCCAAGGCCACTCAGCTGGCAAGGGACAGAGGGCAGATTTCAACCACTGGGTGTCCGGCTCCAAAGCCCGTGTTGCTCTCACCTGTGGACACCCCTTCTGGGAAGGGGCAGTCAGCTCAGTGCCAATAGCACCCAGGCGGTAAGGGTGCAAGGGAAGGTGAAAGAAAGTGGGCTTCAGGGGAGGTGATAGGGAGCTGTGGGGAGTATGGTTACGCGAGAGTATATGCCCCGTCTGAGGCTCTCGGATGCGTCCTTCCAGAGCACTGTGCAGCCCAGACAAAACATAGCAGGGGGCACCAGTTTCCGACCTCTAGTTCGGTCCAACCCTACTGGTAGAGGGGAAGCCAAACCGGCCATGGCCCTGTCTCTGGGCTCCCCACCTGCCCCCAGCCAACCAGGAGGCCGACCGTCCCCTTCCACCCCCCAAAGCTTTCCCGAGTCAATAACCTAAATTCCCCTTTGGCTGCAGTTTAAACCGGGGCTTACGAGGAAGCCACCGTTCTTGGGCGGGGTAGGAGGGCGGGTAGAGATTCATGCCAGCTGGCGTTCGTAGCCCAGCTTCACGCGATTCACCTCACTGTGGCAGGTCAAGCCGAATGGAGGAGGTCCCCAGCACCCTGCCTTTGCCTGAGCCCCGGAGACTTTGGCTGGGGAGCTCCACGTTAGATTAAATGGCATTTACAGCAGCTGTAAGCACGTTTGAGTTGATCACCCTATAATTTGTATGCAGTTGCAGTCATTACCTAAATGACAATTAAACACTGGCACCCTGTAATTAGATGTTTTTATGAATTAGGTCCTGAGGTATTAATGGCAAATTTCTCAGTTCCGCCCCTCCCCCAATTCCTCTGCCCTTCTCCTGCCAGCCTAGGGCCCACGACCCGCTTTGGCTTTTCCAGGGCCCTGCGCTGGCTTCAACCAGAGGTTCTGCCACTTCCCACACGGGGGTCACCAGTGTGGGCATCTGCTGTCACCCACAAGGTCTTTGAGGACAGAGATGGCTTCTCCCACATCCAGTCTGAGCACATAGCGTGCCTCATCCCATGCACGTTTATTGAGAAACTTCCACATGCAAGGCACTCACTAGGCGCTGAATGTATCAGACAAAAACCCCCATTCTGGTGGAACCGATAGTCATATAACAATAACCACAAAAATGAGTAATATCTGTGATGTCTCAGAGCACAATAAAGGTTAAGGAGAAATAACGAAACTAAGGATGGCAGGTGCAACACGCTGCCTGGAAGAGGGTGTTGAAATCTTGGAGATGGTAGGCAGAGAAGGTCTCCCTGAGAAACGAAAGTCTTTGGAAATGAGGCGGTGAGCCAAAGGGACTTCCGGGGGAAGTGCTTTCCAGGACAGAGAACAGCCGGTGCAAATACCCTGGGGCACAAGTGTGCCAGGTAAGGCCAGGAAGCGGCCAGGCAGACTGCGTGGCCTGAGTCCAGGGGATGAGGTGGGAGAAGTCACAGTTTCCAGATCACGGGGACTCGTAGGCCCCAGGAGACTTGGGCAGGCGTTTGGAAAAGCATTGGTCAAAGGAATTTATGGATAAACCAGAAGGACCCTGAGAGGCAGTCTAACTCGAGAAAGGCTTTTTAAACATTTCTTTTCTTTTCTTTTCTTTCATAGCAAACTCTCATTCCCTGAGTGCTCGGCTCTGTGCTGAGAGGTCAGCCCGGCACTGTGTGGATGCTGTCCCATGCCCCACGGGGAAGATACTGCTATCCCCAAATCACAACGAGAAAAGCAAGTCTTAGAGGGGACCAGCCTGGCCCAGCACCATTAATGGAGCCAAAACTTGTGCCTTATGGCCTCAGGAGGCACAGCAGTTTTGGGGTGAAGAACATGAACTCAAACAGCCTGCTCGGGTTTAAACCCCAGCTTAGCCACACACCGGCTGTGCAGCTTAGGCAGATTTACTAAGAAACTGCCCGGGTTTCCTCACCTGTGCAAAGGGGGTAAAACAGCGCCTCCCTTAGAGGGCTGCTCTAAAAGAGACTGGCCCAATGCCTGGCACATAGTAAATAGTCACAAAGCATGAGTTAGGGGTGCCCAAGTGGCTCAGTCTGTTAAGCGTCTGACTCAGGCTTACATCATGATCTCATGGTTCGTGAGTTTGAGCCCTGCGTCAGGCTCTGTGCTGACAGCTCAGAGCCTGGAGCCTGCTTTGGATTCTGTCTCCTTCTCTCTCTGCCCCTCCCCTGCTCATATTCTCTCTCTCTCTCTCTCTCTCTCTCTCAAAAATAGATAAACATTTTAAAACTTTTTTTAAAAAAGCGTGAGTTAGATTTACCATTAGCTCTGCCCCTCTCTGACCATGTGACCTTGGGGAGTCCCTCCATGTCTCTGAGCCTTATTTTTCCCCCAATGTAGTGGTTGCAGGGTGTTAATGAGATACCAATCAGAAAAGCAGGTGTTGGTGTTGGTTATTGCTATGGTGAGGACCTTAGAGTCAGGCCCCCCAGAGACGCCCTTCTAATGCCCTTGAGCATGATGGGGCTTAAAAGAGGTGAAAGTAAAATTCTCCAAACTTGGAAGTCATAACTATATCAAGTGAAAAGTATTTTAAGGCCTCCTTGAGAACTAATTGAAATCATCAGTGGGACAGTGCCTGTAAAGAAGGAAGTGCCTACCTCAGGTCATATCAACTAAGATCTACACCCAGCACAAGGGAGGTGATTATTCAATTCTGTTCTGCACTATTCAGAGTCTCCCTGGAAGGAATGAGTCCTACCCTGAAGGTGAAGCAGGAATATCCAGAGTATGTTCAGAAAAGAGGAGGATGTGGGCTGGAGACCCCAGCCGGGGAGGAGCCAGAATTTTATGGGAAGTTGCAGGGAGTCAGACTCTAGCTCCCTGCAAGAAAGCACATCCTCAGTGTTAGAGCTACGTAGGGACTGAATGGGCTGCCTAAGGTGTGTGTGTCAGTGGTGGCGGGGAATGTAAGCTGGAGTAGAGGGAAGCCTACGAGGGCTGTGGGGGAGCGAATTCCAGCCCGGGACTAGAGTTTGGGCCATTGGTCCACCGTTCACTTCTCCATGAGATCCACATTTACGGAGGCAGCACAGAAAGTTGGTCAGACTTGTGGATTTTAGAGCCTGACTTCACGGGTTTGCATCCTGGCTTCTCTGGGCCTCAGTTTCCCCGTGTCTAATAGTTCCCACCTCATAGGGTCTTATGAAGATTCAGTGACTAAATACAGGCGAAGTGTTGAGAGCAGTGCCTGACACTAGTTTGGGAGGGGGCTTAGGCTGCAGGCTCTGTGCGTGAGAGCCTTGGAGGGAGGTTCGAGGAGTCTCACCCCACCCGAGATGTCATGCTGCATGGGCACAAAGCTGTCTCCCGGGAACTGGCTTCCCCAAACCCCCAGGCTGCTGAGGGATTCCCCTGAGAGTCGCCACTGCCCTGGGAGACAGTGAATGGGCGCTTTGTGTCTCCACCACGGCCTGTTGCTGCACGCCCGGGCCCCTGTGCTGCCTGCAGCCTGTGCTCGCGCCCTGGCTCCTTCCCGACCCCACGGCACATGCCTTCTTCATCCCCAAGACACAGCACTTCCTGTGGGCCCCGCCAGGCAGCCCTCCCCACACACTCCAGGTCCGGAATCGGCCCAGTTTCCTGGGTGGCACGCGGGCAGGGTTCAGAGGGAGGATGAGGCCCAGCCCACCTCCTCAAGCCCCTGGAGCAGCTGGGTTCCAACCTTGTACAGGCGGGGTCTGCTGGGCTGCGGTCAGCGCTCCCCAGAAAATGCCCCATCTTCTGCTCCCCGCACGACCCCTTCCAGGTCGGGCTGGTCCCTGCCCTTGGGCCGGGTGGGACGGCAGCTCGGGATCCCTAAGGCAGAGGTTTCGGAGGGCTTCCTGGGGTGTTGACAGCAGGCCCCTAGAGATCAGGGGTTCTCTGGCCACCCCCCTGGGTACACCGTGTCCTGCCCCCCCGGGAAGGCAGCCACCAGGCCAGGCAGCTCAGGGGAGGGCCAAGGGGAAATGGGACCGGGAGGGGAAGAAGGAATTGTAAATGTACCTACTGCCACGTGACTAACGGGAGAAATGAAGACTAGAATTTATGCGTATTTTCCTCTGCTTCCATACGAATATACTCATATATATTAACCCATTATTTTTCTCTTCCTCCTCTCCCACCTCCGCCCCATCAAGCCATAAGGTGCGCCGATGGTGGTTAACATCACAAACATCACATGCGAGTCACAGACATGGAAGAGGCATGTGGCTCGGCTGGAAGACACCAGGCGACATAAGAGATGTTGCGTCCTCCCTGGGGGACAGGCAGAGCGTGCCTTCGGTGGGTCGGAGGGCAGTTGCACCCGGTTGGGTAGAAACACAGTGTTGTCATGACCTTATGCAAAAGTTAATACAGTTAAGCTGCGTCCGTGGAATGTCGACTGGACATAACATGGCTGCGTTGGGCTGCTCGTTGCTGGGCTTGGCAGGCCACAGAGTCTGGGAACGGTGTTTCCCGGGATCCCTTCCCCGTCTGGTGTGGTGAAGAGTCTCCAGGGAGTGGTATTCCTACAGGATGGGGAGCACAGTGGCTGTGGCTGGGACATGGCAGGGGCAGGTGCAGTGGCCTGCGATGATATGGTGGCTCCCGTTTTGTGCTGTACTTTTGGGAGCCAGACTCCATAACTTCCCAGACTTCTCTGCTTTCCTTTTTTTTTTTTTTTTAGCTTATTTATTTTTGACAGAGAAAGAGCAAGCATGCATGTGTGAGCAGAGGAGGGCAGAGAGACAGAAAGAGAGAGAGAATCTCAAGTAGGCGCCACACTGTCTGTGCAGAGCCCGATGAAGGGCTCGAACTCACAAATGGTGACATCATGACCCAAGCCGAAATCAAGAGTCAAACGCTTAATGACTGAGCCACCCAGGGGCCCCTTCTCTGCTTTTCCTATAGGGAGGTTTATATATCACGTGAAGTGTGGCAAATCCCTCTGCAGGACACTGAAGGGACAGGGGTTTGACAGGCGAAGAGTTCTGATGGTTCTGATGACTCCCTTGATGATAATAATAATAATAAAATAAACCGAATCCAAGATCGGTTGCACAGTTTCAAAGATCCTGCACAATCTAAAGCGGTACACAAAGCCCTGGAGGCCATTGAGATGAGTTTAGGTGATTTTCCATTTCAATACCTATAGCATCAAGCCCATCATAACTGGGGGAGATTGTTTCTGGTGGTTGGATAAAAGCAGGTAGTACTTTAAAAAGGGAGGGATCAGTTTAGATAAAGACACAAATGGGGGCACCTGGGTGGCTCAGTTGGTTGAGCACCTGACTTCAGCTCAGGTCATGATCTCACGGTTCGTGAGTCTGAGCCCCTTGTCGGGCTCTGGGCTGACAGCTGGGAGCCTGGAGCTGCTTCGGATTCTGTGTCTCCCTCTCGCTCTCTGCCCCTCCCCCACTTACACTCTGTGTGTGTCTCCCTCTCTTAAGAATAAATAAACATTAAAAAATAAAAAATCACAAACGGCAGCGGACGCAGATGGTAGGAAGACACCCCGTGGAATTCCCTGATACGATGCCCTGAGAAGCACTTCTGTGGCCCTCTGGCCCAAAATGCACAACCTCCATCTAATCACGAGAAAGCAAACTCCAGGCAGATCCCAAACTGAAGGCCATTTGACCAAATAACTGGTCAGCATCGTGTCCAAGCGTTAAGACAAAACATAAATGAGACAAGACGACTGGAGCTGTCCCAGATTGGTGGAGAGGAAGGAGGCATCACCCCTACGGGCCATATGGGACTCGCGATCGGATTCGGGATCAGAAAGGGGCGCTGGTGTGAAAATAGCAAAACTCACGTAAGGTCCTCAGAATGGTTAGTGGCATTTTTATCCGTGTTCACGTCCTGGTTTGAACAATTGCACTCATGGCTCAAAATGGTCAGTATCAGGGGAAGCTGGGTGAAGGCTACACGGGAAATCTTTGTACTCTCTTTGTAAGTCTAAACTTATTCCAAAAGAAGTTTAAAAGAAAAAAAAAAGAAGAGAAATGGTACCTGACTGAATACAAAAGAAAAAATATAATAGGCTTGATGGGAGGGCAAAAGTTTTCAAGAGGTTCAGGAGTATTTGACATGTGCAAAGCCCTACTCTAAGGCATCTGAACATTCTAGGCTTTGAATGGTTCCTTAACAATGAAAACACCTAGAAGTGGTAACAATTCTAAACATTCTCCCTTCCCCCTAAGATCAGAATATTCCAGACTTCTAAAGGTATTAAATAGCCCGCACCACCAAAGTTCCCAAACCACCAAAGATTCTGCAGGGCTAAAACGAGGCGGCTCAAAATTTAGGATGTAGATGAGTTGTTGGGTCACTTCTATTAGGAAGTTAAAAATCAGGATTGCCAAAAATGAAGATTCGTGAACTTTGTCCCCCCGGGGCTCTGGATGGGGTCTGCCAGGGGTGGGGCCCAGGAATCTGCATTGTGAATGTCCCATCCATGATCCTGCTGTCAGCACCCCAAGAGACCCTCAGCACCCCTATGTTTCTCTGAGACACGCTCAGATACGTACACACCTGTGCACACACGCTCAGATAGGCACAGACGCATACCTTGCTCAGATATATCCCCAACCTAGGTTCCATCACATACCCAGTCCTTCCCATACTGTGTCACCCCCACTGTGTGTGTCTCTCCTTCTCACACACACTTAGACACACATACATATAGACACACACACACACACACACACACACACACACACACACACACACATTCTCCCAGCAGTACAGGGCTCCCACCTTCCCCAGGTGAGCTGCAGGCCCCAGAGCCACTGGACATCCTCTCGTGATGGCCAAGGCAAGTCCCAGTGCCAGGTGCCCTGACTGGACAATAGTGAGGGGCGGTAACCTCCGGGGACCCCAGCAGCTCCCTGTTGCCCTTTCCCTAGGCTTTGCAGGTCCCTCTCTCCTTTTATTTGGAACCAAATAAAAGATCAAGATAAAAATAATTCCCAGAAGGCGGATCATTTGATAATTATGTGCAGGTGTTAAATCACTCCTAGCTCCTCAGCTGCCCCCCTTTTACCTCCCTGCCTGCCCCCCCCCCCAACTCCGCACCCCCGTGGGGAGTGTGATAATTCCAGAGCCAGCCACCCCTGACGCCCCCCCCCCCCCCCCCCGTGCCCCGGGCCAGGCCTGCCCGCCTGTCTACCCACCTGGCAGCTCAGCCTCAGAACCCGGCTCCCTGGGAAAGAGGGGAACCCCATGAGTCACCACCAGGGCCAGGCCTCACCATTACCCTGCGAGGCAAGCTCTGTGACCCATTCTCAGGTTCCAGAGGAGGAGGAAACTGAGGCTGAGAGAGGGGTCACATGCACAAGGTCGCAGACGAATCAGGGGCATACACACTCCCTCTGGCCCTGCAGGGCAGGGGTTCACCCTCCCTGTGCCTCTCCCAGCATAGAGACAGGCTGGAGATGGGGCTGTGAGGAGACACAAAGGATTCGGGTGGAACTGTCTGGAGAGGAGCCGCCTCCATCCGGGACCCTGTCACCGTCCCCAGGCTCTGCAGGGCACTCTAGGACAGTCAGAGCAGGAGAATTTCTATCCTTGCGGATGGAGCCCAGACCTGGGGTGGAGGCATGGTTACAGGAGGGGCAAAGTCAGCTCTGCCTGAGGAGACGGTTTATCAGCCACAAGCTGCCTGGAAGGAGTGGGGACCTCGTGAGGGAGGTGAACTGGACCGGCCTCCGGGTTACTGGGCATGACTGGTGGCTGCTTACAGACTTCTCAGCGTGGGATGCCCAAGGTCCTCTGGCCACAGAGTCCCCAGGGCCGGCGGGCTCTGCCAGTCCCCTGGCCCAGCTCCCACTACCAGCAAGGGCTCATCACCCCAGCTTCACCACCTCCCTGCCCACACCCCTCTGCGCCCTTGTACAGGCTCCCCCTCCCAGGGAACAGGGCACTTCCTCTGGGAATCCTTCCCCCATCAACCCAGGCAGGGGCCACCCTGGCCTCTGGAATCCCACGCCCCTCTCTGACCAACTCTGCCATTTTGCCTCACTTCATTGGAATTCTCTGAGATCCCTATCAAGGACACAGACCATGCCACATCCGCCTGTGATCCCCAGGCCCCTCTGGCCCCTGCCTCCTCCCCAGGAGGCACTGGGACCTTCTGCCCAAGCCAGTCCGGCTTCTCCGTTTTCACCGCCTCCTTAGGGCCATGGTGAACATGGTGGTCCCCCTCTAGAGCGGCGTTCATTCAATGACATTGTCCAGCTCAGGTGTGGGTCAGCCATGGAGACAGCTTCCCCAGCCTCTCCCACCTGCTGGAGCTCACAGGACAACCTCCAAGAACCCGTCAGACCCTCTGAGCGGAGAGTGAGATCCTTATAGGACAGGCAGTAAAACATAGAGGGACAAAGTGAGTCAGAGGCAGTGTTTCGACCCGAATCCAAACCTCACTCATTCTGTAATGCTCTGCCTCCCACCACCGGGGACCCCAACACTCCTCCCCCGACTCCCCACCCCTAGTCCAAGTTCAGACGCTCAGGAACAAAGCCTAGCGCAATGGTGGACACAGGGCAGGCACTTCGCTCACTCGACAGCTGCCGCTGTGTGTGCTGGGAACACCGGTGGGACCCAGGTGTGCCTGTCCTGCTGGGGAGACCCAGGTGATGCACACAGAGACAAACGAATCTGCAGCAGGGCAGATGGGGTGAGTGGGGGAAGAAAGAGACTGGGGTGAAGGCGCCACCCACGTAATTCTATATTTTCTCCTCATCGCTTTGAAAAAAAGTAAAAAGAAACAGGTAAAATCAATAAATAACATATTTCATCTAATCCAATAGATCCAATCGATCTATCCAGTATTTTATCTTGGAAACATGTAATCAATACAAAAAATTATTAATGAGGTATTTTATATTTTTTTAAATACTAGCTATTGGACATCTGGTGCATATTCAACACTCACAGCACATCTCAATTTTGATTTGCGACATGTCGAGTGCCCAGGAGCCACATGTGGCTGGTGGCTGCCGTACTAGCCAGAGTGGTCTAGAGGGTACGGGCCATACAAGGGTGGTCAGGAAAGGCTTCTTGGAGGAGGTGATTTCTGAGCAGAGACCTGGAGGCCAGGGAGTGAGCCAAGACTCTAAATAGAGGGAGAGTATCCCAGGCTGTGGGGACGGCAAGTGCAAAGGCCCTGAGGCTGAACATGAGCCTGCAGCTGGAGCAGAGTGAGCCAGAGGTGAGGGTGGAAGGAGACAGGCAAGAGAGGCACTGGCTCAGCTGACACTACGGCCACCGTGAGGACTTTGGCTTTTCCTCTGAGTAGGTAGGAGCCACGCAGGGTGCTGGGCAGACAGCAGAGCCCCGCCTGGCTTGGGTGCTGACAGGAGCACTCTACATCAGTGTGCTAACTCTAGCCCCAGACTGAAGGGTATGAATCCTGGCTCTGTCTGTCCCCAGTGGGGTGATCTTGGGACAGCACCTACTGCTGTGAGGGTCACCACACTGCCTGGCAGGCACTGGGCGCTCCCTAAAAGCCAACGTTATCCAATGCTCTGTGAGGGTGAGTTTTCAGGAGAGACTCACGCCTTCCCAGATGCCAAGGGTCTGGGTTCTCTGCTTCCTGGAGAAAGGCAGGGAGAAGGCCCCCCACCCTCAAGGTACCTCCCTCTTTGGCCCCCTCTATCTCCACATTCCTAGAATTGCTACAGGTGATAAATGGCTCTAAAGCAAGGCTGCCCTCAGGGTCCTGACATGGCAGCCTCCACTTCCTGTGCCCCCAGTGGTGGGCGGGTGGCTGGGCGGGGCCTCCTGACCCTGCCAGGAAGCCTTCCACCCTATCTTGGCCCCAGGGCTTTTCCCTCCCCCTGACCCCTTGGGGACAGCCCAGCCTCTGACGTTCAAGCCTTGGAGGCTGCACAAGGCCTTCTCACTCAGTTCCCCACCTGCACTTTCTCCCGCATTCATTCCACAAACTTGAAGGTCTGCTCTGGGCCAGGCACTGCTGTGGGTCGTGGAGAGACACGAGGGGACAAGACAGACAGAGGCACCTGCCCCCAAAGGAGCTGGACTTCTGGGTTGCCGGGGCTACTTAGCGACCCCCCAGTCCTTGTTTAATGGGGTGCCCAGAACCTCTGACCCCTCTGACCAGATTCCAGTGAAGACCCTTTTTCTCACCCACCTCTGCAACCCAAGATGGCAGCCTCTTAGGGGTCCACCGCTTTGGATGGCTTGACCTACGGTGAACCCCGTGAGAGGGATCCAGGCTACATGCAGGGGGACTTACTGACCCCCCGGGGAACAGAGCCTGAACTAGGAAAGGAAAAGGGGGTGCTTCCCCTTGCCTGCAGAAGTTTAAATAAATGCTTTGCAATAATGCATGAAGAGAAAAGTCTGCTGGCAGGACCCATAGGCATTAACAGCGGCCAGCTCTTGGGGACGGTGCAGGATTCTAACAGTATTTTTGCCTTCTGCTTTTCTGTCTTCAGACTTTCTACAACACATACTCAGGGGGTTAAAAAGAAAAAAACAAAAATGTGACAACAATCACGGTATTATATATAGCCCAGCACTTCTTAGAACCTTCTGGAGCAACTGTGTCTGGCTGGCAGGCCCAGGAACTCTCCAGCCTGGGGCAGGACACGGATGATTGTTCCCTCCAATCCAGGGCCAGGGCAGCATGGGAGCTGGAGGCCTGGAGCTGGACTTGAGCAGAGGGAGAAAGGGCAGGGCAGAGAGTAGGATGGTGGGGGGTGGGGGGAGAAAGGTGTTCAAGAAGATAAAGCTGGCCAAGGAGTGGCCAGCAGGTGACACGGGTGGTGGAGGGTGAGGAGGACACAGGGGTTAGGGGACCCAGGGCCCTACATTAGTCCTGCAGGCACTGGGGAGCCACAGACGGTATGTGAGCAGAAGACGGCTGTAGCTTCGGAAGACCAACGGGGCATCTTCCAGATTCGTCTCTCCTTCTCCTTTCTGACATTGATTCTAGACTTCTTCACAGTATAAAGATCCTCAGCATTCTCACAAAGTCAGCACGATTCCATGGCCAAAAGTGTTGGCTTTACAGCTCGACAGCCTGGGTTCAGGTCGTTGGTCGCCACTTCCTGGCTGTGCGTTGTGTCCTCAGTCATGCCCTGACCCCTCTGTGCTTCCGCTCCTCTTCCCAAAATTGAGAATGGCCACAAGATACCAACCTCCGGGGATGGTGTGGTGGAGGGCATTCGATGAGATAAAATGTGTAGAGCATTTAGAACCGGGGCTGGCACACAGTAAGTGCACAATAGATGCTAGTCATTGCTGCCATCCCCATCATCATCCCCATCATCACCATCGCTGCTTCAATCTCCCAGCTTACTCTCAAAGTTCCTCAAGGGCAAAGACTGGCTAGGAGTCTGTCAGCAGGTAGACACCTCCCGTCGCCCTCAGGAGATGGTGTCCCCGAGCTCACTGCCTCCCTTGACCCCCTGTGCCTTGCACGAGGTGGCCCAGCGGCTGCTGTGAACCAACACCTGTGAGCCCCCTGCTTCAGCTACTTCTCTATCTCATTTATTCCCCTCAGCATACTTGTTGGGGGGGGGGGATTTTTTTTTTTTTTTTTTTTTATTTTAACGTTTATTTATTAGTGAGAGACAGAGAGAGACAGAGCATGAGCGGGGGAGGGACAGAGAGACGGGGAGACACAGAATCCGAGGCAGGCTCCAGGCTCTGAGCTGTCAGCACGGAGCCCCACGCGGGGCTCGAACTCACAAACCACGAGATCACGACCTGAGCTGAAGCCGGACGCCCAACCGACTGAGCCACCCAGGCGCCCCTGAGGGGGGCATTCTTATCCCCATTTAAAGAAGAGGAAAAAGGCTCACAGGTGAGGCACCAGCTCTAGACCAAGCCCACCAATAACCACCATTCTCTCCAGGGGCCCCTGTGGGGCTCTTGGCAGGCCTGGCACCTCCCGGGCACTTGTAGTCCGTCTCCCAAGGCACAGGGGACCCAGCTGGAGAGGGATAGAGACGAGGGGGGCACCTCTGGCCTTTCATCTGGAGCCCGACGACCCCTCCCCCAACTCCTCAGTGGGGGGCCCTACGATCACTCACCTGGAGCCATAAATGAGCCGGTTCTGAGGCCCACCTGTTGCCTGGCAGGTATGCCAGGACCCGAGAGGGGGAGGGGTCCCCAAGAAGGAAGCGTCGCCCACCTCAAGCTGAACCATGCCAAACTTTTGAAGCCCCGTAAAAGCTCCCAGACCTTCCCTCTGCCAAACCTCACCTGCCTGCCTGTCGGCCACCCCCTCCCCCAGCCCAGCTGGGGTGCAGAGCCAGGAAGCCCAGTGCGGAGTCCATTTACCAGAGACTGACCTCTCTGAGCCTCAGTTTCCACTTCAGGAGAGGGCGGCGGGGGGGGGGGGGGGGGGGACATCCTAGGGCATCTCAAGGAGATGACTCCGGTCTGGGGGTGTGACGCCAAGGGTCCACTACGTTGCCCGCCTCTGGCCCGGCATGGCCCCGCGAGGCCTTTCTGACTGTGGGGAGGAAGCCGGCATCCTGGCAGCTGTCAGCTGTTTCTGCGGTTCTGAGCTGGAGTCTGCCCCGTAGCGGGCAGGCTGGCTGGGTGGTCCCTGGGAAACCAAGCCCAGACAACAGGCCCAGCCTCTACCTGGGGGCTGTGTGGACTCTGTCTGCTGTGTCCCAAGACAGTCAGGAACTCTGTTTATCGGGTAGCTGTTGTCTGCTGGTTCCTGAGGGGAACACCGCTATCCTCATTTTGCTGAAGCACGGAGGCTCTGAGAGGTTAGGTCCCAGCCCGGGGTCACCGGGCTCAGCATCCTAACCCGCATCGGAGGCCCCAGATCCCAGCAGCAAGTGGGAACTGGTTTTCAGCAGTGGGGGCCCTGCCCAGAAAGGGCCCAAACGCTCCTTTCCTTGCACCGTGCACCAAACCTCCTGGGTTTCAGAAGTTGGATTTTCTAGAAAAACAGGTATGGAGTGGAATGGGGCCATACCCTGCCCTAGCAAAGGGGAGAGGTAAGCCTCAAGGTAATAATCGTCTCGATAAGGGACTAGTGCATGTCTTTCTTTCTCTTTCTTTTTTTAAATCTTCAAAGTGATTTGCAAACCCAGGCTAATTAATTTTCCCCAGAGCAGCAAAGACTGTCACCTGTCTCACTTTCCAGCGTACCACCCCAGCCCCCAAGCACACCTGAAGGAAGGGGGTGGGGGTTGCTGCTGATCCGGGAGTCCTGGAGATGGCAGAGAGGATAACTCAGCTGGCAGAGGCCTGGGGCAGAAAGAGGGCGGGACTGGCCCCTGGGAGGCTGCCTGCCCAAGATGGAGGAAGAGAAGCAGAGATTAGGGGAAGCAGGAGGGCCAGGAGCAGGCAGGCCTCCACCTGCCCTGTGAGCAGCAGGGCCACCTGGTCTACCTTCGAGGAGAGTCACCTTCGAACACCGAACAACCACTGCGTCCTGCCCAGAGGAGAGGCCAGTCTGGCCTCTGCCCGCAGCCTGGCAGCCGAGAAAATTCACTCATTCGTTCACTCACTCACTCACTCACTCACTCACCTTACTCATTTAGCTAACCAATGAAAATCATGAGCCCTCCAAGCCCTTGCTTTAGAAATGTGGACCACATATCTAAATTAAAACCCATTTCCTGGACTTGTGGAAGGCCCAGTCCCTAGCAGGAGAGACCATCAGCCATTGGGGGCGAGCAGCAGAGCACAAGGAAACACACAGGAGATACTGCGGTGGAGCGCCGGGGCTTGGAGAACTTTCATAAAGGAAGCAACATTTGATCTCTAACTGGGCTTTGAGGGGTGAGTAGGAGTTTACTGGAAAGAGATGAGCATTTGAGCAGAGAGCACAGCAAATGCAAAAGCATGGCGCTAGGTAGGGTCTGGGGAGTCTGGGGAACAGTGAAGGGTTCCAAATGAGTGGAACAGAAGATGGGTACAGTTGCCAGTAGTGAGACATGCAGCTCTCGGGGCCTCAGGCAGCGCTTGTCAACTTCCACCCCATCCCTCCATAGTATCGAGAGAGAGGACGGCAATGGGCCAGCTACTGTGGGAAACAGAAGGCACTGCTGGAGGTCGGAGGCGATAAGCCGGGGAGCTGCAGCCACTCAGCTTTTGCTCTAGCTGCTTGGGGCCTGGGGGACGTCAGAGCTTGGCACACCGAGAACGAGCAACACGACCAACAGGAAGCAATAGGAAGTTTTGTTTTAAGTTTATTTACTTTTTGAGACAGAGAGAGAGCAAGAAGGGGAGGGGCAGAGGGAGAGGGAGACAGAGGATCTGAAGCAGGCTCCGCGTTGACAGCAGAGAGCCCAGCGCGGGGCTCGAACTCGACCTCGAGATCATGAACCGAGCCAAAGTCGGACGCTTCGTCGACTGAGCCACCCAGGCACCCCGGGAACGTTTACCTTAAATATTAGTGTTGCCTGAACAAGAAGTTCTAAGGTAAGGACGCTGTGCTTGTTCACGGGTTCAGTGATGTCACTGAGGACACAATTTCCCACTCTGCCACTCTGTGCATGCCACTCTAATCTCCCCTCGTGGTCACAAGATTGATGTCACGGCAACCAATATCACCTCCCCTCATGATGGCGGCTCAAGCAAAACCTAAGGGGAGATATGGCAGAAAGGGCTTTCTCTCTGCCTGCCCCTTTCGAGGAAAATCATTCCCAGAAGCCCCTGGCAGTCTTTCCCTTAAACACTATTGGCCAAAATGGAGTCACATGCCCATCCCTGGACCAAAAGGGACCGCCAAGATCAGCCAAGTCCAATCAAAATTCATCCTTGGAGGGGATTAGCCGCAAAACTGTCATAGGATCAAAAGCTAGATGTTTTTAAACCAGGAAGGACAAAATGGTATCTGACCATGATTAACTTTTTTTAAAGCATTTTTTAAGGTTTATTTTTGAGGTGGGGGGGGAAGGGCAGAGAGAGGCAGAGACACAGAATCCGAAGCAGGCTCCAGGCTCCAAGCTGTCAGCACAGAGCCCGACGTGGGCTCAAATCCACAAACTGCGAGATCATGACCTGAGCCAAAGTGAGACACTCAACCGACTTAGCCACCCAGGCGCCCCCAGGTTTAAATTTTAAAATACATACTTAAGAAAACTCCTTTACTGTCTCCTGATCCTGCTACATTTTTCTTATCTGTTCTTAACTGCAACTGTCATCTCAGTATTCTGTTTTCTTGTCTAGCTCTCCACCAAAATGTCAGTTCTGTGAGATCAAGAATTTCTCTGCTGGGGTTTTATCAATTTGCCTGGCCTCTAGAGCAGGATCTGGCATATGGTAGGTGCTCAGCAAATATGTGTTGGATGAAAAACAATGGATGCACAGGAGAGTTTGGGCCGGAAGTCCTAGGGTGGAGGCCAGAACAAAGTCACAAGGAACCGAAAGCCTTGCATGAGATAGAGCCATGGAGGGTTTAAGCAGAGCTGAACAAGGTTAAGAGCAAATTTGGGGAAGATTTCTTCTTGGCAGAAGGGGTCAGGGATGGATTAGAGGGGCATAGCTGGAGGCCAGAAGGCCGGGGAGACATTGGTACATGGTGCAGGCTAGTAGGGCCTATATTAGGCTAGTAACAGACAGAATGGTTTTCTGATTACCTTTCACATCCCAGCCTCTCAGACACTGACCCCAACACTTCTTCTACCCAGGATGCTCTTCTCCTCACAGCTCCATGTCCAAACCTTCCCCATCCTCAGGTACCCCCTCCTCCAGGAAGCTCTCCCTGCTGCCTTCAGACAGCACAGGGCTCGTGCTGAGCCTTGGGTCTGAGCCCCAGCCTGTGACCCCTTTTATATCCTCACAGGGCTTTTGGGGCACACATCAGGTGCCCAAGCAGTGTTTGAGTGAAGGAATTACAGACCGACAGAGTTTCAGGTTTCTGGATGGCACAGGCTTTGGAAGGGCAAGGTTGCACAGACGCAATGCAAGGCCAACGCACAGAAGCTTCTGGAAGCACACAGGGCTAGGCTGATCTGAAGCCTCTCTCCTGGAGTGAGAGAAAGGGTGGGGTCTTTGAGGCCTGACCGACGGTTACAGGGGATGGAAGGAGAGAGCTCCTGCCCACTGAGTACCTGCCATGTGTCAATGCACCATCTTGCCTAACATCAAAAAGCCCCCATTTAACAGAGAAGAAAACTGAGGCTCAGGAGCAGTTTACCCATGGCTATAGAGCCAAGCCTCGTCCCTGTAGCTGCCAGACTCCTTTCTAAACTAGGGTTTCTCAAAGGGATTTTTATCACCCCAGGGGCACGTGGACTTTTTTACGGGGTATTTATGTTCATCCCAGTCGTTGGGGGTGGAGCTGCTCCCATTCAGCAGACAGGGTTCCTGGAAGCTGGACATCTCCACGTGCAGGACTGTCCCACCCAGGAAGTCCTGTCGGCATCCCTCCGTGTCCTAACAGAATCTAGAATCTCACTCTATTTTGCATTTAAACACGAAGTGGTTTGATTGTGTTTCGCAAGGCGTCTGCGTACTCGTGGACTTGCCAGGGATGGAGCCACCGTGTGAAGCAAGGGGAGGCTGTGTTTCCTATTTTTCCCAGGACTCTCCCAAGAGCGAAGAGTTGTCCACCCTCTCCTAACATCACCTGCAGCCCCCAGCTGCATCCGTCTGCACCTGTAGCTGCTGTATACAGGGTGCTTTCTATGCACATGGGTAAATACATGTTTTATCCCTATTTCAATGTACCACGTTATTCAGTTAAAGAGTGCCTTATTTCTCTTGGGTCTAAACGCATTCATTATCAACAGGCGCAATCATCTGACAACTTTATCCTCTCTTCTGGTGTCGTTTTAGCCCAAGCATTCATGAAATGAAATATGTGTTATTTGTTACAAATTATTTCCTTTTATTTCCCTTTAATATTATAACTAGGACATTGTACTGATTTATCGAAATCACGGGTTGCAAGTAGGCGATATTATCTACGAATTTGACTTCGGGAAAGGAAAGAAACCACCACAATATGCTTATTGAAAGAGGAAGCAGTGGGTCTGAGCTCCAAGCCATGGGGTGTTAGCCCAGAAGTCTCGTTGCCTGTGGATGGGATGCCCACAAGCCAAGCCCTTAGGGTATATTCCCTTAACAAACACTTTTAGGCCTTCTGGTCAGGCCTTCTGTCAGCAAGGTGGGGGGAGACAGCGACAGTTAACCAGTCTTTAGAACGTCGATGTCTATGGAACAGGTAGGGGCAGAGGTAGGGTTTGGGGGACGTAGAGTGAGCTCTCCCCTCAAAATCACAAATGTGCCAACATCACTAGCATTTTTAAGCCTTTGCAGGGCTGAGAGCAGGGCTTCTTTGGGGTGAGAGATAGTAAACAGGTACAGCAACAGAAGGGACAGGGCAAGAGTTAGGAGGGCACAATTTCCAGAAGGCATGGGACATGGAGAAGGACAACATGAGTAGGTCTAAGGTAATTGCCTGAACTGAGCTGAGGTGCTTATAAAGAAAAAGAGATACAAGGGGAGAGGTGATACGAACTCCCCCCCTGGGAATATCGTAGAAAGGTGGGGGAAAACACGGACTCAGACACACTTAGCCATGGGATGGCAGTGCTGATGCTGGGCAGCTTGGCTGCAGCTGAGAATGTGTGGAGGTGTGGAGGGAAGCAGGTTACCCAGCGGTTTTCAAAAGGCTCGTGAAGAGAAGGGCATCTATACGTATAAGCCAGTCAAAGGCCAAGGATCATGATTTCAGCACAGACTACATGGTCTTTCTACATTTGTGGAACACAGTTCTTTTTTTTATTTTTTAATTAAAAAAAATGGTTTTTACATTTATTTATTTTTGAGAGAGAGAGAGAGGGAGAGAGAGAGAGGGAGAGGGAGAGAGAGAGGGAGAAAGCAGGGGAGGGGAAGAGAGAGAGGGAGACACAGAACCCAAAGCAGGCTCCAGGCTCTGAGCTGTCAGCACAGAGCCCGACGCGGGGCTCGAAGTCACAAACGATGAGATCATGACCTGAGCCAAAGTCAGACGCTTAACTGACTGAGCCATCAAGGTGCCCCATGGAACAAAGTTCTTTTTAAAAATGCAATTAGAAATATATGTAGGGGCGCCTGGCGACTCAGTCAGTTAAATGGCGGACTCTTGATCGGCTCAGGTCACAATCTCACGGTTTGAGGGTTCGAGCCCCATGTGGGGTTCTGTGATGACGGCAAGGGGCCTGCTTGGGATTCTCTCTCTGCCTCCCCCGCTAAATACATAAATAAACGTAAAAAAAAAAGAAATACGGCGAAACCTTGGGTTGTGAGAAACCTTGGGTTGTTCTGCAAGTGTCCCACAAGATGGGCAAACACTTCTAATAAATTTTAACTTGACAAACGAGGGATGTCTGGCGATCCAAGTACGTGATGACAAACGTCACACAGTCACAACTGAGCCGATGGTTCTTGAAATTCATCTTGTGTTATAAGTGCTTTGTGTTATAAGCACGTTTCCAGAAAGAATTGTGCTCACAAACCAAGGTTTTACTGTATATATATGTTAACTTCCATCTCACACAGTCTTGGAATAACTATCGTCTAGGACCCTTTCAGACGCCTAATCCAAGCTGGCTTAAGGAATAAAAGGAATTCTTTTTTTTCTCACTGATCAAAAAAAGCAAAGAGTAGAATTGCTTTGGTTCTACTCAGGTATAGCTTAATGCAGGGGTCAGGTTATGTCACCAGCACTGATTTCTCTCTTCCCCCAGGGGGTCCACCTACCCCCCTCTGCACTGGCTCTTTTCTCAGGCAGGCTCCCCCGTTGGGGTAAAGGGAAGGGTGCAGAGGGGCTCGGCACTCCACCTGTCCAGCTTTAAGTCCCTGGTGGCCAAAGAGCACAAAGATCTAGAATTGAGTCTTCCTATTGTGGATTGGCCGGGCCTCAGCCATGTGATAGTCCTGGAGCCAATCACTGTGGTTGGGGAAGGGATGCACAGATTGGCATGGACCAGGAGCTATGGTCCAGCCCACCAAGACCATGGGCATTTACCAGAGGAGGGACAACAGGGGGCCATGGAGACATTTGCCCACTATACAGACCCAAATTCATTTAATTAGAGGCGAATAATGCTGATGACAACGGAACCTGACATTTAGAAGAACTTAGCATGCGTCGGGTCCTGTTGCACATTCCATATCTCCTTTAATCCTCTCGACCACAGATGGGGGTAGGTACTAGCACCGTTTCTCCCTTTTACAGACAGGGGAAACTGAGGCAAAGATATTTTAGGCAACTTTCCTAACATCCCACAGTTATGGAAGCGATTCAAAGTCAACCCTCCCTCCACTGGATCATGTGGCCACTCGGAGGAGATGGCATCTTTACTAAGCTTCTTTTGCGGTCAGGAAGATAAACCCAGACACAGATAACTGATTCGTGAAGGCGACAGAATAGGCAAACCACTAACAAAGTGGCAAGTGGCTTGGGGCAGAGAGAGAGGGGGGGTGTTCACGTGAGACTGTGTTTCCCCATCTGTTCATCACTCAGGTTGGGTTAAGGGGATTTGACAAAACTTCCAAATGCTGGTCATCTCACAGCCTATGTTTTCTACTGCCAAGAGTGAAGCAGGGTCAGTTTCCACGTTCCGTGCTTCTACCTATATGCCAGGGAGCTCCATGCTGCCCAAGGCAATCCATCCTGGCAGGAGAGGGTGGGCAGGGCGGCATTATGGTTGAGGCTACACCCCCTCAGGTTTGCATCTTGGCTCCTGCATAAATTAGCCATCGGGAGTTGAACAAGATCTCTTAGGACCCTGTCAGGTCTGCTGTTCTCTCACCCACGACCAACCGTTCCCTGTTGCAGGAAGGCAGGATACTTTCAGGGTTTAATTCTGGCAGAGTGGGCACTTTGCCCCCAAACTACCCGGCCCCCGCCTTCTGTGATGTGAGTCCTTACCCCTGCGTGTTAATGTTTTCCTGAATCCTTCTACACTGTTATGGTCCCCAGCTGCCTTGGGCCTTACTCAATTCATCTGTCGACACACACACACACACAAACCCAAAAAAACATCTCCTTGGGCCAGGCCCTGGGGTTCCACACAGGAATGAGGCATCCTGCCCTCAGGGAGCTCACACACTTGTTTTTCTCATTTTAACATCCCTGAGAAGGGACAGCCGCTCACCTCCTAGTCGCCAGGTGGCAGTGGGGTGCGGCTGTCACCGTCTGTGTCTGTGTGAGCTTGGTCCACGGCTGTTCATCGGGCATCACTCTGCTGAGGTCTGTGCGCTGTTGGAATGACATGTGCTCCACTTAATTGCCACTTAAAATGTCTTCAACAAGAATTACACTGTGACGCCGTCGAAGTGAAAAGTTATTGCGTGTGCAGAAAGACTTGGGAACCGAGGAAACAGAGGATAGAGGTGATATTGGGAAAGCGAATGTTTATCAGAGGAGAACTAGCCAATTTCTCTTGCAAAGCAACCGCCGAATGCTCTAGGGTCTCAAAAAGAGAAGATCCACACAAATAGATGAAGCTTGTCTCTTTCTGTTCTCGATACATGCAAGGTGGTTGACCGTCACATGCCAGGCAAGAAAAGGCCAGAGTCAAAGTTTGCGGGATGGGTGTCAGAGGTTTGGAAGAGAGCCTCAGGGATAACAGTGGAGCGACCTTCCCAGAAATGCGGCAACGTCGCACGGTCTTGATGGCACAGAGGACAATATTACGTGGAAAACCATAGACGTCAATGACCAAGTCAGAAATCACTCAAAACAGCACGACTCTGAATGTGAACACGTTTGAGGACTAACTTACCCAGTCTCTGACGTTTTTTTAGGCACAAGAGTAATAAATGATAGATTCTATGTCTAAAGAGCTTCTTTCGGGGCACATGGGTGGCTCAGTCAGTTAAGCGTCTGACTTCAGCTCAGGTCAGTATGTCGTGGTTCGCGGGTTCGAGCCCCGTGTCGGGCTCTGTGCTGACAGCTCAGAGCCTGGAGCGTGCTTTGGATTCTGTGTCTCCCTCTCTCTCTCCCTCTAATCTGCTCACACTCTGTCTCTCTCTCTCTCTCTCTCTCTCTCTCTCTCTCTCAAAAGTAAATAAACGTTAAAAAAAAAATAAAGAGCTTCTTTCAATGACGATAAAATAAAACTTTCAAGTGATAAGAAAGAATTCTAAGTTTAGCTGGAAGAATAAAGATGCATTTTACAACCAGTGGTGTTTTAGATGCAGTGGAATACACCAGATTTTGAAGTGGACTTTCAAGCCAGACAAATGTGGCCGGACGTTTCAGACAGAGGAGGCAGCACCAGGGAGGGGGATGGATAGAGAAAGGACTCAGAGTGGTTCTACCTCAAGGAACTTCACACAGTTTAGCGGCACAACCTGGGTGGGAAGGGAGAGGCAGGGCTGGCACTGTAATAAGCCCCCCATCACTGGACACAAGCATGCAGTGGCTGGTTGACCTTGTTGAAGATGAAGAGGAAGGTTCAGGCAACATAGAGCCGTATAGTATGTGCCCACATGCAGAGGTTAAGAGGCCAGGCTTGGGATTTGACTGCCCAAGTTTGATTCTGGCTCAGCCCCCATTTACTATGGCTGATCCCCCAGGCACAGACACAACCTGTCTGGATCTCAGTCTCCTCATCTATACGGTGTAAATGATAATGTACCTATCATGTATCACTGGGCTGTTATGAGGATTAAATGGCTTATTGCATTTTAAATACTAGAGATCCCTGACACATAGTAAATTTTCAAAAAAAAAAGTGGGCCGATTTATCTCAGTAGGCTCCCTATGAGAACTGGCTATTCATCTTTCTAACAAATACTCTCAGCTTCAACCATACGCAAAGGAATATCCAAAGGATATTTCCACCCCTGACCTTAAGCTTTCATATGTAGTATCTTTTTTTTTTTTCCTAAGCAGGCTTCATGCTCAGCATGGAACCCAATGCGGAATCCATCATGGGACTTGAACACATGACCCTGAGTTCAAGACCTGAGCTGAGATCAAGAGTTGGATGCTTAACTGACTGAGCCACCCAGGTACCCCTACATATGTAATATCTTGACCAAGGTCATAAAATTCCCTTTGAGAGAGCCCAGGCAAAATCGTAATAAATAAATAGATACGTAAATACGTAATATACATTAAAGCGATTTATTGGAAAGGTTGATAAGTAGAAAGGGTCAAGACCTGGAGATTCTGAGGGAATCAGCAGATTCTCTTTCTTCTCTCCGGATGGAGCACGTACTGTTTCATGCTCTCTGTTGCCGGCTGCATAGCAGTTGAGAGCAGAGATTCTGGGATCTACCTCTGCCCTGCCACCTCCCAGCTGGTTGACTTTGACCCTGTTCTCCCATCTCTCCATGCTTCAGTTTCCTCACCATACAGACAGGGATAATAAAAACTTGTTGGTTTGTGGGGAGGATTGAAGAAGAACAGTGTTGGGCCAGGAGTAAGCATCCAACAAATGGCAATTCAGGAATGCAAAGTGGATAGAATGTCCTGGAGTTACGCAAGGCAGTGGCCACGCCCACTTTCTCTGTCCAGGCCCTGATTCCTGCTTCAGGCAGGCATTCTGGGTCTTAGCTTGAGGAGTAGAGAAGGATGTCTCCTCATTCAGAATCACCCATGGCTGTGGTCTACAGCCCCTGAAATCTCTGTACCTGAAGACAAGTGTCTTCAACAGCTTTGAGGAGGAGTTAGCTTGAGGGCTAACTGAAATGAATCCCCTATTGCATGGGCACCATGACACTTCCTGTCACGTATAGAAGAGATTGTATACACTAGCAATAAGCAATCCAAAGAGGAAATAAAGAACACAGTTCCATTTATAGTACCATCCATCCAAAGAATAAAATACTTAGGAATAAATTTAACTAAAGAAGTGCAAGCTTATTACTGGAAACTAGAAAATATCATTGAAAGAAAGAAGATCCAAATAAATGTCCATAGATGGGAAGACTTAATAATGGTACGATTACAATACTCCCCAAAATGATTTACAGATTCAGTACAATCCCTATCAAAACTTCAGCTGCTGTTTTTTTAAATGTTTATTTATTTTTGAGAGACAGAGAATGAGCACGTGAGTGGCGGAGGGACAGAGAGAGGGGGGGACAGAGGATCCAAAGTGGGCCTTGTGCTGACAGCAGAGAGCCTGATGCGGGGCTTGAACTCATGAACCATGAGGTCATGATCTGAGCTGAAGTCAGACGCTTAACTGACTGAGCCGCCCAGGAGCCCCTCACATGCTGTTTTTACGGAAATTGATAAGCTGATCCTAAAATCTATATGGAAATGCAAGGGACCCAGGATAGCCAAAACAATCTTTAAAAAAAAAAAAAAAAAGTCGGAGGATTCACATTCCCCTATTTCAAGACTTACCACAAAGCCACAGTAATCAAGACAGTGTAACACGGACATAAGAATAGACATGTAGATTAATTGAGAGTCCAGAAATAAACCCAGGTACCTATGACCAGTTGAATTTGACAAGGGTGCCAAGACAATTCAGGGAAGAAATAATAGTCTTTTCAACAAACGGTACTAGGCAACTGGGTAACCACAGCAAACGAAATGAAGTCAGACCCCTATCTCACACCACATACAAAAAATGAACTCCAAATGGATCCAAGACCTAAGTGAGAGACTTGAAACAGTAAGGCCCTTCAAAGAAAACACAGGCGTAAATCTTCATGACTTTATATCAGGCAACGGTTTCTTAATGACACCTAAAGCATAAACAACCAAAGGAAAAAAAAAAAAGATAAATTGGATTTCATCAAAATAAACATGCTTGTGCTTCAAAGGATACCATCAAGAAAGTGAAAACAACCCACAGAATGGAATGAAGTATTTGCAAATCATATATCTGATAAGGGTCTAATGTTCAGAACGAAGAAGTCTTACGATAAAAAGACAAGCAACCCAATTAAAAATGGGCAAAGGATTCGAATAGACATTTCTCCAAAGAAGATGTTAACATGGTCAATAAGCCTATTAAAAGATGCTCCGTGTCACCTGTCATAAGGTAAAGTAAATCAAAACCACAGTAAGATTTCACTTCACACTCAGTGGGACAGCTTTAATAACAAAAACAACAAGAAGCATAGGCAAGGGTGTGGAAAACCTCAAGCATTGCCACTGGGGGTGTAAAATGGTGCACCTGCTGTGGTAAACTGTTTAGAGGGTCCTCCCAAAAGTAAAAATTAAGTCATTACATAACCCAGCAATTCCACTCCCAGGTATAGACCCAAGAGAACTGAAAACACAGGTTCACACAAAAAGCCTGTACATAAGTGTTCATAACGGTACTATTCGCAGCAGCCAAAAGGTGGAAACAACTCAATTTTTCATCATATGATGAGTGGATAAACAAAGTGTGGTCCACCCATACAATGGAACATTCTTCAGCCATGAAAAGGAATGAAGGTCTGATGCACGCTACAACACGGATGAACCCTGAAACAATTATGCTAAATCACAGAAGTGACACACAAAGGCCACATACTACATGACTCCGTTTCTATGAAATTTCCAGAATAGGTGTACATAGAGACTGAAAGTGGATCAGTGGCTGCCAGGCAGAAAGGACGATGGGAAGTGACCGCTAAAAGGTACAAGGTTTATTTGGGGGATGATGACATTCTGGAAGCAGATAGTGGTGGTAGTTGCAGAACCCTGTGAATATACTGAAAAACCCTACATTGTATACTTTAAAATGAATTGTATTGAATGCAAACTACATACCAATTTTTTTACAGCATAAATAACACACAAAAACTTATATGGAACTCAGGGAACAGCCAGGACATGCCTGAAGAAGAGGGTCAAAGGCTTGCTTTATCAGATGCCAGGATGTGTTATAACACTCCAGTAATCAAGACAGGGTTGCCTCGGGCGCCTGGGTGGCTCAGTGGGTTAAGCATTCGACTTCAACTCAGGTCATGATCTCACCCTCCATGGGTTCAAGCCCTGCGTCAGGCTCTATGCTGACAGGTTGGAGCCTGGAGCCTGCTTTGGATTCTGCGTCTCCCTCTCTCTCTGCTCCCCACCTCTCAAAAATAAAAACATTAAAAAAAAGACACGGTTGCCTAGGGGTTCATTAAAATCTGGTGCTAGTGTTACCACACTAGCATGCATATTTTCATTTCATGATGGGCCTCCATGAACATACCATTGATGACATTCCACAAATGTCTATGTACATGTCATTCCAGTGACCCACAAAGTAATAAATCATCCTGTCACTGGTGCACCTAGCATTAAAGGGAAAACAGGCAGGGGCTGCAACTAACTGTTTCTCAAAGTGTGGTCCACGGGCCTCCTGCACTGGAGGTGCAGGGAGATTGTTGGGAACAGTGGCAGATTCCTGGGCCACACTCCATGCCTCCTGCACAGGAAGTGTCATGGGCTCACTATGTGACTCTCTTGCTGGGTGAGGTTTAAGGACCACTGCACTGGTTAAGTTCACTCTACTTAATCCAGAGTTCGAATACCTCTGAATCATTCTAGATCATTCTAGAAGAGAGTAGCTTACTTGGATTTCTTTAAGATGCAAAGAGTTGGGATGTATATTTCTCTAGCATGTTGAAGACTTAAAGGATTTAGACAAACTGATTCATAGACATTGACAGCCATTAGATAGGACATTTGGCTAAAAGGACAGACAAGACTTTGTGAAATCATGAGTTGATACCTAGAGAACAGTATCATTGCCGTTCTAAGAAACACATGAAAAATAACTTTTTAAATTCGTATTTCCCACATCCCAAGTTCCCTTACCAAAATTTTGGTGGGCTCTGATGATGTCATAGAAATTTCTTGCATCATCGGATTCTGCCCATGAACCCCAGGGAAAGACAGGAAGCATAATCTCTGGTCTTAGGCTGGTTTTTCAAAGCCCTTTTCACTGAGTGTTTGATTTTGTAAATACACTAAATGAGAGCAAGATTTCAAGAGCTAAGTGTTTTTTGCATTTTTACTCCAATCATATTAGCTTTGAAAGCACAAGAAAATTTTCCAAAGAGCTGTCAGGATCATTACAAATATAATGACTGCTTTGCATAAAATATTTTTTAAAAAAGTCACATGGAGAAACTTCAAACTACCTTCGAGTCGGTTTCAAGCATTCTTATGATACTAAGCTGTACGTTCCAATTTTTCTTCAATGTGTTCTTATTTTGTTATTGACAATTCCCATCATGGTACCTATAACGGAAATCCCTCCCACCTAATAAAAAATTATTTAAAATACACTAATGAACACCAAGAAAAGGTTTACAAGGCGAGACTCTTCAGCTCAGAGACTCTAGGCAGTTACAAACCTAAAAACCTAAGAGTTCGTATATGTGTCCATTAGTGACTTTGCTGATATCGAATGCTTCCCAGTGACTTGAGCTGAGTATCTGTACAACCATCTCAAATACATCTTCTAATATGTACAAGATTTAGCAAAAAGACAAAGGCTGGATAAAATATCATTTTAAAATGTCGACATCCTTGTTTGATATTTTCTCCACCTACCCTCCAAATGCTGTTAATGCAAAAGGCATCACTAATGATTTGGTAGTATTGGTTTTATACTCATTGCTCCTCTTCAATAAATTTAGTTTCATTCAACACTTATTAGAGCGTTTTAAAACTTGTTTTAATAGCACATTAAATACAGAGCATTGCTATCTTCTATATGAAAGTAATTAAAAACATTTTAATGTGAAAATTAAAAAAAATTTTTTTTAACTTTCTTTTTGAAAGACAGAGAGAGACAGAGAGAGAGAGAGAGAGAGAGTGGGGGAGGGGCCGACAGAAAGAGGGAGACACAGAATCGGAAGCAGGCTCCAGGCTCCGAGCTGTCAGCACAGAGCCCACGCGGGCTCGAACCCATGAACCATGAGATCGTGACCTGAGCTGACGTCAGATGCTCAACAGATTGAGCCACCCAGGTGTCCCAAAGTGAAAATTTTTGATTGTATTTGCATTGAAGATGTATGTGTGTTTAATACAACACACTATTGTTCAGCTTCTGATTTTTACAGTCAACCTTTTATTGAAAAGACAGATGGGATGATTAGTGGGGGTTGGCACCTACACACAGCACACTTCACGTTCAGAGCTCAGCAAAGACAGAGGAGGGCTTTGATTTTGCGTTGAGGCCCCTTTGAACATAATTAGCAAAAACCTGTACACTGTTTTGCTCTAATCTGGTGGACCAGGGTTTTCTCTTCCGTGACATTCGAGCTCCCCTCCTTTTTTAATGAACTTAAATTCCTGGAAGAAATATTTTGCATGTAATACAACAACAATCACCACTAACAATATATATTATTATTATTATTATTATTATTATTATTATTATTATTATTTTCATACCTACACCTGACAAGGCAGCCAAATGGTTAAGGAATGGACACCTGCCATTGTTATTATTATTATTATTATTATTATTATTACTACTACAATATTCATGCTTCCTATTTATTGAGCAGTTAGCAGCCAGGTCTCCACCAGAGGCTTTAGACCTCAATTTTAAGGAAAACAGGTGCTCTTACCTACTACCCCCGTTTACGGATGCAACAACTGAGGCTCAGCCATGAAGTGAATCATCCAAAGTCACGCTGCTAGCAAATTTGAACCCCCGCCTGCCCACTGGTCTCTACCCGCCTCCCAGAGACAGATTCTGAGTCCCTAAAGATCATAAAGCGGGCAATGTGGATTATGCAATACAACCATCTCCAGGTCAGCCATGCTGTAGAGCCCTGGGGGGATTTGTTATAGAGTCCTAAGTCCCTTCCCCCGTGATTCCGATGGGACCAGGCTGGGTGAGGACTGGGAATTCTGGTGCAATCTGTCCGCAGATGAGTTGGGGGGAATTATCCCCGTAAGCCAGGAACTGGGGCTGCCCATCTGGGCACAAGATGAATGAGTTATGACCCTGACAAGGCGAGTCCTTAGCCAAAAGCTGCTGGGGTTTACAGCTCCGCTTCCCGGAGCCCGGAGCCCCTCCTCTGACTGGCAAAGCACATTCACCCCCATTAAGCCCTCCGAGTCTCCGATCCCAACAGCTGTACGCTGTCACCCCACTGTAAGCCAGGGAACCCGATCTGGTCACACCAGTTACAGGCGGTGCCCCGTCCTCCCCAAGCACCTCCCATTGTTGTGCCATGCTGACTGCAAAGAGGGGTTTCAGCCCCAGCTCGAGTCGGCAGTGACACAAAGCAGAAGGGAGCCGGTGACAAGCATTCTTTCTTGAATCCTTCTTAGTCTTTGACTTTTTGACTCCGGCCAGTTTTTCAGCCTTATTTCTAGGAAAAGAAATAATCTTCCCAATAGTAACAGCTAAGAATGTACCAGCCCTGCTCCGAGCACTTTCTATAAACGATCTCATTGACTCCTCATCGCAACCCCATGGAGGTGAGACTATTTCCATCTCCACTTTACAGATGAGATAACGACGGCTCAGAGAGGTTAAGCAACTCATCCAAGTGCACACAGCCAGGAAGCAAAGAAAGCAACCAAACAACCCACCAAAATGAGGCCTCTGTTCTTGAATGCCATGATTCACGAGCATTCACTCATTCTCTCATTCATTGATTCACCTACCCAAGGTATACTGGGTTCCAAAATAGGATGTACAGTCCCAGACATTGTGTAAGATCCATGGTGGAGAGGCAGAACACATAAAAATATCTCTTTATGCTCATCCATGCCTTCCTTTAATGTTTATTTTGAGACAGCGAGCGAGCAGGGGAGGGGCAGAGAGAATGGGAGAGAGAGAATCCCAAGCTGGCTCCACACCCAGCACAGAGCTCCACGCGGGGCTTGATCTCATGACCGCGAGACCATGACCTGAGCCAAAATCAGAGTCGGACATTTAACTGACTGAGCCACCCAGGTGCCCCTATGTTCATCTATTTCTTTAATATTTCTCTTTTGGGGCATGTGTGTGTATATAAATGTGTGTGTGTGTGTGTGTGTGTGTGTGTGTGTGTGTGAGTGTGTGTCTGTGTGTATAATTTACAAATGAATAGATGGCAAAGATGGAGATCTATACTCAATTTTTTACTCCAATAAGGAGTATTTTTAACCAATACTCAATTTTTTTTAATTTTTTTTTTTTAACGTTTATTTATTTTTGAGACAGAGAGAGACAGAGCACGAACAGGAGAGGGTCAGAGAGAGGGAGACACAGAATCCGAAACAGGCTCCAGGCTCCGAGCTGTCAGCACAGAGCCCGATGCGGGGCTTGAACTCACTGACCGCGAGATCATGACCCGAGCCGAAGTCGGCCACTTAACCGACTGAGCCACCCAGGCGCCCCCAATACTCAATTTTTTAACCAATTCTTTTTTAACTTCTCTTTTTGGTAAAGTGGGCGTGGTGATAGCAAGAGCTGTGCACAGGTTGTTTGAGATGGAGTGTGTGGGTGCAGGCAGGGCGCACAACACAATGCCTGGCAGTAGGATGCTCTCTGTTCATGTTAGTGGCTGTTACATTGTTTGCTCTCCTCGCTCACCCACCTCCCCAGATATTTTCCCCCTTCCTGCCTGCATTTCTTCAGAAACATCTGTTCAGCACCTGCTAGGATGCAGGGCGATGGCCAGTCCCTAGGGACCCAGAGCATACTTGGGCCGCAGCCCTGAAGGAGTTCACAGCCACCGATGGAAGAACAGGTGGTGGCGGAGCGGAGGGAGGTCAGGTGTCTTCAACAGGTCTTGATGGGAGGGTGTGGCCCAGGAGATTCCTGGAAGTCTTCCTGGAGGAGAGGGCCTTTGGGTAGAGCCTCAGTAATGACCAGAACTTCATGTAAAGCAGAGAACGTTCAGGCTCAAAGTCAGGTCAGCTGTGTGTTATTAATTGAGCACCTACTGTGTGACAGGCCCTGTTTTAGCCATTCAGGGTACAGTAGTGAATCAGCCAGAAAAAAAAAACCCTCTGGCCTCACGGAACTGACAGCCTTGTGGGAACCACAGAGAGTAACGTGTAATATATATGGTGAATTAGAAGGCAATAAGGTAAGAAGAAAAATATGGGGCGTCTGTGTGGCTCCATGAGTTGAGTGTCTGACTTCGGCTAAGGTCATGATCTCACGGCTCATGAGTTTGAGCCCTGCACCGGGCTCTGTGCTGACAGCTCAGAGCCTGGAGCCTGCTTTGGATTCTGTGTCTCCCTCTCTCTGTGCTCTCCTCCACTCACTCTGTCTCTTTCTCTCTCTCTCTCTCAAAAATAAATAAACATTTTTTAAAAATTTAAAAATAAGAAGAAAAATAAAGCAGAGCAGGAGAATCAGAAGTGCTGAAGGCCTTGGAGTGGCTGTTCCTGAGAAAGGACCTGAAGGAGGCCAGGGAGTGAGTGTGTGAAGGAAAAGCAGTCCAGGAGGAGGAAACAGCAAGTGCAAAGGCCCAGAGGCAGGAATGTGCAGGCCTGTGCTCAGGCAGCAGGCCAGTGGGCCTGGAGCAGAGTGAGTGAGGGGAAGGCAGGAGGTAGAAAGGGACAGCTCTGATGATACAGGCCTGCAGACCTTTGTCTCTGCCTCTGAGGAAGACGGGAGCCACGGAGGGTGTGAAGCAGAGGAGGGATGTCATACGACTTCCAGTTTACCTGCACGCCTTCCGACTGCTTGTGGAGAATGGATTGCAGGAGCATGGGGAGCAGGGAAGATAGATGGGGAGGCTGGGACCAAGATCCAGGCAGCGGCTTCAGGCCACCCGCCCCAGCTCTAAGGGAGGCTCCTCCGGACTTGGTCCCCCACCCACCCTGCACCCCAGCCCAGGCAGCGTTCACTCAGAAAGCCCTGCCAGCTCCCCCCCAGGAAGGGCCCGGGCTAGCGGAAAGAGACATTCAGAAACCGCCAACCCTACAATTACCGATAAGATGGATTCTTCTCCCTGACAGGGTGCGGGAGATACCGAGCCTGTTATTACCGAGGCCTAATTACAGCGTCTCGGGCTGCAATGCTCCTTGCAAGAGAAATACCAGCAGCCTGCAAAGCAGGGCTAATTGTTCCCTCCTCCCTCCTTCTTTTTGTCAGAAGCATTCAATCTGCCCGAAATAATTACACATCTACTCCCCCAAGAGGCTCGGAGACAGGCTTTGCTCTCTCCCAGGCTGCAAATTCAACCACCTGAATCTGAAATTGCCAGCAGGCAGCTTGGCTGTTGGAATCGAGGCCCTAGGGGAGTCTTGTCTCCCTGAGCCTCAGTTTCCCGGGTCCAAGTCCCAGCACTGCCTCGCGTCGGCCAGAGCCTCCAGCTCGGGCACTGTCCAGAGCACCTCTCGATGTTTAGGAAATTACTTCACGTCTCAGAGTTTCAGTTTCCTCGTCCACGTCCAGAAGCGTGGGTAGACGCCCCCAGGCAGATGCTGGTGCGGAGTAGGTGCTAATACCTGGTGCTTATTATGCCACAGAATCGCTTTTTAGCAGTGAAGGAGATTCTATGTGTTGAGCACCTACTAGGTGCCAGACGTACAATGCTCAGGAAGCATCCACTGAAAGGATAGTCTCCTCTTACCGACATCTCACAACCAACCTGGGGAAGGGAGAAGCATTGTTCCTACTGCAAAGAAGAGAAAACCAAGGCCCAGAGAGGTCAAGCTGTTCTCCCAGGGTCGTGGCCACACACTGGCAGGTACATGTGCTCACTAGAGTCAAGCAGGTCGCAGGGACGTGGAGTGACCCTTGCAGAAATGAAGCTTTCAGAAGCAGCATCCTGCTGTGTGACCTTGAGTGGATCCCTCCTCCTCTGTGGGCCTGGGTCTCCTGGCTGATCTTAGAGTTTCCCATCCCTAAGATGACATTGGATGGGACAGAAGTGTTAGGTAATGTTGGTGTTGCGTGCTGAGCCGGTTTCCATGATCTTTTCTTCCCCCGGTGGCATCATGGGACAGCTCGGGTGCCTGCCTGTCATTACCTTTGTTCCGGGCAAACAGAGCGCAGGCTGGGCACCCTGAGATGGACCTGATTGCTCACACTCACTGCCCCCACGGAGGAGTCACAGAATTGATTTCCACCATCTCTTTAATGGAGAGTTTGTGATGCCGGGCTTGTTTGTTTGAGTTTTTAAGACAGTCTGTCAAATTTCCGCTTGCTTAAGTGAAAAAAGGCAAACGTACTTAAATAAAGGTCATTGCAAAGACAAGTGCTGCGTGATATGGTAGAAATGGGGAGGCGCCGTGAGGCTGGACAGCCACTCCGGGGAGCTTTGGGCAGCTGGACACTGGAACCCTCCCACGTAGAGAGCCATCACTCTGTGGTCCTGTGGGCCGAAACCTGGCCCAGGTAGTCCTGCCCCTGAGCCGCTGCCCCCCTTTGCAGTGCCTCAGTTTTCCCCAAGGGGAAACTTCTTCAAACCTCTTCACACTCCAGGCCCGGGTCCCAGCCTGGACCGCGGTCCTCTGCCAGGTGCCATGGCTGAGTGAGATGTCACTGCTCAGTGGCTCCGTTTAGCCTGATGGGCTAATAAGGGGGCACCTGACAGCCCCAGAGACCTGACATGTCTATTTTCAGGAAATGCAACATCTGGTTCTCAGCCCCGTCCTTCTCCTCTGCACCACCTGCCCGGCCTCAGTGCTCACCACCAACGTCTGTGCCTGACAGATTGCCCTTCTGATATCTTTATTATCGCTTTGAAAAGACGCCATGGGGGCTCCTGACCCCCCATCCTTTCCTGGAGAAATGCTCCCCCCAGGGCGTTCCGATGTCAGCCAGGTTACGGATGTGACACCACAGGCAGTTCCTGGCCAGAAGTTCCCCCTGTCACCTGGACATCTCCATAAATAATGCCCAGCCTCTCCGAGCATTCCCGCTCAGGATGGGGCGTGGCAGACGCTCCCACGAGGCACTGCCCCTCCCGTGTTTCCTGCCAGAGGTCAGTTGTCTAGATGAGTTTTGGGAAACAAGGATTTCCAACAAAACCGTCAATAAGTAAATTCAAATACCACGCACTCTACAAGGCCTGAGGTTGGATTCAGTACTCTCTTCCACTTTTCCTCCAAAAGTATCAAGAGGAGGTACACGAGCGGTCATTCATTCACCAACTCGTTCATTCATCCATTCATCCATTCATTCATTCCAAAGCATGTATTGGTCTACAGGACAAATGACCAGGTCTGTTCAAGAAACCCAAGGCATGAAAATTAAAAGGGAGGATAGTTTATAGATTAAAAGACACTTAAGACACTAAGAAACAAAATGCACCATGTGGTTCTTGTTGGGATCCTGGTTTGATTAAATCCACTGTGGCGGGGGGAGGGGGGGGGAAGCACACTTGAACAGGAGCCACTGAATATATTCCCAGTTAGAAAATTATTAAGGAATTACTGTCCTTTTATTTTAGATGCAATGGAGGCTTTGTGGTATCTGTGAAGTCTGGGATTTCCTTGAAATTGTTCCAGGCAACCCCTCAGCTTCTCCCCCTCCCCCTCCACACACACATACACTTTTTGATAAAACATGAACAACACAGTCCGGTGATGGCTGACTCTGGGTGGGAGGCACAGGGGGTGAACTTCTGTGTAATGACTATGCCATGCTCTCAAATTCCAGGTACGTTTCTAATGTCCACCATTTATTTGTTTAAGTTAAAAGGAATGGTGGCTCCTACAGTGTCGGCTGTGATCTGAGCCTCAGCCTGCTGGCTGGGCGAGCTAAATGGCACACAGTAGGCCCTTCCTACTCCCTCAATCGCATTTCATGCAATCACCCCCAGATCCCCCAAGGGAGGTACCTTTACCTCCTCTGTGCAGGAAAGGAGCTGAGTCTCAGAGACATGCAGTCACCGTGAAAGTGACAGCAGTGGGACTGGGGCCAGGGCTATGCCAGTGTCTTGGTCTTGAGGAGCCCCCAAAGGCACCTCCCAAGTTCCCGTGGAACTTGGCCCTGAAGCTACCTGCGAGTCAGAACATGCTGTGAATACATGTAATAGAACCCATAATACCATATATTGTTGTATATAATCACCATATATACACCATTATCACAAACTTATCCTATTGTATAATTATACATGTGCATGGTATCATATAATACATATTATATATACACATACAACATATATTACACATTAACACGTATAATATATTTTATACAAGGTTAGATTGAATAGGATGCACAATGTGTTGCAGATTATTTATATTTGTATGTAATAATCTCAGGGACATATGTACAGTGTTTTGTTTTTTTAATTGAGATAGAATTGACATAAACAGTGTGCAAGCTCAAGGTGTAAAGCATGTCGATCTGATAATTTGATACATTTACACATTGCAATATGATTAAAATGGTAGCATTAGCTAACACCTCCATCAAGTCACATAATTATAATTTGTTTTTTTGTGTTGAGAACAATTAGGATCTAGTCTCTTAGCAGCTTTGAAGTTTATAATGCCGTATTGTTGACTATAATTACTGTGCTGTGCATAAATCTCCAGAACTTATTTATCTACTGGTTTCAAGTTTGTATCCTTGAACTACATCTCCCCAATTCCCTCAATTCCCAGCTCCTGCTAACCAACATTCTGCTCTGTTTTTACAAGTTTAGGTTTTCTTAGATCCCACATATAAGTGAGATCAGAAGTCTTTGTCTTTTTCTGCTGATTTATCTCACTTGGCATCATAGCCTCGAGGTCCATCCATGTTGTTGCAAATGGCAGGATTTCCTTCTTTCTCACGGCTGAATGGTATTCCGTTGTATGTACATTACTTTAAATTACAGCTGGTCCCCCCAGCACTTTCTCCCCCTCCCTGTTCTAGTGCTAACAGCTGTTCGCATATCAGATATTAACTGATATAATTTAATGGCGTTAATTATCTTATGTATCCAGAATGGCAGGTTCACTCTCAGCACATGGACGGCCCCCAATGAAACATCGCTGGATAATGAAACAAAGCCTGTGTTTATACACACACACTCATAGCTCCCTAGTTCTCAGCACCCTTGTCCACATGCCACTGGGGCCTGACCCCAAACAGAGGAGTTTCATGTGAAGGTCTTCAGGGATCACAGGCATTCACTCACTCCTTCCTCTCTTTAGCCTTCCATTGCACAACCACTGATGCGTCTGTTGTCTGGTCACCAGACTCAGTACTGGGGACTCATAAAGTCCATAAGCTTGGAGACCTTCCTTTTATAAAGGGGGGGGGGGGGGGAAACAAACCAGAAATGAATACTTAAATAATTAAAATAATTGCAGGTGGGGATTAGAGACAATAAAAGGGAAACAACAGGGACGCCTGGGTGGTTCAGTTGGTCGGGCGTCCAACTTCAGCTCAGGTCATGATCTTGCGGTTCGTGAGTTCGAGCCCCATATCAGGCTCTCTGCTGTCAGTGCATAGCCTGCTTCAGATCCTCTGTCCCCTTCTCACATAGTCTCTCAAATATATAAAATTTAAAAAATAAAAGGGAAACAACAGTAGTGATGGAGAATGGGGGAGATGCCCTTTACATGGAGTGATCAGGGGACTGTTTGAGCAGATTACCCTGGAGGGGAGTGTGGGGAACTGGGCAAGAGCATCCCAGACCAAGAAAAGCAGATGCAAAGATGCTGACACTGGACAAGCCCAACATGTGCAGAAGTCAAAGAGGCTGGTGTGGCCAGAGCTCAGGAGGGGCTATAGCAGCACCCACACTGCAGTGGGATGCTGGCGTAAGAGAGGCATCATCTCGTCTACTGAGCTAGAGACTTTAAGGGTCAGAGAAATTGACACTGAAACAGTTACTGGCCTGTGAGAACAACAGCCAGGATCCTAGTTCTGTGTCTTCCACTCAGAAATCCCCTCCTCCATGCTGGGCCTCAGTTTCCACAGTTGTGGCTTCAGTCCCAAGGCTATGGCATTTGTGGTCCAGAGGGGCAGACTGAGGGAGTTTCTGGCCAAATCACAAGGAATTCTTTCTGCCAGGAAAGCAGAACCACATAGGCC
This sequence comes from Herpailurus yagouaroundi, assembly GCF_014898765.1. Taxonomy (NCBI): domain Eukaryota; kingdom Metazoa; phylum Chordata; class Mammalia; order Carnivora; family Felidae; genus Herpailurus; species Herpailurus yagouaroundi. The sequence goes on along the minus strand of NW_024412414.1, from coordinate 556,056 downwards.
TTTAAGGGGATCTAGTTCCCTGCCTTTCACACCCTCATTCAATGCCCCAAATCCTAGAAGCTGTTATGCTGGAAAAACTGCTGAGATTCAGATAAGAACAGTGGAAGGCCATGGCCTTTGTGCTTCATTGGCTCTTGGTCTCCTCAGCTCAGTTGGCACAAGGGTTCTTCCAGGGTAGGTCAGACCTTAAGGACCTGTATGTGTAAAGTAAAGGACTGAGAAAGCCCAAGCTAGTCACATGCTCCTGGCCAGCCGTGAGTTGTGCAGTTGTATAAGAGACATGGAGATTCCCAGAAGAAAGTGAAAGCAAAGGCAGACTTGAAATCATCCTGACCTTTGAATACACTGTATCACACACACACACACACTAACACACACACACACACACACACACACATCAGAAGACAGAAGCCTTACTGGTTCAAAGAGTTTGAACACGACCTCTGTCCAATCACTGGATTATTATTAAGCTATCCAGAAATAGGAACGACTTATAGGAAGTTAGACTTAAAAGTTAAAGCAAGAATAAAAAACTGTAACACAAATAGCAGCAGCCACACTCAGGGTTGTCAGTTGTTAATGTTAGCCAGGCAAGTTATTAAACAAACAAAAGTTACTAAACAGGGAATATCAATTACTTCCAGGGTGAAAACATCATATCAGAAGCCAAAGCTACTACATTATCTAAAATGTCCAATTTTCAACAAAATTATGAGGTATGAAAAGAAACAGTATGTGTGACCCATGTTCAGGAAAAAGAGAATTCTGTAGAAACTGTTGCTGAGTGTCCCTGTATGTCTGACTTAGGAGAAAAATACTTCAAAGAAACTTGTACCAAAATGTCCAAATAACTAAAAAATAATATTTAATTAACTGAAAGAAAGTATGACAACAGTGAACCAACAACGATTATTGATTAGGAGACATAAATCATAGAAAAGAATCAAAATGAAATTGTGGAGTTGAAAAACTCAACAACTGAAATGAAAGGAATCCTTGGAGGGGTTCAACAACAGATTCAATATGGCAGAAGGAAGAATCTGTGAACTTGAAGATATGTCAATAGAAGTTGTCCAGTCTGAAGAACTGAGAGTAAACGAGATTGGAGAGAAATCAAGACAGCCTCAGAGACCCATAAGACAACATCAAGCACACCAACATATGTGTAATAGGAGTGTCAAAAGGAGCAGAGAAAGAAAGAGGCAGGAAATTTTTTCCAAGAAACAAAAGTCCAAACTTCCTAAAACTGATATACAACATTAAACAACACATCCAAGGAGTTCAACAAATCCCAAGATGGAAACAGAAAGGAGACACATATGTAGACACATGACAGTAAAACTTCTGAAAGCCAAAAGAAAGCAAAACCTAGAAAGCAGCAAGGAAAAATAAAGGTTCATGTACTGAGGGGCAACAGTAAGAATAATGGCTGACTTTTCATCAGGAACAATGGAAACCATAAGGCAGCAGCACGCCATATTCCAAGCGATGAAAGGAAAATGCGGTCAACCAAAATTATTATACCCAGCAAAACTATCTTTCAAAATTTAAAGCAAAATTAAAACATTCCCAGATAAGCAAAAGCTGACAGAATTCATTGTGGACTGGTGTACCTTAAAAGAAATTCTAAAAGAGGTCTTCCAGGCTTCTAAAAGGAAATGACTCCAGGGAGCAAATCCTATCCATAGGAAGAAACAAAAAACACCAAAGATGGTAAATATATGATGTAATAGAAAAGATTCTACTAACACATATTTCTCATCTCTTCTTTTAATGTTTAAAAAATAGGGGCACCTGGGTGTTTCAGTAGGTTAAGTAAGTATCCAACTCTTGATTTCAGCTCAGGTCATGATCTCACAGTTTGTGAAATCAAGCCCTGGATTGGGCTCTGCACTGACAGTGTGGAACCTGCTTGGGATTCTCTCTCTCCTCCTCTCTCTCTCTTTCCCCCCTCAAAACAAATAAGTAAATATTTCTAAATAATAACAATACAATTAAAAATGCATAATGTTGCATAAAACAGAAATTGTAACACTGTACTGTTGAGTTTATTACATATGTAATAAATGCAATAAACAGATGTAACATCATGAAAATATGACAAAGGGGGAAGGGAATAGAGCTACAGTGAAGCAAGGTTTTTATATTCTACTAGTGCAAGTTAGTACTAATTTAAAGTAACAGTTATAAGTTAAGGTGTATATTGAAATTCGTACAGCAAGCATTGAGAAAATAACTAAAAAGTGTAGGGTAAAATCTACAGAAAAATTAAACTGGTACCCTAAAAAATACTTACTTAACACAAAGGCAAGCAGTCAAGGAAAAACAGAAAAACAAACAAAAAAGAGACACAGAAAAAAATAGCAAAGTGGCAAAAGTAAATCCAGCTATTAATAACTACATTAAATATGAATGGTTTAAACATCCAAAGCTAAAAACAGAGATTGTAAGACTGATGAAAAGGGGAGACCCAATTATGAACTGTTGACAAGAGAGAAACCTTTGATGCAAAAACAAATAAGTTGAAAGCAAAAGGATTGAAAAATATATACTATATAAACAGCAACCATAGAAAGCCAGAGTGGCTATGTTAAAATCAAACAAAACAGAATTTACGCCAAGATGTCTCATACATTGCTAATGGGAATGTGCAATGCTATAGTTACTCTGGAAAATAGTCTGGCAGTTTCTTTTAAAACTGGATACAATACATTTTCACTGAGATATAACATATCAACTACATCTCAATTTTAAAAAAAGAAATGATAATTATGCGTTGTGACAGAGGCATTAATTATCACTATAATGATAATCTTATTACCATACATGAATCTATCAAGTCGGTGTGTGTACACCTTAAGTTTACTCAGTGTTATATGTCAAAGATACTTCAATTTAAAAAATTACAATAAAACAGCAATCACTCTTGGGTGTCTATGTCAGAGAAATGAGAATTTACACAAACATCTAAGCCTGCACACAAATTGTTCACAGAAGTCTTATTTGTAATAGGCAAAAACCAGAAACAACCAGAATGTTCCTCGATAGGTGAATAGTTAAACAAATTTTAATACATCCATTCCATAGAATACTTCTCAGCAATGAAAAGAAATGAACTATTGATACATACGCCTTAGCTAGATCTCAAAGACATTATACTGAGTAAAAAAAAAAAAAAAAAAAAAAAAAAAATGCCCGTCTCAGAAGGTCACATACTGCATGATTCCATTTATATGACATTCTCATAATGACCAAATTATAATTATGAAAAGATCAGTGGTTGCCAGGGGTAAGTAGTGAGAGAAATGTGTGACTACAAAAGGGAAGCATGAGGGTCTCTTTAAGATAATGGAACATTTTTGTATTCTGATTGCATGATGGTTACATGAATCTAACCATGTGATAAAATTTCACAGAACTGTAAACACATGCACATACACACACACACACACACACACACACACACACATGAATCCATGAAAAAACTGTATAGGGTCTACAGTTTAGTTCTATGCATTGCATCACTATTAATTGTCTGGTCTTGCTCATTGCATTAGGGTTATATAAGATACTGTCATTGAGGGTAGCTGGGTGAAAGGTACAGGAGAGCTCTCTGAAGGACCCTTGCAACTTCTATGTAAGTCTAAAGATGCTTCAAAACAAAACTTTAAATATATGCAAACAAGTCTAAAAGAATACTGACAATACTGGGGCGCCTGGGTGGCGCAGTCGGTTAAGCGTCCGACTTCAGCCAGGTCACGATCTCGCGGTCCATGAGTTCGAGCCCCGCGTCAGGCTCTGGGCTGATGGCTCAGAGCCTGGAGCCTGTTTCCGATTCTGTGTCTCCCTCTCTCTCTGCCCCTCCCCTGTTCATGCTCTGTCTCTCTCTGTCCCAAAAATAAATAAACGTTTGAAAAAAAAAATTAAAAAAAAAAAGAATACTGACAATACTAATGTTACTGTAATTAGTAATATCCAGAGTGTTAAAAATATATAGGTAATTAAAATAAATTACAGCAACAACATGAAAATCAGGAGGATAATTTGAAATCGAATATGCCAAAGTCCTTGCATTATCTAGGAAAGGAAAAAGTATCAATTAATATTAGCCTTTGATAAATGAAGGATGTCAATTTTATTCTTTAGGGTAATAACTGAAAGAACAGTAGAAGAGTGTATAATTTCCACAGTAACAAAGAAAAATGGAATGGTTTTAAAAAAAAACTCAAATGAATACAAAAGTAGTCATCAAAGTAGAGAATAAGGAAAATGGCCCAGGTTGTATAAATAAAAAGAATTTGGCAAGATGCTAAATTTAAACCTAAATGTAGCAACAATTACATAAAATGTAGATTGTCTAAAAACCTTCAATTATAAAAAAAGATAGATTGGATTTTTAAATGCTATAACTATATGCTGTTTCCAAAAGATACACTTAAAGTAAAAGATAACTAATAGATTGAAAGTCAAGGATGGGACATATGCAGACAAACAACAGGACCAAAAGTCAGCAGGTGTAGCTATGTTAATATCAGGCAAAGCAGACATTAAAGCAAAAAAGCATTAGTAGAGATGTAAAGTGGGGCATGTCACACTATTAAAAAATTCAATTTACTAGGACTACTTAGCAATTCTAAATTTGGATACACCTGGCCTCAAAATTTATAAAGGAAAAAAACTTCAGAACAAGGAGGAGAAATAGACAAGTCCATGATCATATAGGCAGATTATAAACACCTATCTCAGTAATTGATAAAACTTAAATACAAAAAAAAAATCAGTAAAGATACATACGATTTGAACAACATGGCAAGCAGACATCATCTAATTAATATATACAGAACACTGCACACACAAATGCAAAATGTTTATTTTTTTTCCTGTGCAGTTAGAACATTGCCAAAAAGTTGACCATATTCTAGACTGTAAAGCAAATACGTGAAATCACCCAAGGGATGCTCTGACCAAAATACAATTAAGGTAGAAATCAATAACTAGCAAATCCTCACTATTTTGGAAATTAAAATATGCAGTTCCAAATAATCAATGGGTCAAAGAAGAAATCACAGTGAAAATTAGAAAATATATCTGAAAGATAATGAAAATGTTACATATCAGAACTCTTGACTGAAACTAATATAATATTTAAAAGTGAATTACAATTATTTAGTATTCAAAAAGAAGAAATGCTGAAAAGAAATCAGTGAGTCATCACAAGGAGTTAGGAAAGAACAACAAAATAAGGAAGCAGGAAGAAAATAATAAAGAAAATATCAGAAACTAATATAACAAGAAATATATAACAAAGAGAATCAACAAATGCCAAGTTTTATCGTTTTGAGAAGGTTGATAATAAAACCAATAAACCCCTTAAAAGACTGACCAAGGATATGAAGGAGTCAAGACAAATGATTAATTAAAAAGGGGGCATCTCTACAGATCCTGCAGGCATTTAAAAAAATGAAAGAAGACATTATGAACAATTTTATACCTATAAATCTAAACATTTTGGTACAATAGCCAAATTCCTAGACAACTGTAAAATATCAAACTGATAGAAGAAGAAATAGAAATGTGAGTAATCTTGTAACTATTTTAGAAATGCCATCTGTATTTAAATGTTTTCCACCCAGAAAAATGGATACTCTGGCAAATTCTACCAAACACATAAGGAAGAAACAGAGTCAATTTTCCAGATTTTTTCCCAGATAATAGAAAAAGAAGGAAAACTCTAATTAGTTTATGAGGCCAACGTAATCTTGATACCAAAATCCTGAATTCAACAAAGGCATCATAAGAAAAGAAAATTACAGGCCACTTGTATTCATGACCATAGTTGCCATAATCTTAAACAAATAGTAACAATCAAAACTGAACAATATGGTCTCTTTCATGTATTATTTTTTAGCAGCAATTTAAACATGCAAAAATCATTCTTAATTCAAGGGTCACACAAAAACAAGCTATGGGCAAAATTTGGTCTCCTGGTCATAGCCTGTCAACTCAATCTAAATAACCATGTTCAGGAGTTCACTCTTAGGCCCTAAAGACTAAATCAGTGCAATTCCAATCAAATTATAAGAAGGCTTTTTTTTGTGGAAATTAACAAGAGAATTTTAAATTTTGTATGGATGTACAAAAGGCTAAGAATAGCTAAGATTGATATAAAAACTTACCACAAAGCTTCAGTAGTTAACACAAAAATGGTATGGTGTTGGCACAAAAATAGATGACTAGATAAGTATCATAGCATAGAAAAAAATCCAGCCATATTTGTACATTGAAATTATGCCAAAGGAGATTCATCTAAGAAATGAGCAAAAGGCAATCTCTTCCATACAGGAATAAGAGGAAATTTAACCCCTACCTCATATCATACACAAAAAAAATCAAATTCAGGTGAATTATAGACCTAAATGTGAAAGGCAAAGCAATAGGGCTTCTGGAAGCTATTATAAGACAATATCTTTGTGAGTTCCATTTCCAGCATAACAGCATGAGGAGCTCCCTGGGCCACTCTCCAGAGAAATCAGTGAAAAAAAAATTGTTAACAACCAAATATCTGGAAATAAGGGCATACAGCAAATGAATATATTACTGAAGGAAATATACTAAAATACAGTAAGAACACCAAGAGTCTCTGGTATTTAAACCAAGATCCACTCCATCCCTTCCCACTCCCAGCTCAGTGAGACAGACTGGTACATCCAAGAACACAGGATTTCGTCTCTCCCCAGCTCCAGTCAAAGCCTGTCTTCCCAAGAGGGGAAGAGTGTCAGCATTTCTCATTCTGTCCCAGCTGCCTGTTGCTGAGTCTGAGTTCCAGACAAGTGCAGCCAAGAGGTGGGGGAGGTTCCTTCTTCCTTCTTCCATTCAACCCCTGCCCATGGTATAAAGCCTATTCATAGGCACAGATCCACAAAGATACTGGAGCTCCAGTTACCCTTGCCCCAGCTTATGGAGCAAGGGTTTCATACCAAGAGAGGTTAGTCAGGACTCAGGGCTGCTTCCCCCTGTACAGTGAGCACTTGAGTCCCAAATGTGGGTGTCATTCAGACAGAAGTTTGCCATTGCCCCACTCCCTGCACCAGGGCTATACATCAGAGATTTTTTTCCTTGAGGGAGATGCAGGCCATAGAAAAGAGAGCTATAAATCTCTCTCCAAAGGAACTTATTTCATTTGCAACCAAGTACGGAGAAGTTCACGTGAACAAGCACACTAAAAAACAGTGGAGGTGTGCTAAAAGGCAATTGGGAGGAGACTGATAGACTCATTGGAGATATAGGCTAACCTGTAAAGCAGCTATTTTACTGGAGAGAATGAGAGAAAGAGACCACTGGGAAGAATCCTCTGGGGGTGGTTACAGACAATCCCCAACATCAACCTAGGGAATTATCTGTCCAAAGGAGTTTGGTTTTGATTGGATAGTCGGTGAAAAACTGTATGCCCCAGGGAATTGATGAAAACAATAGATCAATCAGCTAGCAATTAATGGAACTCAATAGCTGGTGTGGCCGGGGAAAGAGGCAATCAAAGAGAGGCCCCCTAAAAAACAAGTCATCCCAGGATAGCTCTGGGTACACCCAAGGCTGTGCCCACTGAGGAGTGACATCAGAGGCTACACACTAGAGGGCTGGGAGAAACAGACTTTAATAAGATAATCCAGCAAGTCACAAAATAAGTAAAAAAAAAAAAAAATAATAAAAAAATAAAATAAAATAAAATAATAACAATAAGCCTCTAAAACTAGTATCCAGATTTGCTACATTATTTAAGATGATTTTTAGTTTTTAACAAAACAATTATGAGACATACCAAAAACCCGAGAAAATTATGACTCATACACTGGGAGGGGCATGAGGGGGCAGTAATAATAACTGCTTGTGACAATGACCAGACGTTGGACTTAACAAAGACTTCAAAACAGCAATTGCTTCAACAAAGCACTAAATTAAACCATGATTAAAGAAGCAAAGGAAGGTATAACAACAATGCCACATCAAATTGAGAATACCAATAAAGAGATAGAAAATATAAAAAAAAGAATCAAGTGGAAATTCTGGAGTTGAAAAATACAATAATTGAAATGAAAAATTCACTAAAAGGCTCAACAGTTTGACATAAGGAAGAATCAGTGAACTTGAAGATAAATTGATAGAGATTGTGAAATTTGAAGAGCAGAGGGGGAAAAATGATGAAAAATGAACAGAGCCCTGGATAAATGTGGGGCATCATTAATCACAACAACACATGTATAATATCCAAAAAAATACCTGAAAACTGCCCAAATGCATTGAAAAACATGAAACTACACATCCAGGAAACTCGGTGAATTCCAAGTGGCATAAATACACAGAGACTGGCAAATACATCATAGTAAAAATGCTACAAAAAGAGAAAATCTTGAAAGAAGCACGAGGAAAATGATTCATTTATAAGGGAACCCCAATAAGATAAACACCTGACTTCTCATCAGAAACAATGGAGGCCAGAAGGCAATGGGGTAACACATTCAAAGAGCTCAAAGAAAAAAGCCTGTCAACCAAGAATTTTATATCCAGCAGAGCCATCTTTTGAAAATGAAGGTAAATTAATGGCAGTATAATATAACAACAAAGAAAAAAAAACCCAGAAAATTTGTTGTTAGCAGACCTGCTATATAAGAAATACTAAAGGATGTTCTTCAGGCTGAAAGCAAATGACCTCAGACAAGAGTTTGAATCCACATTAAAAAAAAAAAGCAGCATTTGTATAAGTAATTACATAATTATAAAAGGCAGTATAAATCATATTTCTTCTCTTTTGTTCTATTAAGTGATTATAAATGTGATTATATAAAGTAGTCTGTATATAATGTATTGTTGGGCCTATAACATATAGAAATATATTTGCCAATAACAGAACAAGAGGTGAGCAGGACCAAAGGTAAAGGAATGACTCCCGGTGGTAAATCAGATCCAACAGGAATAAATGAAAAGAGACAGAAGTGATAAATAAGAAGGTTAACATAACAAAATCTATGAGCATATACTTGCTCTCTGTTCATCTCTTAACTTCTTTAAAGACATACAATTTAAAAAAAAAGACACACAATTATGTAAGTTAATAATTATAACAGAGGTTTGGGGCTGTGGGTGTTATCATTTTCATTGGCTTCCATGTACTTTTTAATTTCCTCTTTAACTTCTTGGTTAGCCCATTCATTCTTTAGTAGGATGTTCTTTAGTCTCCAAATATTTGTTGTGTTTCCAAATTTTTTCTTGTGGTTGATTTTGAGTTTCATAGCGTCGTGGTCTGAAAATATGCATGGTATGGTCTCGATCTTTTGTACTTGTTGAGGGCTGATTTGTGTCCACAGAAATCGGTTGCATTTCTATACATCAATAATGAAGTAACAGAAAGAGAAATCAAAAAATCGATCCCATTTACAATCACACCAAAAACCAGAAAATACCTAGGAATAAACCTAACCAAAGAGGTGAAAAATCTATACAGTGAAAACCATAGAAAGCTTATGAAAGAAATTGAAGAAGACACCAAAGAAAAAAGGAAAAATATTCCATGATCATGGATTAGAAGAACAAATATTGTTAAAATGCTGGTACTACTCAAAGCAATCAATATTCAATGCAATACCTATCAAAATAACACCAGCATTCTTCACAGAGCTAGGACAAACAATCCTAAAACTTGTATGGAACCAGAAAAGACCCTGGATAGCCAAAGCAATCCTGAAAAAGAAAACCAAAGTTGGAGGCATCACAACCCCCCACTTCAAGTTGTATTACAAAGCTGTAATCATCAAGACAGTATGGTAGTGGCACAAAAACACTCAGATCAATGGAACAGAATAGAGAACCCATAAATGGACCCACAAATGTATGGCCAACTAATTTTGACAAAGCAAGAAAGAATATCCAATTGAATAAAGACAGTCTCTTCAGCAAATGGTGCTGGGAAAACTAGACAGCGACATGCAGAAGAATGAGCCTGGCCCACTTTCTTACACCATACACAAAAATAAACTTAAAATGGAAGACCTAAACATAAGACAGGAAGCCATCAGAATCCTAGAAGATAAATCAGCCAAAAATAAACCTCTTTGACCTCGGCCGCAGCATCTTCTTACTCAACACATTTTGGGAGGCAAGGTAAAGGAAAGAAAAAATGAACTAGTGGTACTTCATCAAGATAAAAAGCTTTTGCACAGAGAAGGAAACAATCAGCAAATCTAAAAGGCAACTGATGGAATGGGAGAAGATATTTGCAAATGACATATCAGATAAAGGGTTAGTGTCCAAAACCTGTGAAGAATTTATCAAACTCAACACCCAAAAAACAAACAATCCAGTGAAGAAATGGGCAAAAGACATGAATAGACAATTTTCCAAAGAAGACATCCAAATGGCTAACAGACATATGAAAATATGCTAAACATCACTCATCATCAGGGGAATACAAATCAAAACCACAATGAGATACCACCCCACACCAGTCAGAATGGCTAACATTAACAACTCAGGCAACAACAGATGTTGGTGAGGATGCGGAGAAAGAGGCTCTCTTTTGCATTGTCGGTGGGAATGCAAACTGGTGCAGCCACTCTGGAAAATAGTATGGAAGTTCCTCAAAAAATTAAAAAAAGAACTACCCTACAACCCAGCAATTGTACTACTAGGTATTTATCCAAGGGATACAGGTGTGCTGTTTCGAAGGGGCATAAGCACCCCAATGTATATAGCAGCACAAAAGTAGCCAAAGTGTGGAAAGAGCCCAAATGTCCATCGATGGATGAATGGATAAAGAAGGTGTGGTATGTGTGTGTGTGTGTATATATATTTCTTCAAAAAGAATGAAATCTTTTTGTGTGTGTGTGTAAATATATATATTTCTTCAAAAAGAATGAAATCTTGTATGGTGTGTGTGTGTGTGTGTGTGTGTGTGTGTGTGTGTGTGTATTTCTTCAAAAAGAATGAAAATCTTGCCATTTGCAACTACGTGGATGGAACTGGAGGGTATTATGCTAAGAAAAATTAGTCAATCAGAAAAAGACAAATATCATATGACTTCACTCATATGTGGAATTTAAGATACAAAACAGATGAACACAAGGGAAGGAAAGCAAAAATAATATAAAAACAAGGAGGGGGATAAAACGTAAGAGACTCTTAAATACAGAGAACAAACTGAGGGTTGTTGGAGGGTTGTGGGTGGAGTGATGGGCTAAATGGGTAAGGGGCATTAAGGAGACACTTGTTGGGATGAGCACTGGCTGTAATACATAGAGGATGAATCACTGGAATCTACTTCTAAAATCAGTATTGCACTATATGCTAACTAACTTGGAGGTCAATTCAAAAAATAAATAGATAAAAATAAATAAATAGATAAATAAGTAAATAAAATGAAAAAATAATAATTATAACAATATGTTGTTGGGTTTGTAATATTTATAGATGTAATATGCATAACAACAATTTCACCAAAAGAGAGAGAAAAAGGGAATACAGCTACACAGATGTAACATTTATATTTCTCCCTGGAATTAAGCTAGTATAAATCTGAAGTTGATTGTGAAAAGTTACGATGTATATGGTAAGTCCTAGACCAACCAGTAAGCAACTAATTTAAAAATACATAGTAAAAAAATGATTAAAGAAATTTAAATGCTACTTTAGAAAATATTCACTAAATGCAAAAGAAAGCAGTAAAGGATGAATAGAGGAACAGAAAAGATATATAGAAAACTAAAAGTAAAGTGGTAGATGTAAATCCAATGACATCAGTAACACGATTAATTGTGATGGTATTAGATAATCCAATCAAAAGGCAGAGATTGTCAGATTGGATTTAAAAAATGAGCTCTAACTGCAGTATCTGTAAGAAAAACACTTCAGATTTAAAGGCACAAAGAGATTGAAAGTGAAAGGATGGGGGGCACCTGGGTGGCTCAGTTGGTTAGGCGACCGACTTTGGCTCAGGTCATGATCTCGCAGTTTGTGAGTTCTAGCCCCGCGTTGGGCTCTGTGCTGAAAGCTTGGAGCCTGGAGCCTGCTTTGGATTCTGTGTCCTCCCCTCTCTCTGCCCCTCCCCTGCTCACACTCTGTGTCTCTCTGCCTCTCAATAATACATAAACGTTAAAAAAAGTAAAAACATGGGGCGCCTGGGTGGCGCAGTCGGTTAAGCATCCGACTTCAGCCAGGTCACGATCTCGCAGTCCGTGAGTTCGAGCCCCGCGTCGGGCTCTGGGCTGATGGCTCGGAGCTTGGAGTCTGTTTCCGATTCTGTGTCTCCCTCTCTCTCTGCCCCTCCCCCGTTCATGCTCTGTCTCTCTCTGTCCCAAAAAAATAAATAAACGTTAAAAAAAAAAAAAAGTAAAAACAAAAAAGAAAGTGAAAGGATGGGGAGAGATAAATCATGTAAATAGCAACCGTAAGAAAGCCGGGATGGCTGTACTAATATCAGACAAAATAGACTTTAAAACCAAAAAAAAAAAAAAAAAAAAGTTATTAGAGACAAAGAAGGATAAGAAAAGTCAAGCCATCAGGGAGGTATAACAATTATAAGCATATGTGCACCTAATAACAGATCCCCAAAATACATAAAGGAAAAAGTGACAGAATTGATGAGAAAAATAGAAAATTCAAGAATAGCAATTGGAAAATATAATATCCTATTTTCAATAGTGGATATGACATGGCAGAAAATCAGAAAGGAAGTAAATGTTTGAACATCACTACAAACCAAATAGATCTAACAGACATCTCCAGAACACTCCACCCAACAATAGCAGGACATGTATGTTCTTCTCAGGTGCACACAGAACATTGTCCAGGACATACAATACATCAGGCCATGAAACAAACCTCAATAGATTTGAAAGGACAGAAATTATAAAAACTATGTTCCCCAATCACAGTGGGCTGAAATTAGATATCAATAACAGAAAGAGATTTGTGGAAATTAAAATATGTGAGTATTATTTTCCACAACCATATGGAAATGAAATAACATACTCTTTACTAATCAATGGGTCAAGAAGAAATCACACTGGAAATTAGAAAATGCTTTGATTAAAATAAAAATTACTTCGAATGAATGAAAACAAAGACACAACATGCCTAAACACATGGGATGCAGCTAAAGCAGTGCTTAGAAGAAAATTCATAGTTGTAAATGCCTAGATCCAAAAAGCAGACAGATCTCACATCAAAAACCTAATTTATACAGGTTGTTACAGATACCCTGGAAAAATGAGAGCAAACTCAACCTCAACCAGGCAGAAGGAAGGAAATAATACACATTAGAAAGGAAATTAATGAAACAGAAAATACAGAAACAATAGAAAAAATCAATGAAACCCAAAGCTGTTTCTTTGAAAAAGTTCAACAAAATGGACAAACTGCTAAACTGGCAGACTGAGAAAAAAATACAGTAAGGCAATGCTGTATTAAATACACTGAATTCCAGGGGCGCCTGGGTGGCTCTGTCGGTTGAGCGTCGGACTTCAGCCTGGGTCACGATCTCGCGGTCTGTGAGTTCGAGCCCCGCGTCAGGCTCTGGAGCCTGGAGCCTGCTTCGGATTCTGTGTCTCCCTCTCTCTCTCTGCCCCTGACCCACTCGCATTCTGTCTCTGTCTCTCTCAAAAATAAATAAACATTAAAAAAAATTTTTTTTAAATACACTGAATTCCAAGGTGAGAAAGAAATTTCCCATCCAAATCGTTTTGGTCCTTTTGCTCTCACAGAACAAGTATGAGCTTGGTGCCTCAGCTTCTAACATTTCCAAGTGAGACAGAGAGAAGGCACACTTTGAACTCAGGGTCCCCACCGACAATAGGACTCTGATGGGATTTACCAGCCTTGCTCTATTCCCATGTGTTTCTTGTCATGGCTACTTCTGTTTACAGGAAGTGGTGGTGTCTCTTCTCATTTAGATTCACTTAAATAGAAAAGTTGCTTTAAAAAATGATATTAAACGAAAAAAAAAGCACGTTGCAGGACAATGTGCATTGCATGCTTTGCATTGTTTTTAAAATGGGGGAAGTATATCAAATGTATACATGATATTTATCGATGTAGATTAATGGCATGGCCTGTGTCGGGGGGGGGGGGCCGGGGGTGGGAGACAGGGTCAGTCAGAGGCCGACTCTTCCCGAAAGTGTTTATTAAACTTTTTGATTTTTGAACCGTGTGAGCATAACTCAGAATCTGAAAAAAAATTAAATTAAAAAATAAATTTAAAATTAAGACAAGCATGAAATAAATTATGGTAATGCTCACTCATAAGGCAAAAATCTCCAGGGTGGTGCCCAAATGGGCTGAGGTTGGGAGTCGCTGGGCTGGCCAGGAGCTGTGGTCGCTCCAGCTCTAACCACAGCAAGTGGGACCAGATTCCTGGGCACACCGCCCACTCCCCACCCTCCACGGTCACCGGGTTCCTGGCAGGTGCCCGGGCATGGCTCCCTCAGCCCTCCAGGCTCCCGCCAGTGCACAATGTCCTGTCTGTTCCCGCTGCCCGTTGTGCTGGGCCTGCCCACAGCCAGACGCTCCCTCCTAGGCTCATCCTGGACCCCTCCCTTTGAGTCTCTTTTCTTATGTTCACCCTAGAAGGTAATAGTAACAAACACAACACAGCCCCTCCTCTGTACCAGGCACTGCTCTAAGCACTTTCCGCATAGTCACTGATTTAATCTGCACGGCAGCCTAACGAAGCATCATCATCACCATCCTCGCCATCATTCCATTTTCCAAGTGAACACATAGCAGCAGGTTAAATAACTTGCCCCCAAAGTCACACATCTGAAAAAGCAGAGCCCGGATTTGAAGCCAGGCCCAAATTCAGAGTCCCTAACCACCCCACAGCCAGCTGCAGAACCGAAGGCTCTAAGAGGGTCTTGAGTCTCAGTTCCTGGAGTTCCAGATGGGACACAGAATGAATCCCAGATTGGGAAGCGCCCTCCACAAAGTCACAGGGCGAGTCAGGGACTGGCAGAAGAAATAGGAAGCCAGAGCCCAGCCCTGGGTGGTGGAGTCCCTTAGAAGAGTTGGCCTGTCCACATAGGTTTGCTTTGTGCACCTGCTTCCTCGAGAGAGAAAGAGGGAGGCAGAAGACACAGGGAAAGACAGCGACAGAGCCCCTGAGCCTAATGATCCAACTTGGTCTATGGCCACCTGCCCACTCCCCCCAACTCACCCACAGCCCCTGCCCAGTAGCCAGGCGCCCCCCTCCTCCTCCTGTTCCCGTCTCACCTAAAAGAACACACGCATTCTTCTGCTGGAGACACACCCCTCTCTGGGCCACAATCCCCCTGGCTGGGTGGGTGTGGGGTGGGGAGGGTGAAAAAGAAAGAAAAGAAAAGAAAAGAAAAGAAAAGAAAAGAAAAGAAAAGAAAAGAAAAGAAAAGAAAAGAAAAGAAAAGAAAAGAAAAGGAGCAGGCAGGCAGGAGATTAGGGTTGGTGTGTATGTTCCAAAGAGACCCAGTCAGGCAGAGAAAAGGATGAGATTGGGGATCCTTTAGACTTGGGCTGGGTCTCAGATCCTCAGTTTCTTCATCTATAAATGGAGTTTCCAAATGTCCTTTACAGATCTGTGGTCGGGGTTAGACAGATTTTTGTCAAATGGCCCGGCTCGGTGAGTAACATACAGTAAGCGGCAATGTATGTGAATTTCTTTTCTCTGTGCCTCAGTTTCCCCATCTGGTAAGTGGCGGTGGGGGGGGGGGATGGCAAACCCCTTTAGGAGGTCTCTCAAGAGGACTGCACGAGTTAATAATTGTAAAGCTCATGGTAGGTGCTACGTATGCTGTGTGACTTTATGTCCTGATTTACACCTCTCATGCTGGGGCAACTATTAATAGTGTCCCATGTGTTCTCCAAGTGGCCTAGTTTGGAGGTAAAACTATGAATGCCCTCTCTCAGAGTGTTCAATAAATAGTGAAAACGTAACAGACCATGGTCTCCCAAAGCTGCACCCCTCCGTGCTCCTCTTCAGCAGGGGACCCAGCCTCCAAACTCTTCTCTCCCGTCTCTGTGTGTCTCCAGCGGGGGGTGGGAGGGCTGCCCCTCACAGGACCAGGATCCCCGTGCCAGGGGACAAGGTAGAAGTCCCTGGTTTCCAACTCAATGCCCTGGGCCGAGCCGGCTCTGGCTTCTTCATCCTGCCTCAGCCCTGCACACAGTGTTCCCCCGCATCTCTTCCTGGTGAATTCCTAGCCATCCTTCAAAGGCCAGGTCAAATGGCCCCTCCTCAGAAAAGCCTTTCTGTACCCCACTGCCCCCCAGCAGATATAATCATTCCCTTCTCTAAATTCCCTCATTGCTCTGAGATCCCCCACTTAATCCAAGGAGAAGTTTCTTAGTCTCTTCACACCTCAGTTTCCTCATCCGTAAAATGGGAATGAAAATCTTCCTGGGGCTGGTTTGAAAATTATATGAAAGAGTCCATGTAAAGTGCTTAAAAATGTGCCCGGAACATAGTTGGCATAAATTATTATTATATTTCCTTACGATCATCATAATCCTCCTTGCTGCCGACACAGCCCTAACCACCTCACACTGTCTGTGGTGGCTTTTCTGTCTGTCTCCTTCATAAGACGAGGAACACTTTGAGGGTAGAGGCTAAGAGTCTGTCTCTGGATCTTTAGCTTACAGCACTGGGATGGGCAGAAGATAGGTCCAAATGAGCGAATTTGTGAATAATCAGATCTCTGGATCTCCTTTTGGAAGGAGCATCGCTGGACAGGCCAGCTTAATGTCGGATTCTGGACACTCTTCCAAAGCCAGACTTGCCCTCCGGCTGACTCAAAATTTCTTGGATGTCTTCAGTTTCTGAAAATCGGGGAAGTTGGTGTTATCAGTTATCCATGGTTTGTAATAAACTCTACCTCAAAACACAGGGGCTTCAAACAACAATTTATCATTTCTTGCCGTCCCGTGGGTTGGCAAACCCAGGCATCTCCTCATTCAGCTGGGCTCACTCATGCAGCTCCATAGGCCAACTTTCCAGCATGGGGGTCCCCTCGGTTCCCCTCCACATGGCCCGCAGGGGGCAGTGAACTTGAGTCCACAGCGGTTCCGGCTCAAGGGCCGCGTTCCAAAAACGCTGGATGCAAGTGTGGAGCTGCAAGGCCTCTTGAGGCTAGAGTCATGACCAACACAACCATTGCTTCCGCCATTTTTGATTGTGCAAAGAAATCACATGGCCTAGGGGAGGGGAAATAGACAACCCCCCTGGGCGGGAGGAGGAGGGGACAAGTCACATTGCAGAGGGGCCTGGGCACCAGGATGGGGGGGATTTGCGGTGGCTGTGTCTCTGCAAACAGGCTGCCACGGCAATTTTGTTTATCGTTGATTCTCAGGCATGTGCTCTGGCTCAGGACACAGTGTGGGGACGCAGAGAGACAGTACTTGTCCCTATCCTAAGGAAGTTCCCAGTTTGTTCAGTGAGAGAAACATTCAGAAATATTGCGACAGGGGATGTTGATGAGACCCGCATTCGAAGGTCATCCGTTCGTCCAGTCATCATTCATTCATTCAATAGCCGGTTTCTCAATAGGCCTATTAAGGATACAGCAGTGAATAAGGTGTAATCTCTGCCCTCCTGTACCTCACACTCACGCACAGAAGATAGGCGAATACATACATGCAAATACATATCAAGAAACAAAGAATCACAGAGAAAAAGAAAGCAGGGTAGGGAACGGACGGTGACTGTGCTGTTGTAGGGAAGGTCTCCTTGCGACAGGGACACCCGAGTGGATGTCTGTGTGATGTGAAGGAGCAAGACCTGAGGACAGCTGGGGGAAAAACACTCCAAGGAGAAGGACCGGCAAGTGCAAAGGCCCTGAGGCAGGATAAGGTGTGTTGTCAGAGGGGAGGGGCTTTTCAGGCCTGGGAACAACAGGAGCATAGCAGAGGCCTGGATCCAGACGGGGAAGCGCAGGGTGTGCTCCAGGCAGGTGCCTAGCTCAGCGGGACTGGAGCTTCAGAGCGAGGCCCACTGTCAACAGCCATTGAGCTCTGGCTGGTCCTGCAGTCAGGGCTGCAAGGCTGGTACCTGAGCAAGGGCAGCTGAGTCCCTCCTTCAGCTGGACTGCCCTCTTCAGAAGCCTCTGGCTTCAAGAGCCATGCCAGAGACTGCTCCCCACTCAGGGGGACCCCGCTCCACAGACCCTGTTCTCTGGGGCAGCGGCTCTAACCTACTCTTCTGGCATCAACGGCATCTGGATTCTTCCCCAAGCTCAGACACCTGAGTCCTAGTGCCGCCACTGGCTTCCTGGCTGACCAGGAATGACTCATCTTCCCTCGTCAGGCCTCAGTGTCCCCATACCCAAAGTGAGCAGGGTTGCTGGGGTTGCTGGGGTATGGACAGCCCTCGCAATGCCTAGGCCTTAGCTCAGAATCCAGAGCTTTGGGAAGAAGCATTTGGGGCATATGACTCGGAGCAGACAAGCTAAGGCCCTTGTGCAGATGGGAAGACTGAAGCCAGAGAGGGCGGGACTCGCCAGGCGAGTCTGCTGGGCAAGTATGTGAGAGGAAGCCTGTGATGTTGCATGACGCTGGGGACACCCAGGCGGTGGGCAGCAGCCCCCACTGTTTGGACAGATGGTCATCTCCCTGGCCAAGGTTAATGCGATTCCCATTGTCTTGTCTGGGAGCCGGACCCGCCCGACGGTAACAGGATCCCCAACCCCACGTCCCCTTCCACCAGTGGATCAGCAAAGGCACCTCTGCAGGGGGAGGAAGCGCACTCAGGACGAGCACCTGCTGTCTGCTAACAGCTTCATCCTGCTTAATCCTTAGAGCCCTGTAAGGAAGCAGGGACTATCACTATGCCCCGTATATGGATGGGGAGACACGCTCAGAGAGATCACAGAGGCTAAAGGAGACGGTGTCCCGGGACTCCACCGAGACGAATGCGGTCCCAAACGCGGAGGGGATCAATCTGCCTTTTGTAGACATACCATTTGTATTTTAAAAGAAAAGTGAGCCCTTCTCAAGTGCAGGCCCTTCTCGGAACCTCTTGGCATTAGCAGTAACTGAGATGCAGTGGTATTGTCCCATTTCTCTGATGAGGAGACTAAGGCGCCAGGAGGTTTGCTGACTCGGCAGCAGGCAGGGAACAGAGAGGAACCAGGAGTATATGACTACAAAGCTCCACCCTACCCCATTTTTGCATCCACCCGTGGCTACTGTAAGCCCAGTGCCACCAGCCCCTTGGGGGAGTGACTCTCTGGCTTCTTCTGTGTGGTCCACAGCCCGGACTTATGGAGACCCCCTAAGGCAAGGGTGGAGCAGGGGCATCTGAAGTCAGAGAGCCCGGGGTGTGGAGGGGTGGTGCCTGAGCAGCCTCCCGCAGGGCCATCTGTAGCTGAGTGGGGGAGCAGGTGTCCCCAAGTGCTCCCGCCTCCGTGGTCACCTCCTACCATGGATAACTGGGTCAGGTCCAAGTTCGGCCAAAGTAGCCAGCAGCCCCACTTGCTTGCCTTTCCCAGCTCAGTACTGGTCCCAGCTCTGCCCTCTGCCTATTCTACCTGCCCCAGGACAGCCCTGCAGAGGCTGGGGGACAAGACCAGAATCCAAAGGCGCTCTAAATGCCAGGACAAATTTGAGCTTTGGCTCAAGCACAATGGGGAGGTGCCGGAGGCCTGAGTGCAAAGTAGAGGAAGTTCTAGGAAGGAGGGTGTCCAGCCCCCCAGAGGGCTCTACGCTCCCCGCCCACTGCTAGCCAGGCTGCCTGAGGGTGGATGGCAAGTCAGTGTGATGGCGGCCATTTGCCCTGGGTGTCTTCCTCTGCCTCAGTTTCCTCATCCATTAAAATGCAGCTAAAATGAGGTAGAACAGGAAAAGGCTTTAGAAGTGCATCTGGCACAGAGTCAACCCCCAATAAATAAATGCTAGCTGTTGTTATTTGCATTATTCCGTATTTCTGGATAGAATGGGTGGCTTGGGCACCTAGCAACAAGGGGCACAGGGTGCGGTGGGGCAGGACCCAAGCAAGCCCCACTGAAGCAGATGGGGGCCCCCTCCAGCCCCCGCCTCCCACCCCGGCTCAGGCGGGAATTACCATCACAAGCCAAGTGATGAGCTCACCCACTCACCAGGCTCCAACAATACACAATCAGGCCATAAATCCCCAGGGCATGCTGGGAGCCAGGCTGACATTTGAATATGAAAGGGGGAGAAACAAAACAGCATTCTGGGGGCTGGGATGGAGGGACCGGGCTCCTGGGCTCCCATGCACCAGCAGGCTGGGTGCAGGCAACTTGTGCAGGGGGGAGCCACACACGCACGCGCACGTGCATACTAAACACACACACGCACCCCTACCCAGAGAGGCACACGGACCAAGACATATACACACACAGATGTGCACACCTACAAATACACACAAACACAGACACGCAAGAGCGTACACAGACATGCATGCCACACGCACACGCACACACATACAGGTAGGTCTACTTTGTCTCCTCCCCCGTTGGATGGTAATGGCAATAAGACCATGATCGTGGACATATATTGAAAACGGAGCCTGGGTGATATTCCATCCACAACGCCGGATGTTCAAGAAAGTTTTGTGAAGATTTTTTTTTTTTATATATATCGCAAATTCATTTTTTGAGTCCTTCACCGACAGAAATGGATTCTCTGTCAGTTTGGGTGCCCCCGTCTCTCGCCTTGGCAGGACCCCTGCAGCCCACCTCCAGCCTCCCCCCTCCAAGGCCAGCCTCTCTGCATTCCCCTGCAGACCCTCTTCCTGTATTCTCCTGCCACTCTGGCACTCCACCTGGCAGGGGAGACCCCCACCCCCCCCCAGCCACTGCTCCCTTGGGGCAGCAAGCCAAGCCCCGTCTGCTCTCAGGGCCCACCAGCCCCCCTGTGTGCCTAGAGCTGGGGCCCGGCTCCCCCCTGAGTCTCCCTCCTCTCCACCCCACCCTGGAGCCTGGGAAAATCTCACTGTGTGGGGGGACCCGCTGCTGGCGGCTGGTCTCACTGCATTCCCCAGCAGGAGAGTGGGGGTGGGGCGGAAGAAGGCAGGCCCCCAAAAGTCCAAAGTTATGCCTGCTTCTGCCACTACTAGCGGTGCAACACGTGTAACCTCCCTGTGCCTCAGTTCTCTCGTCTGCGAAATGGAATCACAGAGCCTGTGCCTCATAGGTTGGCATTAGGGCTCCAGGAGATAATGCAGAACAGTCAGAAGAGCCCTGGGGCATAGTAAACTCTCATCACCTTTTCAAAAGCCTCCCACGAAATCTTCCGTTTCCAGCGGGTCTAGGCTTTGGAAACTCAGAGCCAGGAAGTAACTGGCTCATTGAATTGAGGACAAGATAGGAAAGTGCCAACGGGTAGCGAGAGCTGAGGGAAAAGAACTTCTGGTTAATGTTCCCAGGTGGCATCGCTCTGGAGTCTCCTACTGCGACCAGTCCTTGCCATGTTCGCCACAAGCGTGAGCTTCTTCAAGCATCCGAAGACCTCTATGAGGTCGGTACATCCCTCGATGCCTCCACTTTAAAGATGGGCCACCTAACTGCAGCCCAGACGGGTGTCGCACTCGGGCTAGGTGCAGAGCTAGTGAACGCCAGCCTTGGGATTCACACCCAGCCCTTGAACCGCCGGTTCCCGTTTTACAAGCAGGGAAGCTGAGGCTCCCCGAAGTGGGGCAACTTGCCCGAGATCACTCGGCTGGACACCGCGTCCATCACCCGTGCCTCTCTACTCGTCATCACAGCACATGGGTATTTGGGGGAAGACGCCAGCCATGAGGACTCGAATGCCCCGGGAGTCTCAGACAGCCATACACCTCTCTCTTATTGGTGGAAAAAGCAGCTTTGGAGGACTTCTGTCGTCGACCCCAAACTTCTTCAGGATTGTTCTGGGGCCAGCAGAGAGCAGAGGGCAGGGCCAGGACTGACAGCTGGGGAGGAAAGAGACTGGGTGGATGGCCACAGGAGGAAGTCACAGCTCCCTCTGAGGATTGCTTTCTCCCAGTCAGGGAGTCCGGAGAAATGGAGAGGGTAACGGGTAAGGGGGTCAGCTTCCCATCAGGGGAGGCGTGCGAGTCAGATTGCAGGAATACCCAACGGGGCAGCTGCCGAGGGGATCTGGGGATACTGCCTGGTAAAGGCAGGCCGCAGAAACTCCAACGAGTTTCCATAATCGGATGGCCTGGACTGAGTACGAAGCCAAACGTGTGCTGAAACGAAGCACCCACTTTGGATCCCAGAGGGCCCTCATTACTTCAAAATGCTCTGCTCACATTGTCTTGGGATGCCACGTGGGACTCTTCCTTGCCACTGCACTGCATGGCTTTCCGTGTCCAAACTTCAAGGTGGAGACCATGGCTGTTCCCAAGTCCCTACACCCCCTTCTTCCCAATAGTAAGGACCCTCAAAGAGCTATCTGAGGACACAGCTGCCCTGTCATCCCGGAGACTGCCTCCCCCAGGTTCCCTTGCAGTATTAGATTGCAGTGTAGATCTGAGGACGTTAGATTAAGTCCTGGCCAATGGGAGGCCGGCCAAAGACACGTGTGCCCCTTCTAGTGGCCCCCAGGATATAAATGGGCATTCCTCCCCTAGCCCTTTCCCTTCTTGGCTGGCTCAGGGAAGGTGAGCACGGGAGCAGTCCCCCTGAACTCAGAAATGGAGGTCTCAAGGGTTCCGGAGTCCCCTCCCAGACCTGGAATGTCGTAGTGGACCACAAAGCAAGAGAAGTAAACACCTCCACTCCCAGACCTTCCCACGTCTCCCATCTCACTCACTCTGACTCGTTTGCCACCAGGTTTGGGGGTCTCACTTCCACAGCAGCTAAGTCTGTATCACATGGTACTGAGGAGGTACACAGCGACCCTAGTGGACCACAAGCTTTAGAAGTCCTGGAAGGACCTCTCTTGCCATCTTCAGCTCAGGAACACACACAAAGAAGCCCCCAAAAGGTGTTTATGGAAAGAATAAAGGAGGGAGGAGAAAGAGATCTCTTCCCAGCCCCAGACCTACATATCCACATGCCTATCTGTCCTCTCCCCTTGAGGCAACTCTAATCTTTCATGTTCCAGACTGAACTACAAATCTGTTCATGCTTCATTCTTCCCCCATCTCAGGAAATGGCACCTCCAGCCACCTACAGGTCCAGGCAAGGATCCTAGGAGGTCACTTGTGACTCCTTCCTCTCTTCTCACCCTCCCCAAATTATCACCAAGTCTTACTGATTTTACTTCCCACATTTCTCCCCAAACCATGACTTCCCACAGGTCCCCTGCTGCAGGCCCTAGCCCCAGACCTGCTGTGGCTCCCGTTCCACTCACAGGAGAGCCCACCTGCTCTGGCTGTGTTACCCATCTGCTCCCCCTGGGGACTGTCAGGTCCCGGAGGGCCTTTCCGACATGTGGCACAGAGCCTGGCCCACAGTGGGGGGCCCCCATAAATGCTTGGAGGTGAATAATAGGAAAACAGGGCTGCCCTCCGATGAATCACTTAATGCACACATGGCTGGGGGACCCAGGGGAGCTGGCCCTCTTCTAGAGCAAGGCGGATGAGGCAGGCTGGCCCCCAGGGTGGGCACTGCCTTGTATAGAGCACACACTACAGAGCCGGGACTCAAACCCAGAATGAACACCTCAACTGGCGTGTGGACCACTCACCTTGCTGCCAACACCCCTGCCCTCCGGTTCTCGGTCCTGGCACTTCGTCCGAGAAATGGGAGGGCCCAGTAAACCCGCCTCCAAACCCAGTGCCCCCTGCAGCCCTCACTGTGGAGGGTGCCCAAGGATGTGGCGCTGGTGGGATCTAGGGGCCAGCAGATAAGTAAGGAAAGCCAGCTCTGGGGAGGGAGGCATCCCAGGGGGCAGTCTCGGGAATCTGGCAGCTGTACAAGCAGCAGGTGGGTATTCAAAGTGTGCCCACCCACATCAAACTTAAAGAGCCCCTGCACAGCATAGGAAGCCATCAACAAAAGGAAAGGCAAACCACTGAATGGAAGAAAGTATTTGCAAATCACATATCTGATAAGGAACTAATACCCAAAATACATAAAGGACCCCAAAAAATCCAACAGCAAAAAACCCAAAACCCAAAAACCAATCCAACTGAAAAATGGCCAGAGGATCTGAACAGACATTTTCCCAAGAAGACATACAGATGGCCAAGAATCACAGGAAAAGATGCTCAACATCACTCATCATCAGAGAAATGCAAATCACAACCACAAATGGGGTATCACCTCACACCTGTTAGAATGGCTAGCACCAAAAAGACAAGAGATAATAATAAGTGTTGGCAAGGATGCGGAGAAAGGGGAACCCTCATGCACTGTGGGTGGGAATGTAAATTGGTGCAGCCACTGTGGAAAAAAGTATGCAAGTTCTTCAAAAAACTAAAAGTTGGGGCACCTGGGTGGCTCAGTTGGTTAAGCCTCCTACTTCGGCTCAGGTCATGATCTCGAGGTCTGTGAGTTCAAGCCCTGCGTCAGGCTCTGTGCTGACAGCTCAGAGCCTGGAACCTGCTTCAGATTCTCTGTCTCCCTTTCTCTCTGCCCCTCCCCCGCTCATGCTCTGTTCCCCCCCCCTCTCAAAAATAAATAAACATTAAAAAAATTACAGAAAAAACACTAAAAACAGAACTACCATATGATCCAGCAATTCTACTTCTGGGTACTTATCGAAAGGAAATGAAAACATGAAGTTTTCATAAGTCAGAGAAAGATAAATATACAGTCTCTCTTATTTATGGAATCTAAAAAAAAAAATTAAAACCGAATTCATAGATACAGAGAGCAGAGTGCCAGCAACCAGAGGTGGGAAGCAGGTGTGGGCAAGATGGGTGAAGGGGGTCAAAAGGTACAAACATCTTGTTACAAAATAAATAAGTTGTGGGGATGTAATGTACAGCATGGCTACTACAGTTAACAATACTGCACTGCGTATTTGAAAGTTGCTAAAAAGAGTAAATCTTAAAAAGTTCTCACCACGAGAAGAACATTGTAAAAAAAGTAGGTGGTGATGGATGTCACCTAGACATGGTGGGTGGTGATCATGTCACACACATACATGTATCGAATCATGTTGTACTAAAGAACCTAATGTAACATGTCAATTATATCTCAGAAAAATACAAAAAGTGTGGCACCCAGGACTCCTTCCTCCCGGGAGCCTTACCCAGCCCCAGCCCCTTCTCCCCACCCTCTCCGGCTCTGTGCCCATCCCCAGCCTCGCAATTATGGCAGCCTTTGGGTTAGCATCACCATAATGAAAGCACAGGGAGTTTTGAGACTATGTAACAGGTGATGGTCAGGATGTGGCCTCACCCTGTAGGATTCCAGGGTCCCAGGTGTTCCCTCATCCTACTCTGACAATCCAGGCATGGGACCAGGTGGCCCTGCCCAGGATGCTGGATCTGAAGCTCATCTTGAGAGGCCAAGATGTATGGATTCATTCCGGGAACTTCAGGAGTTCCCTGGGGTCCTGGCGGGGCTGCGTTCCCGGTCCCAGCATGGTTCTCCAGGCCTCCTGTCCACTCTGTGAAGCCCCCAAAAGCTTTCTGCGTTCATTAGGATTGTGTTCAGCTGCATATAACAAGCTTGACCAAACAGTGTTTTGGTTTTTCGGGAGGGCGGCAGGCTGGGGCTGGGCAGCTGCTAGGGGCAGTCATCAAGGACTCAAGCTCCTTCCAGCGCCTGGCCCACTGTCCTTAGCGTGTGGTGTCCATCCTCACGCAGGAAGGAAGAAGATGGGAGGGTGAGGGAAAAGGCCTGTGCTGGCATTTTTAGGAAAGCAATAGCCTTTTAAGAACCCACCAAGTGGACTCCCATTTATATCCCATCGAGCAGCATGGGGTCCCACGGCCACCTGCAGCAGGAAGCAGGTCTGGGTAAAAGAGCCCAAAGGCCATATGGTCCCCCTGAACCAAACTGGGGGTCTGTTAGCAGGGAGGGAGGAGGGGAAAGGTATGGGGCAGACGGTTAACAGCACCTAATTAACACAACTTCCAAAACATTTCTCTTCTGCCCAACCAGGGCAGCTTCTGGGCAATTGTAACTAAGGTCCACAATTGATGTATGGGGGCACCGAATCCAGTCTGAGGATGCCAGGAATCCCTCCCCAGGGAAGTGACGTTTGAGCTAAGGCCTGAAGGATAATGGATAACTCAACAAAACAGGGCGGGAGATTTTCAGGCAGAAGGAATAGGATGAAGGTCCTGAGGAAGAAGACAGAAGGGGATATTTGAGGAAAAGAAAAGTGTGACCCAAGAACAGAGGGCAAGGGGCAGGGGAGGGGAGAAAGGGTCAGAATGACAGGAGAGGGCTGGCATGTAAGCCCCGTGGGCTGCGGAAGGCTCTGTGACTGCCCGATGAGCAATGACACCATCCCAGAGTTTTCTGCAAGAGAGGAACATGACTTTTACAGATCAGCCCGTTGCAAGGGGGCCAAGAATGGTGTGCGTGTATTAGTCAGGATAAGTTAACCCTGTAACAAAGAGCCCACAGTCACAGTGGATTCAACCACTGAGGTTTACTTCTCACTCATGCCACCTTCCAATGCACAGTGCTCAGGGCTCAGCTCCATGCAACCGTCCAGGGACCCAGGTCTCTTCTGTTTTGTGCACGTCCACTTCCAACGTGGCCACCAAGGTCACCTTGGCATCACCCATGAAAACAGAGGCCATGTGGAAGATAATGCAGGCTTTGGGCGGCCAGGCCTGGACACTCCTCTGCCCACATTCTTTTGGCCATAATTCAGTTACTTGACCAGCTAACTGCAAGGGAATGTGGCCTTGTGGAGTGCCCAGGAAGACAGGAAGGGACACCTGGCAAGGATGTTTTTGTGCACCTAGTATAGTCTGCCATAGTCGGCCATAGTCTGTCCCTTTGGCCGACACATATCATGAATGTCTTCCCTTCTACACGTAGAAAATACTTTCTCCCCAAGGAGACACCCCAAGGTCCCATCCGGTCACTACATGGTCTGATGGCCCATGAACTAGAAAGCAAGCATATTTGTTGCCCTCTGACATGCACACAGCGTGTGATGACCAGAAGTAAGGCAACCCCAGTGAAAACTCCCATTCAGGAGGGAGAAGAATAGAAGATACCAGAAGCAAGTGGTCCTCTGCCTAGTGTAAGGCAGGGATTGCTAAGGATGTCCCCTAACTCGATGCTGGCTATGCTTTCTTAGGGAACTCCTCGTCCATCTTCCTCCATGTCCCCTGGCTCCAGCCTTTAGGGGGTAAAGTAGGGTGCCCCTTGGCCACTGAGGAGTTTCCAGAGGTTGTTTCCTGTTTGTGGAGAGCTGGGGGCCCAAAGGATACTTTAAGCTTCAATCAAAGACTCTTTTTAGTCCAGGATCACTGTTTCTTTAGCAATGCAACTCCCTCCAAACCTAGGTTTCTGATCTATTTCTTCCAGTCAATTCCAAGGGCCAATAATCATGTCCAGAGCTCTTTCCTAAGACTTAATTGTCCAGTCAGAGCCACACAATTTGTTTTCTCCCCACTTACTACTTCCCTGCCTCTTCCTCCCCACTGAATCATGACAACCTTGAGGCTATAGTAACTGAAGAGAAATGTCACATCCAGGGCGCCTGGGTGGCTCAGTCGGTTGAGCGTCTGACTTCAACTCAGGTCATGATCTCGCGGTTCGTGGGTTCGAGCCCCGCGTCGGGCTCTGTGCTGACAGCTCGAAGCCTGGAGCCTGCTTCGGATTCTGTGTCTCCCTCTCTCTCTGCCCCTCCCCCACTCATGCTCTGTCTCTCACTCTCTCTCAAAAATAAATAAACATTTAAAAAAATTAAAAAAAAAAAAAAAAAGAAAGCAATGTCACATCCTTCACCTGGTCTTCAGTCTTCATAGCAGCCTAGGGTTTTTCTCAATCTCATCTCCTACTGGTTCAGATTCAGACTTGGTTGCTTTTCCAAGCCTGAAAAAGAAATCCCTCTCTATCCCTATTGTTTCTGCTTCAAACCAGCTGCCCCCCCCCCCTCTCTCTCCTGTGATACCTCACAATGCAGTCGGTAGGGGCCAAGACATGCAAATCCGAATGCATTGCCTCTTTGCAACGACTTCCCCTGGATCTATGGCTCAGCACCCACGTGCTCTGTCTCCCAAGCAGCCCTGCCAGTATTTTGCCCCTTTCCACCACATTTCAAAGACTCTTCCTATCAGTTTCCACACGGTCACTCAACAGCTAAGCCAATGGCCACATATTTAGGTCCTTATGATAACACTGCATTTCAAATGACCAGTTTCTGTAGCAGTAAGGGAAAGCTGAGAGTGGCAACAAACAGCCCCGCAGTCTCTGCGGTTCATCACCGCGTAGGTCTATTTCTCACTGTTGTCATCGCTCAAGGAGGTTTGGCCAAGGAGCTCAGCTCCACGTAGTCACTTGGGGGCCCAGGGTCCTTCCATCTTGTGGCCTGGGGACTGTGTGGCATCTGTGTGGCCTGGAGACTTCCCCGGCATTGTCCAGCCAGCCAGCGGAGACGAACTGTGTGGAGGAGGAGGACAGACCTGGAAGGGGCACGCGTCACCTATGCCCACAGCCCAGTGGCCGGAACACAACCACAAGCCGGCCTAAGAGATGTGTTTGTCGGTGTGCACAAGAAGAATGGGAGGATGCTGGATTTCAGATTTGGAGGGTAGAGGGTGCCCACAGACACCTCCCTCTGCGTTCCCTTGGCCTGGATGCCTATATTCACCCTGGGACACACCTGCACATCCTTCACGGTTCTCCTCCATGCCACCATTGTGACACTTCCCTCCCCCGGGCAGAAATGGCAAATCCCTGCCTGCACCCGCCCTCTAGTCTACATAGGCCTCTGCCTGACATTCCTTGCTAAGGATGCCAGTTGTTTCCCGAATTGTTTCCCAGAGCTCCCATCGTCTCCCTGTGCCCAGCAAGGTACCGCACAGAGCCTGGCATGGGAGATGCACCGGTCAGCATCTGTCAAAGAAACGAACGTCAACAGGGATTCTAGCTCCCCGAAGCAGGTGGTTCCCTTGGTTTATACTTCTTGCCAGCTGGAAGGTGTATTGGATATCCCTTGTCCCCTGCCTGGCATGCCCTGGGCCACATTCTCACTCCAGCTGTGGCCAGGACAACCAGTTCTGCATTGGTATAACCCAAGCACCTCACATGCTGCCCACAGTGATCTCCCCTGGACTTTCCTGAAGCTATCATGTGTGACATGACGAAGGCTGGAGCCACGCTGAAATGCAAGCAGGCCTGGGTGCAGGGCGTGCCCTCCACTCCATTGGAAGCTTAGCCAGTGAGCCATGGAAGCCCCTCTTCCACCCCTCGGGGGACGATCCTGGGGTGCTCTACAGAATCCTCAGTGGGTCCCCAGGGAAATCGGACCCAGTCACCCACAGCAGCTATTGGCTCAATAATGCCCCCGTGGACTGGCCTCCCTCTTCTCTGCCTCACCCCAGTCTTCCATTCCTAGTCCCTGGGATCATGCCCCAAAATAAACCACCAGGTTCCAAACCCTTGCCTCAGGCTCTGCTTTTGGGGAGAACTCAGGCTAAGAGGTCAAGTGACTTTGCCTGGACAGGAAGACCCATCAGCCCCTAGAAATTGGCCAGCACAGGGAGAACCCCACATTTGAGTCGTGTGCTACTAATGGAAGGGACGGTCATTCCCTAGGCACCCCTGACCCAGTCCAATCCAGCTGGCACGAGCTTTGTTGGCTCCAAATGTCTTTTGCAGGCTCATCTCCCTGCTTTGGGGATTGAGACATATGACCATCACATGGTAGAGGATGACCAAACCCTCAGCTTGGCATTCAAGACTCCCAGAGTCAGGCTTTCATCCATCTACCCTCTTACTTCATCATTCCCTGCTCATTGTGTCCCCTAACAATCTCCACTGTTTGGGGGTGAGTTCTGTTCCTCTGAAATTCATATGTTGATGCCCTAACTCCCGGTACCTCAGAATGTGACTGTCTTTGGAGATACAGTATTTAAAGAGGTAATGAAGTTAAAATGAGGTCATATAGGTGGGTCCTACCCTAACACAACCTGACCGTGTCCTTATCAGGAAAGGAGATTAGGACACAGACACAGACACAGACAGAAGCGAGACCAGGTGAAGACACCCACAAAAGATGGTTGCCTACACACCAAGGAGAGAGGCCTCAGAGAAGACCAACCCAGTTGACATCCTGAGCTCAGACTTCCAGCCTCTGGCATTGAGAGATAATAAATCTCTGTCGTTGACGCGGCCGGGCCTGAGGAACTTTGCTATGAGAGCTCTAGCCCACACACCCACCTCCATAGCTTTGTCCCCGTCCCAGAAGGCCCTCAGGTGCCTCCTGAGCTCCCCGGACCCTACCCTTCTTCTGGAGCTCACACCCCACCACCTCTGGTTGGACCTCTTACCTGGTGTGGAGCAAGTGATTCCCCCTTTCTGTACCTGCAGAATCGCATAACCACACTGGAGAATGTAAGGTAACATATATCAGGCGGAGTGTTTTCAGAAACAAAGACTCCGTCGCAGCAGCTCTGCTCCGAGAATGTTCTGGCTGACCCTGAGCATGACTCTAACTTCCCTGGCTCCCTGCTCCCCATTCAACCCAGCCCTGTGTCTGGGCCTCACACCCACCTGCTGCTCCTGGCCTGGGAAAGCCTGAGCAGGACACACACTCAGCCAGTGGGGCCCCGAGCCTCTCCTGCTCGGGCTCCAAGGCCTCAGCCCCCTCTGTCAACTTTCAGCACGATTTTGACGCCTTTTGATTCTGTCAAGTCGGGTTCTGGAGACAACGCATTCAGTGTGTCAGGCCCTGTTTAGGGAGAACCCAGAAAAATTACTGGATATGCAGATGGCATGCAAACGACCTGTTTCAAAACCCAGAAAAATTACTGAATATGCAGATGGCATGCAAATGACCTTCTTCAAAGCAGAGAGTGTTCCCTTTGGCATCCTTACAGGGCCTGCTTCAGTGAGTCGATAAAAATGCCCTTGAGGGGCACAGCAACGGTTGGCATGGAAACAGGGCTTCTAGGGTGCTTGAGGAGACGTCAAAGCAGCCCTGGAATCAACTATGTCAAACATCCCTTCCCTGCTGTCTTGTTCACACTCGAAATTGGCACTTCAGCTGGAGAGAGCATTATCTTGGCCACTGGAGATAAGCTTCGGATTGTGAGCTCCCAGTAGGGATTCAAGAGATTTGCCTCTGAATGGATTTCTGTTCCCCCAAAATGCATTTTCATTTTCGAGTTACACAGCCCTGAGTTTGAATCTTGGCTGCCAAGTGCCCACCTGCAGGACTTCAGCCAGGCTCCCAAATGCCCTGGAGACTCCACGTCCTCGTCTATGAAATGGCCGCGTGTAGGGGGAGCTGGCCTGAGGATCCCCTGTGCAGGAGGGGTCAGTACCACCCGACCCGGCACTGGCTAGAAGCTGCCGAGGCCAGGGACCTGGCCTGGGGCAGGGTGGGGGTCTGCCTCTGTGGGCCCAGAACCAGACCCAGTGCACACAGTAAACGCTCAGCAAACACTGCGCCCTCCTTCCTTCCTTCCTTCCCCTGTCATCTGTACATCTCATGGCTATTTTATTCGTGTTCCGGGTGAAATAAAACAAGTTAAAGCAGAGCATGAAATCTGAGGAGGATTCCACCTTAAGGGGGAAAAAAAAAATCCACCCTCTGCAATAACAAATAGTTGGAGCTGGTGCATCACTTGGGTGAAATTGTTACCCCTCGAGACAAGTCCAAACTTTTCAGCATTATGAAAACTCCGAGGATCGCTTTGCTACCGAAAATTTATGGCCCCCAAATCATTCCTAAAAGACAGCGCACATTCCCAACCGAGGGTTTCCCTCTGGTACAAACAGCTCCTCTCTCCACGCGGCTGCATGCAGGGTGCACGTCCCGCATTTCTGCCTGAAGTGTCTGCTCTGTGGGGCCCGGGTGAGGCCCAGCACATAGTACACGCTCAACAAACATTCCGTCTTTGTGCATTTCTGCCTAGTTACAGCGCCAAAAGACAGCTGGGGAGGGTCCCCTTCCCCTGCCACCCCAGCCAGCCCCGCAAACAGAATCACAGTTCAAGGCACATGCTCACTCAGTAGGCGGTGAGTCAAGTGCCCTCACACCCCTCCTCCTCTACAAAATGCTTTCACCCTTGAAGATGAGAAACTAGAACATGCCTGCACCGAAAGGAAACTTTTAAACCTCTAGGTGATGGTTCACCCGTGAGGTTTATGGATGGGGAAAACCGAGGCTCAAAGAAGCGCATGGAAAATTCTGCCAGGGCCACACAGGAGTGGAGCTGGGATCTGGACCCCTGGTCACTTTGAACCCAAAGGCCTGGCTCATTCATTTCTCCCCAACAGATCCCTTAGGAAGTGCTTGACATCCAGGGTTGGCCAGCAGGGATTTGAGTTAAGAGACCCACACCCAACTGGCAATGCACGGCTCTCCCCATGGGCACCCCGATAATATCTCTGAGAAGAATATTGCCATCAACCCCCAAAAGTTGGGGCATTAGGGAAAGCACATGGTCTTGCATCACAACTGACTTCAAAGAAAGACAGGTGTCCCCTGCTCAAGAACGTCCATGGCTCCCCATTGCCACAGTCTGGTCTGGGCGCCTCAGGCCACATCCTTGGCCCCCTGCCAGCCCCTCCCCCATCACGACCAGAGGCCCTCCCTGACAACCTGCAGTCTGACCAGGCACCTCTTTCATTCACATACTTCCTTCCCCCTTCCCCTCATCTTTAGAAACTCCTGTCCAGACCCTCCTCAACTTCCTGGCCTCCCAGGAGGCCCTCTTGGGGGGACCAGGCCCTCCCACTTTTGGTCCCCTAACTTCCCTGCTACTCACCGAGCATGCCTGCCAGGTGCTTCCCCACACGAACACCCCCACGCCCCCACCACCTCTCCGTTTTGAGGCTTTGAGGGATGAGCAGCCCACAGACGTGCTGTCCTGAGAGGTTAAGTAACTTTTCCAAGCCCACACAGCTGGAAAGTGCCAGAACAAGGGCTTGGCCCCAGGTCTCTCTGGCTTCACAGATCGCAGCTCAAGCTGTTCCCCAGGGCCCACTGCCTCCTTATGACATAGTTTCCTGCGCTTTAGCTCCTCTCCATGCCTGTACTTTGAGGGTGAGGCCCTGCGACTCTCCTACCGTCTCCACCAAGCTCAGCTCTAGTCAGCTCTAGTCAGCTGTGACATCCCCTAAGCACAGACGAAATGCTGACAATGGCTGAGCTGAGCCCTCTCCGGGTACCACATGCTTGAGTCCACTCTGAGACTCGGAAAGGTTACGTGACTTGCCCAAGGTCACACGGCAGTTAGGAAATGGGGCAGGAACTCCAAAGCGGATCAATTCAGGCAAGTTAAGGGTCTCAAACTCCGGTGCTTCTGGGGGCCAGACAGAGCACATCAATAAGGGGGCCGGCAGGAAGGGGTGTGGGGGCTGGGGAACACGTCCTCCGCCCCACGGGGACCCTCTCCCAGCTCCAGATGGTGCTGGTTAGCCGCGAGAAACACTGGCATGATAAAGTTTTTGATTCTCTTCAGGAAGGTGGAAATCAAGATTTTTATGGGAAACATGGTTTTTTGGGTTCTTTTAATGTTTACTTATTTTAGAGAGAGAGAGACAGACAGTGTGTGCACAGCGGGGGAGGGGCAGAGAGGGAGAGAGGGTCCCAAGCAGGCTCCACACTGTCCCCGCAGAGCCCCATGCGGGGCTTGATCCCACAAATCGTGGGATCACGGCCTGAGCCCAAGTTAAGAGTCGGGCGCTCAACCAATGGAGCCGCCCAGGTGCCCCAGGAAACACAGTTTCATTTTTTTTTAATTTTTTTTATTTTATTTTTTTTTTCAACGTTTATTTATTTTTGGGACAGAGAGAGACAGAGCATGAACGGGCGAGGGGCAGAGAGAGAGGGAGACACAGAATCGGAAACAGGCTCCAGGCTCTGAGCCATCAGCCCAGAGCCTGACGCGGGGCTCGAACTCCCGGACCGCGAGATCGTGACCTGGCTGAAGTCGGACGCTTAACCGACTGCACCACCCAGGCGCCCCGGAAACACAGTTTTAAACGTAGACTGACACCGGCTCTGGATGCTTTGTGTCACTCAGGGAACAACAAAGAAAAACACCTCCCAGGTCTGCCCCAAGCACGAAAGCCGCTGTTAACGGAACTGGAGATTCTTTTCACGTAAGACTGCGCGCGCACTAGCGTGCAGCCCTTTTACAGACGAGGACTGAGCCCCAGAGATGTCGGTGACAACCTGCCGTCACACAGGTGGCCACGGCAGAGCCTGTCAGCCCGTCCCTTGGCCAAAAAATGAAAGACTCAACAAATGCTGCCTGACTCGACTGCAGGTGCACCAGCCACGGGGCGGCTCTGGAGAGAGGCCAGGGACCAGGGCACAGGCCTCTCTGTGGGCTCAGCAGGCGGACCTAAGGTCTCTGGGCCTCAATTCAGCCACGTGCAAAATGGGGGAAATAACATTGCCTGTTCCTGCTTCTGTCTTCGTGAAGATGGTAAAAGGAGTGATGGGCTGAACGGATGAGAAGGGACATGTTCCCTCTCTGTGTCGAACAGAGCTTTACAGGGCTGCAAAGCTGGAACAGAGCCTGGGTATCACAGCCCCCGGCATTTAAAACAAGTACAGGGAGCCCCTGGGTGGCGCAGTCGGTTAAGCGTCCGACTTCAGCCAGGTCACGATCTCGCGGTCCGTGAGTTCGAGCCCCGCGTCGGGCTCTGGGCTGATGGCTCAGAGCCTGGGGCCTGTTTCCGATTCTGTGTCTCCCTCTCTCTCTGCCCCTCCCCCGTTCATGCTCTGTCTCTCTCTGTCCCAAAAATAAATAAACATTGAAAAAAAAATTTTTTTTAAACAAGTACAGGACTCCATCTCTGAGGCCCAGGGGCAGGCACCACATTGTACGGACCAGGAGGCCGAGGCGTGGCAAAGTTCGGTGAGTGGCTGGCAGACTGGAGACCCGGAGCCCCTGGGACAGGCCCCGGGGCTCAGCGAGCTGTCACTATTGCCCGGGCCCCACTCGCTGCTCCCTTTGAAGTTCAAAGAATGGGCCTCGCCCCTTCCAAGCAGGCAATAAATCAGGCAAGAGAAAGGAAACTGTCCACCTGGGCTGAGTTATGGTGGCCATGGCGAGACAGCCCTCACCCTCTGGGACTGTGGGCCCCAACCGTACCTGCTTCTCTGGCCCCCCTCCAGCCCCTTACCTGCCGGACCAGCCCCTTCGTTACCCCCGAGCCCATCAGCCAGCCCAGCTCCTCCATTCCCAGTTCCCCAGCAACCAGAATCTGTGGCTTGAGGTCCCTCTACACCTTCTCTGTTAAGGAGTGGATGAGCCCATGCTTGCACACCTCCTATGATGGGAAGCTCACTCCCATGCCCAGCCGGCTTTGGCTTAGACAAAGCACTTCTTCCCACAGGATTTCGGATTGGCTTCCCAGTGTCCCTCCTACCTTCACTCCTGTGGGCTGGCCCACACTCTGGGTTACAGGCCTCCCCCCCCCCCCAACCCCAAGACAGCCCTGCAGAGGTAGGGAGGGCCACACAGCCTCCTCAGGTGGCTCTCATTTTCTCAGAGGTACCTGGGATGGTCACAAGGGACCTCTGGGTTTGCAGGTCTGAACTCAGGGATGAGGGTGCATTTGTAGGGGTGATTTGTACTCAGGGCTGTGGACTTGTGGGTAGATGAGGGGGTCAGGCACAGAGAAGTGTGCGTGTTGGAGGGGCATAAAGGAGTGTGTGGTGTGTGATCCTAGGGTGGCCATCAGCACCCAAGAACACGGACCTGAGAGCATGTCTGTCCAGCAGTGTTTGTGCACGCACATGGGCGTGGGTCAGAGGGTGGGCGCGTGTGAGTGCGTGGCTGGGTGGGGGGTGCACTGGGGCCGGCGATTCAAGGGAACGAAGCACAGGTGGGGGAGGCTGTGGGGCTCCAGGGTGTGTGTGAGAGTGTGAGTGAGAGAACGTGTGTGAGAGAGTGTGAGAGAATATGTGTGCGTGTGATTGGATCAGGGTACGAGAGAGTGTGCGTGTGAGCGTGTCAGTGTGAGTGAGTGTGTGTTTGTGAGACGGGGTGTGAGAGAATGCGTGTGAGTGAGCAAGCATGTCTGGGGAGGTGTGGCGTTAAGAGCGTGTGACCGTGTGTGTGGAGTAGAGAGAGGCTGGGGGTGTCTGAGGGGGCGGGCAGGCTGTGTCCCCCAGCCCCGGGGGGACAGCCCGGGGCAGGGTGACATCACTGGGCAGGAATAGCACTTGAGCTCATCTCCTGGATGTGGATCCGAGAAGAAGGTCGCTCAGGAGAAGCCAAGTGTGGGCAGCAGGTTGGGGGGCAGGGGGGATGCGGCCTCTGCAGAGCGCGCCTCTGCCCAGGGACCACCAGGGTCTGGAGGGCAGAGGCAAGGGGCCTGGCTCCTGACTCCCCGGGGTCGCGGGGCTCTTGGATCAGCGGTGGGGGTGGCACTGAGACCGGCGGTCATGGCTCAGACTCAGGCCCACCGCCTGATCCAGAACAAGCCAATGCACCGGTCCCCCCTCTGAAGTGGGGGACTCACCCCCTCCTCCGAGGCTGCCAGGAGGGCAGCCCAGTCTGCCCGGCAGCTCCAGTCTGGCACTCTGTCCCTGTGGGGGCTGAACATGGCCAGCCGGTCTGGGGGACGGTGGGCCCGAGGCCTTCTCCCTTTGGGACCCTTGGGGCGAGTCAACCAGGGATGCAGTCGACACCCGGAAGCCATACTGACCTGCCCACCTTCTCTCGCCCCATATTCGACCACCAGCAAGGCCTGTTGGTTCTCTCTCCTCCGTCTCTCTTGGGTCCATCCTCCCAGCTCTCTGTCGCCATGGCAACCCCCGGGCTTCCCACCACCATTATCTCCTGACTGGACCAACACAGCGGCCTCCTCCTAGCCTCCTGTCCCTGTCTTGCCCATTGACATAACCCAATAGGCACCTGCACATGCACATCCCCCCCGGGCCTTCTACAAGCCATACTCACACACATCACTTGCCAAGCCAGGTCCCCTCTGGCCTGGCTCAGGCCAGGTTTCTGTACCTGTCCTCAACCAGCCCCAAGGGTCAGGGAATATGACTGTGTATGCTATTTGGCCCCAGCCCGCAGGGGCCCAGCCCCTGGAGCCGGGGAGGAGTCAGCATCCCAGAAGCACAAGAGCCATTAGAAGAGACAATGCGTGCTGAAGGACATAGCCCCTGTCCTCCCTGCCTTCCAGATTTCCGCTGGAAGTTTCCTCAATAAACCACAGGCACTGAACCCCTGCCTCAGGCTCTGCCTCTGGGAAGCAGCCTAAGCTGTGAGGGTGGCAGTGGGAAGACTGGGTGGAGACAAGGCAAAGGGACCCTCTGGCCACAGACAACAGAGTTCTGAATGCATCTGAAGGCAAGAGGAAGGAGACCGGGGTGTGCAGAGAGGGAAGCTGCTGGGGAGAGGGCTTCCCGATGGAGCTATGTGCTTCACTCCCCGTGGTAAGTGTCAGAAGGCACCAAACGACATTCAGCATCAACTTGGAGAAAAATCTCGCCTAAGAAAGAGCAGAGCCAGCCAGTCAGCAAAACTAACCAAGGGCCTGCTACGTCCAGGCCCTCCTCTGGGGTGTGGGGAGGGCAGACACACACAGACGAGAGAAGGCACAGTTCCTTCAGCCTCACTTGCCTTGTTTTCCTTCCTTCCTTTCCTCCTTCCTTCTGTCCGTCCTTTCTCTCCAGATCACTTCTCAGTCTCTACAGCCTTGCAGATCCTGTGTACAACAGATTTAACAGAACAACTAGACATTCTTGGAACCCTAAGAGAGAATAGAAGGCAAAGAGCTCTGGAAAAGCCCAGAAGAGGGAGGTATTGAGTCAGAATGCAAGTCTGGGAAGGCTCTGGGGAGTGGACCTCAAAGCCAAGTCCTGAGAGAGAGGGATGACAGGTGGAGGGGGATCTGGGTGTGGACAGGAGGAAGGGGTTAATTTTTGGCAGGCAGCATCCAGACTCTCTCCTAATACCCCGAGAGGTCCTCAAGAACCTCTCCTTTCCTACTCCTGGGAGCCTCTTGGCAGAAGGGGATGCCCATCTCCAACCACAGAAGTCTAAGGCACCAGCTTCTCCTCTCCCTGCCCTAGGGTAACCCCAGATGAGCATAGATCTGAGCTGGGCTAGCCAGATGCTGCAGCCAGGACTCGGGGTCTTGAGAGGCACCCACGAGCTGAGGAAGGCGATGGAAAGGAGAGGCTGGGAGGCAAGCAGCCAAGCAGGTGAGCACATGGTCTCTGATGAGTCTCCAGAGAACCCTCCAGATCACCTCTCCCCCTTTTCAAAAAACACAATTTCAAGATTTGGTCCTTGTGAGGCCCACTCGTTTTTGTTTTGTTTTTGTCCCTTACTCTGTAGACATATATCTGTAGACTATAAACAGTATTGTGACTGTGGGTATTAACTGCGAGTATCCTTTTTGTAGCTTGCCTCTCTGGCTCCACATTGTATTTTTTGAGATTTATCCATGTCATTTGTAGCTCAAGTTCATTCATTTCAACGGCTATATGACTATTCCAAAATGTGAAGACCTCACAACTGCCCCCAGTGGAGTCATTGACTCGAGCGCAATAACACAAACTTATGCTTTAAGTGACTGAGTTCTGCGTTGTTTTGTTATGCAGCAGTAGCTAACTGACACAGGCGTAGGGGTCTTCAGGATTTTGCTACTACAGGCGGTATAGCAGAAACCAACCTTGTGTCTCTTGGTGCCACGAATACAAGCAATTCTGAGAATTTCCCTCAGAGGTGGTATTGCTGTAGAGCAGTTTATGCGCTACCAGCCCGCCTGGATATTCTGGCTCACTTTCCAGTTAGGTCCTCCTGACTCTAATGGGTCTGTAAATTCCCCCAGAGTTGAGCCCGGCCTAGATAAGAACCACCGCGCTGACCACCGGCTTGTAAGCAATGATAAATGGGTGTTGTTTTACGTTGCTTCTGGGGTGGTTTGTTACATGGCAATCACTGACACAGACAGCTGTCTCAATGTAGCCATCAGCTGAAAGCATCCATCCAGCTCTTTAGATACTAACCCTTTATGATGACAGAGGGAACACGGAATAACAAAGAACCACACCTGGGCAGGTTAGTTAGAGCATTCTCATGCAAAAAAATAGTGACAACCAGAGTCCTTCAAATAAAGTCACTCAACTGGGGCTCAGAATAACTTACATGTGGTCCCAGCTCTCCTACTGGATTATCATGAGAAGTAGGGCAGGTCCCTTTCCATCTCGGAGTCTCAGTATTCCTGTCTGTAAAATAGGATGCCAACCCCTAATTCACAGGCATAGTGTGAGGATTACATGAAATAATGGGATTGGGTAGGGTTGGATTTCAGTTCCTCTGCCCCTGGTGGATTGAGTGGCATACAGCAAGCCCCTGGATCCCTTTCTGGATCTCTTCATCTGTAGTTTGGGAGTAATCATCACTACTTCAGGAGATTTGTGGAGCAAATGACCGAATGAACGTCAGATCTTCACATCAGAAAGGTTGCTTTTGGTGGCAAGTAACAGAAAAACAAATTTTAACAAGTCTAAACTGAAAGTGGGATTTATTACATTTATTAAATCACCTAACAGAAAATTCCAAGGGTGGATGACTTCAGGCAGGGCTCAATCAAGGCTCCAGCTTTGTTTCGCTGTGACCCTTTCTTCTCTACATTCCTTTGGATGTTGATTTGGTCCTTAGGGTGACCTGTCCCCATGCACTGGTTAGCTTAGGTACTAATGGATCCATCACTATGATAAACAGGGTGGGATTGTCCCAACTGGCTTGGGCCAATCCGTGTCCATGCTAGAGCTAAAGTGGAGACAGTCACCTCCAAAATCTCATGACCACTGCTTATGAGGAGGGGAGAGAATAAATGCTGGGATTTCCATAATTAGGACTCTGGCAAGTGCCGGTCCCATGCTAGACACATTGCATAAGGTGACACCACCCCTATCGTGATCATGTCCCTGTCTGGGCCTTAGTTTCTCTGCCGTAATACAAGGGACTGCCTGGATGGTGTCTATAGACCTCCACCCTCCACCCCACCCCCTCCAGACTCGCAGAGCCTAGGCTTTGATAGACCACTTTGAGGCTTAGGTGGGAGGCTAGAGCTCACCACCTGCCATTCATGGGGTGGAGTGGACTCCACGGGCAAATGCCTCTGAGCAGAACAAATTGCTAGGGCATTGTTTCTCTTTCTCAGGGTGAATGATTTCCAGGGGCTTACTGAGGTGGGTGAATGATTTCCTTGCCCTGCCAAGCCCTTTCCAAGACTATAATTGCATTTCTAG
This sequence comes from Herpailurus yagouaroundi, assembly GCF_014898765.1. Lineage (NCBI taxonomy): Eukaryota > Metazoa > Chordata > Mammalia > Carnivora > Felidae > Herpailurus > Herpailurus yagouaroundi. Next base: position 515,772 of record NW_024412414.1, on the reverse strand, counting down.
TGACAAATTCTCGACTGGAGCCCCCCAGCAAGGGCCAGGCTGTGGCAAACTCCAGTTTCCACATCTGAGGCCGAAGTCCCGATCTTGCATCTAGCACTGTATCATCTCATAACCACGTCGCTGCCAGCCACACGTGGCCATTTAAATGGAAAATTCAGTCCTCAGTCACACTAGCCGTATTTCAAGCGCTCAGTGGCCATATGGCTAATGGGTACCTTTGGACAGCGCAGACATGACATTTCTATCATTGCAGAAAGTTCTACTGGCCAGCCTACCTCCAGCAGAAATTTAATGGGAGACCTCAAGCCAGTCCCTTCACCCCTCTCTCAATGTCCTTTCTGGCTCCGAGCCTCAGTTTCCTCCTCTGTCAAATGGGGGTGATAAGGCTAGCCTTAGAGGGACAAATTCATAAGAGCTGGGGAATGCTGAGCCAAGGGCCAATAGTCACTGGAACATGGTCTAGAGTTCAGGCTCCTGCCACCCCAGATGTGTGGCAGAGTAAATGTAATATTTGAGCAGACATCACACAGTAGATTCGGTTGGGTGTTCACACATTAGTCATTTGTTCTTTCTGCTTATTTATAGGACCCTCATTTTTCACTAGGGCTAAAACGCACAGTCTGGGGGAACGAAGGATGAGTGGACCAGCTAATCATGGCACTCTCACGATCATTTGCCTGTCACTGGTCAAGGGCTGACATCAGCAGAGGTGTGCTGGAGGCTTCTGAGAAAATGTCTCCTATCTGATAAGAGACACACACACGAGAAGAAAGTCACATTGGACCTTGCTCTCACCTCCCACTTCAACTCTATGGTGGCTGGCACTTCAGCAGCCATTTTGGAACCATGAGACACAACCCTGAAGGAAAGGTGAACAACGCTGAGGCAGCTACGTGGGAGAACTGGGTCCCTGATGTGTCTGTTGAACCCCTGAACCCACACTGACCCCCCCCCTCACCTCCAGACTTCATGTAAGGCAAAAATAAATGTCCGTGATGGATGGACTTCTCACAGCCAAAAGCACCCTAAAGTGGTTCTCATGCAGGGGCGAGTCAGGTTGGCAAGATGCACAGGTCCATTCCCAGCAGAGAGAACAGTATGTGTGAGGGTGCAGAGGTGCAGAAGGAGTGCCGCATCCCTGGAAGTGTGAGAATAGCCTGTGGCTGAGGGCGTAGCTGCTGCCAGAGCTGGGCAAGTCTGCGCGGTTGCGGGCTGGTGGGGCAGGGGGACAGTGGAGCGTTTTAAGGACCAGCTCTGAGTTACAGGGTGAACTGTGGGTGGGGGCGGGGTGATGGGGGAGCGTGGCGGCGGGGGCAGGGGGCGCGGGGGAGAAGCCAGGGAGGAGGTGAGAGGGAGGATGGGGAGGAGGTGAGAGGTTTGGGAGGGTGGGGAGGGAGGAGCAAGCAGGTGTTGATGGCTGAGGGACTGAGGCAAGGTGCAGAGGAGGAGCTGAGAATGCCTCGGGAGGGAGAGAACTGAGAACAGGGCCCTGGGGATGAGGACGCCTGAGAGAGGGAGGAAACTGAGAGGAGACAGAGAAAGAGGTCTGAGAAAAGACCAGAGATAAGTGCAGAAAAGGTTTCCAGCAGGAGGGGTGAAGATACGCAGCCTCCCTCGTTCCACAGCAGATGGGAGGCTGACCAAACTAAGCTGGGCCATGCTCCTCCTGCTCCACACCCTCCCGTGGCTCCCATCTTCCCGAGGTAAGAAAGAGCCAACATCCTCACAGCCACCTTTGATGCCCGAAGACCCCACTCCCCACCCCACCTCACCTGCCGCTACTCTCTCCTTACAGTTTGAGTCGCACCGGCCTCCTTGGTGTTCATGGACTAGGCCAGGCATAGATCCCCCCTCCAGGCAGGACTCGGCACTTCCTGTGCCCACTGCCTAGAACATGCTCCCTTTGAATCTTTGCAAGACTCATTCCCTCACCTCCTTCAGCGAGGTCTTCCCTGGCTACCTCGATAAGACAGCCCCCTCCCAGAGTGCTCCCCAGCTCCCCTCCCCTCGGGTTATCCTTGTCCAGAGCCCCTGTGTGCAGGATGCTATATGTGTGCATACACAGCTGACCCTTGAGCAATGCAGGGGTTACAGGCGCCGACTCCCTATGCAATCAAAAATCCCTAAAAAAAAAAGGGGGGGGGGGTGCCTGGGTGGCTCAGTCGGTTAAGCGGCTGACTTCGGCTCGGGTCATGATCTCGCGGTCCGTGAGTTCGAGCCCCGCGTCGGGCTCTGTGCTGACAGCTCGGAGCCTGGAGCCTGTTTCGGATTCTGTGTCTCCCTCTCTCTGACCCTCCCCCGCTCATGCTCTGTCTCTCTCTGTCTCAAAAATAAATAAACGTTAAAAAAAATTAAAAAAAAAAATCCCTGTGTAACTTGTGACTGCCCCAGAAACTTAACTAGTAATAGTCTGCTGTTGACCAGAAGCCTTACTGATAACATAGTCAATTAACACATTTTCTGTACGTTATATGTATGATATCCTCTGCTCTTACAATAAACTAAGCCAGAGGGAAGAAAATGTCACTAAGAAAATCATATAAAGAAGAGAAAATACATTTATAGTACTGTCCTGTATTTATCAAAAAGAATCCACGTACAAGTGGACCCACGCAGTTCAAACCTGTGTTGTTCAGGGGTTCGACGGGACTATAGCTACTTTTATATTTAGCAACTCGACTCGAGCTGAATGCCTGGCCCATAGGAGTGGAGGAGGAACGTTTGCAGGGCTGCTGAGCGTATGAGGATCCAGCACAACAAAGACCACAAATATTCCTTCGGAGTTCGGCGACGAATCCGGAAAGCGGAAAGTGAGGAAATGGAGACAGCAGGTACGGACGAATCATTCAGAAGTTGGGGTGTGAAGGCAGAAAAGAAACAGGACACAGGGGAAAGGAAGTGAGGGAGGCCTTTCTTTCCCAGACGCATGTAGTTGACACAGGTTTAAACGCTGATGGAAGGAGCCAGTAGAGAAGGAGGAATTCAAGACACAGGGAGAGATGACTGGTGGAGAGGCTAGCCAGGGGCGGCGCGAAGGAGAGGGACCGAGAGCCTTGGAAGGCTGTGCCCGTAGAGGTCCGTTTTGTTACCCTAGCTCTGAAAGTGGTCCCTGCAACTGGTAATAAGCAGGAGAGTTAATAATAACATGTGGCATTTATCAGGTGCCTACTCTATGCCAGGCCCTGGGGGAAACTCTGCCATGTAGCTACAACCAAATACCAGGAAAAAACTGAGTCTCTCTTCGCAACGCTCCCTCTTTAGGGATAATGAGCATCACGTCAGCGTTGGTGTTTCCTCCTTTACTTGGCTACCAGGAAGCTCAAAGCCAAACTTGAAGACCAGCTTTTAAAACTGGGTAGAGAATTGTGTGGCCCATGAGCTGCCTTCTTATTTTCTTCCCCGACTTGACCACTAGTTAGATTTGTATCTTGTCTTGCCTGGAAGTTTTCGTTTGTCATTGCAAGTCTGTGGGGTTGCAGTTCATAGAAAATCTACCTAGCAGTGGATCAAAAGAAGACAGTACAATAAAACCTGGGGCTGTGAGGAACTTGGTGTGCTAATGTTCCACGAGACGAACAAACATTTCTAATAAATTTTAACTTGATGAGCGAGTGATGTCTTATAATACGAATAGTACATGATGAAATGTCACACGATCGCAATGGAGCCAATGGTTCCTGAAATTCACTTTGATAAACAAGTGCTTTGGATAAGAAGCATGTTTCCAGAACGAATTGTGCTCACAAACCAAGGTGTTACAGTAGTTTGTGTTTCTCTCTCATAACCAGAAGCCAGGAAGTATATAGATCAGGCATAGACAGCTAGGGACCTGGGCTCCCCCTCACTCTACTCTGCATTCCTTCAGGTGTGCTCCTTGAACTCATGCTCACAAGGTGGCTGCAGAACTCCAGCTTCAAATCCAGCTTCAAATCCAAATCCCAGGCAGAAAAGACCTACCAGAGGATAAACAGTAAAATACGTTCCCTAAAAGTCCCTCCTAGCAACTTCTTCTTAGAACTCATCAGCGAGGGCGGTTTCCCATGCCCAATCGTACCTCAAGGGAAGCTGAGAAAGGTAGTTCTTTACCTGGGCAAAGTGCAGCTCTAAACAAAATCGAAGTTCAGTTACTGAGAAGAAGGGAAGATGGGTATTGGTTGGGTAAACGGCAGTATCTACCATGGTTAGCTACATTTTTCTCCTTCCTCTTTTATAGAATAAAGACAAGTACACATGTTGCAGTAGAGCATAAAAAGCCCTACCGTTGGCCAGCTAGCCATAAACTCTGTGTCTGTCTCATCTGTGGTTTTGTCTTCGGTTCCTCCAAAAGGAACCAAGCACCTCTCGCATGGAGATGTCATGATCCCCATCTTATAGGTGAGGAAATAGCTCTTCCGGGACCTCAGCACACATCTAACCACACAGTCATCGGGCTTAAGGTTATTATTCTGCAGAGGAGGGGATGTGGTCCAGAGACATCAAGTGACCTGCCCCAGATCACACAACTAAGTCATGGCGGACACTACAGGTCAGGTCTCTGGAGACACAGTTCAGATTGAACCTGGTCTGGACACAACTCAGCCCTGAAGGCTGACTAAGACAGGCTTCCTGCATTTCCCCCCTACCTATACCATTACCTGGTGAGTTGGGATAGAGGCACCTGTGAGTGAGTCAAGCAGCTGCTGTAGGGTCAGGCGAATGAAGAAAATAATTAATAATAACTTTCAACCAAATTCAGGGTGAAACTGCTAAACAATGAACTTGAGTGCTGAAAAAAAAATTGTTTTCATCTAAAATTCCATTTCCTTGGGTCAAAAGCATTTTCGGCAGGATGGCTTTCCAATAGACCATGAAGACCTGACCGTGCCCATCCCTTAATAAGTGCCAGAGAAACCCTGGGTTGGCGCCCTGACAAGCTGCCACCCAAATCACAATACAGTTTCAGCCCCCAGAGAGGAATCAAAGTCCCCATTATTAAAATGTGTTATTTATGGCTTACAGAAAGTCCTCCAGACCCCTGACAGCTCAGGAATGAGCTCAGAAGTTAACTCTTCGATATTATCAGGGTCAATCCATGTCTCCGGATTCTTTACCCCATGTTCTTCTTCTTCTTTTTCTTCTTCTTCTTTTTTTTTTTTCCTTCCTTTTTCCTGAAAGGCACGTACTGAAGAAGAATTTCATTCAAGACACAAAGAAATGACGAAGCTGTTTGGGGAAGTGCCTGAGTCCTTTCGCTGCTCAAACCTCTGATTCATCCGCCCTTTCTGTAAAGACAGAAATGACTTCTCACTTAATTGAAGGTGGCCACGAGGACAGGAGAACACAGGAGGTGGCCGGGGATGCACGGCATGAAGCTGGACAGCTCCTGGAGACCCTCTCATCCCACAGAGGCTCACAGAGGGCACAAGGCCTTGCCGTTGTCACATAGCAAGACTGTGCCCCAGTGCTGTGGGAGGTGGCAGGAAACCAGAGTCCCGGGGCCAGTGCTGCCCTCCTGCAGGTCCTTGGCAAAGTCCCGACTCTGCTTGGAGCCTCAGTGTTCTCATCCGTAAAATGGCTATGGACATGAGCCCAGTGCATTTCAAACACTTTTTTTAGTGGTTCAATCCTATTTGTTTTTCAAGCAAAACCACGCAAGGAATCCCCAAAACATACTTTAAAATGAAAAATGCAGTCACTTTCCTCCTGGTAAACCCAGATGCGAAAGGAGCCCAGGAAGGCTGTGGTTCCACGAAAGGCTGTTTGAACTTCAGGCATGAGCTGAGCATTGAGACACTTCCTAGTGGAATCTGAAGTCCTGCCATCGAGGGAAGCTGTTCTTTTACCCCCCACCTGAATTCTGACGGGGGTGGCCCTGAGCAATAGCAGGGTACCCCGTCCCCCATCCCAGCCCCACCCACCACACACAGGGCTCCCCAGTGCAGAGACGGGCCCTTGCTGGCTGATGGGACCCTGCTGGGAGGTGAAAGAATTAACCCTGCCTTGCTGGATGCTGGGGGCTTCGAGCCCCCTACCTGCTGATCCTTCCCCAGAGGCTGCGCTAACCAGGGTAAAGCACGGGAGTGAGCAGCAGCATGCGGGCTGGCGGCCAGAGGGCCTTCGGTTAGGTCCTGTGTCTGTGAACCGCTCACGGGGTGACTGTAGCCAAGGCATTTCCCTCTCTGAGTCTGTTTTCTCTACAGGTGCAACGCCAAGGGATATATCGGCCGGGATTATTTTAGGTGCAAAGGATAGCGAATCCAAACTGGCTTCAAAAACTGGAAAAGTGGGAACCCGTGTGCACTGTTGCATAAACTGGGGTAGCATAAATTGGGGCGGTCGCTACGGAAAAGAGTAGGGAGGTTACTGAAAAAATTAAAAATACAACCACCGTGGGATCCACCCATCCCACTGCCGGGGACATATCCAAAGGACACGAAAACACGATACTGGAGAGACGCTTGCACTCCTATGTTCACTGCAGCATTATTTACAATAGCCAAGATAGGGAAGCAACCCGCGTGTCCATCAACTGATGAATGGATAGAGACGTGATGTATATACACAATGGAATACTACTCAGCCATAAGAAGGAAGGAAAACCTGCCATTGGCAACAACACGGATGGGCCTGGAGGGCATTATGCTACGTGAAACGAACCAGACAGAGACAGACAAATGTTCCGTGGTATCATTTATAGGTGCAAAACTAAAAAAAAAAAAAAAAAAACCGAAAAAACAATAAAAAGTCAAACTCTTAGAAAGAGAGAGTTGGAAAAGGGTCGCCAGGGGCGGGGGGGGGGGGGGAACAGGGAGAGGTTGGTAAAAGTACAAACTTTCAGCTACAAGATGAGTAAGGTCTGAGGATACAATGGACACCATGGTGAGACAGTTGATAACGCTCTATCTTATAAGTGAAATTTGAAAATCACTAAGAGCGTAGAATTTATATGTTCTCACATATTTGTGTGAGGTGATGAATGTGTTCATTAACCAGATGTGAGGAACCCTTTCACAATGCCTAGGCATATCGACCCATCACCTCGCACACTTTAAGTACGTCACAAATGTGTCAATCGTACCTGAATAAGGCTGGAGAGAATAAATAATTAAAAATGCTTAAAAATGAAATTAAAAATGCCGGGGGCTCCCAAATTGCAGCCATGTAGCTCCAAGCCCCTGGAAAACAAGAAGGCACTCCCCTGATGGCACCGAGCAGAATCTCAGACTGGGACCAGCTGGCCAGTCTCAGGTCACGTGACCACCCCTGACCCTCAGTCACTGTGGTTGGGGCATACTTTTGTCTGACGGGCCATGCCTGGGTCACATGCTCATGTATGAAGCCTAGAGTGACAATTCACTCCCCTTCCAACCCGTATTATCCCCCCAAAATAGTAAGTCTCCCCTAAGAAGGCCAACGGAGTGTGGGAAGGCCAAATCCACAGAGGACCGCTAGAGAGAACTAGGGTCTCCAGCGGGTATAAACACAGAACCCCATGCTCAAACTATAGCTCAATGCAGTGCCCAGTGATCTGATGCAGAAGAAAGTTCAAGTTGCTTTTGTTGAACGAATAGGGTAATTTAGGACCCCGTTCACACACCGCCCTTCCCTTCTCTGTGGATCCCAGCTGGGATGTTGGAGGACCCATCTAGCTCCCTAGAAGAGATGTTCTGATGGCCTCTGGAGGCTGGAAATCATGGCCCGTACTGCCAACAACGGCCTGAGATCAGGGACACTGTGCCAACCTGCCCCTTCCTGCTGACAGGCCCTCAGGTCATCTTGCCTAACCTCCCATCAGACAACTAAACCCTCTTCAAAAAGCAGCCTCTCCAACCTCCTCCACGCCTCCTTGGTGAGGGCCCTCATGCTCCTGGTACTCACCCCACTGGGTGCTATTGTCTGTTTAGCCTTTATGCCAGCCTATGAGCTTTGTGAGGGCAGAAGTGGTGCCTGTTTTCATTGTTGTGGTCCCAGCCTGATGCAAGAAGGCTTGGTAAATATTGTATGGATAGGCAGGTGGGTGAATGGATAGATGGATGGATGGATGGATGGATGGATGGTGAGTGGATGCATAGGTGGATGGGTGGGTGGGTAGTTGGATGGATAGGTGGGTATGTGGGTAGTTAGAAGGATATATGGTGTATGTGGATGGGTGCATGGACAGATGGATGCACGGATGGAAGAAATACACATATCCTAAGATGACCCATCTCTTTCCCAGAAAATAGGACTGGGAAATAGCAGTTACTCAAACAGAACTACCAGCTTCTCGCGGTGTCATACATACACAGAGGGTCCTGTCCCCTGCCCTCTAATCCACAGACTTGCCTGAACCCCCTTTACTATTTCAGGACAGCCCTGCAGAGACTAGAGGAGGTAGTGACCAGGATCCCTGGGGCTGTGTCTCTAAGTTGAGTGGCCCAGCTGCTCTAATCGAGCCCCAAGAAGCGAGGTCTCTACTGCCTGGCTGCCCCTTGAAGACATACCCAGCCTACACCTGTCCTGTCAAGGATCTCAGCTCTAGCACTTAAGGGATTCTGAAGGATGAAGGCAGCGGTCGTCTTCTTCCTTCTAGGCTCTGTGACTTAAGTAAGATGGCCTGGAGCACATTTGCTTGTCTGTACCACACAGGGACTGAGCTCCTGACCACCATGGACAGTGCTAAGCCGTACCTCCTGAACCTGGCCACGTGTGGCTTGCATTTTAGACCATATCCTGGATTCACATTCATTTCTAGTCAGATGCACTTTGCATGAATTCTGCCAGTGTGACAAGGCCATTCTGATTCCTGACTCGGTCTGTGGCCTGTCCACAGCTTTGGGCCACCTCCACCTCCATTCTTGGAGCAGCCAAGGGCAGGACATGGTGGCGTTTCCCCCTGAGAAGCCGTGGCAGAGAAGGAGGGGGTTGGAGGGAGGAGATGGGATAGAGACGGGAGAGTAATGCAATGCCCTCGCAGTGAGTCCCTGGGTCAGACTCTGACCCCTGACCCTCCTCTAAGCATTTTTTCCACCCTTTGCTTCCCCCCTTATCCGGTGCTCAGGATTCCAGTCCCCCTTTGGCCAGAGGCTTCCCAAAGACTCAATCCTACTTCCCCCCCCAAGAATCACTAACAAATACATGAAACACAAGTGTGGTTTTTACTTTCCAGATGGGGAAACTGAGGCCCATTGAGAAGGTCTCTCAGAGCATCAGGAGCCAGATTGGATTCCACCTCTGTTAACTTATTGCCACCACTTAAACTGCAGGGCTGAGCAGTGGTTAGACAAGGGGACCCAGTTTCCAGGGTAGAATTCCGGTTCCATCCTCCATGAACCAGGCCACCTTGGGCAAGGACCTCTCTGGGCTCAGTGTGCCCCGTTGTGAAATGAGGATAGTGTGGCACTTACTCCACACTACACAGGTATTACGTAGATTAAACGAGATAGTCCGAGTCAAGTGCACGAACAGCGCCCCAAGCATAGAAAGTCTGCGTGGTTTTCACTATCATGTGCCAGACGGAGTGCTGGGCACTTGACACATTGTCGCCTTTTTCCTCACTGCACACTGCCTGGTTAGAAAGCATTCTTCCCATTTTACAGCTGGGGAAACCGAGACTTGGAGAATGAAACCAAGTCAGCCCCTCTGCTCGCCCCTCAAACTTCCCAGTGTGTGTCCTGTTGAACAAGAGGACGAGAGCATCCACTGTTGGGTCGCTGCCCACTTGCTTCCAAGTTCACGGTTATTCTAATTCTCATTTCCAGGCTCCAGCCTGGACCCAAAGGAGACTGCAGAGAATGGAACAGAGAAGGCTCATTTTTCCCTGTCGAGGGACACCAGGGCTGACCCTCAGCCGGTGCCATCCCTACTTTCACTTGGGTGCCCCACCGTACCCCTGAAAGACCTGGACCTTAAGCAAGTAAACAGATACACAGAAAAGACAAATTGCAAACGTGACAGTCTCTAATGAAAAGAAACAGGACAATAAAGAGATGGGGTGGGCAGGACTAGGATGGCCAGGGGACATCTCTCAGGAAATAAAATATGAGTTAAGAAAAGGATGGATCGGGGCTATCTAAAGGAAGAGGTTCCAGAGAGGGGAACTAGCAGGTGCAAACGCCCTGAGGCAGGGATATTTGACATGTTTGAGGAACAGTGAGGTGGCCAGCATGGCTAGAAAGTACTAGAAGAGGCACTGAGTGGGAAGAGACGAGGCCGATATTAAGGATAGCCAAAAAAGCAGTCAGCCTCTCCAGGTGGTATCAGCTCTTGCAAAGCATGGGAAATTGTGCTTGGAAAAGGGAAAAAAAACACAGCACAGATCACTTTCAAGCCCAGAACATTTGGCATACAAACCGACACACAGATGCTGGGAATATGAACTGATATCAAGAATCAAACATTAAAAATGCACATCCTTTGACCAGACAATTTCAGTCACGGGGAATGGGGAATAATAACTATAGCAGGGAAAATCTAGAAAACACCTAAGTATCAGCGGGGGGTCTGGTTGTGTGTATTCCATGTCAAGGCCACAAGGTACGATGTGGCCGCGTGAAATGATGCTGCAGAGAAAAGTTTACCAACACGGGAAGATGCGCGCTACCATTAAAATGAAAAATGGCATGGTCCCTTCTTTCTAAGTATAAATCTGCATGTGTAACCACAGTGAAAGAGACTAGAAATGCAAATGATCCTCTCTGCGGATCCTCTAAATGCTAATGACCAGCTCTGTAGGAGGAAACTGCAGGCAAATGTTCTGCTCTTCCTTTTGTTTAGCTGGGGTTTTTCCCCCAAAGTTACTTCCCGGCCCCCCCCCCCGCCGAGTTAAAATGAAAACTTTCAAGAGACTCATGGCTTTGCGGTTCTGTCCCCAAGATGGTGCCCAGAGTGCTGGTGAGTGCTGGGCTGTGGCTCCAGGGGATGTAAAAGATATGGTGACCATCCGCAGCCCTCTGGCCATGTGCTGACCCACAGCTGAGTTCTCTAACAGGACACTCTCCAGGGCCTGGGGGAGCCCACGCTGCCCTGGGCTGACCCAAGGGGAGGGGAGGTGCAGGGCAGGGCAGGGCAAGGCCAGCCAAGCAGCCAGGACATCAAAGGCCAGCACCCACAGGACCGTGCCAGGGGGCGCTTGCCCTGCACAGCCTTCCTTCATGTCTCCACTCACCCATTTTGGGAGATACTGCTGTCCCCACTTTACAGATAGGGAAACTGAGGCTTAGAGAAAGGGGCCGACCCACCTATGTTCTCACAGCTAAGCAGCACTAAAGCCAAGACCCAAATTCAGGCCCGGAGGACTCCAGGGGACACGTGACTGGACGAGAGGGCACACCTATGGCCAGGAGCCCACCTGCACATTCGGCGTCTCTCGGTGCCTACCATATGCCGGGGCCTGCACAGGGCAGCTCAGCACATGCCCTCGCCACAGCCTCATGATGGGCAACTAGGCACAGAGAGGTTAAACAGCTTACCTGAGGCCACACAGCCTGCAGGTAGCAGAGCCTGGGGCTCCAACTCCCCTCTGCACACTCCAGCTTCCATAAGGGGTGAGTCCAGAGAGAGCTAGGAAGAGAGTCACCTCCTGCCCCTAAGGACTAGCTGGGGAAACCAAGGCAGTTGTGGGTGGTTGCTGGGAGCGGCTGATGACCCCCTTCCCAGGCACCCCAGCCTCCCTGCCCTACCGTCCAGAAACTGAGGATCTTGGGTGGAGACTGATCAAAGTATCCCCTGGAGGTGTCCCCGGAGCCATGGAGTCCCACAGGGGTAGTGACTTGCCCAAGGTCACACAGCACAAGGGCGAGGCAGGGCCCACAAACCTCCCCTGCTCCTGGTACTATGGACTGGAGTAAGGGGGTTGTCAAGGAGAAGGAAGGAGAGAGCCCACGTCTTCCAGGCAGAGAGAGATTCCTCACGCCTGGCGATCACGTCATCGGCCGGGACGCCACGGCCCCCGGAGTCACCGTCCCCGTCCTTCATGACCTCATCTCTTGGCTGGGCCCCAGCACAGCGCCTGGTGCCTGGAATCAATACCTCTTGGCAGGGCCCAAGGCCCCCTTGTCTTCCTGTCCGCCCCTCCCAGGCGGCCCTGCCCAGCAGTACATCGACCGGCTCCCAAAGTCCAATCGGAGCTGCCTGTCGCCACTCACCACAGGCTGGGAGTGAACCCCGAGATCTTCAAGGAGCTCAGACTGATTCTCCTCCTGACTCACCTGGGCTGTGCCACTGAAGGTGGGAAAGGCAGCTTGCACTGAACTCCAAAGGCCTCCCTGACACTTCCTGCCCCATCAGGGCAGCTCACGCAGCCTCCTTGTGATGAGAGGGTGATGGATCCAGCTTACAGAGTGGCCTTGGGGTTCCACTGGCAAACACAGTGCCTGGCAAACAGTAGGTGCTTAATAAGTGCTAAGTCCCTTCTCCCTTTAGTCTGGATGCTTGTGAATGCACGGTGGGGGCTGTTATCGTGCATAACAGGAACTTTGCACAGGAGGCTGGGTGGGAACTAAAACCTCCACTTGACAGATGGGAAAGTGGAGGTCTGGGGAGGGCCACGTGGACACAGGTTTAGAGTCCAGCACTGCAGGGCTTCAAAATGCAGCTCGAGGCTGCAGCTCAGGGCCTGGGCTGGAAGGCCTCTGAGAGAACCTGTCACTCAGCCCATTTCCTGTTCACAGGTGGGAAAACCAACAACCGTGGCCCCAAAAAGGTCAAGGCAGTGCTACAGTTCACAGAGCAAGTCAAAGGCAGAGGTAGACAGGGGCTGGGTGTCCACACTCCCAGGCCAGTGGGGAGGGGAGGTCTTCAGGACCCAGGACTAGAGGGTACAGAGACAGGAGGGGCCCTCCGCCATGCTCTGTCCTCACTGGGCTCCTGGGGAACAGATCTCCCCGGGGCATGCTTTACCAGGAAACCGGGTCCCTGCTGCCCAGCCCCCACCAGCTTCGGGGCCTGGAGTCGGGTGGGAGGGGCAGAGGGTAGGGAGGACCTGACCCTGACCGAGTATGTATGCGAAATCAATGCCCAGGTGCCAGGCAAGCAACAGGAGAGAGATGAGAGAAGCTGTTGGGGCCGACAGACTGGAGGGGGTGGTGGGGACTGAGGCAAGCAGGACAGCATGGGCCCCATCAAAAGGGAGGCGGACTCAGTGCCAGCCAGTTGTTGCTGGAAATGTGGGCTGGGGTGGGGGTGGGGGGGAGGGGGCTTCTGGATTGTTGTCATAGTGTTGTCAGGAAAAGCAATAAACACAGATTTTAATTTAAAAATCTCCTCATTGAATCACTGAAAACGCAGTCTCAGACAAAACCCACGTGCACGCTGAAGGAGGCCTCTCCAGAGAGGGCGGGGGCAGGGGGAGGGACAGGCAGGAGTAAGCATGGTGGACAGGAAGGCACCTGGGGAGCGGCCAAGTGGCCAGGCCAGTCAAGGGAGGCCAGCGGGGAACCCAGGGGGCCTACTCGGGGCTCACCACTCAGCCCCCAGTTCACTGGGTGGTTGTGCACACGCTTCCTGGCCTCTCCAGAGCTCCGCACGCTCCCTTTCCCCTTTGCTTTTCTCCAGCTTCTGGAAAGGAGGCGTCCATCCCTGAGTGGCCCACCCTGCTCTCTGTAGCACAGCGTTCGGGCCACGAGGCAGCACTGCGGGACAGGGACCCTCGCGCAGGCACCCTGAGATTCATGAGACCCCCGGGAACAGCCCTGAATGTGCGGGTTTGGGATAATTCCCGGTGTCTTTGCTGATGCCTTTCCTTTCCCTGAGAACCGGGATAACATGGATGTGTTCTGCCGGGGGGTGGGGGGCAGGGAAAGCAAACCCTCGCACCCCTTTTATTCAGGGCACAACCCACCCCCTGCAGCTCACTCTCACTGGTCCAGACCCCCCCCTCCCAGAGGACCCTAGTCCCTGGAGCCCCTGAATGTGTTACGTCCCACGGCAAAGGAGACTCTGTGGATGCGGTCATTAAGGATGTGGAGGTGGGGAGACTGTCCTGATTGTCCAGATGGGCCCAGCATCGCCATAAGGGTCCTTAAAAGGTGGAGGCGGGCGGGGGGGGGGGGGTTGTGCAGAAGGCCAGAGTCACAGAGAGACCGAAAGCTGCTGGCTCTGGAGGCGAAGGAGGAGGCCACCAGCCAAGGAAGGCAGGCGGCCAACCAAAGCCAGAAAAGACATGGAAGGAGATGCTTCTCTCCTGGTCAGTCCAGGAGCAGCGAGCCCTGCTGACACTTTGGGTTTATCCCCATCCGACCCATTGTGGATTTCTGACCAGCAGGACTGTAAGGAGAATAACAGCGTTAAGCCACAGTGTTTGCGGGAATTGGTCACAGCAACAACAGCAAATAATGCAGATGCCAAGTCGTCTAGAAGAGGGAGCGGGAGAAGAGCGGCCGGAGGCTGGGGGCGAGGGGGCCCTAGTGCTTCGGCCCAAGCGGCAGGCAGCCCCGGGAATGTGCCCCCTGGGACAGCGCCCTAGCCCCCGGAACGGCTACACGCCTTCCTGAGGTGCAGCTGTGGGGAGACGGGTGGCCTCGCCTCACCCAAGCTAAGCTGGCCTCTGGCATCTGACCCAGGGCAAGGCCAACGGGAACACGCACCCTCCTCCCCCAGAAGTGCCGCAGGAAGGGCCCAGTCCGTGTAAAGGCCAGAACCTTCCCTAGCTCTGCCAGAAACCCTGCCACGTGAGGCCTAGAACCACGGCAGCCCCTTTGCCATCGTGAGGATGATAAAGCCCAAGGGGGCCAGGACCAAGAGAATGACCGGTGAGAGCTGAGGACAGCGGCTGCGGAGAGGGCAGAGGGGCAGAACGAAGAAGACTGGGGAGAGAGAATGGGAGACACTCCCTGTCGCTGAAGAAGGGAGGACAGCCCGTGGGGACACTGAGCCACCAGCACCTCGCCTACATTCTCCGCACGGGGGCCAGAGGTGTCCCATGAAAACCTAGGTCCGATCGTGACACTCCTCTGCTCGGACCTCCCATGGCTCCCACCTCCCCCTGAGCAAGGCCAAAGTCCTTCCTGTGGCCACAAGGCTCTGCACCATCTGGCCCCATGGCCTCCCCACCTCCTTCCCCCTCAGGCAGCCTGCTCTGTAACTCAGACACACCAGCACAGGCCTGCCTCAGGGCCTTTGCCCAGGCGATGCCCTCCGCCTGGTTCACCCTCTCTCAGATGCTCACTGGGCTCACCCCCTCCTCCCTCTCTTTCAAGTCTCTGCCCAAATGTCATCCTCCCAGGAGAGTCCTTCCCTGACCCCCAGGCATCAGAACTGCAATCCCTGCCATCACTCGCCACCCTAGTTCCTGCTCGGTTGGCTCCCTAGACCGTTTATTCACTAATATGTTTTCTTAATCGACTGGAGCTCCCCGAGGGCAGTGCCTAGAGTGCTGCCTTACACACAGTAGCTGTAAAACACACCCCTGAGCCAGAACCTGGAGGCCTCCAGGTGGAAGTTCCTGCGCTCTGACCCCACCCTCCCATCCCCACCCAGGGCCCAGGCTTGCTCTCGGGCGCCCCCCACTGCCCGAGCCGGCCCTTGGCGCCAGACCCTGCAGGCTGCACAGACAACTCCGACTTAAAAAGAGCAGGCATTCCTGGGCGCCCCCCTCCCATCAGCCCTGGCCCCAGGCCTCCCGTGCACGAAGGCACGTGTGCTGACAGGCCGCACGAGTGGATTCCAGGAGCCGAGGGAGCAGCCCGCCGGGCCCAGAGAGGCTGTCCACCGTGGGGCACCGCCTGCCCCTGCCCCCCGAGAGCCCCAAATCTGCTACTTGAGCAGGGGGGGGGGAGGGGGGGCTGCTCCTTGGCACACAGGCACGCACACACATGCACACACACTCTATTCAGAAGTTCTACGACCTCAGAATCTTAGGGGTCGGGAAACTTGTTTAATCCTTATTTAGCTTGCGTGGTATTCTTTAAAGTCTGGGGCATGGCGAATTGTACATATCCGAACCCTCAGCCCCCTCATGAGTCCACGCACAAAGGCCCATGAGATCATTCTGAGGCAGAGTCAGCTGGTAGCCCCAAGCACCGTCTTCCCCTTCTTTCTCTGATTTTCAGCTGGGCTCCCAGAATAAAGGCCTCATTCCCAGCCTCTCTTGTATTTAGAAGCGATCACGTGACTAAGCTCTAACCATTGGGAAGTATGAAGTGATGCCCAGCATCAACTTCCAGGAGCCTGTCTTAAAAGAAATCTCATACCCGCCCTTTGTCCCTTTTTCTCCTTCCATCCTTCCTCTGTCCTTCTGCTTAGAACTCTGATGTGACGGCTGGAACTCCAGCAGCCATCTTGGACCACAAGAACCAGATGTCCTTGGTTTTGTGATGCCAGAAGCTAGAAGAAGGCTGGTCTCCACGCCAGAACTGTACACTAGCTCTGGACTTAAATAGGAAAGAGAGATTTCTTCCTCATTGAAGCCATTGCTCTTTGGGGTTTTCATTTACAGTCCGACCCTCTTGTTGCATAGAAGAGGCAAGTGAGGCTGGGGTCACGCACAGACCGTGAGTCAGAGCAGGGCCAGCACAGAACTGAGGCACTGGCCTTATCTTCTTGTAATCCCCTGGGTGGATTCCTCTTGTGATCCCCTGGGAAGTTTCCTCATTTCTGCTTGAGTGGATTACAGAACCCACTTCCCTCAAGGTCATGCAGGCCAGCCTTGGGACCTTCCACTCATGGAGGTCCCAAGGCCCCCAGAGGCAGCCCTGGGCAGAAGCCACCCAAGGCCTGGGCTCCATCAGAGGCATCTGTGCGAGCCTGGGCAAGGCCCTCCGCCTCTCTGGACCTCATGTGCACTTCATCAGCCCCAGTAACTTCTCTCCATGTCTTCCTTCCCTCACTTCCTCCAGAACCCAGGATTCCTGGATTCAAGACCAGACAGAGGTCACCAGGGGTCCCCCAGCCCAACCCCTGTCCCTTTCCTGGCATCCCTAGTAGATGGTCGCCCAGGTGCTGCTTGGACACATCAGGTGCCAGAGAGAACACTTTCTCCCCGACAGTCCACTCGAGCCCTGCTGAGCTCTGACTGGGACACCTGGGCCCCCAGGCCTCCGTCCTGACCCCACCCCCTGAGCTCACCTGAGGACAGAGGCCAGGACCTGAGGCTGCTCCAGTCCACACTCATGGGCATTTGCCACCCTGCCACCCTCTGAATTCTGCATCCCCGGAAGACAGACAGGAGAGTGGAGGGAAGGGAATGCCCACTGACTGGGCTTCCCCTCAAGTGCCGGATTTTATTTCCGCAGATTCAAGGCTGCAGAAGCTGACCCGGGCCCCGCATGCTGAGCCCTGGCTGTTCACCCGGCAGAACACTGAGTGCCTCGTACATCCTCTGCTCTAATTTTCATAACAGTCCTCTAACCCTATCATTAGCCCCATTTCCGAGATTAGGAAACTGAGGTGCAGAGAAAGTCGTTCATGGTTGTGGCCCTAACAAATCCAGATTCGACCCCGATGTGTCCGACTCCAAGGCCCGGGCTCCTTCGGGGAGCCCAGCCGCCCCTTGCCCCCAGAGCAGGCCTCGGCCACGGGGTCTGAGCACTGACTGGCCCACCGCCTCCAGGGCCCCTCCCGTGGCCCTCGTCAAGACAAGACTCCAACTTGCAGGAGAAATTATGAATAAGGCAAAAGAAAGTTATCCTGGCCCCTGTGCATGCCTTAAGTATTTAAATTCTTTTTCATAATTATCTCAAATAGTAATTATTGCAGGAGCAGATGCGCTTATCACAGACAAGAAACCACCTGCCTTCCCATTTTTGTCAAAAGTGGAAACACTGACATTATTTCTGCGATTTGCTTCAATAGCTGTTTTCACTGTAAATACCACCTTAACCACAAGAAAAATACCCTGGGAGACGCTGGAGGTATTCGAGGTTTCAGAGGAATTATTCCAAGTGGGCTGTAGGTGTTTCACAAGGACGCGGAAAGAGAGGGGCACAGGAAAGTGGCTTGCCCTCCACGCCAAGGGAACAAGGGCACGAGCCGAGAGAAGGCCTTTACCACTCTGGGAGGGAGTTCGCATAATACTTACTCCCCGACACCCCGTCCTCCTCTCTGCCCCCAGAGCCCATCCCACTGCCACCTCCCTGGGCTGGCCGCCCTCTGGAAACACCTCATGTACCCCGAAGGACATCAACATTAGGAGGCTCCCTTCTGGGCTCTGCCAGAAACGAGGGGACCCCCTTCTGATGGAAAGTTCTAAGAATTCAAAGACCGAAGGAGCAGGTTTGCTCTCTCCTCTGGCACCGGTGGGCACAGGGGAGGCTGGGAAAGACAAAAGAACCTCAGAAGCTATGGCCTGAGAAGCGCCCACCCTAGCAAGCTCCTTCCTCTGGGAGCACTCCCTCTGCCGGAGCTGGCTACCCACCGCCTACAAGGAGTGTGCAAGAGGGCCTGGGTGGTCCAGGAGAGTCCAGGGCTGGGTGAGAGGCTGGGGACAGGGGCTTTGAAGGGGCAGGTGCCAGCTCCAGTCAGGATAAGCTGTGACAAGGAAACTGGCATCTCAGATTCTAGTCCTGTGTCTGCCACAGGGTGGCCCTGGCCAGGCTGACAACGGGGTCCCCATCTGTCAGATGGACAGGCAGTCTTTGGAGGGGGGGGGTACAAGTTAAGCAAATCCCTCCTGCTCAATATTCCCATCTGAATAGCCAATCTCCCTCCCTCCCTCCCTCCCTCTCTCTCTCAGCTCTACACCCCCAAGTCATTAATCCTCATCATTATAAATTATCATCACCGAGCATTTACTAAATGCCAGGTACTGTGCTGAGTACCTAGCATGCATTATTACGTCAGCTGCCTTGCACAGGATTCCCGCACCACAGCCCTACCATCAGCCCCGTCTTCCACGTGGGGAAACCGAGGGTCGGGTGTAAGCAAGTTGCCCAAAGCAAGTTAATGAGCCAAGGCACACATCACTGCAAACGATGTTACAGAGACCTACGACGGCCCCCACAGAGATGGAGCTCTGACTGTCCCCATTTCACAGACGCAAGCATCAGGAGTTTAGCAGGCACTGTTCCTGCTGCTGAGGAGGGAGCAGCTGCAAGGACCGGCACAGAAACGCGGGGGCTCTGTCCCCAGCCCCAGCTGCCCGACAGCCCCCCAGCGCTCAGGTTCAGCCCTCTGTCCCCCATTCTCTCCCAGTCGTGTTCTCTGCTGCCCCCGTGTGGCCACCAGAGCTGACGCAGCCTTTCACAGCCTTTGGGGTCCTGTGAGCCGGCTTGAGTGAAGGGGTGGCGGGAGTGGGAAGAAGGCGGGGGGGGGGGGGGGGGGGGGAGTGGGGCACAGCCCTTCTCTTGAGTCCCTGTCAGCCCACTTCAGCCACTACAGCACATTCTTACTTCCGGCCTTCTCCCCGCAGGTCCCTCTGCCAGCCACGTCCTCCTCATTCAGGCTTGCAGCCCTACGATGCCACCTGTCTCCTACCCAGGCCTCCTCTGTTGCTCTGCTCCCCCGTCCATCTTCCTACTTGTCACCACCTGCCATCACATCCTAAACTTATTTGTGGACTGTCCATTTCTCCGGCAAAATAATGTCAGCTCCAGTGTCTGGCACACCGTAGGTGCTCAATAATGACTTTTGAACAAATGACTGCTTCAACATTCCCATCCAGTGGTCATTCCAACTTGCTCACCCCCATTATGGGGCAGCTGTGACTAAAATGGGAGCACTTACTCACAAACTTGGGTCCTGTCTTCCTAAGGGACTCAGCCCTACCCACAGACCTACTGGCCCCTCCTGTCCCTCCTGCCCCAGGACAATCTTGCCCAGAATCAGGGACAGGAGCTGGGACCCCAGGGGCTGCACTTGTCCTGGCTGAGCCACTCCTCACAGACAGGGGTCTCCAGGGTTCACTGCACATCTCAGAGTCCACTGAAGGGTCTGGACCTGAGCACAGGAACCAGGGAGCTCAGAGAAGAACAAAGTTGAGCTGAACATCTCCTTCACTGCAAGCATAGATCTTTGGTAATGTGGCCTGACAGACGCAGCCATGCACTCAACAAAATAAATTCATGCTGTTCCATGCTGATACGAAGAGGTTTGCAGAAATGAATTTGGTCTGGATATTGATCATGGAAGAGACATATAGGCTCAGCCATCTTCGTCTCACCCACCTCTTTCTGGCCATGTGACCTTGGGCGAGTCCCTTAGCCTCTGACTTCGGTTTCTCTTAGGTACAGTGAAGGGCTAGTGAGAATGGCCACCAAGTTCCTATACACGCCTCTCTCATTGTGTGACGCAGCTAGGGGAGGCAGCCGCTCGGGTCTGTTGAATACCTACTGTGCGCCATAGCCCGTCCTGGATGCGCCCCCTCAGCCCCGATGGGGGAGGTGACTGCGTCCCGTTCTACAGGTGGGGACCCTGGAGCTCCAAGTGCTCAGCAGCTGCTCACAGTCGTGGCCTGGCACAGACCCTGCCTTCTGCAGCTCGACCTGCTGGGGCCTGCCGTGTTCCTTTTTTTCCCCCGGAAGGGAAAGTTTGGGCCAAAGGTCTCCTGGATGCTCCCGGCCCTGAGGATTTATCCATCTGCTTTTCTCGACTTCCGGAGGCTCTGCAGCTCCTGCTGTAAGTGTCTCGGTTTCCGAGCCCGTGAGTCAAACATGATGTAATGAGTGATAATAATTCCCACTCCATGGAGGCGGAACTGCGCTGCCTCCTTCAGCCCTCCCCGCAGCCCTGTGAGGCTGGTATTGTCATTAACCCCGTCTCACGGGCCAGGAAATGGAGGCACAGAGAAGGTAAGGGAGTTACCCACAAAGAGCTGGTACCTGGCAGTGCCGGGGTTTGAACCCAGGGCCTGGCTCCAGGGTCTGTGCTCCTCACCACTCTATACCATACTGAGATTCAGAACACACGGAGTCCAGAGTTCTGATGCTGAGATATGAAAGCTGCAGTATCACAGACACAATAGAGGGCGCAACCTCCTTAATCCAACGTCCCCCTGATCTCTGCCTTCCCTCTCTGGGAAAACGGGGGTGCCCAGAAATCTCTGGGTGCCCATGCCCTTCCGAGAAGTGACCCAAGATCTCTTACTACCTCTGGGCGGCCGCTTCCTTGAGAAGGGGCACCCCAAGGTGGGCTTGGGGCCGCTGCTCTGGCTCCCTCCAACACCAGTCCACTCACAGAGGCACTACTGGGGGAAGTCTGAGCCGGCCCCATCAGCCTCCCCACCGGCAGTGGTGAGTGGCCAGACCAAGGAGAGGGTGGGACCCCACATAACCCCGGTCTTGGGGAACGGCGGCGAGACCCTCAGGGCCAGGCCCGCCACCCACGGCCTGGGCTCCTGTACACATTTCCCACGGCGCCGCAGCGCCCCCTGGCGGCGCCTGGCTCCAGCGGCGCCCGGCTCTGGCCTTGGGCGCCTGAGGCCCTTCCTGCCGGAGCGCCGGCGGGGAGTGGGGATGCCCTGGGCGGCAGCGGGGCAGGGGCGCGCCCCGGGAAGGGGAGAGGCGCTCAAGGCCTGGCTGGGAGCCGCTCAGGGACAGGGCTGCTGGCTCCCTGGAGGGCTGGGCCTCACCACCTGCCAGAGGAGACTGACTGGCCCTTCAACAGAGCCCTGGGCTTCTTGCCCCCTTCCCCACACCCCGCTCCCCACCCCCCACCCTCACCCCTTCCAGGCCTGGGCAGCAGCCAGACAGACCGGAAGACAGAGACCACACCCCCGAGCCCAGAGGTCAGGGACCTTCCGGCCGGCAGCTCTGTCCTGGGGAGGCATGGGCAGGGGTTCAACCTCCCCACCAATCAGTTGTGCCCAACAGGCAGGCCCTCCCTTCCTGCAGCGCCTGAGGGGACAGCCGGAGCCCAGGGGATGTCTTCAGTTGCAATCCTGCTGACAGCTGTCACTGTGGCCAGTGACGCCCACCCAGCAGGGCCCACATTGTGCCTCAATGGGCGCGGGAGCAAGGAGATGGGCTCAGCATTGATTTTTCTTAAAGCAGAACCGTGTGCGGGTGGAAATGCCAGGGCTGGGGACATAAAGGAGGGCAGGGGAATGGAACACCTAAACACAGTGGGTTGGGGCCATGCCGGTGGTCCAGATGCCCTGGGTTTCCTGTGCCCCTGATCCTTCACCACTCTGCAGTACACTTGGCCCTTTCATCATCTGCTTCACACGCGAGACGAAAGGGAGGCTCAAGGGTAAGGAGGATGGCCAGACTGGGGGTCCCCAGTCTTGGGCACTGGCCCTCAAGGAGCACAGACCTCAGGCAGAGTTCCTTCCCCAAATCCAGCAGCAGGTGGGGTGGCCCCCATCAGGCAGCCCTTCCCGGATCTCACAAAGGGAGGTTAAGGCTCCCTCTGCTGGAGCCTAGCGCCTCTGTTTCCATGGCAACCTCTCTACCCAGGACAAAGCGAGGCTTCTGAATTACCCACATCATGCTGGCAGGCTGCCGGAGAGGGAGAGCCCAGGCCTTAGGGTACAGACGGGGAAACTGAGGCAGAGGCTTGCTCTGAGCCCCCCGCAGCCTCCTGTGTCTTCCCCATCATAGCACTCATCACGCCACAGAGTCCATCTACGAGGGACCCCCAGACAATAATCGTACAACTAAATACATAAAATAACATCAGTGGAACATGTTTGGAAGAAAAATATAAAAGGGTAAGGATGTGGGGAATGATACGGGGGCGGGGAAGGGCAAGGACTTACTGTAGATATGAGGACAGGGAAGACCTCCATGAGGAGGTGACAGTAGACAAACGAGCTGATACAAAGGAGGGGAATCTTATGAACACATGGGAAACAATGTTGCAGGCAGAGGGATCAGTAAGTGCAAAGGCCCTAAAGTGGAAACGTACTAGACAAGGTCAGGAACAGCGAGCAGCACTATAGTGGACGTGGAAAGAGACTGAAACAGAGATGAGGTGAGCAGGGGCCAGAACTCAGAGGCCTTACAGACCACGGGAAGGAATTTAAATTTATCCTGGGTGTTATGGGAAACCACGGAAGGTGGGAGGCATTGAGGACGGACAAGTTATTTACAATAAATGTTCAGGCAGCTTTGAGGAGAAAGGGTGGCGAGGATGGGAGGGGTGTGGATGAGGGAGGAGGCAGGTGCAGGGCTCCAGGTGAGAGATGAGGGCGGGAGCCAGGCTGGGGGCAGCACAGGCAGGGGACATGGCTGGGTTCCGAAGTGTTCTGAGGACTGATGATGAAGGAACTGCCTGTGATTGGATGTGGGGGTTAGCAAGAAGTAAAAGCTAAAGAAGAGGTTGGGTTCTAGAATGTTCTGAGGGTCCAGCAGGCCAGACTCCCTGATGTAGGTAGGGGGCGAGAGAGAGGAGCCTGGCTACTCCAGGCTTCTTTTTTGTTTTAATTTTTTTCCACGTTTCTTTATTATTTTTGAGAGAGACGACAGAGCACAAGCAGGGGAAGGGCAGAGAGAGAGGGAGACACAGAATCGGAAGCAGGCTCCAGGCTCCGAGGTGTCAGCACAGAGCCTGACGAGGGGCTCGAACTCACGAACCAGGAGATCATGACCTGAGCCAAAGTCGGACTCTTACCCGACTGAGCCACCCAGACGCCCCGCTGCTCTGGGCTTCTAAATGAGCAACTAGCTTACCAACGGTGCCGCGTCCCCTGCATCCCCAATCCCACTCAGGCTTGCCAGCCCCTGCCCCGCCCCCACCCTTCCCACTGTGACTTCTGGAACTCCCGGTGAGGCCGGCAAAACTCTCCCCTTACTTCTTCACCATCTGAGCTGCCACTGTGGCTCCTGAAGAGCCCTGCTGAGGGGGCTTCCTCTCTGACTCCCGGGGCCCGGAGGGACGGGTGGGCAGCGGTGCAGGGGGACGGTGTAGCTAAGGCCTTGTGGCTCGGGGGTGGGGGGAGCTCCCCCAAAGTTAACAGTGTAGGGGTGGCTGGTACAAGAAGGGGAGGGCCACCAGGCAGACACGAACTGCTGGTGCCCCCTGCAGGTGCACTCGTCAGTGAGCACACACCGCCCCTTATGCCTTCCACGCTCGAGGAAACTGAGGCTCACGGAGGCGGGATGTCCTAGCCATTGTCAGTGAGACCAAGGCTGGACTGGCCTCAGGCCCCACCGGTCGGAGACTTGCCCCTCACCACGGCTGCTGGGTGGGCCTGCCCGGAGAGTTCCCGTCCCACGGCACTGATAGGGTGACTTGTGTTCACTTTGGGCCCAGTCTGCAGGGGGACGGTTGTCTCAGGGTGCCTCTGCTCCTCCTGCCCCCCTCCTGGCCAGCTCCTCCAGGCCCCCAGCTCTTGGGGTGGGAACATCAAGGCATAAATCCTGACTCGGCCGACAGCGCCCTGGGACCGACGCAGAGACCCACTGTCCCCTTCCTGTCCCCACCCTTCCTGGCGTGTTTCACAGGGTCAGAGTGGCTGGGGTGGGGAGGACCAGCTCATAAACCTCGGCCCCGGTCGGGTCAGACCAGCCTTGAGCTTCCGACCTGATACACGGATGGAGGAGAGGATGAGGCCTCGCCCAGCAGTGACCTTTCAGGGCAGAGAGAGAGAGAGAGAGAGCCACCGAGGGCTGAGCCCCACTGGGGACCCTCAGGGGCCTGTGTGGAAGAAGCAGCAAAGCCCCCGCAAGGTGCCTACAGAGAGGAACCTAGGGCAGATGCTTCAGTTACTTGGTGGCAGTGCCACAGACAAGCCCCAGCCTAGGACCCCCCACTCCGACTGCCGCGGTCACCACCACTCCGCCCTGCTCCTCCCTTCAGCAGACAGTTGGATAAACTCAGATTACCACCTGAATAGCTGGAAAGGCCCCAGCCTTTCTCCCAAGCAGCTCATGGGGGTGGGGAATGCACAAATATGTTAGTTTATTCACTCAGCAAACATTCATTAGTGCCTCCTTTATGCTGTGCCTGGCGCTAAGTGCTGGAGACGCAGAAGTGCCGTTTATCCGCATAAATCCCGAGATTTACGGGCTACCCTGCAAGGACGTGTGAAGGCAGCGGGGGCCGGAGCAAGGAGGTGCCAGCTCTCTGGGGGCAGTCCAGACGAGTAGGAGTTCGCCAGGCACTCCCAGCACAGGAAACAGGATAGCGGAGGCATGGAGGTGCGAAGGTGCTTGGAGGGGGTTGGGAAGGGCTGGCAGCTGGGGTGGCTGGAGCGCAGGGAACAGATCGAGAGTGATGGGTGATGAGGCTGGAGAGGTCAGGGTCCACAACGCAGGGCTGAGGAACTTGGACCCGATGCTGTGGCGAATGGGGAGTCATGGCGGGAGTTACACAGGGGAGACCGAAGCTGAGGGCTTCGTCTGCTGGGTCAGCCTCAGACATCTCCTGACGTGGCAGGTGGAGACAGCTGAGGCTCAGAAAGACCAGGCATCCTGCCCCTCATCATCCACGGCTAGACAACCTGAGCAGCCCTGGGCAAAATACCAAACCTCTCTGGGCCTCGGTTTCCACATCTGTAAAATGGGAGTGGTCACAGAAAGGAGGATGAGTTTGGTGAGGCGAGGAGGCTTCACTTGTAGCCCGCCTGCCTCTCTCAGCGGAGGCAGGGCAGGCCCGCCCCCCCCCCAGACCACTTGCTAGCCCTGGGCACTCCCGGGCAGGGTCTGCTCTGGAGGCCGGAAAGACCGGGCTGAACAAGGGGCTACAGGTCAGGCGGCTGCCAGAACCCAGGCACCCGAGATCAGCATCCCCCCCACACGCTCCCACCCCCGCCGCCGGAACAGCGGTGGGCCCCCCGCGCCCGACGTCGGATGCTCCCTGCCGACTTTCCACTTGGCCACAGAAACACAAGCACAGACACCTCCACTGACACAGATACCACTGGAGGCCCTGGATAGAGGGTAGCCCTTGAGCTGGTGTGCTTGTGAGAGTTCCTTTACAGCTGCCGTCTCTGCCTAACTGTTAGCGGTGCCTCTTCCTCAAGTGTACAGACCTAGGGGCTAAATTCTATGCACGGCCGCCTCATACTGGACGGACACTCACTGCTGTAGCCTTTCTTCTTAAGAGGGCTTCTCAGCTAAGTAGGTGTGTACATATGCAAATGTGTTTTGTGTGCAAATTTGTGTGCAAATTCGTGTCCTTGTGTGTGCAAATTCGTGTCCTTGTGTGTGCAAATACGCGTGTTTGTGTGTGCACGTGTTGCTTGTGTGTATACGTGCACACGTTTGTGTATATGTGTGTGTGTGCCCATGTGTTTCTGTGTGTGCATGCACGTTTGTGTGTGTGCCAGAAACGTCTTTGGCCGTGTGGGGGCGTCTGTAAGCTTTTAAATGCCAATTAGACTGAAATTACGGTTATCAAAATACTAAAAGGAAATCCACAATATGGCATTATGCGGGCTCCCTTCTTAACACAGTGACTAGCACGGTCTGACAGCAGGTCTGACACCCACGGTAATTTCAAAGTACTGATGAGCTTCGATGATATTTTGAGACAATCCGAGAGGCGGTGTGAACACAGCTAATGCTGCTGTGGGTTTGCTGCCTGTGTGAACAAGGAAAGGAAACTCTACAACTCCAGCAGGTTAGTAACGAACAAAAGATGTCGGTCTTGCGCATCCCTAGGCACAGATCCCCTGATTTCTGCCCTGGGATGCTGAGCCTCTAGCCCTCTGCCCCAGCTCCCCCGCCCCCTCAGGGACTCTCCCCATCGGCGCCTGCGCGGCCGCCTGCAGTCCCGCTCACCAACGCCAGGTGTCGCCGCATACACGCTCAGCGGGCGGCAGCCTCCGCAAGCCCAGACCTCGCTTCAACCTGGGGCGGGATCTGTGAGGCTGGAGGGAACGGCACCCAAGAGTCCACCGGCCCGCCTCTGGGGAGTTACCGCTGCGTCTCCACTCCGCGCCTGAGAACTTCCGATGCTTCCCCAAACCTCTCACTTCGGTGCCAGCGGGTTCCCCTCCCTGGAATGCCCGCCCTGCTTCTCCACGTGGGAAACTGGGCAAAATCCACTGGAGGCAGCACGTCCTCCAGGAAGCCTTCTCTGATGCCAGTGTAATAGCTCCTCTAAGAGTCCACAGCCCCCTGCGGCTTCCTTCTCATCGCAGTGACTGGGCAAATGGTCGTACCTGTTTCTATGTCTAACTCCCCAGCAGACTGTGAGCTTCTGGAGTCTGGGTGGGGCAACACAATGAGGTTTTTCTTTTGTTGTGTTTCTAAGAGACCGTTTTTCAGGGTGGTTGTAGGCTCGCGGCAACACTGTGTGTAAAGTGCAGAGCTCCCATGTACCCCTTTCCCCTCACATGCACAGTCTCCCCTACCATCAACACCCATCCATGAATCTATGTCAACACGTCATCATCTCCCAAGTCCACAGTAGACAGGACCACTCTTGGTGGTGTACATGCTTTGAAGACGTATGATGATATGTGTCACCATTAAAAGTATCATACAGAGTAGTTCCACTGCCCTAAAAATTCTCCGGGCTCCCCTCCTAGGCATCCCTCCCTCACTCCTAATACCTGGTGACTGCTGATCTTTTTACGGTTTCCCTAGTGTTGCCTTTTCCAGAATGTCATATTGTTGGAATCGTACACTACGTAGCCTTTTCAGACTGGCTCCTTTCACTTAATAATATGTATCTTAGGTTCCTCTGTGTCTTTTGTGGCTGGATTGCTCATTTCCTTTTAGCACTAAATAATTCCATTGTCTGGATGGACCACTGTTTATGTACCCATTCACCTACTGAGGGACAGCCTGGCTGCCTCCACGTTGGGGCAATTATGAATAAAGCACAACATCCATGTGCAGGTTTCTGTGTGGACATAAGTTTTCAACTCCTTTGGGTAAATGCCAAGGAGGGTGAATGCTGAATTACATGGTTAAGAGTATGTTTGGTATGGTTAAGAAATTGCCAAGCTGTCGTCCAAAGTGGCTGCACCACTTTGCAATCCTTCTGACAACGAATGGGAGTTTGCACTGTTGCGCCGCCTCACCAGCATTTGGTATTGTCGATGTTCTAGATTTCAGCCATTCTACTACATGTGTAGCGCTATCTCATTTTAATTCACACTTCCCTAATAACATATGATGTTGAGCATCTTTTCTCATACTTGTTTGCCATCTGTATATCTTTTTTGGTGAGGTGTCTGTTCAGGTCTTTTGCCCGTTTTTAAATCAGTTTATTCATTTTCTTACTGTTGAGTTTTAAGAGCCCTTTGTATTTTCTGGATAACAGTCCTTTATCAGTGATATCTTTAGCAAATATTATCTCCCGTTCTGTCACTTGTCTTCTCGTTCTCCTGAGCCCTGAGCTTTTGCAGTCAGAAACGCCTGGGCCTGAATCTATGCGACCTTAGGCAAGTCACATGCTCTAAGCCTCAGTTTCCACTTCTGTAAAATAGGAACAGAAGCTCTCCCTTCTGGTTGTAGAGGGGTAGAGTGAAATCTTAGCAATGCAGAGCTTCTAAGCACAGAGGCTGAAACCTGGCAGGGGTTGCAGGGTAGATGCTGGTGCAACTGAGCCATGTCCGTTCTCTGGGTGGTACACTTTGCCCACAGTTCCACCATTACGGCAACTGGCCGTCAATAGTGGCCCCGTCCACGGCAGTCCAGGCCCCGCCAGGCCAATAAGTCCATTTGCCAGGAAAATTCTTATGGGTGGGAATTCTTGGTCCCACAGGCGAGGCAAAAGAGCAGACCCCAGGGCGACCACAGCCTTGGGGCAAGGGACACACCTGCTGTTCAAAGGGAGGGTTGACCACTCTGCCGAAGTCAGGGCGCCATCCAGGCCATGTCCCCTTGAGGACCATTCCTCACTCAGCATCCAAAGCTCTTCCCATCTGGCCTCCCCCAGACCTCGAGCCACTATTCCTGGCATGCCCTTCCCCCCAGCCACATTGGGCCATGGGCAGAGCCTCTAGTGTGTCCATGTGGTATCACGGTCCTCCTTACCATCAAAAACACCTTTCCCTCATGCCCACTGGTCCCCATCCATCCCTCTCCATTGGAGGTAGAGCGTGGGCTGAGGCTGAAGCCACCAGGGGGCGCCATTGCTCCACAGATACGCCACAACTCAGCTGAAAACTTTGGAAGGAGCAGCCTTTATCCCACTGGCTGCACAGCAGCAAGGAGAGGAGGACAAGGGACCTAACAAAACCATGGGATCTGGCAAGACAGAACTTCAAGGCTCCATCCTGTGTCCTGACCCTCCAGGCCCACCTTGCATGCCTCCTGTGACGGGGCACTTACTACCCCTAGCCAGGCTGCCTGGCCATCACAGGCTGGCTCTTGTGAGAAAAGCGGACTTTGATCTTTACGGACACCATGAGGTTTTAAGGGACCACAGGGGCTGCCTCATCAAGATATTTTAAGAGAACGGCTTTACCCTGGGAAACTATAAGCTGATGTGAAATACTGGCTCAACCAGGCAATGGAGCACATGGGCCCAGGCTCACCGGACGGGGCCCTGGTTTGTGGTGTAGCTCAGGGACTCGGATAAAGCAGGCCTTGGATGCCCGGTGGGGTGCTCAGACACCCCCACCCCCACAGGGGCCACGGCACTGCTCACCCCGTAGCTTGGCCTGTGTCGGACAGTGAGGTCATCCATGGGGACAGAGGCTGATGTGCTGCCTTTCTGGAAGGCAGCGTGACAAAATGTGGCCAAAAGAGGGGTGCAGGCGTCCCGTGACCTGCAGTTCACGCCTGGTTTCCTGTCCTGAGAAGTCCCGAAAGAGGCCCCAGAGGCATGAGGACATTCACGGTGGCAGAGTCTGGGGCGTCGGTACCCAGGGGCGGCCTGGGTGTTGTCACAGGGTAAACTGTGGGGTGTAGGGGGCGCCCCCGGAGGGCTCTGCAGCAACAGGCCAGACGCACGCAGCAACAACAGTAACAGTTTAAAACGGGACGAGTGCAAAGCGATTAAGCAACTGAAGCCCATCTGTAACACGAGACCGTCAAAGAATTAAAACTATGCGCACAAAAGAAGGCAGCAGGGGAAGAGGGAAAAGGTAACTTTACGTGGGAAAGACCGACAGACACGACCTCAGCCAGGTGGTCAAGGTCAACACCAACAGTGATGTGTCAGGTTAACGGCACGCACCCTTGATATGCTGTGACATCCGGAGTCTTCCTCCCCCCAAACCACAGTCCCTGTGGAGTCGTAAGGAAAACGGCAGACGAGTTCCGTGGGGCGGCGTCTTACAAGGCACCCGATCAGCACTCCTCCAATGTCAACGTCATCTCAGACAAGGAAAGTCTGACAAGCCATCAGGGCCAGGAGGAGCCATGACTAACGGTAATGTGGTACCCTGGGTGGCGTCCGGGGACAAAGAAGGGCACTGATTAACAACCCAGGAGATCTGAACGAGAGGCGGACTTCAGTTCATAAAAGCGTATCGGTGTTGGCTCACTCATTATGATGAATGTGTGGAATAGGGTAAGACGCTAACAAGAAAGAAACCTGGGCGGGGAGGTGTGCGGGAACTGTCTGCACTGTCTTTGCACTTTTTCTGTAAATCTAAAACTACTCGAAAATAAAGGGTTTGGGGCGCCTGGGTAGCTCAGTCGGTTGAGCATCTGACCTCGGCTCAGGTTGTGATCTCGCATTCGTGGGTTAGAGCCCCGGGTCTGGCTCCGGGCTGACAGCTCAGAGCCTGGAGCCTGCTTTGGGTTCTGTGTCTCCCTCTCTCTCTGCCCTTCCCCGCCGGGAAGGGCAGGATGGGGATGCAGACCCAGACCCCAGGGATACGCGTGTGGGCGAGTGCCAGCCCTCCCTGCAAGGTCTGAAAATCAGTGCAACAGAAAGGCCAGTGGCCCCGGCGCTCCCCGCACGGCCCTCTGTGCACAGACACACCGGCCATCCCTCGTGGGTCCCAGGAGGGAGGTAAGTATTGTGACGGCACATCGGCACAGACACCCCTCCCAACCCCACCGTGTGGGTGCCTCTGTCTCTAGTTGGCTCTGCCCAGAGAGGGCAGGCAGGTTGAGCACAGCTGGGCCCCAGAGGCACCAGGAAGCCTCAGAAGGGAGGTCAGGGGGCAGGCAGGGGGCCTGTTGGAAGGTGTGTGTGTGTGTGTGTGTGTGTGTGTGTGTGTGTGTGTGTGTTTGCAGGGTGGCTGGCCTCCACCTGACACACCTCCGTGAACTGCCTATCCCCAGGGTCTGGGGGTGCAAAGTGCATGCAGAAGAGCAGAAAACAAAAACAGGAGCTTAAATGTCACCAGTTTTGGCTAAGATAGTTCCAGCAGGCTTGTCTAGTGTGGTGAGTGAGTCACTGGCTTGTCCCGGAGGTAAGGAAGACAGGGCATGAGATAAGGCTGGAGTGATAAAACCAGGTCCAGAGGCCTTAACCCACCAAGGTGCTTACCTCCCCAGAGGGATCGACCCCTCTAAGGACCTGCCTTCAGCCCTGTAATCCATTCTCCAGACTGCAGCCAGGGGGATGTTTGTACAACACAAATCTGGCCCTGTCCCCGCCCCACAGGGGCTCCACAGCGCCCCACGCCGCCTGGATGAGATCAGAGCCCTAGCTGAGGCCTCCCTGTCCAGCCTTCGGTCACTCCCCACACTCCTCACCCAGTCTCCAGGCGTGTCAGCCTTTGTGCCCATCTCGGGAGTTTGCGTGTGCCGTTCCCCTTACCTGGCACACCCTTCCCCACTTTTTACGGCATCCCGTTGGATTTTCCTGTTGCATTTAACAGACGACTCAACCAAACTAGTTTATGCAGAAAAGAAAGTAATCACAGGAAAATTTAAAGGCCATTGGGACCGCAGGGCTGGTGGGGCTCGGGGCTCAGGTGCTGCCGTGGGAACCGTTGGTGGCCTTTAGCAGGGCTGGCTCCTGCCTCAGCATTCACCTGCAGCAACATGGGGCCTGCAGCAACATGGGGGCAGCAGCTCCAGGCTTGATGGCCCCTCAGGTTCAAGGTCAGCCCGGTATTCCCAGGAAAGGTCTCACGGCACCTTCCTGCCTCTCGGACTGCATCAGGGGCCCACCCTGGAACCAATCAGCGTAGCGGGAACACAGGTGCTAATCGGTCGAGGCCGAGCACAGACGGACTCCAAGGTCGGGCAGGGAGTCCCAAACAGAAAGTGAGGCGCTGTGCTCAGAGCCGGGGGCTTGCGAACGCAGATGCCCTGAAAAGCCCACCCCTTTGGCCTCCCAGCTTTATACACGCTTTCCTCCCCCTGCAAACTCCCAAACACGCTCACACATCAATCGAAAGCATCAAAGCCAAGCACCACTGAGCCCAAGCCTCGGCTCTTTGGCGGCCGTGAAATGTGGGTATAACTCCTCGTGCCGTAAGTCACCCTCCATACCTAATGTCCACGGTAGAAAGAGGCAGAGAACAGCCACAATAATCCCCATCGCATTCGTACCCTTGGGTGCTTTATGATGAGATCAACTTCAGGTTCAGCTTGTCTCTTGCTGTGGGATCACAAGGACAGCAGAAAGAGGTGCCCGCTGCTGTCTGACCTCCTTATTTTTCCTTCTAAGACCTTGGGTGATATGGCAGGCGGACCGTCCAGCGCCTTCACCACCACCAGACGGCAAGAAGTACCATCTCTGGGCCACGGCAGGGGCACCCCCACCTCTCCCCATCACTCAGCCACATTCGGGGCTTCCCCTTTCTAACACCACCCTCCCGGCCCCGGTTTCTGCACAGGCCGTTAAGTGGTGAGTGAGAGAAACCCCAACCTAAACCAGTTTATGCAGAAAGGGGTTCACAGACTCACATAACCCCAAAACCCCAGTGTAAGCCTAGTGCCTCTCTCCCCTGGTCCCTTGAACCTTTTGGCTAGGATCGGTTTGCGACAGAGATGACATCACAGAGTAACTATCGCCTCTTCAGCGTCATCCATCTGTGTGTGTGCACAAATTCAGCTCTAAAGTCAATGCCAAGACAGGATTAAACGTGCCAGGACTGCGTTAGGGGAAGTGCCTGAGATAGGGAATGGGGAGAGGTCTGGGCAAGAACCCGGGGGCAGGAGAGGGAGAGGGAAGTGCCGAGTGGAAGCATCCCTGACGCCATCAGTCTGAGCAGCACTGTTGGAGACCCTCTGTCCGGTCGGCCATCCATCAGAGGACATCAGGAAGGCGCCTGCCTCAGTATCCCTGCAAAGCCCAGCCCCTACTGGGAGCATCCCTTGGGAAGTGTGTGTTCTTGTAACATGGCAACGGCTTGCAAAGCTTGGCAGCTCCGGGTGGGGGTGGGGCGCCTGGGTGGCTCGGTCCGTGGAGCATCCGACTTTGGCTCAGGTCACGATCTCGCGGTTCATGGGTTGGAGCCCTGCATCGGGCTCTGCGCTGACGGCCTGGAGCCTGCTTCGGATTCTGTGTCTCCCTCTCTCTCTGCCCCTCCCCCACTTGTGCTCACTCTCTCTCTCTCAAAAATAATTAAAAACTACATTTTTTAGAAAGCTTGGCAGCTGGGGTCTTGGGTCACTTACACACCCATACTTGGAGGTCTGCAAGGCATATCCTCATGGCGCCCTCCCTCTCCACACAGAGGGTCTGGTGAGCCCATCTGTGTGGCAGGAAAACTCAGAAAAGGGAGGTGAGGAGGGTGACCACAGCTCCTGTCACTGGGGCTGGCCCACAGGTGACCGCCGATACTCGTCCCCTCCTCCCTCTGCCATCAGAAAGTCCCCTCACACCTTTTTCAGGAGTTGGGGGCTCAGCTGGTGGTTGGACCCAAACCACATCCCGAGACAGCTTTTGCTATTTCGCACCTTGACCGTCATGCCTGTCACTGTCTGGGGTTGCTGCGTGCGTCTGTTCACAGGCGCAGTGGCGCAAGGGCTCCTGAGGCGGTCGGGGCTCCTCACATACCCTCCCCGCCCCGCTGTGTCAAAGCGGCCCTGCCCCCTCTGCTAACCAGGGTCAACGACACCATCAGGGTGGAGGCCCCACTCATCACCTACTCGTCCTGGGCAAATGAGGAGACCAACGCACCTGGACAGCGGCTGTCACGGGTAGGCCGATGGGACCTTTGCCGTTCCCCCTGGGAAAAGTGTGCTCCCCTTTAGGGACCAGGACCTCCAACCCTGGGGGCCCCGAGTCGCAAGGACGGGAAGACAAAACCACTCAGTGGCAAGCAAGGCCTCTTCTGCTGCATTGGATCCCAGACGGCTTACCCTTCCTTGGGGACACAGCATCATAGGGGGTCTCGGATTTAACGGGGTGCCCCCCCCGTCGTGTTGGCCTGCTTCCCTCCAGCTGGCACTCCACTTGCACCTTCAGAAAGCCGTTCCCACACTGTGTGAGGCTGGCGGCCTCTGGGTCATGCGGTATGCACATGACCCGTGGGTCCCCTGGTCACGGGCCGGTGTCTCAGCTCTTCCCCTGAGCCATGTGCCGGAGGGCCACATACTCTGTAAGCCTCCATCTATCCCAGAATGGAAGGGGGACGACAGAGTCACCTCGCTACCAAGTGGTCCGTTGGTCTCCTTGCGGAAGAGAGACGAACGGGGGCTCCGCGTTCATGCTTGTTGTACTCAGAGGCACATGACCTCAAAATTCGTGTGCTCATGTAGGGTGGCCAGTCGTGAAGACCGGCTAACGTCGCCCGGATGAACCATTTTGTTCTCCTGGCCGGCCGTCATCCTTCCCCGGCAGACGCACACTCGTCGGCATTAACGTGTCACGCAGAAATCCTCACGCTTGTGCCCGCTCCCACCTCTCTACCCACAGGCCTCCACCCAGAACCCCTGTCTCCAGTCATCCCGCCCTTTCGTGTCTAGACCTCTGGCCAGATGGCCCGTCAACGGCCACCACCCACACTGCCTCACCTCAGGTCACTTCTCCTTCCACACAAAGTGGCTGGCTGGGACGCTGCCCACAGCACCACCCACTGGGAAGATGCTCCCTGTCCGCTGTCTTCCCAGGTCACTTCTGGATGTGGCTGTTAGGCAGGTGCATCCGTTTCCAATTCGCACCTGTACTGAGCTGACCGTTCTTTTAACCAAGCTCTGGCATTTTCTTCCTCTTCCAGCTGGTTGTAGAGAAACTTCCACAAGGCAAAGGGGAGAGGCTTGGGACATGGGTGACACGGGGGTCTGAACCGCCTGCTCGTGGAGCCCGCTCACGCCTCTGGTCCTGCTCAGGCTTACCTGTGGATGTTTCCACCTGATGGCGGACTGTGATGGGCTCATCCAACTTTATGACTTGGTGGGTCTGACAGACCCAGCATGGAGTGAGTGGCTCCAGACGCACAGCCACGTGGTGCCTGTGGTCGACTGTGTGGCCTCCACTAGGGCCCAGATGAACACACATCCAGCCCAAGTGGGAAGGCCGCCTGCATGTCTATCTGGGCCCGCTGCAGACCCCTTTCCCGCTGCAGCCCCGCCCAAAGCTGGCAGCTTCTGCCACGGCTCGGAATCAGCCATCAGTGTAGTCCAGGCCGCGAAGAGACACTCTGGCAGTGAGTATGCCCCACCCCCCGGGTTCCTTGCCCACGTGTCCCACCAAAGTGCCCCGAGCTCAGTGAAGTCCTGCTTACCCAGCCTCTCATTCTGGCTCTGCTGGTCAAGCACCCTCAAAATCCATCTCAGGACGGCTCTTCTCAGCACCTGCTGGAGTTTTTACAATTCTTGCGTGTGCAGTCTCTTTCCTTCTTTATCAAGTCCAGCACATCTCCTGCCAGGTTATGCTGGGATTTAACCCGAGTTATTGGCCCGGCAGCCAGGAGAGGTGAGGGTGGCTCCCGAGGGGGCACGGGCTGCCTCGCAGAGTAGTGGCAGGCGCCCCCCCCCCATCTCCAGAGGGTCAAATGCCCAGATGTTTCCCTCCACTTTCAAGGCCTCGGGTTTCTCACCCTGGGGCCCGTGGGTTCCCATGACTGATCTTGGCTGAGCAGCAAATGTCCCTGGAGCTCCGTGACTCCCACAATCAACCAGGTCTGCAGCCTGCCACTCAGGGGTGTCTGTCCTTCCCCTGCAGCAGGCAGGTGCCTCTTCGTAAGCTGCCTTTGAAGGGCTCTGCCTCACCGTCAGCCATTGCCTGTTAACAGCCCCAGATTTCTCCTTGTCCCTCTGCAGGCCAATACAATCTAGCAGTAACCGGCCAGTTCTGCTGTCTCTATGAGCATGGCTCCCTCATGTTTTTCAAATGCGTGCATCATCGCACCTGCTGGAGCATCCCCTCCGCCGGGACCACACGCTCCGGGTGATGTCATTAGCAATGGTGCTGCCACCTTGTGCCGGGGACTTTGCGCGCCCCAACCACCCATCAGCCCCAATACAAACTCCGGACTCCAAAGGTTCCTGTGAGCGTCCCTGTTGGGTGATGGTCTGTGGGGATTATCACACATTGAGCCCAGGAGGAGGTAATGCCATCCGGGAGGCCACAGTGACAGTGTAACCGGAAACCCCATACTCCGAGACTCCTGGATTCTGCCTTGTGCGTCTCTTCCATTGGCTCACTTTGATTTGTATCCTTTTGCTGCAATAAAGCTGTGAAGATAAGCAAGACACTTTCTTGAGTTCTCTGAGTCATTCCAGAGAGTTACCGAAACTGAGGGTGGTCACAGGACCTCTGAGTTTGCAGCCGGCTGATCTGAAGTGTGCCCGCAGCGGAGACCAGCACGGTGGCCGAACCTGCCGTCCCTTCCAAAGGCGGAAGAAGTGGCATACACACGGAGAGAAAGGGCGTTGTAGCTGAGGCGGAAGAAAGGAATGGGTTATGTGGTGAGGGAACCCTAGCATTCCACTTATCCAGCGTTACATTAATATCTCAGGAGAGGCTTGGAGGGAGCGGTATGGTCTCTTAGCTTGATTATACCCGATGGGCAAAGCCAAGCCCTCTCCTGCCTCTGGAACCTGCCAAGGTCGAACGGAAGCTGCCAACCCGAGAGGGCCGACCTGGGAGACGTTTAGTCCTACAACACACAATGGGCTGGGCAAGGTGTCAGTGACAGCGTGGGACCCAGCCTTATCAGCCGGGCCTCACCCACCCGCTGGACACGCTGTAGCACCTGCACTGTAGGTGGGTTTCCACGCGGCATCGACGGCCCCGTGGGTGGCAACGCTGAGTCACAGCCTCCTCAGGATGGAGGAAAACAGCCGGGCTGAGCAACAGCTGAATCTGGCTAACCGCTAGCTCATTTCTGTGCTTCACAGCTCTGCACAAGCGTATCTTGAGGTACCAACGGCAGCAGATCAGGGGGTGAGAGAAGTAAGTCTACACGCAGATGCCCAAACATGACCGCTCCAGGGGCTAGAATTCGGCTTACCTAAGGGCAGAGCCCTCAGCGCCTGGGAGATGAGCTCTAGGCCCCTGGAATGTCCCGACAGGACTGGCTTGGCCTGGGGACGTGGGGCACTGGACAGTCTAACAATGTGACTCATAATGGGGGCTTTGGGGCAGGCCAGATGGCTCTGACCTCCAGGAAGGACTGGACACCAAAGGTCAGCCGTGCTGTCAGTATGACCAAGCTCCAAAAAAGTGCTGGACACCAACGGCTTCCTGGTTGGGAACACCCTGTGTGCGAACTGTCACCCATCACACCAGGAGAGGCACCCCTCCTGGGGATACGGACCTCTCCTACCCTATGCATCATTCCCCTTGGATGATTCTACCTCGTACCCCTTTGTCGTAACAAGGCTATCATCCTGGACTTGGAACTTCCCCGAGTTGTTCAGGTGAATTAATGAACCTGAGGGTGGTCATGGGGACCCCCAAGTCTGTGTCCGGCATCCTAAGCAAGAGCAGTCTTGTAGAGACAGTCCCTCAAACTATGGCTTGCTCCTCGCACTTGCTCCTCAAACTCCTCACAGACGTGGAATTCCAGAATCGCTGAACCTTAAGACCTCTAAAGTCAGAAGGAAATCTTGCTCTCCGAGACCCTCCGGGGGAGCCAGGCACCAAGTCAGATCCTGTGGGCGGGTCGCACAGCAGCCCCGCGAAGGAAAAAGTGTGGGCACTCCCCTCCACTGATGACGCAACTGCAGCCCAGAGGGGTGATGTCACTTCAAGGGTGCACAGGGAGTCTCCCTTGAGCTGGGGGAAGAAGACATAACTGTGTAGGACAGGGCCAGCCACCAGCCAGATGCTGCCCTAGCCCCTGCTGGTGTCCCTAACCTGCCTGTTGAGCACCTGCTGGTCCCCACCTGCTAAGTGACTATGCCTGACATGGCCACTAGCCCTGGTTTCCCTTGAGGACGGAGCCAGTGAGGGGGGCAGGGAGGGGAGGAAAGGCCATGAGACAGTGAGGCCTCCCTGGCAGG
Organism: Herpailurus yagouaroundi; assembly: GCF_014898765.1. Classification (NCBI taxonomy): domain Eukaryota; kingdom Metazoa; phylum Chordata; class Mammalia; order Carnivora; family Felidae; genus Herpailurus; species Herpailurus yagouaroundi. Next base: position 477,736 of record NW_024412414.1, on the reverse strand, counting down.
CTTACAGCAACCAACTTTGAGGCCGGCTCATGCCCACTGCTGAAAACGTTTAAATAATCGCCGCATCTTACATTGGAAGATTTTACATCAAAATGTGGTCTGGGAGCTTGCCTTAAAGAATGAGAACATCTGGCCGTGCGGTGGGGGTTCCCAGGTGGCAGCATGGCTGGAGCCGTGTGGCACACGCGTTCGCACGCACACACACACACACACAGACACGTGCACTGCTGTTCCATGGCACGAGCCTTCCTTCCACTGCCAGGCACAGAGCACTGTGATTCTGTCTCTGCTGTTTCAATGCTGGCTGCCACCCACCTGCCACCCACCACATCTCGTTCAAGGCCCCTGGAGTCACACACTGCCTCCATCTGAATTCCGCTGGCTTAGAGAAAGAGCCAAGGGGGGCAGCAAAGGTGCATGTGGGGGACTCAGACCTGGGCCCAGACACCCGGGTGGCCTTGGGCCTGTCTCTTCCCTTCTCAGCCCTCCTCCTCTGCCCCAGCCTCAAGGCCCCAGAAACCTACATGGGAGAAAAAAGATGAATTCTCATCTTGGGGTTCCTGTCCACATCCTCTGTCTGACCTGATGTTTTCAGGCCCCTGTGACCAGGACCAGTCCTGGAGTCTCTAGACGATATCCTGAGTGACAAACCAGCAGAGGTCCACATTTGGGGAAGGAGGAGGAAGAATAGGAAGAGTAGAAAAATAAGAAGGATCCCAAAGCTGGCATGCATTTGTACGGCGATCCCGTCACCCCCAAGGGAGCTCCTGGTTCGGGGCAAGCTCCCTGAGTGAGGTCTCAAGGAAGGTCCTGATCAACAGACGCATGGGTCAGGCTAGGGAACCCTGAGACACGCAGATACGGTCGGTCGTCAAACGCAAACACTTTACAAAAAAAGTAAACTGTTTTCTTTTTTCACTTTATAACCCTTTGTTACTATTTGAATATATTTTTTTGCAATGTGCAGGTACTACAATTCAACAAAACACTTAACATGGTTTTTTTTTTTTTTTTTTTTTAAAGTAAAGAGCAAATCACAGTGGGATATGAAATGGAATATCAACTTTGGGGACAGGTCACCCAGCGAAGTCCGAACAACGCCTCGTGGCCGCTGTGTTTCCTCTTCAGTCACTGTTCGGCCTTTGGCCCTCTGACTCCACCCACAGAGCACCTACAGTGACCCTGAACTGCCCTCAAAGCTTCCTCCCTCGGGTTGGGGCACGGGAGAGGCCCAGGAATCCAGTAGGAATCGAGTCAGCAAAATTAAGTTAATTTACAGAGTTATAGTAAAAACACCACCTTCACCCGGCCCCACACATGCGGTGTTCAGCAACCACGGAAAGGTGTGCACCGGCAGGGGGCGCAAGGGTTGATGCAGGGACACAGCAGGAGGATCCTGGGGTTCCGTGGCCCCCGCGGGGCGTTCAGGCGGGCACAGGCGGGCAGGCGTCTCACAGGGCAAAGGTGGTAAAGAAGATGTGCATCTTGGCCAGGAAGGTGGTGACGGAGCCCTGACGCCAGAGCTTCATCTCCACGTCCAGGGCGAAGTCCCGGGGCTCACGCACCAAGCGCTGCAGGTAGACGACGCCCGTGAAAGCGTTGAGTGGGCGCGTGCCAAAGTAGCCCTCCTCGTTGCCCTTGGTGATGGTCAGGGAGATGGTGTCGCCCGCGAAGACGGGCACCGGGCTGATGCGGAAGATGTGTGCCGGCACGAGCAGGCCCGTCTGGAAGTTGAGCTGGTAGTACGTGATGCGTGCCGGCGAGTTCTGGCACTCCAGGAAGTCACGGCATGTGGTGCGCTCACACTTCCTGTGGGATGCACGGGGGCTCGGTCAGCGGGCCCGGGGGCTCGTGTGCGTCCGCGCCTTCCCGCCTCTGACGTCCGACCGTCCGCAACACGGCGCAGGCCTCAGACGCGGGCTTGAGGGCCGGCCAGCCTCAGCGTACCGAGTCACCTTACCTCTCTGGGCCTCAGTTTCCTCATCTGTAAGACGGGCTACTAGCCCATGGTCTCGCCAGCTGGCTGGGCTAAGTTAATAAACGCGCAGGGCTTCGCGATCGGCCTGGCACGGTGTGTTAGCAGCCCTCGGTCATGCATGTGTCCCCCACTCGCCTTCTTCCTCCCTCCCTTCATTCTTACCCACCTTCGTCCACCTTGTTTGCACTCGCACGCTTGCCATTTGCACAGATTCCCCGGGCACAGCGTTTTGATGGTTTTAATCATTTTCCAAATTCCTTTTCTTCTGCAACTGACTCTCCGTTGGAGCCATTTCCTCTCCTCACTCGGAATGGCCTGCCCTTTTCCAGGGAAAGCAGACCAGGGCCAACAGCCCGCATGGGGCTCCACCTCACCCCTGCCTGAGGAAGCCTGGAGGCTCGGCCAAGCCACGCAACAGTGACAATGGGGGGTGAGCCTCCACCAAAGCCACCGGGGGCCTCGATTTCTGAGCACAGCACCCCTCTGTCCCTTCCTGACTCTCAGAGCCACTAAATCACCGTCTACAAGCTCACTGCTTCCAAAACGGACACTGCTCAGGCGCCAGGCCCCAGCAAGCAGCTGTACAGGATCCTCTGAGCAGAGGTCCCCAACCGGCGAAGCGCGACAGGCACCACGACAACCACCACGTCACCAGCCACAAGTGACTGAGGCCGCAACTCACCGCTGTCTTTCCTCATCTCATACGCGTGCCTGCCCCCAGGTGGCGCTGCTCTCATCCCCACGTTGCAGACGGGGCCACCAAGACCCACAGAAGGGAGGCTACCTGTCCAGGCCGCCCCAGCCACACTCCCCTAAATGTCCCAGCGCGCATGCACATGGATGCTACGGTGTATGTGGTGCTGAAAAACGGCAAACTGCCAGCAGGGCAGCCGGGACTCATGAACGCATCCATACTGCTCGTGGCGTGCCGCATGCACAGACGTGAGACAGCTAAGAGGGAGAAACGTGTGCCAGGCTAAGAGGGAAGGTGGACACGCTCAGCAGCCATGAGATTTGGCTGCAAGGGGGAGGGAGGGGCAAGAACTCTGGCCTTGCCCACTTGTTGTTGAACTACTTTTTTAAAATGTGTATTCATTTTTGAGAGAGCGAGCACAAACAGAGAAGGGGCGGGGGGGTGGAGAGAGGATCTGAAGTGGACTCTGAGCCTGTCAACACGGGGCCTGAACCCACAGACTGTGAGATCATGACCTGAGCCGAAGTTGGACACTCAACCAACTGAGCCACCCAGGCGCCCCTGTTGTTAAGATAGTTTTAAAAGCGGATGTCACGTTTGCAATTCTAAAAATGTACATCTGGAAAATACCTTACAAAGTAAAATAAAGTGGGAAACAACTGAATTATAGGAAAAACAAAAGCACTCTATAAGAACGTATGTTTAGTAAAGAAAGGACAAGAAAGGGGAGCCTGGGTGGCTCAGGCAGTTAAGCATCCAACTTCAGCTCAGGTCATGATCTCGCAGTTCATGAGTTCGAGCCCCACGTCGGGCTCTGTGCTGACGGCTCAGAGCCTGAAGCTACTTCGGATTCTATGTCTCCCTCACTCTCTGCCCCTTCCCTGCTCATACACACACTCTCTCTCTCAAAAATAAATAAAATGTTAAAATTAAAAAAAAAAAAAAAAAAGGACAGGAAGTATGGCAAAACGCTAAGAAGTTATCAACAAGAAGTGTGGTCACCGGTCCGTAAGATGGTCCCGGGTGTCCCGCCTCCTGATGGTCATGCCTCGCGTGGTCCCTCCTCAGGGTACCCCACCTCTCGCAGTGGCGAGCTGTGTGGCCAGCGGCAGAAGGGATGGTATGTCACTTCTAACATTAGATTAGGTTACAAAGGGCTGTCACCTGCTCTCCTGATGACCCGTGCCAAGGGAGGCCACATCACAAGCAGCCTCATGGAGAGGCCCACGCGGGGAGGAGCTGAGGCCTACTGCCCACAGCCACGTGAGCGAGCAGCAGGGTCCTGCAGCCCCAGTCAAGCCTTCAGATGACGCGGCTCCACGAGACTTTGAGCTGCAACCACCCAGCTAAGCTGCTGTCGGCTTCCTGACCCTAACAGCCATTTGTCTGTAAAGAGGCTGAGTGTTGGGATAATGCATTACACAACAGCAACTCGTGTGTGTGTGTGTGTGTGTGTGTGTGTGTGTGTGTGTGTGCACGCGCACGCAGGAGCAGAGATTTTCCGCGAGTTTTCTTCCCTTTGCTCTCCATACCCTGAGCAAGGTGCTTCTAACTTGTACCACGTGTGGTCGGTTAGACCACAGACCCAGTGGCCGGGGCCTGTGAGGAGCAGGGGGGGCGGAGGCAGGCGCCACGGCCTCTCCCCCGGACAGCACGAGACGGGTGCGGGGGTCCCAGGCCTGGGGCCGGGCGGGGGCACTCACGTTTCGGAGACGCGGACGTAGTTCGGAGGGCACTCGAAGCGCAGGCAGCGGAAGCCGCCCCGGATGTTATAGCAGGTCTCGGCCTCAGAGCAGTTGTGGGTGCCCAGCGCACACTCGTCCAGGTCTGGAGGGTGGGGGAGAGGAGGGTGAGGAGTGGGGTCCCCCGGCCGGGGGCAGGAGTCCACACCACCCTGGCCCACGCTGCAGGCCCGGGTCTCAGGGCAGCTCGTCCCAACGGTAAGCACACAGCTCCCAGACCACCCTATGCCACATGTACCCGCCCAGGGGCCGAGGACCCTGCTCTAAAAGCAATCATTTGTGTCTCCTGAGGGCTTCCCATGCTCCCAGAATAAGAACCTAGTCCCTTCATGGACACCACAGGCCCCTCTGGCCCTTCTCTGTCAGAGCTTCTCTCCTTCTCCTTAGGCTGCAGTAAAGGAGTCCTATGGGACTTGTCTGGGCCGCTCCAACACCCTGACCCCTATCCCACCGCAGGGACTTTGCATATGCCATTCCCACTACTGGAACTTTCCCCCCATCTTCCCATGGCTGGCTCCTTCTCATCTCTTGGGTCTCAGCTCAGGGCCACCCCCTGCAGGATACCCTCCCCGTCCACCGTGTAGTGGTCCCCTCCCATTTCATTCTCCTTCTACTTCCTGTCCTGCTCTGAAACACACTACTTAGTATGTCCTGTGTCCAGCCTTCCCCTCCTCAGTGTGAGCTCTAGAAGGCCAGGGGTGTGTGTCCCTCTTGGTCCTGTGGTGTCCCCAGCATCCAGCAGGGTGCCTGAGACACAGCAGGTGCTCCACACATATGGCCAGATGGAAGTGAGGGACCCCCCATCCCTTGTAAATACAGACTCAAAGATGCACAGCGACGAATGCCCCCCACACACACACACCGCACAGACGTGCTCACACTCCCTGCGTGCACACACACAAACAGGCAGATGGCTGAGCACACCCATATGCTCACGCATACCCACAGAGATACACAGAATCACAGCCACAGGCATATGAGGAGGGCCCTTTCAGGATGCTGAAATACACACACGCACACACACACGCACACACATATGGATACGTATCTGACAAATGCTCAGAGAAGCACCCATGGGTGTGTGTGTGTGTGCACGCATGTTGCACAGGCAACCTGTAAGTCAAGTAGGATAAAATAAATGGGTCCCGGAGACCCCGTCCGTGAAGACCAGCTGCTCAGCTCAGACAGCGTGGCCCCCGGGGGCCCCACAAGGGCTGCCCCTGGGGTGAGGGGAGCAGAGTTCCTGTCAGGAGCTTCCCTGGGAAGCTTCTGGTTTCTTTCTCCAATCCTCCACACTGATCCAGTTTAGGGGTTTCTCCTCACTCAATCCTCATGCCAGGCCTGTGGGGTGAGGGTTGTGGGCCTCCCCAGACACAGGAGGGGCACAGCCTTGCTCAAGGTCGCACAGCAGTCAGCAGGCAGCTGGGGCCGGAAGCCAGGGGTCCAAATGCGATGCCACGCGGTGGCAGTTACAACAACGGCAGCCAAGCTGCATCCCGAGTCTGCCGCCTGGCGTCCATCCGATGCTTGAGGCCCTGCTGCACTCACTCACTTGTCCCCACAACCCCACGAGGCAGGAACGGTGTCACTTCCCACCCTCACGTGTGCTCAGGGTTCAGGGCTTGAACCCCCAACCAGTCCCAGACTCCAGGCTGTGGGCCACCACCCCCTGTGGCGACAGATCAGCTGACATTCATTCACCTCTCCAAGCCTCCCTCCCTTTCCTCCTATGCAAACTGGGTCACGATCCCCATTTCCCAGGGTGGCGCAAAGGCGAGTGGGAGAAAACAGGGCAGGAGTCCGTGGGACCAGGATGGGCGCGGTTGTCGTCCTGATGGTTCATTAACTGAATCCACATGAAAGCAGGGCCTTCTGCTCTTCCCCCTTTGGCCCCAGCTATGCTTGGGCGGCCCACAATGGGAGCAGGAAGTCCTGACCCCAGCTTGGGCAGGGGTGTGGTGGGAAGCAGGAGGGAGCTGCTTCTTGCTGTCTGCCCACCCAGTGCTGATGGAGATGCCTAGAAGTGAGCAGGAGGAGCGCCAAGGGTCAGCACCACTGTAGCCTGGCCTCACCACGCTCACAGGAAGCTACCAAGGACTTCCCTGTGAGCCTGGGGTCGCCGCCCCTCAGTGCTTCCAGGCCACTCGTATCTGCGGGGCCCTTGACCCTGGAGCCTCTCTCGGAGAGATCAGGCCAAAGGGAGAGCTGGACAAGGCCCTATATCCAGGGGGTGTATGTACACACACACACACACACACACACACACACACACACACACACACGTATCTATACTGGCATAACGAGACTAGAAAAAATGCATCTAAGTATCAGGAGTAGTTGCCTCTCCATTCAGGTGAGTGGTTGAACGTTCAGTAAGCACCTACTGTGTGCCAGGCACTGCCCTAAGTGCCAAAGAACAAGTCACGGCCCTTCCTTCACGGAGCACGTTTCTAGAACACACTGCCGAGTCTCAATTCTTTCACATTTTTCTGTCCTTTTTTTTTTTGACCACTGAAGAGAGGCAGGATTTACTGTGACATATTAACCAGCAGGTTCTGTTCTCTGCTGGCTGTGCTCCCATCCTCCCGCTGGAGCCGTGAGACCTCAGTGGTTGGCCTGAGTCACAACAGGACGAGGGAGCACAAAGAGGGTCACCCCTTAGATCTGAAGGTCAGCAGGCTATAGACGTGGGTACCACTGGTGACTCAGGAAGTGGACATAACCAGGCAGAACCACCAACCCGCGCTCTGTCCCTGTCCAGCCTGTGACAGCATGGAGACTTTTCCAGCAAGAGAATCTGGAGGGGAAGCAAAGGCTATCACATGTGCAGCGGGGCCCCTGTCTCACCTGACCTCCTGATGGAGGCTACAGATGTAGCAGGGACAGAAGAGAGGTGTCCCGTGCCCTCCACCTTGCCCAGCTGGCTTGCCAGGCCTAGCTTTGGTGGCTTCAGGAAGTCCCAATGGAACCGAACTTATAATCGTGACTTCCCAACTTAGAAGGAAGATTAGAGGTCACAGAACCTGGTCCCCATCCACGGAAGTAGCTGCAAACTGCAAAAGCAGGTGACTGCCCACCTAGTCTGTACATCCCCAGTGACGGGAAGTCCCCCCCTCCGCAGCCCCGTGTGGCCCTACCCAGCTCTGCATAGCTCCGGCTGGGACAGCGTCTTTCTGCTTGCAAGCTTAGCAGACGCAGCTGCCTGCGGATGGACATTACAACCCCTGAGCTACAACCCTGAGGCTGCTCTCCAGGTTCCTCACCCGCCTTTCAGGACCACCACTCAGGATGCCTGTCCCTGCCCCAGGAGGGGGCCCAGAGCTCAGCCCAAGCCTGGAAGACTAGCCCGAGCTGAGTCAAACAGAAGAAGACTGTCTCCTTCCTCATCCCGGGCATAGACCTCAGTTGACGTGGCCACCAGCGGCATCGGCCATTCCCCGTTTATGCACTAGGTGTCGTAGCTCCCATCGCACAGCAAGCTGTGTAAGGCTTTCTGGGCCTGCTCAGAGCCTGCCCGAGGCACTGGTGGGGCAGGGACCCCTTGCTTACCCTTGCAGGACCTCCCATTGGCCGTCATGGTGTAGCCGTGCTCCGGGCATGCACACTGGTAGCTCCCTGGCACGTTGATACAGCGGAAGGTACAGAGGATGCCGGCTCCCTGAGCACACTCATCAATGTCTGTCAGAGAGAGGGTCAGCCCCTCGTGAAGCCCCTGTACCCGCAGGGCCCAGCCACTGACAGTCATTCTGGCCCTGCCACAGCCCCGGAGCCCAGGGGCCCATTTTACCAATGAGGACAACAGGGCACAGAGAGGGGGAAAGAGTTACCAAAACCCACACAGCAAAACGGGACTCCCATTCCAGTGCTCACTCCCTGGGGTTGCTCCATCATTGCTGCTATCGGCGCAGGGCCGAGAAGTTACCAGGCACAGGCCTGGACAAGGTCTGTTAGCGCAGCCTCCGTCTCACTGAGGCCAGGACCATCACCACCACTTTACGGCGGAGAAGCCTGAGGTCAGGGCTGGGGAGCTCCCGCCCCGGGTCACGCAGCCGAGCAGATCGCAGGGCTCAGAGTCCAGCTCTGATGTGACGCTAAAGCCTGTGTGTGTCCCGCGTGTCCCCGCCCGGCACGGAGCCTCTGGGGGCCCGCAGGGGAAGGCGTGCCAGTGGGTCAGGGGGCCCCCGGGCAGGGGAGGGGTACCTGTGCAGGTGTGCCCATCCTCGGCCAGCTGGTAGCCTTGACGACAATAGCACTGGTAGGAGCCATAGGTGTTGGTGCACTCCTGGCTGCAGCGCCGGGTCTCACACTCGTTCACGTCTGCAGGGAGACCGGCCTGTGGTCGAGGGACAGTCCTCCCGGCCCAGCAGTGAGGGCCAGGGCCCCAGCTGACCTGGAGCCTTAGCTTGGGAAGCCACTCGTTCCAGCCCCTCTCAGGGGCCAGTGGGGAACCAGAGACCCCGGAAAGGGAATGCAGCCGAGGCAGGGGCGGGGCCGGGGCTTGCTGGCAGAGTCTCGGCCTGCTGCCTGGAGGAGGCAGCTACAGAAAGACGGGGCTCAGGTCTCCCGGGCGGGGAGTTAGATGCCGCCCTATGGAGAGCCCGTAGCGCCTGGGAGAGACGGCTCTGGGAAGTATCATCTACGCGCCAACCCCTCGAGGGCTGGGGCCTCGCCTGCCTGCCCTGATCCCTAGGCCTGCCACTGCGTGGGGCTGGGGGGAAGGGTAAGAGCTGCACGTATGGGCGTATGGGCCAAACGATGTGGCAGCCGACGAACGAGAGGTCAATTCGTGGCTCCACGTGAGCATCTGCACCCTGAGCTCCTTGAGGGCAGGGACGCGGCTTTCCCTCATCCAACCAGGAACTGCTGAGCTCCTACAACATCCCGGGTCTGTGCTGAACTTGGGGACTTAGCCGGGAACAAGACGGACAAAACCTCCACTTTGCGGAGCTCATGCTCACACGTGTGCTGGTAAAGAAGGGGGAGGGGTCAACTAAATGAGTAAAATAACCAGTATGTCAGAAGGGGCAAATGCTGCGGGGAAAGAGCAGAGAAAGGGACAGGGAGTGTGTCTGGGAGGGCTGTAGCTCTGCAGGCGTGTGGGCATCTGGGGGAAGTGTTCCAGGTAGAAGGCACAGTAAGGGCAAAGACCCTGGGGTGAGCGTCTGCCTGGTGCCCTCAACGGACAGCAGCAAGGAAGCCAGCGTGGTCAGAGCAGAGTGAGCCAGGGGAGGGGAGCAGGAGCAGTCAGTCACGTGGAGCCTGGTCACACTTCCCTGACCCTGGGCTGGCCCTGTCCCACGGGAGGGCCAGCCCAGGGGTCTCAAAAGGCTCTCCTGCCCAGGAGGGAGGTAAGAGCCCCTAAAATGGGAAGGGCTGGGGAAGACGGTGCCAGCTAACCACGGCTGGAGACCCA